>NC_049222.1:105513702-106128702 GCF_011100685.1 Canis lupus familiaris | reverse complement strand
GGCAGAGACACAGGCAGAGGGAGAAGCAGGCTTCATGCAAGGAGCCCGATGTGGGACTCAATCTAGGGTTTCCAGGATCACACCCTGGGCCAAAGGTGGTGCTAAACCGCTGAGCCACTTGGGCTGCCCCCATTTTTTTGTTTTGAATGTACAACTTAGTTTACACTTTTTCTTAATCCCAATGGGTCTCTCATAAATTAGTTCCCAGTTCCTCCTGCCTCTGTTTTTGTTCCTAATGGGTTTTTGTGGATTCCAGTCATTGATGAGGTCAGTCAAAATGCCATTGGTAGATTTTACTGATATTTTCTTTTTTTTGCCTGAGATTTGATGGAAAAATAGTTATTTCTTAATAATAGGATTAATAAATAGTCTTTCCAGTAACATTAGCATCATGGCCACACATTTCTAATTTTAAATGTATTTGAAGACTTCTGTCATTTGTGCTCTATTCTATTGGGTTCCTATTTTCTTCCATGTTTACTGCAGAGACATATGTATGATATACATAAGTGAAGACAATATATACTAAGAAAACTGTGAAATCTATTAAGGTAAATTCAAAGGCACAGAGATTGTCATTAGATTGGGTAATGGCATGAGGTGTTAAAACCGTTAGCCTTTGGCATTAATCTTATGTATTTAATGGAAGGCTACTCAAGAAATAAGTATCAGAATAAGGGATGTAGGGAGTGCTTGTGAAGGTCAGAGGGGATGTCATCAGCCCAGAAGAGGAGCAGCACTGGGGCTGATGTGAAGGACATGGTACTTGTAGCTGTTCCACATAGCAGTTATGAGCTGGAGCAAAGGAACAGGCAGAAAAAGCTGAATGAGGGTAGAAGTCATGAGTATTGCTTGGGCTGGGGAATAAATTGGGCTTTTTTGAAAGCAGCATTGTTTAGCTAGCTGTGTTGGAGAATTAAGGATAAGCCTTTCAGCATAGTTCTGTTATTTTACATTGAACATCTTCAGCAGTGGGAGTTTAAAATGTTCCATATGCATGCCTGGGAATTCAGTATAAGATTTTCAGAAAAAAATAAAAGCCAGTGTTTGGGTAAAATTGCTATATGAGTGAAAAATGAAACAACAAATAACCTGATTAAAAAAATAAGGTAAAGGACTTGAATGGACATTTCTCCAAAGATGATATATAAATGGCCAACAAGTATTTGAAGAGATGTTCAACATTAGGGAAATGCAAAGCAAAACCACAATGTGAAAATCAGCTCATTAGAGTGGCTACTGGCAAAAAACAAAATAATAAGTGTTGGCAAGTTAGTGATTCCTGTGCATTGTTTGTGGGAATGTAAAATGGTGCAGCCACCCTGGAAGACAGTATGGTGATTCCTCAGAAAATTAAATGTAGAATTACCATATGATCCAGCAATTAATTCCACTTGTGTATATGTATATATCCAGGAGAATAAAAAACAGGATCCTGGGCAGCCCAGGTGGCTCAGTGATTTGGTGCCGCCTTCAGCCCAGGGCATGATCCTGGAGACCCGGGATCGAGTCCCACATCGGGCTCCCTGCATGGAGCCTGCTTCTCCCTCTGCCTGTTTCTGCCTCTGTGTGTGTGTGTGTGTGTGTGTGTGTGTGTGTGTGTGTCTCATGAATAAATAAATAAAATCTTAAAAAAAGAAAAAACAAAACAGGATCCTGAAGCGATACATACCTGTGTTCATAGCACTATTCATGATGGCTAAGACATGGGTGCAATACAGTTGTCCATTGATAGGTGAATGGATAAACAAAGTCTGTTCTATATACACCATGGAATATTATTCAGCCTTAAAAAGAAAGGTAAGTAACACATGATATAATATAGGTGATCCTTGAGGACATTATAAGTGAAATAAACCACTCACAAAAAGACTAATAGTCTCCAATTCCACTTACAATAGGAGGTATCTAGAGAGTATTACTATTCACAGAGACAAAGTAAAATGGTGGTTGCCAGAGGGGAGAGGACGAGGGGGAACTGCTGTTTCAGGGGCATCGCTTCAGTTTTTCAACTGGAAATTGGCTACACAACACTGGGAATGTGCCTAACACTTAGAAATGGTTGAGATGGCGGGGTGGGGCGGCGGGGGCGGGGTGTGGCAGGGGAGAGCCCTGGCTAGCTTGGTCAGAGGAGCATGCAACTCTTGATCTCAGGGTCCTCAGTTCAAGCCCAATGCTGGACATGAGTGTACTTAAAATAAGAACAATTTTTAAGAAATGGTGGAGATGGTAAATTTTATATTATTTTTTTAACCACAATTTTTAAAAAAGATTTTAAGTAATCACCAAACATGGGGCTCAAACTCACAACCCCAAGATCAAGAGTTGTGTGCTCTACCGACTAAGCCAGCCACGTCCCCCTTTTTCTTTTTAGCATCTGTTGTATCTTGTGTTTTATACTACTAAATTTGTTGATCAATGACTCCCATTCTTGGTGGAGAAAAAATGGTATATTAGGTAGTATAAGGCTGAAAGTTATTCAAAGAGACCAAGGTTCAGCTTAGTAATTTCTAGAATAATTTCTCTCCTGTAGAAGGCAGGTAGGTCAGTAGGAAGCCTCACTTCTTATATTCTTCAGATGTCTAAGTTTTTCTGTTGGTGTTTTGCCTATGCTTTATGATACTACCAACTGTGCACAACATCCAAAGCAGGTTGTAGTAGGCAGAAAAGGTGTGGAGGGTTTTGAGAAGCTGTGGTCTTATCACCCAGGCCAGAAGTGGTACATAATGTATCCATATTCCATCAACAACAATGGTCTATCCATCAACACCTCATTGCAAAGGACATTGGGAGCTGTTATATAGCTTGGCAGCCATGTTCCTGACCACAGTTAACTTCTGTGGAAGAGAGTGACACAAATTTCAGGGGACAGCTTGCTTGTCCACTCTTCCAATGTACTTCTCTAGGGTTGTAAGTTTGTTTATTAACTTGTTTTTAATTTAAAAAACTGTATTTACTTAGAAGCATTCAGAATGTCAACAAAACAGCTGCAACTTTTTTTTTTTTTTTTTTTGCAATTACAGAGTGGTATTCAGTTAACAGAATAACACTTATTTCATAGAAGCTGCATCAGAGACAACTGAAGATGAAAAACTACCATCCCCATATATAACTAATTTGTGCTGTGCACCAACAAGAACCTGCTTTAAATTTCCATGCCAATTTACAACCCCCATACTGTACCTGGCAAGGTTAGTGGCTACTGAAAATGCCACAAGGACAGAGCTATCTAAAGACACATTCGGTAGTGTGTTAACTATACAAAAAAAGACACGGTACAATTTAAAAACAAATCCTACACAGCCTTACATTTCCATTTTTTTCTTTAAAAGGAGTGAGTCATGTACAGGGGGGTTAAATGCTTTATAGACAAGAAAAAACTGCACTAGAACCATCTTATTCTTCATCATCTTCTTAATCTTCTTCCTCCTCATCCTCTTCATCTTTCTCGTGGTCCTTCTTTTTCTTGCTCTTTTCAGCCTTGACAACTCCCTTTTTTTGCCACATCAGGCTTTCCTTTAGCTTGGTATGCAGCAATATCCTTTTCATATTTTTCCTTCAGCTTAGCAGCCTTCTTTTCATAAGGCTGCTTGTCATCTGCATCAGTGTTATTCCACATCTTCCCCCAGTTTCTTTGCAACGTCACCAATGGATAGGCCGGGATGCTGTCCTTTGATTCTTGGGCGATACTCAGAACAAAACAAGAAAAAGGCCGAGGGAGGCCTCTTGGGTACATTGGGATCCTTGAGCTTCTTTTTTGTTTCCCCTTTAGGGGGGATATAAGTTTTCATTTCTCTTTCATAACGGGCCTTGTCCACCTTAGCCATGTCTTCAAATTTTCCTTTCTCTTTAGCAGATGTGGTCTTCAACCTTTCTGAGCACTTAGAAAACTCTGAGAAGTTGACTGAAGCATCCAGGTGCTTCTTCTTGTGCTCCTCTCAGCAAGTTTGCACAAAGAATGCATATCATGACATTTTGCCTCTCGGCTTCTTAGGATCTCCTTTGCTCATGTTTGTTTGTTTATTTATTTATTTTTTTTTTTGCTCATGCTTATTTTTTTTCTTTGTTTGCTCATGTTTAATGATTTTCCTTAGCGAGGCAGTGTCGCCCAGTGCCCATCTGGCTCTCACTTGCCCCAGTGCTATCTCTATGGAGCTCAGTGTACTGCAATGGCTGTGAGAACCAGGCTGTAAGTTTATATCTATATTCAAGCAGACAAATTTCAGCTTCCTGGAGAGTTGAGTTTGGGCATAGGTTCACTTTCACTGCTTGGCCATGTCAGGGTTGGTGCTTTCTTACTTTTCCAGAGGATTTATAGGACAGATGGATTTGGGAGAGGAAACTGGGAGGTTAGTGACAATTTAGATCTGAAAGCTAATGAAGAGCTATCCTCTGAGTCCCTCCTTCGAGCCTTGGCTGTTCCCAGATGGTGCCCTGTCACACCTGTCTGTATTTTCTGTCATCGTCCTATAGGCATGTGTATCTACAGGATCTAGACCATGTGTTTGCATAAGTGGAGCCACCTTGCCTGTGTTCTAATCTCATTTTCCCCAGAGTTCTGTGGGATGATCTTGGTCAATTACTTAGCTATTTTGTGCCTCCTATTCATCTGTGAAACAGGTAGAGTAAGCACAGTTACCTCCTGCAGGGTTAGTGGGGATTTAAATGATTTTCCATGTGCACTGTGTAGAACACTGGCACATGCTCTGTGCTGTATGCAGACAGGTGACAAGTAACTAAGGCAGGGCGGCTCTTTCCTCTCATCATTGCCATCATCACTGCCATCGTTTTTATCATGACACAACAATTTGTGTTCAGCCTCAGTCTGCTCCTATTCTCCTTCATCCTCTGCTAACTTGTGTCTCTTTCATCTTCTTTTTCTCTTTCTAGAAAGGGCATTTGGGCTTAAAACTTCCCAACACAAAATGTTTGAAAAATTTTTATTTCACAATGAAGTCATAAGAGACAGTTCCTGGTGTTGCATTTCAGAAGACCTGCGGGAAGATGCCAGCCGTGCAGTGAGGAATCAGCAGAAGCAAAATAATCCTGCACAGCATGGGGCTTTCCTCAACAGGAAAACACTGGATACAGGGAGAGACTGTGAATGTAAGAACCCCAGAAAAATCATTCATTTGAAGCCCTACCTTGTTTCTTCACAAAAAAGATCTCATAAACATTGCTCATTTGCAAAAAGTTTGAAGCCTAACCTAGAAGTAAATCATCAGAATCAAAGTGACAGCACAAAACACCTCAATGAGCTTGTTGGCCCTGGCCATCTCTTCACCCATAGCTCTTCCAGTGCTGGCTGCAAGCATATTCATCCAGGAGAGAACTTCTGTGAAGGGAATCAATGTACGAAAGACCTCAGCCATAAACAGTCACATAGCCAACATCAAATTCGTAATCAGGAGAAACCTGATAAATGTGCTGAATGTGGGAGGGGCTTCCCCCAGAAGCCACCTCTTGAGCAACAGAGATTCCATAGTGTAGAAAACCTCCAAGAGTGTGGCAAATGCACTAAAGGCTTCACCCCACAACCAAAGCTTGGTGTGTATCTGACAAATCACACAAGTAGCATTCCTTACATCTGTAAGGAATGTGGGAAGGTCTTCATTCAGAGATCAGAACTGATTAGTCACCAGAAAACTCACACTAGAAAGAAGCCCCATAAATGCCACGAATGTGGGAAAGCTTTTTTCCAGATGTTATCCCTCTTCAGACATCAGAGGACTCACTCTAGTGAGAAACTCTATGAATGCAGTGAATGTGGAAAAGGCTTCTCCCAGAATTCAACCCTCACCATACATCAGAAGATTCATACGGGTGAGCGGCAGTACACATGCGGTGAATGTGGGAAGGCCTTCACTCAGAAGTCAACACTCAGCTTACACCAGAGAATCCACTCAGGGGAGAAGTCCTATGTTTGCATTGAGTGCGGGCAGGCCTTTGTCCAGAAGGCACACCTGACTGTACATCAGAGAGGCCATACTGGAGAGAAACCTTACCCATGCCACAGCTGTGGGAAATCCTTCATTTCCAAGTCACAACTTGATATACATCACCGAATTCATACTGGGGAGAAGCCTTACGAATGTAGTGACTGTGGGAAAGCCTTCACCCAAAAGTCACACCTCAATATCCACCAGAAAATTCACACGGGAGAGAGGCAACATGTATGCAGGGACTGTGGGAAAGCTTTCAACCAAAAGTCCATACTCAGCATGCATCAAAGAACTCACACTGGGGAGAAACCTTACAAATGCAGTGACTGTGGGAAAGCTTTCACTTCCAAATCACAGTTCAAGGAGCATCAGCGAATTCATACCGGAGAGAAACCCTACGTATGCTCTGATTGTGGGAAGGCTTTCAATGGCAGGTCAAATTTCCACAAACATCAGATGACACACATGAGAGAGAAAACTTTTGCCTGTTACAAATGTGGGAACGCCTTTGTCCAGAAATCAGAGTTGATGGCACATCAGAGAACTCATGTTGGAGAGAAGCCTTATGAATGCTGTGACTGTGGCAAATCCTTCAGCAAGAAACCACAGCTCCAAGTGCATCAGCGGATTCACACAGGAGAGATGCCCTATGTATGTTCACAGTGTGGGAAGGCCTTCAACAACAGATCCAATTTTAATAAACACCAAACGACTCATACTAGAGGCAGGTCTTATTAAAGCAGTTATTGTGTAAAAAGGCTTTACCCAGAAATCATTTCCTAGTATGCATCAGCATATACATAAATGAAACCCCAAATTTCTCAAAGAAAAATATCTCCCAAGCATTGGATTCAATTGCAGGTTATAGAATCCATGAAAAACTCCAGGAATGCACTGCCTGTTGCAAAGTGACACATTATTTCATGTGTAAGAAATTACTCAGAAAACAAAAGGATATTTGTACAAGCCTTGTTAAGGATTGTAAAATTCATCTGGGAAGAAACCCCCACCTAACACATTGAGAAACGTATTTCTCTAGCAAGTAGTGAGACAGACTTCTGCCAGATTATAGGAAAATTTATGAGGTTATATTAATGATAACCCTATTGAATATGGAATATCAGTAATTTCAAAGTACCGGCAAACTGAATGACCAGACAGGTGTGTGTATGTGTGTGTGTGTTTGTGTGTGTGTGTTCACATGGTCAGGTATATACACCTACATAACACTTTGTGAGTTTTGTAGTGTTTGCTATAGGATTCACTGCGTAGCAGAATTGTGGGGAGATGATACACTTTTTTAAAGGATCTGCTGTGATTGTGTTTATCCGATTTATTCCCAATTGAATATATCCTGAGGTTGCACAGTAATTATTTAATTTCTTTATACATACACAGGCATAGCTACCTCATTTTATCGTGCTTTGCAGATACTGTGTTTTTACAAATTGAAGGTTTGTGGCAGCCCTGCATTGGGCAGTACCATTTTTCCAACAGTATTGGCTCCCATCATGTTTCTGTCACATGTTGGTTATTCTTGGACTATTTCCAAATTTTTCATTATTTGTCATGGTTCTTTGTGATCAGTGATTACAACTCACTGAAAACTCAGATGATGGCTGGCATTTTTTAGCAAGAAAGTTTTTTAATAGAAGTATGCACTCTTTTTTAGGCGTGACACTATTGCATACTTCATAGACTACAGTGTAGTGCCAACATGACGTCCACATGCACTGGGAAACCAAAAATTCATTTGACTTCCTTTATTGCAACATTTGGTTTGGTTTCCTTTATTGCAACATTTATGTGGTCTGAGACCCAACCCAAGTATCTCCAAGGTATGCCTGTCTCAACAGGTGAATGTACACGTGGTAAATGCATAAGTGTGATTTTGTGATGTATACTGGTCTTCACAGTACATCTTTTCTCTGACCAGCTCTGCTCTACCCTGCCCCCTTTCAACCTCCCCCCATCTCTGGTGAATGTCTCCATAAATAACCAGTGGTCAACCTTTTTTAGTATGGACTTTAAACATTTTTACACAGGCTCCTGATCATTTACTCTGGGAGTCGACAGACTGGCCATCAGCCAAATAGGGTTGGTCACCTGTTTTTTAAATAGTTTTACTGGACACAGCCACATTCGTGTGTTTATGTACAGTCTGTGACTCTTCCTGTGCTTCAGTGGCTTGCAAGTCGAAAATTGTATCTGGCCTTTTATAGAAGATTATTAGTATCTGACATCCACATTCAGTACTCACTCATAATCCTATACCTGTGTTGGAACTCTGTTTTATAAATATCAGATCAGAGCGCCTGGGTGGCTCAGTCAGTTAAGCATCTGCCTTCTGCTCAGACCATGATCCCTGGGTTCCTGGGGTTGAGCCCTGCATCAGGCATCCTGCATGTTCTCTATACCAAATAATTAAAATCTTTTTAAAAATGAATAGCAGGGACACCTAGGTGGCTCAGCAGTTGTGTTGCTGCCTTTGGCTCAGGTCATGATCTTGGGATCTGGGATTGAGTCCCACATCGGGCTCCTGTGAAGAGCCTGCTTCTCTCTCTCTCTCTCTCTCTCTCTCTCTCTCTCTCTCTCTCTCTCTGTCTC
Organism: Canis lupus familiaris; assembly: GCF_011100685.1. Classification (NCBI taxonomy): domain Eukaryota; kingdom Metazoa; phylum Chordata; class Mammalia; order Carnivora; family Canidae; genus Canis; species Canis lupus. The sequence continues at coordinate 106,120,153 of NC_049222.1, read as the reverse complement.
ATATTTTTAAAAAATAAATAGCAGATCATACCATACACGTGTACCTTGTTCTTTTCGTGCTGCATCTGGTTGCATGGTATTCTGTTGGGTGAACACTGTTCAACCATCCTCACAGGACGATGCCAGCAGTGCCTGTCGCAGAAGTTTTTGTGAGAAATGAATGGGTAGGCAGGTGTGTGCTGCACACTTGGAGAGAACCAGGGAATCTGAGTGGGACTTTGAATGAATGTGCGAAAATGAAAGGGTGGAGATAAAGGTTGACAGAAGTGAGTAAAATAAACTTTAATAAGAAACCAGTTGGGAGGACTGCCCTACAGCCCTGGTCTTGGGGATTCTGTTCCAGCCTCCAGCTCCCCCTCACCTTGGCACTGGGCCTGCTAGGGCTGGGAAGTTGGGAAGTTGATGTCCACGGTGAGGTTGGTGTAGAGGGGCTGCAGCTCCTTGGAGAGCCGCCTGTAGCCCAGCGAGTTCATGCCATCCTGCTGCCATTTGTGGTGGATTGAGGCCAGAAGGCCAGGGCTGGAGGCAGGGGCAGCTACGTGAGCCCAGGACTTAGTGACTGCCCAAGGTGGGACATCCTACCTCCAACCCCAACTTACCTCTGGGGGCTTTGCTGGTGGCTGGGGTCCTGCCCCTCTAGCATGTGGTAGCGGCCAAAGAGCAGATGGGGTCGTGAGAGTAGCATCCCGCTCAGTTGCAGCCTTACAAGGGAGAGGGCAGGGAAGCCAGAAGCCTGACTCTGATAGGGTCCCTATGCCACACACCCAGCCCTTCAGGCCATGGCGGCCAGTGTCCCCCACACCATGGAGGGACCTGCAGCCCCATGCTAGGCTCCTCAAGCAGGGCCCCCCACCTAGCAGCGATGTCATGGTCCTCATGATCCCAGTACCAGTACGAGTTGGGGAAGCCGTTTATCCTCAGGTAGTGAGTGGGGCGCAGAGCAAACACGCCCCCAAGGTAGCCGTGGTAGGGTAGCCTGGAGAGGCAGAGAGAGTTGGGGATAAGGAGTTTCAGGCAACAGGGGTCCTGGCCAGGATCTCCGAGCTTTATTTCTGAGTTTACCCTTCCCAACTCACCCCTGTGATCACCTCTCCCCTAACCCCGCAGGTACCCCCTTCCCTGATCTTGGAGTAACCCTTCCTCTGCCCCCTGAGGTGGGCCCTCACTTGACCTGGGATATCTCCTCCCCTAAATCATCTGACAGGCCCACCTTGTGACCCCTCGATGGCCCTTTCTCCTCAGACCCTAAGATAACCCTCTCCTGTCCCCTAGTCAGCCCCTTCTTTCACACATTCTCCTTCTCTGACCTCCACCATGACCCAGTCACTGACCTCCACCCTTAACACCCACATCTAAAAGGAAGTTTCTTCCCTGTCTACAAGACTTTTCCTTGGGCCCCATCATTCTTCTCCACCTGAGTTCCAGGGATCGAGGCTTAGACCCTATAGATGGGCAGGGTGAAGTCCAGGGAAGCACAGGGTCTGACTATGGTTTCCCCCAGGAGGCCCCCTCCTTCCACCTACTTGTAGTTGAACTTGTCAATGGCCACAGACACATGGGCTGGGAAGATGTCACAGATGTAGAGGTTGCGGTCATCCTCTGGGAGGAGGTTCACATCATGGAAGAAGACACAGTCCCATTCCTCCTCCTGCATGGCCTCCCAGAACCCCACATTGCGTAGCTTGCCCCGGTTGAAGGCAGTGGTGTGTACCTGGGATGGACAGAGATGCTCCATGCTCACTCACCAGTGGGCAGGAGTGTTCCCCCACCTGTCAGGCCCATCTGCTCCCCCTTTCCAGTGCCATTCTGCTTGGGCCCTATTCCCACTGGAGCTGCAAAACCCAGACCTATCCACAAGGGCACAGTTCAAAGTTTACCTCTCCTGGAAGACTTTTCCTGGATTCTCACCCCCTATCCTAGGCAGAGTCTGTATCTCCAGCCCCTCAGCTCTGTCCACAACCATTTGCAGGATTCTCAAGGATTATCTCCTTCAAGAGACCATAAACCTCCCTTCAATAGGCAGGGGTTAGGGTGAGCAGGGACCACCTACATCTGTTTCTGCCCCTACCAAAGAATGGATCTGATGCTCAGAAACCATGACAGGGTTTGCCTCTCCCTCCTCTTCCTCCATCATCATGTTCTCCTTCATCACCACCTTGTTACCATCAACACTTGCTATTATGTTCATTGCCAGCATGAGCACCATCATCTTCAGCATCTCCAAGGCGATCAACACAACCTCATATCACCTCCGTCACTCACCACATCAACATCATCCTCACCACCATCAAAACCATCATTGCCATCATCATCATCACCATCATCATTAGCTTTATCACTAAGTACCTACTATGTACCAGGCCTTGACCTCACTGCTTTAGTCATTAACTCAATGCTTCCCACAACCTAGCGATGGAAGGGTTACTATCATCCCTGTCTCATGAATGAAAAAACCATAACACTGAGTTCTCCAAGTTTATCCATAGTTATATGAGTGACAATGGGATGGATGGATGGATGATGGTCCCACACTCTGACCACACAGGTAGTAATAGGCAAGACTGAGATTCAAACAAGCATCCAAAGGGATCCTAAACCCAGTGCTTTAAATTACCACTTAGCTTCATTGCCCAACCTGGCCAGCCCTGGTTTCAGGGAGGTCTAGACTCCGTGGGACTGAGTCTTCCAGACAGCCACTTGAGCCAACCCCAGACTCAGCCAGTCTAGACCAAACCTATAGCCCCACCTCTAATTTCCCCCAAGATCTTCTTGACTCATAAATCCAGCCCCCAACCAGCCACTCTCTGGCCCAAATGCTGACGTGACTCTCCACAGCTGTGCTTGGAGACCCACCTTGTGGGTCTTTTTGCCTCTGCCCCTCCCCACCCCAGATGCACCTGGTTCACCACGTAGATGGCATAGTGCAGTTGCTGGCGCTGTAGGAAGGGGTGCAGATGGAAGAGCAGGTGCTGCAGATGTTGGACTTGCCCATAGTAGGGCACCACTACTGCTGTGTGGTGACGTGTCCAGCAGTCAGGTGGCCGGTACTGGCCCCCCAGCTCCACCAGCGGGTTCTTTTCCACCACCTGCTCCATTGTCAAGTTCTCTGGGATCATCACCTTCAAGGGGCCATCTGAGAGAGGTAAGTACCATGGATGGTCAAGGGGATCCCCTAGAAACCCCACAACCCAGTTGTACTGGGTTCCATCATGTACCCCCCACCCCAAACCATGTCCACCAGCCTTCAGAATGTGACCTTAACTTGGGAATAAGTCTATGCAGATGTAAGTGATTAAAATGTGGAAATGTTGAATTTGGGTGGGCCCTAAATGCAACAACTGGTGTCCTTATAAGAAGGTCATGTGAAGACCCAGAGAGGTGGCCATGGAGGCAGAAATTAAAGTGATGTGCCTCTAAGCCAAGGAAAGCCAAGGATTGCTAACAACCACCAGAAATTAGGAGAGAGAGAGGCATAGGATGGTTTCTCTCTCCAGAACATCCGGAAAGAACCAACACTGTCAACACCGTGATTTTGGACTTCTGGCTTCCAGAACTATGGGAGAATACCTCTCTGTTTTGTTTTTTGTTTTTTTGTTTTTTTTTCCTCTCTGTTGTTTTAAGGGTGTTTCCCCTGGGGTGGTTCTCAGGCCACCCACTCTCCCTGCACCTCAGACTGCTCCTTCCAGCACCTTCTTCCAAGGGCCCCACTGCCCACCCACCCAGCCCCAGCTGTGGCTCCTCCCCCTTTCTGTAGCAGAACATATTTTTTTCCAAAGATGCCACAACAGTATCTCTTTACCCAAATGCCCTTCTTACAACATGACTCTGATACTCCTCCCACGGAGAGGTGAGTGTATGTCCCCACTCCTTAAAATTGGGTGGGCTTTTATAACAGTTTCAATGAATGGAGTATGGCAGAAGTGACACTACATGGCTTTTGGGACCAGATCAGAGAAGGCCAAATGGCTTCTGCCTGCTTTATGTGAACACTTGCTCTTAAGCTAGCAGTTGCCGGCTAAGCTCTCAGGCCACCATACTGTTAGGAAGCCCAAACGAGCCCACTGGGAGGGCTCTGCGGAGGCTCTAAGATCATGTACAGAGAGAGAGTGGGAGTGCTTCCACCCCCTGCTTTTTTAGCTCCAGCCATATCTCACTGCAACTGTGTGAAAAACCTGGACCACGACTGCCCAACTGGGCCCTTCCCAAAACTCCCCACCCAGATACACATTAAGAATTGACGACTGTTGGGCACCTGGGAGGCTCAGTGGTTGAGCATCTGCCTTTGGCTCAGGTTGTGTTCCCAGGGTTCTGGGGTCGAGTCCCGCATCAGGCTCCCCGTAGGGAGCCTGCTTCTCCCTCTACCTATGTCTCTGCCTCTCTCTCTGTGGCTCTCATGAATAAATAAATAAAATCTTTAAAAATAATAATAATTAAAAAAGAGTTGATGACTGTTTAAAGACAGAGTTCTGGGGTGGTTCGTTATGATGCAGCCACAGATGACTAGTACACATGCTGTCACCCTTGGGTCATCAGTGCCAGGCCTGCTGCTTCTAGATCCCCCCCTACCCCCCCAAAGGAGTCTTTCTAGCTCCCCAAAACCTGAGGTAGGGTTGGGGGGACAGGATATTCTGACAAGCTTACTGATGTAAGGTGAGATGAGGGGGCAGCTAGGCAGGTCCTCCTCACTAACGCCCACAGGGTGGATCTGGCTGAGGTTGGTGTACACGTCCTGGGAAGAGGTCTGCGCAGCAGAGACCGAGACCAGAAAGGGCAACTCTTCTCCCACCGTTGGCCTGTCCTGTATCAGGACGCGCAAGAAGGAGGTGAAGCTGTGGCGGTGGCGGTTCTGGTAGAGGAATGCCCCCATAAGCAGCAGCTGTACCCCCAGAAATAATAACAGGAGCCCCCTCTGTTGTTCCATGCTGGGGAAGGAAACAGAAGGTCATTCTTTCCATCTTGCAAACCCCTCACTTTTGCCCCATGTAGCTCAGTCCCAGGGCCCTGCACCCACCCGCTCCCTGACTGTCTTTGCACAGGGGAGGGGAGGTCAGGGTGAGAGAACAGCAAGGCTGCTCAAGGCTGTGCCACCTGCATGAAGAACCTGACTCGGGCACATCTGTAGCCTCATCCCTTCCCGCCTGGTCCCCTCCAAGCCCCGTGATCACAGTGGACCCTGGCTGGTTGCTCCCCTGGGTGAGCAACTCAATCTTTCTAAGGCTCAATGTCCTTGTCTGTGAAATGGGACCTACAGCGGGTTTGGGCTCACTGGGTTGTTGCGCTAGGATGTGCAGTGTGCAATGTGACCTGGCTGCACATTATTCCAGATTGTGCCAGGTCTGCTCATATTTCCAGCACCCTGTATGAAAGGGACCTGACTCCTGTTTATTCTGGGTGCCCTTCTCTTTCCTGTAATGAGCACCTGGTAGCTCCTAGAGGCTTATGCAGCCTCTATACGTCTCCACCATGGTCTAATCATCCTGGTTTGTGGCTGTCCTGTCAACCGCCCCCATCAGAGTAGGAGTTTGCAGAGAACAGGGTTCAGGACTGACTCATCTCTGGGTCCCCGGCATTTCCGAGCACAGGATGAGTAAGTGAATGAATGACTCACCACCTGATAGACTCCTGCTCATGCTCAGCCACCGTCAGAGCCCCTCACTGGGGAGCCTTCTCCACATCCTCCCCTCTCTGCGTCAGCTCTCCTGGTCTCCTGTATCTCTGCTGTCACTGCTCTGCCACCAGACCAGGAATGATCTGTGTCCAGATCTTCCTCCGTCATCTCCCTCCCTCACCCACCTGGGAATGGGGCAGGCCCCGGCCCAGCTCAGCCCTGGGTCCCCAGCATCACCCAGCACCAGGGCTGAGTGTTTGTTCATCTCTAGTTACTAAGAACCACTTCTGTGCCAGGATTATTGAGCAAACCAACGAAGCTGCCACAAGCAAAACCAATAGAAACCTCTACTCCCCAGGAAACCCTCATTCTGGTGGGAAGGACAGGCAAGAAAACAGGTCATTTCAGAGAGCAATAAAAACCTACACATCGAAAGGGGTGGAGCAGGAAATGGATGGAAAGGAAAGAAACAGAGGGAGGCTATCTCTTTTCTGGGTGGCTGGGCAGAGGGAAGAGCAGGTGGAAAGGCCGTGAGGTAGGCAAGGAGAGAATCAAAGGGCACTGAACAGTCATACACAGGCTGGAGGCCTCGTCACTAAATTGGTGAGCAAATTTTCAGACAAACCAGAAAATTATCTCATTACAGAAATAGGCTCAGTATTATATCTCAAATGTGGGACAAGACAGTATGGGATTGGGGGCAGAAAACCCTTCAATTTTGGAGCATGGAGATATGAATCCCAATTTCAGTAGCAAATTCTCTGTTGTGAGGCAGGAATAAGAAAAAACTACCTGAAGGTAGAATGTCTCTCAGCTTCTCAGCTGAAAAGCCAGATCACAAAGGAGCGCTATTTCATAGAATACCACACAGACTTTTGAGTGACATTTCAAATTCAGATGCCCTTCTTTTCATCAAAATGAGAAGAAACCCCCACATATGGTGGAAATGCACCCTGTTCACACAAACAGGAGAAAACGGATTGTCGAGTATGTTTCGGGGGGAACGTACTGGGTGTTCAGTATGGGTGTGGTACTGGGTGGCTCAGTGGTTGGGCGCCTGCCTTCGGCCCAGGACATAATCCTGGAGTCCCAGAATCGAGTCCCACATTGGGCTCCTTGCATGGAGCCTGCTTCTCCCTCTGCCTGGGTCTCTGCCTCTCTCTCTCTCTGTCTCTGTCTCTCATGAATAAATAAAATATTTTTAAAAAGTATGCCTCAGGGAGCTCAGCTGGACTTGGTATGCACTTTGGGACCAAAAACCAGTCTTTGAAAGGTCCTGGTAGAGTTGGCGCAGCAGCAATTTATGAATGTATTTGATGAGAACAGCAGGGCTCATACTAATCCCTATTTCCCAGCGGTGAATGCTACAAGCGTGGATCGTTCCTGAGTCGGCCACCCCAGCCAGGGTCCAGCTGCTCTGTAAACATTTGGAGGTGCCAGCAGAACCTCGATGGTGACTCTATTTCCCCTTCCTCGGCAGCTTGGAGGAGCAAGGAGCCTTCCATGGCATATGTGTGCTCAGGAGCATGATTCTTCACACAGGAGTCGGCTGCATCTGTTGGTTTCTGTGGAGCCACCAACAAAGGGAATGTGTTGGACACACATCACCCAGTGTTAAGACACCCAGTGTCCAGACTTCTTTTTCCTGGTGCAGGACAGGAAGGACTACTATGGAAAGTGTGGTTTGTCTCCTGGAGAGCCCAGTAAAAAGGACCCCTCTGACTTCACAGGAAATGTGACAGGCACGTTTTGTAGACTGCAACAAAGCAATTATCTTCTGATTCCTTATTTTATCATTGATCCCTATTGCAAATACAGGGGTTATGACTTAAGACACAGTGTTACTGTCATTTGGGCTCCTGGTGGAGAAAATTTAATTATGAGCAATGATTTGAAAAAAGAAATTGGGGGAAGCATAATCATGTGACTGTAGGTATAGAAGCATGAGTGGGGATCCCTGGGTGGTGCAGCGGTTTAGCGCCTGTCTTTGGCCCAGGGCACGATCCTGGAGACCCGGGATCGAATCCCACATCGGGCTCCCGGTGCATGGAGCCTGCTCCTCCCTCTGCCTGTGTCTCTGCCTCTCTCTCTCTCTCTCTGTGTGACTATCATAAATAAATAAAAATTAAAAAAAAAAAAAGAAGCATGAGTGTGTTCCTGTTACTCCCTCAAAAAATAGAGTCCATTTCACTACTGTTGAAAGGTGAGCAAGGTAGGATAAAATCAATTGCACATTGTTTCCCAAAGTTACTTAAGATTTCAAGAAAAAAAAAAAAGCCCGACATTTTAAAGTAGCAGGAACCCCCATGCATGTTACAAGATTCAAATTAGTACACCCACATTTTCCAACTGACACGTTTCCAAGTCTCATAATAAGTTATATTTTCATTTGGGGAAAGCAATATTTTTCTGACTGCCGTGTGATATGTGTACATCCCTTAAGAGCCTACATGACCTCAGAGGCCCCAGAGTCTCCCCAAGGAGTCTCCCCATGGATCCCCCTAGGAAGCTGTCCATTCCTCCTGGTGGGTTCCTGACACATGCCTGCACCCCAGCTCTGTCTTCTGAGTCAGACTAAGGGTGGCAGTGGTTTGAGGATGACAATGCCTAGCATCTTCTGCCCCAACTGTGGCTCATTAGGTCTCTTTTCATGAAAAGGGAAAGGTAGAAGCACAGGGGATCTTAGGCTGACCTGCCATACACTACTGGCCCTCCAAGGTCCATACTCTCCAGAATGAAAATACACTGCCAACAAGAGGGAAGGTGTTGAAACCAAACCATCTAGAAGCCCCTCATTCCAAAGAAATTCTAATATTAGAAATGTGTTTCTTGGAGCATCTGGGTGGCTCAGTCGGTTTAGGCATCTGCCTTCAGCTCAAGTCATGATCCAGGGTCCTAGGATTGAGTCCTATGTCCGGCTCTCTGTTCAGCAGGGAGTCTGCTTCTCCCTCTGCCCCTCCCTTGCTCATGCATGCTCTCTCTCTCTGAAATAAACAAAATCAAGAAAGAAAAGAAAGAAAAGAAAAGAAAGAAAAGAAAAGAAAAGAAAAGAAAAGAAAAGAAAAGAAAAGAAAAGAAAAGAAAAGAAAAGAAAAGAAAAGAAAAGAAAAGAAGAGTTTCTTCTTTAGGAATGAAACCAATTTTTCTTTTCATCCGGAAATTATCTTTAAAGCTGGATCTGTTAGCTTCAGAAATACCTGCCCCAGGTCAGATTTTGTGTTCACTCTAAGGCAATCCCTAAACTTCCTGACCTCCAAGAAGGTAAGAAATGTATTCTGGTATATAGAACCTGTTTTATGTAGCAGAGGTCTTCCAAGTGGGGTGTGTATGTATACACAACTTCCTGCATGGGAATGTATTTCTATTCTACTCATTTAAGGTGATGCTAGGTTCCTGTTGGGACATTCTGTATTCAGAACCACCACAGCATGAGAGTTTAGTGGAGTTAATTTAAAATTCAACCACGGGGATCCCTGGGTGGCTCAGCGGTTTGGCGCCTGCCTTTGGCCCAGGGCGCGATCCTGGAGTCCCGGGAGATCCTGGAGTCCCGGGATCAAGTCCCACATTGGGCTCCCAGCATGGAACCTGCTTCTCCCTCCTCCTGTGTCTCTGCCTCTCTCTCTCTCTCTATGTCTATCATAAATAAATAAATAAATCTTTAAGAAAAATAAAAAAATAAAAAAATAAAATTCAACCACAATGTTTTCAGGGACAAGTTTTTCAAGTTACACTGGATAAAATATCCAGGTAAAAATTTATGAACCCCAATTTTAGAATTGGTATGCATTTTTCTCTTAGGTACTTAAAGCCTATTTGAGTCATGTCATAAAATATTTATCCCATTAACAGCCAATCTTCATCTCATATCACCTTGTAAAATGTGTAACATTTTCCACCTCTGAGTAACAAAACAAAACAAAACAAACCTCAATGTTGAAAAATGTCAGGTGCCACTCGTCTTGTTCAAATTTTCCATAGCTTTACAGTTTTTTGTCTGCTTGATGAATTCATGAGAAATTTATATTCAAATATCGCAGTGCTTCTAGAATTTGTCAGTTTCTCCTCCTCATCCTGCTAATTTGGGTTTTATTTCTTTGGAGACTGTTTTGTTAGGTACATCCAAGTTTAGAATTGTTTGATCATCCTGGTTATTCCTTGTTCATCTGGGATGACACACTTTATTACTCCCAGTGCGTTTTGGCTCAAAAATCTGTTTAGTGGTTGTAGCTGAACTTAGATTTCTTTGTGCTGTTTTCCAGTGTCTTTTCCTCTCCTCTTGTGTTCACACTTTTGAGTCTTTACTTATTAGATGTGGGTGTCATGTGTACAGCACATAGCTTTTTTCTCAACTCTCCTGGTGATTGAGACAATTTTGCTAGTTTCTAATCTCACAGCAAATCTTATTTATTAAATGATTTTCATTTTTTGAGGAATCTCTGTACCCAACGTGGGGCTCAACCTTATACTGCAAGATCAAAAGTTGGATGCTTTTCTGAGACTGAACCACCAAGTCATCCCCACAGCATATATATATTTTTTAATTTTATTTATTTATTTGAGAGGGAGAGAGAGGGAGAGTGAGCTAGAGGGCAGGGGGAAGGAGAAGCAGACATCCTGCTGAGCCCTGAGATCATGACCTGAGCCCAAGGCAGACACTTAGCTTAACCACTTAACAGACTAAGTCACCCAGGTGTCCCTCCTACAGCAAATCTTATTTTAAAATATTTATTAACAAATTCCCCTAATTGGGACACCTGGATGGCTCAGTGGTTGAGCGCCTGCCTTTGTTCAGGGTGTGATCCTGAAGTTCCAGTATCAAGTTTCACATGGAAGGGGGGGTGAGGCGGCCTGCATATACCCTGCTTCTCCTCTCTCTGCCTTTGTCTCTGCCTCTGTCTCTCGTGAATAAATAAAATCTTAAAAAAAAAAAAACAACAATTTTCCCTAACCTAAACCAATACTAAGCTTTTAGATTTTATAAACTAATATAATCCACAAAGGTAGTCTTGATCTTAAAAGAATACTAACGCATTGTGGGCCTTTCATTTCCAAAGCCACCCTTTGATTTCACAAGTAAGGATATTGATGCCTAAAGTCACTCAGGTGTAAGAAAAGAGCATGAATTTTAGGGGCACCCGGGTGGCTCAGTTGGTTCAGCATCTACCTTTGGCTTAGGGTCATGATCTCAGGGTCCCAGGATTGAGTGCCACATCCAGTTCTCTGCTCAGCAGGGAGTCTGCTTCTCCCTCTCCCTCTGCCCCTCCTCCTGCTCCCTCAGATAAATAAAATCTAAAAAAAGAAAAAGAGCATGAATTTGAGCCCAAGCCTGTGTGTGTGCAACTCCGAAGTTCTTTCCATTGCCTGGCTGGGGGTGTCTTGGGGGATGAGGGTGGTAGAGCTCAGGGAAGGTTTCCCCAAAGAGGTAGCATTCTGGGTATGTCCCGAAGGATAAGCAGACATTCGCCACCCATACCCAGGGAGGGAAAGGCACTCTAGGCAGAGAGAGATGGAGGTACCAGAGAGCCCGGTGTGCCTAAATCATGGTGGTAATGGTACCTCTCATCTTTGGAGCACTTACTATGGCCCAAGAGCTGTTTTAAGCAGTCATCAAATGTTCCCTCTTCTCAGTCTCAGCATTACTGGCATTCTGGGCATGTTAGTTCTTTGCTATAGGGGCTCTCCTGTGTATTAGAGATTTCTAACACTTCTGGATGCCAGTATCCGCCAACTCCAGCTGTGACCACCAAAAATGTCTCCACCAAATGTCCTCTGGAAGTCAAAATCATGTCAGGTTGAGAACCAGTGCTCTCATCGTATGAGGGCTGTACTATTATTTTTTTTTAAATTTTATTTATTCATGAGAGAGAGAGAGAGAGAGAGAGGCAGAGACACAGGCAGAGGGAGAAGCAGGCTCCATGCAGGAGCCCGATGCAGGACTCAATCCTGAGACTCCAGGACCACACCCTGAGCCACCCAGGAATCCCTACTATTATTATTTCTATCTCACAGGTGAGAAACTGTAAGTTGTCCACAGTTCCACAACTAGGATGGTACTCCCAGGATCTGAACCAAGTTGCTTCTGCTCTTAACCACCATACCACACGGCAAACTTCCTGGGTTCTGTGCTCACTGGGGCGCAAATCACAGGAGACAAGAAAAGAGGGGCAGGCTAGGGGCAGCTCAGGAAGGGCCTTGAAAGCCTTGCCTGCTCTGTACCTGGCCTTGTGCCTGGATGCTGGGACCCAGGTGCAAATCCAACTAAAGCCCTCTCTCAAGGAGCTCCCAATACAAAGAGACACCGAAAGTCACAGATAGCCACAGCCCAAGGTGACAGGGCCTCTGACAATGTCAGGGACCAGGGGCTGTGTGAGCCCAGAGATGGTTTATTAATGCAGTGCAAGTGAGGACAGGTCCTGCAGGCTTTCTAGAGGGAGTACATCCACGTGGCTACCTGGATGAGAAATAGGAATCAGTGTGGTGAGGAGGAGGGGTGAAGAAGGGTCTTCAGGAAGGGAGGATGGCACGTGTAAACACCTGGCAGAAAAGTTACTTCACTGGCAATTGTGGGGGAACTGCCAGAGGCTCAGGAGGCTGAAAAGTCATCAGGGGCCTGGTTGCAAACACCAAGCTGAGAGACTCAAACTTACCCTGCAGGTGATGAGAAGCTACATTCTCCTGCCCTCTCCAGAAGCCCCTGACACCAACTTACAGTCTTTCCCACTGGAATATTGTGTTGCAACAAACAAAACATAAAATGTTTGCAAAGCATCCATGAGATACCTCTGTCCAAACTGTGCCAACACACTGGTGAATATGGCCACTAAGGACTAGTGGGACTGGTCCAGCTCTCAACTGGATTACCAATTACTGCTGCGCCAGGGAAGTGACATGAGGAACCAGAACACCCCGGCCTCAAGCACTTACTAAGCACCAACCACTGGTCTTAATGTTTTACAGAGGTTAACTCAGTTACTTCTTTAACCCAACAACACTATTATCATCTCCACTAGGCAGAGGACACTCAAGCACATACTTTTCATCACTTACTCAAGGTCACACAACTAAGCAAGTGGCACAGGGAGTCAACTGGCAGGCTGGCTTTCACATCCTCTTTTTGTCAATGATGTCCAGTTTGAGATAAACCTTTCTGTCAATTTCTCAGTACAAAGTGTGTGGGTGGTGTTAAGATCTGCTCAAATACATAGTGAAAGAGACTTGCAAAGCAGGAGACTAAAACCAACACAGAACCACCTAAATTTGTATACTAGTTGTGGGGTTAGAAAACCAAAGTACAGCACAGCAGAATACCACTTAGGCCATGGTTCCTCAACTTTGGCACTATTGTTCTGAACCAGAAAATTTGTTGCAGTGAGAGGCCATCCTGCACACACTATGTTTACCAGCATCCTTGGCCTCTACCTACCAAACGCCAGTCACATCCTTCCCTGCTTCCTTGTTGTGACAACCACAAATGTCTCCAGATAGTGCCAACTGTTCTCTGAGGTACAAAACCACCCCCAAGCTGAGGAGTGACTTAAAGACTCTCAGTAGATTGCCTGAGGTTTTGACATTCTCACCTCACTCCTTTCTTTAAGAGAAAAATTAAGCCTGGTCACCAGTGGGAAGCTGTCCCCAGTCATTAGAATAAATGGGATGAAAGTCTACTGTTTGGTGAACACACACTTTCCATATTAACTCATATTAACTCAGTCTGTGAGGCACATTCTGTTATTAACCTCCACTTTACGGAGGAGGAGCACATGCCAATTGCTCAGCAAGTGCTATTCTATCCCTCATGTCCTGGCTCGCAGCACTTTTAACAGCTGGTCATCTGTATCTCTCCAGCCAGGCCTGACACTCCAGTGTCCCCGAGGGTCAACCCTCGTGACAGCTTCGGACACCCAAATGTCCCCCATCACCCTTCATTCTCAATCCTCCCTATCGAGGGTCTCACAGGGGGAGACAAGAAATAACACTCAGGAGGAGGGCAGTTTGGGGGCTGCAAAGCGGCTGAGGGGGGGAGAGGGTGCTGACTCCTGGGAGACTGCACCCTAACCCTGGGACCAACCCTCATTGGTCTCACCTGCCCTCTCTCTCGAGCTCTGCCTTCAACCCCACAAGCCCGGAGGGGCGCGCACTTGTCACTGAGCCACGCCTGCGGGTAACTGCTCACCGGGGTCCCGCCCCGAGCCTGGCGCGCGCGTGGCGAAGCGCAAACCGCTCGGGTCAGCTCCGCGCCCGCACAGCCCGCCGGCCGCAGGGCCCTGGACCGCGTTCGCTGGCGCGCCCACGCCCACTCCCACGACCGTGGGGGCGCGCGGAGAAGCCCACCCTGTGCCCCGGGCGACGCGGCCCCATCCCTGCAATCTACGCCGCGGTCGCGCTGCCTCTCCCTTGCGCACCCCTATTCCCTTTCTCCCCTCCACCCTGACAACTCTCCACCCGCACCTCAAGCCCTATCATACTCCCATAAAGGCAGAAAACCGAAAAGGCAACCATTCCCTCTCTAGAATGAAGTGCACAGCGGGCTGCAGGACACGGGAATCAGGCCCCTGCTCCTGCTTTTGCGCAGGCGCAGCCGGAGACGCGCCGGACTGACCCGGAGCACCCGAGGAGCCGTGGGCGGCGCGCATGACGTCACTGCGAGGCTCGCAGGGTGTGGGCCCAGCTGGCTTCCGAGCTGTAGGAGCTTTGGGCCAAACTGCCCCAAGGGCACCTGGGAGTCGTAGGCAGGGAAACCCAAAGCCTTCTGGTAGTCGTAGTCCCTTCACCGTTTCCGCGTTTTCTCGGAGCCTGGACTTTCCTGCGCGGGTTCTGCTCACGTGAGTGCCTCCTTCCTCGATGGGCCGATCCTGGCCCTTTGTAGTGCTAGAGTGTTAGGAGTTGAGGATCTCCTATTCTTCTCCCACGCATTCCGGTAGGTGTCCCTGGAGACATGGCACTCCTCTCCGTGATCCCCCAGCGCCAATCTCTGGCGACTCTCTGGGCGGAAGTGCCCTAAGCAGCTGGTGTCCCTGCTGATCCGCTTTGGACTCTGCCTCGGTTCTGACCCCTCGTTTCCATCCCGCAACCTGAGGACGGTTCCAACGCACCCTCCTCTATCCTGGTTACAACCTGCATAGTTGTAGAGTGATCGGGGCCGGCGTTGGGGGAGCGTCAGGCGGCCGTGGGAGCCCAGCGGAGGCGCCAGACCCAGCCCAGGGTCCCAGAAGGACTTCCAGAGCAAAGGACCTCAAAACTTACCATGCCCAGACAGAATTACAGAGGCCTAAACCTCTGGCTCGCACAGTATTTACCTATTCTTCCCTCTTCCACCTCCTTCCCCACGAAATGGTCCCCTGTTCTTCCCCGTGCTGAAGCCAGAACCTTTGTCAGCCCCCTGCTTCTCTCACCTACTGCCTCGTTCAACCAACTCTTGTGCGAGTCCCACTTGCTCTATTTCCAGAAGAGATCCAGACCACTTCTCTCCACCTCCACTGCCTCTACTCAGTCCTAAGCCACATTATTGTTCATCTGGATTGTTGCAGGAGCCTCTTCATTGGTCTGCCCGTGTCTACCCTCGCTACTCTCCACCCTCTATTTGCGCGCAGCAGCAGCCCCAGGATCTTGTTAAAATATAAATCAGATCCTGTCACTGCACAGATTACAACTATCCAATGGTTCCCATCTCATCCAGAATAAAATCTAAGCTCCTCACCCTGCCAACCTCCAAGGCCTAGATCTTCTCCCCTCTTCAGCCATAAATCACTTTCCAAAAAACTGAACACAGGTCCTGCCTCTTCGGTCTTTGCATTTGCTATTAACTCTATCTGGAACATTCTTCCCACCTTGATGTAATGCCTGATTCCTTACCCTTCTAGCCTGAGCTCAGAGGATAATTCCTTCATATTACTTCTTATATTTGTAAAGTATCTTGGTTATTTATTTATCCATGGGTTGGCTCCTCCACTAAACTTGTTGCCTGCAACCCTTCCTATTTTGATCACTGCTGGCCCAGTGCCTAACACATGTTAGGTAGATGGGAGGCAATGAATGGATACTTGTTGAATGAATGAATGAATGAATGAATGAGTGAATAATGAACGCTTAACCTGAGACTTGAAGGTGCCAAGCCTGCACAAGTGCTGGGAGAATATTCCAGGCAATGGGTGTACTCAGCGCTATCCAGGCCGCCTCTCCGGAGGCGACGACCCCGCAAATCGGAATCCGCATGTAACCTGCCTCTCGCTCTCCCTGTCCAGGAGAAGCCAACTCCTTCCCGCCCGCCCGGAACCCGCGATGCCCGCCCCGCAGTGCTCCTCTTGCCACGCGGCGCGCGCCGCCCTCCGCCGGCCGCGCTCCGGCCAAGCGCTGTGCGGCGCCTGCTTCTGCACCGCCTTCGAGGCCGAGGTGCTGCACACGGTGCAGGCGGGCCGCCTGCTGCCACCCGGCGCCGTAGTGGCCGTGGGCGCCTCCGGCGGCAAGGACTCCACGGTGCTGGCGCACGTGCTGCGCGAACTGGCGCCGCGCCTGGGCGTCTCGCTGCGCCTGGTGGCCGTGGACGAGGGCATCGGCGGCTACCGCGACGCGGCGCTGGCGGCCGTGCGGCGCCAGGCGGCGCTCTGGGACCTCCCGCTCACCGTCGTGGCCTACGCGGACCTCTTCGGGGGCTGGACGATGGACGCGGTGGCCCGCAGCACCGCCGGCTCCGGCCGCAGCCGCGCCTGCTGCACCTTTTGCGGGGTGCTGCGGCGCCGTGCGCTGGAGGAAGGGGCGCGCCTCGTGGGAGCCACGCACATCGTGACAGGTGAGCACGGGCCCTGCGGCCGAGGGGCAAAGGGGGTACCCTTAAGTGGTGAAGGAGCCGCTGGGTGTGCCCTGGGGGGAGGAGCTGCACATGGGGAAGGGGATGTGCGTGCCCCCTGAAGGTGCGTGCCTGGCATGGGCGCGGCCAGCTTTTGAGTCACTGTGATCGATGGCATTGGCAGCTGCAGGGTGGAGGGGTAGTCTCCAGGGGCTTGGTTCCCTACATTAAGAAAAAATGACATTCTTTGTGTCCCCGTTCACAAAAGAAGGGGAATGAAGTGGTCCCACCCTTCAGAAGCCAACTGTAGTCTGGAATACAACTGTCTTTGAATTCCTTTTTTTCTGTCAGCCTCTCCTCTGTGATGACCCTTATTCTCTCCTGGTCATCACTTCAACACATAATTCTTGACCACTTACTGTGTACCTGTAAGCTACAAAGCCCAGAGCAATGCCTAATTTCAGTTTCCTCTTCTGTAAAATGGGGTTGTTAATAATATTGAGGTCCTAGGGTTGTTGGGAATTAGGTTATGTGTGCAGCACTTGGACCAGAGACCGGAAACCAGTAGATATTGCAGAAATGTTTGCCATTGTGATGCTGCACTAGACGGTATCTCTTCCTGCTCTTCTCTCACACGTATAATTAGAACCTGAGAAGTGCTACTGGGAAAATCATAGACTTTGCCAGCTTCTAATAGAAGCATCCAGTTGAAGGAAGAAGAGTAGGGGTTAGGGGTTAGGAAGCATCTAGAGTGAGCTGAAGGCCACCCAGTAACCAGTGAAAGGCAGACAGAGGGGCAGATTATAAGCAGAGGAAACAGTTTATGCAAAGGCCCTGAGAAGGGTTAGTGTGCCAATTCAAGAAGCCCTAAGAACACCAGTGTTCTACTGTCTGGACTATACAGGCTCCAGTATAAAATAATAAGATGCAGAATAAGAGATTTAGCTTGTTTTATGGTGATTGTTGTGTAAATATTCCCTTTCTCCCTGGTCTTTCTGAATGCCGTGATGTGCATTCCCAGAGGCACTGGGGCAAGGGCTCACTTGAGAGTCTCCATTAACTTAAATGCTGCTTTGGCTCCTGTGCAGTGTGAAGCACACTTCTGAGACTGAAATGTTTGTAGCCTAAAGCACTTTTACTACCTTCCTGAAAAGGCAACTAGCACAGGGCGGGCGGGGATGGTGATAAGTGGGTGCCAGATGAGGGCACCCCGAATTGCTCCCCGGGAACCTGTGTGTGTTCCCCTCTTCTTTCTCACTGTGACCACCGTCAGCCTCCACCTGGCTGTCCCGGGGCGCCCAGGGGTCTCCATGGCCCCGTGCGGCCCTCCCTGCTGGTCTCCGGGCCCCTCCCCGTCTCCCCGCCCGGCTGCCCCGCGGTGCGCCCCCACCTCACCGGCTCCCCCTCTCTCCCCCAGGCCACAACGCCGACGACATGGCAGAGACGGTGCTCATGAACTTCCTGCGGGGCGACGCGGGGCGGCTGGCCCGGGGCGGGGGCCTGGGCTCGCGGGGCGAGGGGGGCGCGTTGCCGCGCTGCCGCCCGCTGCAGCTGGCCTCGCAGAAGGAGGTGGTGCTGTACGCGCACTTCCGTCGCCTCGACTACTTCTCCGAGGAGTGCGTCTACGCGCCCGAGGCCTTCCGCGGCCACGCGCGCCACCTGCTCAAGCTCCTGGAGGCGGCGCGGCCGTCGGCGGCGCTGGACCTGGTGCACTCGGCCGAGCGCCTGGCCCTGGCCCCGGCCGCGCGGCCCCCGCCCCCCGGCGCCTGCTCCCGCTGCGGGGCGCTGGCCAGCCGCGCGCTCTGCCAGGCCTGCGCCCTCCTGGACGGCCTGCAGCGCGGCCGGCCCCGGCTGGCCATCGGCAAGGGGCGCGACGAGGAGGGGCCGCCCCCGCCTCGCAGAGACCCGCGCTCGGCGCCGGGCCCCGCCGCCGCCGCCGCCGCCGCCGCCGCCGGGGAGTGCGGGGCGGCCTGTGAGGGGCGCTGCGCCCAGGCCTCGGTGTGACTGCGGGAGGCCGCTGACCCCGCTGACCCCGCAGGAGCTGAGGCCGGGACCCCTGGGTCGGAAGGAGGAGGGAGCAGGGGGCTGGGAGCCAGGACTCCTGGGTGCGAGGGAGGAGGGGCTGGGGCAGGGACCCCTGGGTGTGAGGGAGGACGGAGGAGGAGGCAGGGACCCCTAGATCTGAGGGAGGAGGGGCTGGGGGCCTGGACTCCAGGGTGTGAGGGAGGAGGGGCTGGGGGCCTGGACTGGTGTCAGGGAGGAGAGAACTGAACAACCTTCCATTCCAGAGCCAGTAGAAATTAGAGGGCTGCTTGCCTAGTACTCTGCCAGGTTCTGGGCATGCTCGGGAGAGTCCTAACCCTCCTTTAGGACCCACTATGTGTCATGTTTGCCAGGAGCGGGTAAAGCAAAACCGCTTCCCTTGATGGGCTCTCTCATTTACAGTAATCAGGATGCTTATCTTTGAGTGCTGTGCATACTGCAGATGCATCCACACCACAATCTCACTGGCTGTTGCCCGAGGTCAGGTGACTGGCCAGAGGTCACCTAGCTGGAGACAGATAATATTGGAGCCTCACACGCAGATATGCGCCTAAAGCTCTTCAAAACAGTGGATTTGCTCCCCACCCCCACCTGAATCTCTCCTGGTGTCTCTGTGTGATGCATGAGGAGCAGCTGGGTGGGCTCCCCAGACCTCAAATTATGGAGGCAGAGCTGGGTGAGCCTCAGTCAGTGACTTGACCTCTCTGGTCTTCAGTTTCCTCCTCTGAAATGAAATCACCACCCACCCACCCCATCAAAGCACCGTTGGATGGATTTGATAGTGTCCTTAATATATGCTGGCCAACTTTGTGGGTCATATTACATTTTGGCCACCAGGGTTCTCTGGGTTTCAGAGTCTGCACTTCCAGAAGGGTGTGAGGCCAGAAGCTTCCTTGCATGACCCCTGGAGAGACACCTGGAGTTCTCAGTACCCTCTCCAAGTTGCTGGCCTGGCCCTTTGTCAGGAATGCCCTCCCTTTCCGTACACCTTCTCAAATCCTCCAAGATACTTCTAGAAACCTTCCTGACTCTCTCTTCTCACCTGCCCAGCCTGGGACGTAGGACTCTTCCCAAGTCCCAGCCCCTGAGTCCTGCCCTCATATGTGGCTGTCCACAATCTGGTTCTTGTTCTCCCTAACTGGACTGAGGTTTAAGAGCAGACCCCCCACCCCACCAGATAACCAACATCATTTATTCGCTATTTATTGAGTCCCTAATGTGTGCAGGAGCTTTTCTAGATATTGTTGGGGGAAAAAAATACAAAAACCTCTCACTCAGGGCTTTTGTTGGCTTGGTCAGTGGAGCATGTGACTCTTGATCTTGGGGTCATGAGTTCAAGCCCCACATTGGGTGTAGAGATTACTAAAAATAAATAAACTAAAAAAGGGGCACCTGGGTGGCTCAGTGGTTGAATGTCTGCCTTTGGCTCAGGTTGTGATCCTGGGGTCCTGGGATCGAGTCCCGCATCGGGCTCCCTAAATGGAGTCTGTTTCTTCCTCTGCCTATGTTTCTGCCTCTCTGTGTGTGTGTGTCTCTCATGAAGAAATAAATAATCTTCAAAACAAAACAAAACAAAACAAACCAACCCTCTCACTCCCAGAGCTTAAGAAAGCCAAAGCTTTCTTTGGTATTGCTGGAGAAAGCCAAAGCCAAATCAGTATGTAATAGGCATCTGATAATGCACGCTATGAATAACAAAGCAGCTTAAGGGGAAAGGGCATGAGGGGGTGCTATTTCAGTTTGGGAGGTCAGGCCCCTTTTAAGAAAGTGAACAGAAACCAAAATAAAGCAAGGTCAGTTTCTAGCCATGACAGAGTATCTTGTGTCAGAACAACACTTCCGCTGAGACCAACTGGAAAAGAAAAAATAGATATATAACAAAGCGATCTATTTGAAGACATCAAAGAGCTACCAGGGCAGCCAGGATCCCACAGAAGAGGCTCATTCTGCTGGAGGGACCAGGAGGCTAAGGAATAGGCAGAAAGCACAGGCTGAGAGGCCATGGATCTCGGTGGAGCATTCAACAGTGTGCTGGGACTGGAGACAGATTTGGAGTCTAGGGCTACACGGGCAGGGACTCCAGGGACCAGAATCTGGGGTGAAGGGAAGAGTGTTGAGGTCGGCCGGACACTGCATTTTCCCTGGACAGTCTCATGGAATCAGGTAAAGTTTGATGTTCAGGGTCTC
This sequence comes from Canis lupus familiaris, assembly GCF_011100685.1. Taxonomy (NCBI): domain Eukaryota; kingdom Metazoa; phylum Chordata; class Mammalia; order Carnivora; family Canidae; genus Canis; species Canis lupus. The sequence goes on along the minus strand of NC_049222.1, from coordinate 106,099,532 downwards.
GTAAAAAGTCGAGGCCCAGTAAGCACCTGTTAGGACCCCAGTAAGATTACAAATTAGAAGTAAGGCCCACCTAGAAGTAGACCCACCCACAAAAACACCAGAACCTAGCTTCAAATACTCAATCCCAGACCAGGTTAAGAAGATTCCTACCCTGCTGGCAAGCAAGAGTAGGGTAGCCCTGTAGAGTTGTAAAGGGATGCTCTCTCTTCCTTGCCTGCCTCCTCCACAACCACCCCCCACCCCATACACACACACTCCCAGCTCCTCACATGGAGAAAGGGGCTGAGTGCTCTAATAAATCCCTCGTCTTAGCTCCCTCCCTAGGTGCTTCCCTAACTGCACCCACTCATACAGCTATGACAAATTCTAGAGACAATTTTAGATTCTGTATAGTATTCTCTTCCTCCAGAATCTATTTCTTGCCTGTAGCAGGCAGGGCATTTCAATGCAATCAGGGATCAAGGGAGTTTAAAACCCAGCTTCAGTCCTTATGGGGTGAACTTTTTTTCCAGTCTACCCTCACTGGTAGTCCCAGCTACAGGACTGTAATGGAGCCAGGGCCCCTCCCGCTTGGCAAACCCTCAACTGTCTTTCTTCTCTAGCCCTCCTGACACTTGTAAGGTCCTACGTAGCTTCTCAGTAACTGCTCAGAATTGGCAATCTAGCGGGGAAAGGGGGCTTTAAATACGTGGCTCATGTCTTTTAACTTCCTGCTTCTTCCATCTTCACTGTGCAATTTTCTCTGTCAACTCCAAACATCTGAAAAATTGTATCCAGGTTGTCTGATATTTGTTTTTTTCCACAAGGAAGGTTGGTTTGAAATACCCTGACAGGCCACTGTCAGAATCGTGTAACCTGAACTAGAGAGTTTGCCAAGCTTCCTATGTGTGCTGAGTGCCATTACCAGAAGGTTCTGGGATCCCACCCACTGAGGGGCTCCCCACAGGTCTTGTTTCTCCCAGAACCAGCTAACCACCCCCAACTCATGAGCCAGACCACAGTATTGTTTGCTCTGAAGCTGTACCAGCTCTGGAGCAAGTCACCCAATAGATGGATCAGGAGTCCGTATGCCTTCCTGCTCTAGGCCCCACACACACCCCACCCCCTATATCCCCATGCACCCCATCTTCATGTCCTCTTCTAGTGCTAGCTCCAGCTGGTACCTGCTGTTGTTACAAACAGCTTGAATGTCCCCTCATCCCACATCTGGGCACCTTTCATGCTCTGGGAGCAGTTGCTGGTCTGGAGGTCTCAGAGGAAGTGGATTTTTGTGGCCCTGTTGTTGCACATTTAGATTCTATTATGTGTGCTCACTGGAGCATCAGGTGAGGATCCTCCTTCCCAGAACCAATAGCCACGCACTGGATCTGGGCCTACCTCAGCCCATCTTGAGGTGGAGAAGATTCAAGCACACACAGAACCGTCTGCGTCATCACAACCATAGAAGTGTGTTGGAGGGAGGGTAACTCAGGATAATTCCTTCTCAGTAAAAGTTGTGGGGTGTCCTACCCCCTTCACCGGGCCCTGGCATGGGAAGATCAGGTTCCCCCCATACCTAGACTCTAGGGTCCCCAGGGTGAGGATGTCAGGTATCTGGGTTAGCACCGAGGAGGAGAGGGAGAGGCCCAGAGCTCAGAAAAATGACACAAGGAGAATCTCTCAAGCCAACCCAATCCCCTGGCTGAGGCCCTTCCCCTAATTGTCACAGCCAGAGATCGTGTTTTCCGTTTGTGATGGTATCTTTTAAGAAATCTCTTCTCCAAGGAGCAATATCCTAGTCTCCCTCATCCTAGTACTTCTGTTGCTCACAGAACAGTCACAGGTGGAGGTCCCCAAGGAAACAGCCCGAGGTCCAGGGTCCTCTCCTGCAGCTTCAGACCTGGTCTGTTTGTGGGCTCAGGAGGAATGTGGTATGTATTGGCCCCTCCCACAAATCAGAAGATGTAGGCTATTCCAGAATAAACACAGAAATCTCAGGGTGAAAGAAGGTCGGAGCATGAGGATCCACTTTGTCCTATACCATGTTCTTGTTTCTCATACTTGCAGCTCCTACCCTGCATGCTTCTCCAAGTTGTGCCTCAAATGGAGACCTAAGCTCTTCTGTGAAATCACAAGTCCTACAGCCCTCTTACCACCCCCCCTTGCCCCACGCTCCCAGCAAGGGGAGCAGCAGCAGTAGCTTGGGCTTGGATGGGGCAGGTCTGGGCCCCCGACACCGCCAGATCAATCCTTTCCAGCTGGAGATCAGAAGCAGTGGACCTGGGGCACCTGGGTGGCTCAGTGGTTGAGCGTCTGCCTTTGGCTCAGGTGGTGATCCTGGGGTCCTGGGATCAAGTCCCACATCGGGCTTCCTGCTTGGTGGGGAGTCTGCTTCTCCCTCTCATGTTCTGCTCTCTCTCTCTCAAAAAAAAAAAAAAAAAAAAAGCATCTCCTCACTGTCACCACAGTTGTCCCCGAGCTGCATCTTCTTCCCAGATTACGGCTGTTTAGATTACCACAGCACCTAATAGTGGTTCCTGCTCCCTACAGTTCCTTACCCCCCACCATTCCCCCCCACCACCTTCCCTACTACCCCCTCCCACCAACCTCAGGGCCTGACTGAGGCCTTCCCCTCATCTGAATATTTAATTTTCAGATAAAATGAAGGAAAACTTAGAATTTATCTCTGTGACCCACCGGCTCCCAATATAACATCTCATCCAGGCTTCTTTTTTTAAAGATTTTATTTAATTATCCATGATAGACACACAGAGAGAGGCAGAGACATAGGCAGAGGGCGAAGCAGGCTCCACGCAGGAAGCCTGATGTGGGACTCAATCCAGGGACTATGGGATCATGCCCTGAGCCAAAGGCAGACCCTCAACCGCTGAGCCGCCCAGGCGTCCCTCATCCAGGCTTCTGATGCTTCACTCCTTCACCTGAGCTGAATCAGGGCTTCCTATAGCACCAGGCACAGAGCAGGATCACAAGTCATGCTGTCATCCAGAATTCCATGGCTGCACAAGGAAGGGATTAAAAGCAATAGTGAATATCAACCCACTGGAAAGTGATGGGAGGAAGGGGAGGAATGAGACACTGAATTTTCTGGAGGGGGTGAAGGCAGAGGCAGCCCTGGGGGGCAAGGCATCTTGTGTTTTGTGAGAAATGCATTATGTCTCTGAAGTTAACTAAGCCACCAGGATGAGGAGGTTTTCAGAGAGAGACTAAGGAGAAGCCTGGATGTCCTCCAGCCACCACTTTTGTCCCCTAGAACAGAATTTCACACCAGTCCCATTCCCCAGCCCTCCTCCTTCTCCATCTGAGGCAGGTCAGGGATATGCCTCCAGGGGGTGCTCCACAGATCATGCCAGACCTGGGGACCTCCCAGCCCTAGGGTTGGCGCTGTCCGTGGTTCTGGAGCAAAGCTGAGTGAGTTCAGTTCAGTAGGGTCCCCCAACTCTGCCAGGGACCCTAATCCACAGGCACAAGGTCCCGAGCCCTAGGTCAGCAGGGCACCTAAGTCAGAGCAGTTTCAGAAAGTCTGGGTTCCCCTTGGGAAGGAGGATCCAGAAGAAGGGGTGGGAGTGGGCTGGGCTTATCTCTGTGCTTTCCCCCTCAACCCTCTTGTTGCCTTAACATTGATGCCAGCCTGGTGAAGCATAGGGTCAGGTCTTCTCTGAGGTTCCAGGTTATGCTCATGCTGTTGGCCCCTGGACCACACTTCAAGTAGGAAATCTGTGCCCCGATCTCCCCTCAAGTAGAGGATTAGGAAAGAGATGGTTGTTCACCAGAGCTCCTCATGTGCTGGACTCAGGGTTGTGCCTTTCTACAAACTGGTCCAGTGAGCCTTCACAACCATTCCTAGAGAGGACTGGCTAACAATTCTCCTCATTTGGCAGAGCAGGAAACTGCAACTCAAGGTGCTAAGCAATCTTCACAGGGTTTCACATTGTTAATGCGCCTTTGGAGGCTGGGGCTGCGACCTACACGTTCTTGATGCCATAGAGTGACTCCTGAATCCACTGTATTCTAGTCTCAGAAAAGCAGATGACGCACACTGGGGAAGTGTTTTATTTATAAGGGATAGAGACCATCATACGATAATCAGAACACGTGGCAGCAGACAGCAGAAGGTGAAACCCTCATAGGAGGGGGAATCGAGGGCAGCTCGGGTGGCTCAGTGGTTTAGCACCTGCCTTCAGCCCAGGGTGTGATCCTGGAGACCCAGGATGGAGTCCGGCGTCAGGATCCCTGCATGGAGCCTACTTCTCCCTCTGCCTGTGTCTCTGCCTTTCTCTCTCCCTCTCATTCTCTGTCTCTCTCTGTCTCTCTCTCTTTCTGTCTCTCATGAATAAATGAATAAAATCTTATTTAAAAAAAAAGGAGGGGGAATCGAAAGTGATGAAGATCATGTCTCCAAGGACCAGCCTCTATGCCATCTTCCAACTGGTTCAGGAGACTCTGCTGCTAATAGACACGCAGCATGCTCACCAGTAGTGACAGAGTAGATTTCACTTAGCATTTGCCACTGGAATGTCTCTAGAAGAGGAAGTTCCCCAGTGAACTTCATATCCTAGGGAAGCTTCCAAGCTCATCAGGCCTCCACTGAGAATTAAGGTCTCAGTGTGACCTACAGAGAGGGTAGTTTTTGAGAATGCTAGGCCAGCTATGGAGAAGCAGGGGACTGGGGAAGAAGCAGAGCATGAGGGGGAAGAATGTGCAGAAATTTGTTTAAAAAAAAAAAAAAAAAACCAGGGCGCCTGGCTGGCTCAGTTGGTGGAGCATGTGGCTCTTGATTTCAGGTTATGAGTTTGAGCCCCACCTTGGGTGCAGAGATTATGTAAAAATAAAATCTTAAAAAAAAAAAAAACAATTCACCTCACACCTGTCAGAATGGCTAAAATCAAAAACACAAAATGGGCGCCTGGCTGGCTCAGTCAGAATAGTGTGCAACCCTTGATCATGAATTTGAGCCCCATGTTTGGTGCAGAAATTACTAAAACAAAATAAACATTTTCCTTCAGGGATTTTATTTATTTATTTGAGAGAGTGAGATTAAATACAAGCTGGGGGGAGGAGAGGGAGAAGTAGACTCCCCACTGAGTAGGGAGCCAGACATGGGGCTCCATCCCAGGACCTCAGGATCACGACCTGAGCCGAAAGCAGACACTTAACTGACTGAGCCACCTATGTACCCCTAAAATAAAATAAACTTAAAAAGAAACCAACAGTGGCACCTGGATGGCTCAGTGGTTGAGCATCTGCCTTTGGCTCAGGTCGTGATCCCGGGGTCCTGGGATTGAGTCACACATCGGGCTCCCTGTGGGGAGCCTGCTTCTCCCTCAAAAACCAAAAAGCACAAGAAACAACAAGTGTTGGAGAGGCTGTGGAGAAAAAGGGACCCTCATGCACTGTTGGTGGGAATGTGAACTGGTGCAGCCACTTTGGAAAACAGTATGTAGGTTCCTCAAAAAAATTAAAAATAGTGGCACCTGGGTGACTCAGTTGGTTAAGTGTCTGCCTTTGGCTCAAGTCATTATTCTGGGGCTCTGTGGTCAAGCCCCACATCAGGCTTTCTGCTCAGCAAGGAGTCTGCTTCTCCCTCTGCCCCTCCCCTCCCCACTCATTCTCTCTTTCTCTTTGTCTCAAATAAATAAATGAAATATTTTTAAAATTTAAAAATAGAAATACCATATGATCCAGTAATTCCACCACTGACCGCTGAGTACCCCCAAAATACAAAAACACTAATTTAAAGGGACACATGCACCCTTATGTTTATTGCAACATTATTTAAAATAGCCAAATTCTGGAAGCAGCCCAAGTGTTCACTGATAGATGAATAGATAAAGAAGACATGGTACACACACACACATACACACACACTCAATGAAATACGAGCCATAAACAAGAATGAAATCTTGCCATTTGCACAACATTGATAGGTCAAGAGGGTATATGCTAAGTGAAATAAGTCAGTCAGAAAAAGACAATTACCATGATTTCACTCATGTGGAATTTGAGAGACAAAACAAATGAACAAAGAAAAAAGAAAGACCAAAAAAGATTAAAAAAAAAAAAAAGATTTGAGAGAGTGAGAGAGAGATAGCAGAAGCAGAGGGAGAGGGAGAAGCAGATTCCCCATTGAGCAGGGAGCCCAGCTCTGGGCTAGATCTCAAGACCCTGAGACCATGACCTGGCCTGAAGGCAGATGCTCAACCAACCAAGACACCCAGGAGCCCCCCAAAAACAGACTCTTTTTTTTATGAGTCAGAGAGAGAGAGAGAGAGGCAGAGACACAGGCAGAGGGAGAAGCAGGCTCCATGCACCGGGAGCCCGACGTGGGATTCGATCCCGGGTCTCCAGGATCACACCCTGGGCCAAAGGCAGGCGCTAAACTGCTGCGCCACCCAGGGATCCCTCAAAAACAGACTCTTAAATGGAGAACTGAAGGTTACCTGAGCAGAGGTGGATGGGGGGATGGGTGAAGTAGGTGAGGGAATAAGAACACACTTACAATGATGAGCACGTAGTAATGTATAGAATTGTTGAATCACTATATCCTACAACTGAAATTGCTATAACATCATATGTTAACTATACTGGAATTTTTAAAAAGATTTTATTTATTTATTCATGAGAGGCACACAGAGAGAGAGAGAGAGACTGAGAAAGAGAGGCAGAGACACAGGCAGAGGGAGAAGCAAGCTCCATGAGGGAGCCCAATGCAGGACTTGATCCTGGGACTCCGGGATCACACCCTGAGCTGAAGGCAGACGCTCAACCACTGAGCCACTCAGGCATCCCAACTATACTGGAATTAAAAGAAAAAGGCCACAGGTACAAAATAGTGTCATTTATGCTTAATCCCCAAAATGAAACTTAACACATAATCTCACTACAGTTTCAACCTCCTATAACTAGGGAGCAGGGGCTCTGGGAGCTCCAAACAGACCAGGTTCAGTGACTCCAAAGGCAGAGACACAAGCAGTGGTGAAACAAGAAAGGGATTTACTTGAAGGAGGCCAACACTGGGAAGACAGAAGACTAGCATCTCAAAGACTGTCTCCAGAATGCTGAAAACATTCCTAGGTTCCTATATGGAAAGTGGGGGCAGGGTGGTGCCTGGTTAAGTGGCTCAGCTGGTTAAGTGTCTGACTCTTGATTTTGGCTCAGGTTATGATCTCAGGGTCGTGAGACTGAGCCCCACATTGGGCTCCACACTCAGCACAGAGTCTACTGGAGATTCTCTCTCTCTCTCTCTCTCTCCCTCCCCTCCCCAACCCCTACCCACAAAAACCCCCACCCCACATCCCTTCATCCATCCCCACCCCAGCATATCTCTGAGCTTTCTCTTAAAAAAAGGAAAGGAAAGAAAATGTAGGGAAAAGACAGTTGAGGACATGCCGCTGGGCAGTAAAAGACAGGTGGATCATTGTCTTCGGGTCAGTCATGCCAGGTCTTACAGGCTCAGGACAGTTTTTATTGCTTGAGGGAGTAGTTTCAGTTCCCATCATGGGATGCTTTGCCCACAAGGTTTTTTGCTTAAGAGATAAGCTGCAAGGACGAACTGAATCAATTAGAAGTACTGAGGGGGCACCTGAGTGGTTCAGTCATTAAGGGTCTAATTCTTGATCTCAGCTCAGGTCTTGACACAGGGGTCGTGAGTTCAAGCCCCTTATTGAGCTCCACACTGGGCATGGAGCCTACTTACAACAAAGCGGGGGTGGGGCACCTGGATGGCTCAGTTAGTTGAGCAGCTGCTTTTGGCTCAGGTTATGTCCTGGGATTGAGCCTTGAGTTGGGCTCCCTGCTAAGCAGGGAGCCTGCTTCTCCCTCTCCTTCTGCCTGCTGCTCCCCCTGCTTGTGCTCTCTCTGTCAAATAAATAAATAAAATCTTTAAAAAAAAAAGGTCACCCTGACCTAGACTGAGGTCAAGGTCAGGGTGGGTCACCCTCTCCCCCCCTCCCAGAAATGTAGTCTTAACTGGTCAGTCAGGAAATTTTTGATCAGCACCAATGATCTGCCACAAGGATCTTCCTTCCATCCCCAAAGGAAGATGAGGTAATGTTCAGAAGACCCCATACCTTCAATTCCCAGCACCAGGGAAAGCAGCCTAGCCGGGACAAATCTTTTTCTTTTGCTAGCTTTCTTGTCCCATCTCCTTCCAGAAAAATTTGCATTTTGTACCTCAGTAGAAATGCTTAATGTCAGGCACTTACAATCAGAAAAGCTTGTTGCTGGGCATTTGCACTGCAGTGCCACTGGTGAAGTTCTGGCTGTTTTTGTTCTAGTGCTTTGTGGAAAAGAAATAACACATTAGTCCCACTTTAGAGAAAGGGAGAGAGTGAGCTCTTTCTTTGGTCCAGGCTCTCAACTGGGATCTGTGCAAGGACTCAGGTGTGAAGGACCAGCCAGCGTTGGCCAGGTGAAGCAGAGAGGCTGGGTCTCCAGGAGAGGGTCAGAACAACACAGATGTTGTAAGGAAGACAGCAGAGAGAAGTGCAGATGAGCAGTGCTAATGAAGGAAATTCAGCTAAGTAAATTGCAGGATGTAACGGGCTTTATTCCATGACTTATGAAGTGGTCAGCATCCCTTCCAGCAAAGAGACAGGTGCTCCGAGGAGCTGTACACAGTGGAAGGTTTATAGAGGCAGGAGGGTGGGGCAAGGGAGTTATTGTCAAAAGAAAGCAGGTATTTTCAGATCGGGCCATCTTTTTTCGGGGAGGGTATTAACTTGCAGGTGACCTCACCAGTGCTGATCAGGACGTTTCAGATCCACTGTTTAAAGAGCACATTTCTGGGAGAGCTTGAAACCACTGTTAGTCTTGGTTTGCTGTCATGGAGGCAAGTGTCTCCATTTTGAGTCTGTTTCTTCTTTCCTTTCCTTTCCTTTTTTTTTTTTAATTTTATTTATTTGAGAGAGAGATAATGAGAGAGAGTGAGAGAGAGAGAGCACAAGTGGAAGGGAGGAGCAGGCTCCCCACTGAGCAGGGAGCGTGACAAGGAGCTCAATCCTAAGACCCCAGGATCATAACCTGAGCCGAAGGCAGACGCTCAACTAACTGAGCCACCCAGGTGCCTCTGTTGTTTCTTTTTCAACAGTAGCTAGCAGTGAGGTCATGATGGACTTTAAATGCCAGGGGCAGGGATGCCTGGGTGGCTCAGTGGTTAAGCATCTGCCTTTGGCTCTGATTGTGAGCCTGGGGTCCTGGGAGGAAGTCCCACATTGGGCTCCCACGGGGAGCCTGCTTCTTCCTCTGACTATGCTCTGCCTTTCTCTCTGTCTCTCATGAATAAATAAATAAAATCTTTTAAAAAATGCCAGGGGTACCAGATGCTTATGTATTGTCTAAGGTTAGGGAGCCTTGAAGGGGTTTGTGCAAGGGATCCAGGGTTGGACACATCCCTGTGAGGCCCATAAATGACATAGGGAAGGGACTGGAGGTCAGGAGGTGAAGGAGTGTGATGGAAGAATTGACAGGTACAAGTGGGACGAGGAGAAGACCTGACAGAGATGATAAGATGCTGTATCATGAAGCAAATGGCAGGTCAAGGGGTTGGTCCTTCCCTGGGAGGCTTTGAAGAGTTCTGGGAAGGAGCATGAGCGAGCCCTAGGCCTGGTCATCCCCAGCCTCAGGGTAACTTGCCAGCAGGACCTTTCTGTCCAAAGAAGATAGCAGTAGGAGGCATGGAGCACACATGGTGAGACAGGACCTCTGTAGGTTGATTTCTGCATGTTAATTTCTTTAATGTCCACAACCACCTCTGAGGCAGGATGCATGATCTCTGATTTACAGAACAGGAAACAGGCACAGGGAAATGGAGCAACTTGCTGGATAGTCTATGTTTGAGCCCAAGTCAGCTCTGCCTGGGGACACATGGACAGTTTTTCCTGTTCATATTGCCACAGGGCTCCACATGCTTCACTGCTTAGTGCCTGACTCTTCTCCCCCAGGGATTGTGATTCCCCAGGCCAGCACCAAGCTCTGAGCAGTCCTCATTTGCTTGTCCTGATCTCTGAGTACTCGTTGGTGCTGGTGGCCTCCTCATCCTGAGGCTCCCTCAACTTCATCTCATGAAAGCTGAAGGAGGCATAATGCAGATCCTGTTGATCCCCTGAGGTAGGGGCATCCCCAGCAGGAGTCGCCTGGTCTTGGGGGCTGTCTGGCCAGGCCTTTTGCCTGGAACCCTAAGTAAAGGAGAAATAAAGGAGTAAGAGAAGGAATAAGGCAGGTGTAGTCCCCAAGGGAAGTTGGGCTAATGGGACATTTATTCATTCATCCTCCTATTCACACACACTTCCTATGTATTCAACTCTTCACTCATCCATTTAAAATTCTGTAAGGCAAAAAATAATCATAAAATAAAATAAAATTCTTTAATGTTACAACTGATTAGGCCACATTGAAGCTTATTAATCACATTTAATCCTCACACACACACACACACAAAACCCACAGCCCAGTAGGAATAATATCTATTCTCCCCATTTTACAGATAGGGAGACTGAGGTGGGGGAAGGTGAAGTTACTTGCCCAAGGCTACTCCTTGGCAGAGCCAGGAAAGAAAAGAAACTCAGGCCAGCTGTGTTATTGGAAATTTAAAAAGGAGGAAATACTTGAACAAAAACAATAATGAAGATAAAATTCCCAGAACTGAAGAAAGATAAACCACCTCAGCTGAAAAGTTCCCCACAAATACAAGAAAAAAGACCAGGACACCACATATTCTAATACAGTGTAGTAAATCTTATGAATATCACAACCAAAGAGAAAGGTGTGTATGTGCTGCCAAAGAGAGCACTCAAAGAGAAAAGTGTAAAAGTTTCCAGGGACAACGAGTGGATTACTTACAAATGTGCAAGACTCAGACAGACATAAAATCTCTTCTTCTTCTTCCTATTTTCTTTCTTTTATTTTTTGAGAGACAAGGAGCATGCAAGATAGCAGGGAGCAGAGGGAGAGAGAGCATCTCAAGCAGACTCCACACTGAGCACAGAGGCTGACATGGAGCTCAATCTTACCACCCTGGGATCATGACCTGAGCTGAAATCAAGAGTCAGATACTTAATCACCTAAGCCACCCAGGCGCCCCCAGACATTACATTTCTCAATGGCAAACCTAGGTACAAGAAACAATAGAGTAGGGATGCCTGGGTGGCTCAGCAGTTGAGCATCTGCCTTTGGCTCAGGGCATGATCTCATTCCCAGGATTGAGTCCCAAATTGGGCCCCCTATGAGGAGCCTGCTTCTCCCTCTGTCTATGTCTCTACTTCTCTCTGTGTATCTCTCATGAATAAATAAATAAAATCTTAAAAAGAAAAAAGAAACAATAGAGTTCAGTGTTGGGGCACCTGGGTGGCTCAGTGACTGAGGGTCTGCCTTTGGCTCAGGTCATAATCCCGGGATCCTGGGATCGAGTCCCACATCGGGCAACCTGCAGGGAACCTGCTTCTCCCTCTGCCTATGTCTCTGCCTCTCTCTCTGTGCCCTTCATAAATAAACAAAATCTTATTTATTTATTTATTTATTTATTTATGATAGGCACACAGTGAGAGAGAAAGAGGCAGAGACACAGGCAGAGGGAGAAGCAGGCTCCATGCACCAGGAGCCCGACGTGGGATTCGATCCCGGATCTCCAGGATCGTGCCCTGGGCCAAAGGCAGGCGCTAAACCGCTGCACCACCCAGGGATTCCAATAAACAAAATCTTAAAAAGAAAAATAAATATAGTGTTTAAAACATTGGAAGAAGGGGTTGCCTGGCTGGCTCAGTCAGTAGAGCTTGCGATTGTTGATCTTGAGGCTATGAGTTTGAGTCTCATGTTGGGTGTAAAGATTACTTAAAAGGAAAATAAAATAATAAAATAAAGCATTGAAGGAAAATCATTTTGATCCTAAAATTTATATCCTGCCAAATGAAACTCAAATATAGGACCATTACATAAAATTTCAAACACGTAAGTCCTCAGAAATCTTAATACAAGAGAATCCAAATTGAAAGCACATTGGGAGGAAGAATACAAATAAAACTAACAGGGGCACCTGGGTGGCTCAGTCGGTTAAAGCATCTATCTGCCTTTAGCTCAGGTCATGATCCCAGGGTGGTGGGATCAAGCCCCTGCCCCCCCCCCCCCCCCCATATCCAGCTCCCTGCTCAGCCGGCAGCCTGCTTCTCCTTCTCCCTCTACTGCTCCCCCTGCTGGTGCTCTTTCTCTCTCTGTCAAATAAATAAATAAAAATCATATTAAAAAAAAAGATAAAAGTAACAAAACCTGAAAATGCTGCAATAAATCTGGGGTACAAAGGTGTGACTCAGTAAAATGTGTGACTGTGTATTAAACAAAATACCAAAGAATAGAAAAATATTAGGTATGTTCATAATAATCTAGAGTGAAAAATGAAGATCTAGAAAAAGCAGCAACGTTGTAGAAAGTGTAGGGAAAGAAGCATGAGAGATATAAAAAGCACACTAAAGTTTTTCTTGGGTATAAGGGAGAGATTGATTTTTTAAGAGAGGAGAAAATGAAATATTGAAAAAAAATGGAACCAAGCAAAAGGGAAAGGTAAAATAGGAGAATGAAAACCGCATGTATTAATAAACATAGTAAACACAAATAGAGGAAGTCAAATTGGATTTGTAAAAACCTGGCTGGCTCAATTAGTAGAGCAGGAGATTCTTAATCTCAGGATTGTGAGTTAAAGCCCCACATTGGGTGTGGATCCTACTTAAAATTCAAAAAATTTTTAGGGATGCCTGGGTGGCTCAGCGGTTGAGCACCTGCTTTCAGCCCAGGGCGTAATCCCGGGATTCCTGGGTTTAAGTCCCACATTGGGCTCCCTGCATGGAGCCTGCTTCTCCCTCTGCCTATGTCTCCGCCTCTCTTTCTCTGTGTTTCTCATGAATAAATACATTAAATCTTTAAAAAATATTTTTTTTAATTTTAAAAATGAAAAGTTCTTTTTTAAAAAACTTGGTTATACTACTGTTTACAAAAATCACTTCTGAAGCATAAATAAAATGTTGCTGGAGAAACAAAGGATGGACATATAACAGACATCTTACTAGCCAATGACAAATTGTTGTATCTATATTAAGATCTAACCAAATAGACTTTAGAACAAAAAGTCTCAATAGAGAAGATCATGATGTATGATCAAATGTTCAATTCACTGAGAAGATCCAATATTTCTAAAACAGGTGGACTTACAACCTAGAAATCAAAAGTAGTATGCTCCACCTGCTGAGCCAGCCAGGTGCCCCTAACTAAGATACTTAAAAAAAATTTTTTAATGGGCTCCACATCCAATGTGGGGCTCAAACTCACAACCCTGAGATCAAGAGTCATATGCTTTTCCAACTGAGCCAGCAGATGCCCTGTGATATTTTCTAAATCGGGGGAAAAAAAAAAACCCTGTTGGGATGCCTGGGTGGCTCAGCAGTTGAGCGCCTGCCTTCAGCTCAGGGCCTGATCCCAGGATCCGGGATTGAGTCCCACATCGGGCTCCCTGCAAGGAACTTGCTTCTCCCTCTGCCTATGTCTCTGCCTCTCTCTCTCTGTCTCTCATGAATAAATAATCTAAAAAAAAAAAAAAGAAAAAAACTGTTAAAAATACTTCCATGTCTATATACAAATTATTAGAATAACAAGAGAGCTTAGGGGCACCTGGCTGGCTCAGTTGGAAGAGCGTGTGGCTCTTGATCTTGAGGTTGTCAGTTCACGCCCCACATTGGGTATAGAGATTACTTAAAAATAAAATCTTTTTTTTTAAAGATTTATTTATGATAGAGAGAGAGAGAGAGAGGCAGAGACACAGGAGGAGGGAGAAGCAGGCTCCATGCGGAAGACTGACGTGGAACTTGATCCCAGGACTCCAGGATCGCACCCTGGGCAAAAGGCAGGCACTAAACCGCTGAGCCACCCAAGGATCCCCTTAAAAATAAAATCTTAAAACAAAACTGGGGCATCTGGTGGCTCAGTGGTTGAGCATCTGCCTTTGGCTTAGGTCGTGATCCTGGGGTCCTGGGATCTAGTCTCTTACCGGGCTCCCAGGAGGGAGCCTGCTTCTTCTTCTGTCTATGCCTCTGCCTTTCACTGGGTCTCTCATGAATAAATAAATAAGTTCTTAAAAAAAAAAACTAACGAGAGCTTAGCAAGCTGGGAAAATATAAGATCAATAAACATGTCATTGCTTTTCATGCGTTGCTGCATCTACTGAGAGAATGAAGACAATTCTGAGCACCCAGATCAGCACTCCGAAGAGGTGAGTGTCACAGTGAGGAGATGAACATTTACAGTGAAGCCCCAGAAGAACTCTGCAGGGGCGTTGGGCCTCACCAAGGTAGAGAGTAGAAGATGTATAGATAAATTGAGGAACTGGCTACTGCTCAATCTTTTACCACCTACCGCCCATAGTCCATGTTACAGGAACATCTGTGACCAGAGGATGGAGTCTGAGTGTGCTCACTTCTCCATCAATGATTCAGGAGAGTGAGTCGTTTATTGAAATACAAAATCTTTTAGGAGAAAAATACAGGAGGGTGCCTGGATGGCTCAGTTGGTTAAGCGGTTTAGACCGCATCTGCCTTTGGCTCAGGTCATGATCCCCAGGTCCTTTAAAAGAGCCCCCCCCCCCCACATTGTGCTTCTCTGCTCAGCAGGGAGCCTGCTTCTCTTTCTCTCCTTCTGCCCCTCCCCGTTTGTACTCTCTCTCTGCCGCTCTCTCTCAAATAAATAAATAAAATCTAGGAAAAGAAAGAAAAAAGAAAAGAAAAATATATCTGCAGAGGATGCATGAGGCCAGGTGTTTCTTGTGTAGTATCTGCTGTGTAATCCAAAAGGACAAGTTGATTTAATATAATTCAATATAATGATGACATTATATTTGCATCAAATTCAGCTGCTTGGTTCAGCAAGCCATGACAGTTAAAAACCAGAATATCACAAATTTTCCAGATGGTATCTCTATCTCTGTAAAAGCATGGTGCAGTACGCTTATGAATAGATCTAAAACACTCCAGCTACCAAAACAAGAATCTAAATGACACCTAAGGCCAATTTGTAATTTTATAAAATTCTAAAACACTTTATAGGGATCCCTGGGTGGCGCAGCGGTTTGGCGCCTGCCTTTGGCCCAGGGCAAGATCCTGGAGACCCGGGATCGAATCCCACGTCGGGCTCCCGGTGCATGGAGCCTGCTTCTCTCTCTGCCTGTGTCTCTGCCTCTCTCTCTCTGTGACTATCATAAATAAATAAAAATTTAAAAAAAAAAAGAAATTTAAAACACTTTATAAAATTTTTAAGTTTCTTCTTCTTCTTCTTCTTCATCTCTATACCCAATGTGGGGCTCGAATTCATGACCCAGAGATCGTAAGTTGCATGCTCCTCCCACTGAGTCAGTCAGGCATTGACTCGTTGTAAATTTTTTTTAATTAATTAATTTATTTGAGAGAGAGAGAGTGTGTGTGCTTGCAAATTGGGGTAGGGAGCAAAAGGAGAGAGAGAGAGAGTTAAGCAGATTTTGCGCTGAGCACAGAGTCTGGTACAGGGCTCCATCTCAGGACCCTGAGATCATGACCTGAGCTGAAATCAAGAGCCAGCTGCTCAACTGAGCCACCCAGAAGTCCCAATGCTTATATATTTTTAATCAATATTTTAATTCTAAAAAAAAATATTTTAATTCTGCATATCATTGATGAGTGATCAGAAAATGCATTTTTAAAAAGATTTTATTTATTTATTCATGAGAGACACACACAGAGAGAGAGGCAGGGACATAGACAGAGGGAGAAGCAGGCTCCCCATGGGGAGGTCCATGCAGGACTTGATCCCAAGACCACAGGATCATACCCTGAGCCAAAGGCAGATGCTCAATGGCTGAGCCACCCAGGCGTCCCAGAAAATGCATTTTTAAAAAGATAACATTTATAATAGTAACAAAACTAGCATTAAGGAAGTAAAATAACAAAAGGAAGACCTATCTGAAGGAGTCCTACATCTTTTTTGAAAAAAATTTAAACTAATAGATCCCTGTTTTTGTGGACAAGAAGACTTGAATTCACAAACAAGTAAATTCTTCCCAAGTTGATCTATAGATTCAATGTAATTCCAGTAAAAATACCAACAGGGGTGTTTATTGGGAACTTGACAAACTGATTCTAATGTTTAAATAGAAGAGCAAAAGGCTGAGAATAGCCAAGACACTATTAGATAAAATTAAGGAAGGGATCCTGCTCTATCAGATATCAGTACTTGGTCTTGAATCTACAGATCGGTTGCCTTGCCTCTAGAGATAGTTCTGGCTCAGACAGTTAAATTGACCACTGGAATAGAATAGAGGCCACAGACAGAGGCCCACATGTGTACTGAATTTTGATGTATGACAGAGTGGTGTGGCAGATCAGCAGAGGGGCAAGAGAAAGGTTATTCCATACACGAAGGAGAAACATATAAAGGTCAGCGCTGCACCCTACACAAAAATCAACTCCAAGTAGATTAAGTCTTTACATGTCCAAAGGAATACATAAAACTTTTAGTAGGAATTATACTTGAGGGATGTACTTGGGGGACTCAGTGGTTGAGCATCTGCCTTTGGCTCAGATCGTGATCCCAGAGTCCTGGGATCGAGTCCTGCATCAGGCTCCCCGAAAGGAACCTGCTTCTCCCTCTACCTATATTTCTGCCTCTCTCTGTGTGTGTCTCTCATGAATAAATAAATAAATAAATAAATTCATGAGACACAGAGAAAGAGGGAGGCAGAGATATAGGCAGAGGGACAAGCAGGCTTTATGCAGGGAGCCTGATGTGGGACTCAATCCCGGGCCCCCAGGATCATGCCCTGAGCCAAAGACAGATGTTCAACCTCTGACCCACCCAGGCATCCCAAATAAATAAAATCTTAAAAAAAAAAAAAAAAAAAACTACACTTGAATATCCGTCTAATCTTAGAATAAGAAAGGTTTTCTTAAATGAGACCCAAAAGTCACTAAACAAAAAAGAGGAGATTGGGGAATATGGTTATATTACTATTAAGAACGTACACTCATCAAAGATCACCTTTAAAAAGTAAAGACAAATTACTGAGAAAAGTTATTTATAGTGTGTATAACCAAGAAAAAAATTAGTATGAAGACGCACAAGCTCTCCAATAAATTCAATAAGAAAGTCAAACACCTAGGCTCCTGGGTGGCTCAGTTGGTTAAGTATCTGCTTGGGTCATGATCCCCAGGGTCTTGGGATCGAGTCCCAGAATCCCATGTCAGGTTCCCTGCTCAGTGAGGAGTCTGCTTCTCCTTCTGCCTCTGCCCCTCCCCCCTGCTCATGGGCTCTCACTCACTCTCTCTCTTTCAAGTAAATAAATAAAATCTTAGAAAGAAAGAAATGAAAGAAAGAAAGAAAGAAAGAAAGAAAGAAAGAAAGAAAGAAAGAAAGAAAGAAAGAAAGAAAAAGAAAGAAGGAAGAAAGTCAAACACCCAATAGGAAAATGGGCTGCAGATAGGACCAGGCACTTTAGAGAGGAGGTGTTCATATGCCAATGAAGACAGAGATTTTCATCCTCATTGGAACGAATGAAGTGCAGATCAATACTATAGTTATATAGTGAGACGACAAAAAATTCCGAAAATCAAGTGCTGCAGATATTATAGATCAACAGGATCTGATAGGCACAGATGGGTATATTAATGGATGCATTCATTTGCTTTGGAAAACCATTTGTCATGATCTTGTAAATTGGAACATTCACATACCCCTGACCTAGTAATCAAATTCTTAAATAATGCTGAAGAAAAATTCTTGCATGTGAATGCAATGAGATATGAACAGAAACATCTGGAGCAACTCAAATGTCCACCCACAGGAACTTAGGCAATAGACATAATCATAAAATGAAACAGGCAACTGTAACTTCATGCAACATAGATGCATCTCTGTGACGTCACTAGTAGTGGTGAGTCTGCAAAGCTAGTCCAAGAGGAGTGAACAGAGTGTGAAGCCTTTGCAGGTTCAGAAGCAATTAAACTGAATAGCAGATATTTCAGGCATATATATGTGGGATAACGCTAGCAAATGAAGATTCAGAGCAATGGTTAAAGGGATATGTCACAGAGCAACACGAGCAGATATAAGTTATGGTCAGTGTTTGAGGTGAGTGTTTGGTGGGTTCACAGTTGCTTATCATATTGCAAATAAAACGAGTAAGTACAAGTGAACAATGCTTGTTCCCATGATAAGAGCTTAGCCATGAATAAAGTATTTTGGATAACTCCATTTAGGGCAACACGGGCTCAATTTTATAGAAGGGCAGGGGCACCTGGATGGCTCAGTGGTTGAGCGGCTGCCTTCAGCTTCGGTTGTGATGCTAAGGTTGTGGGATCGAGTCCTGCATGGGGCTCCCTGCAGGGAGCCTGCTTCTCCCTCTGCCTGTGTCTCTGCCTCTCTCTCTGTGTGTCTCTCATGAATAAATAAATAAAACCTTTACAAATAAATAAATAAACATCAGACCAAGAAACGTGACTCGATTCTCTAAGCAACGGGCATAGACAACATCACTGAAACTCCAGAACGGCTGGAAAGCGATCGATTTTGGGAGAGGCTCTGTCTGGCTGTATCTAGCAAAGAGGTGAGGTGGGCTCAGTGATCAGCAGGAGTGGAACAAGAGTTGACCAGAGGGTCATTGGGTCACTGGGAGATGAAGGGGAAGAACAGAAGAGAAGTCAATCCCCAGCTGTCTGCCCAGGTGGCCAGACTGGAGCAGGGGTGGGGAAATGTGGAGGAGCTCCATCTGGACTCCGAATGGACAAACCTAGCTCCCATCCCCACCCCCATGCGAAAGAAGACGCCAGCATCACTCACCCAGGCAGCGGTACCCATGACAGGATCTTCATCATCCATGCCGTCTCCACTCCCAGATGTCTGCTTCCTGCGGGCTTTCATTCTAAAGGGAGAAACCAGCACCTGTAGCCAGGGTGGCTCAGGTACACATGGGCAGGCTTCCTGCTCCCTGGTGAAATGGCACCCAAACCCCGGAACCAGCCTCAGACCTTCCTGATGTTCAAGTAAGCACTCCATTCCCCTGGATGAGTGGATATTTGGCCAGACCAAATGTCCATCACTAAAGAACTCTCTCATATGTAAAAACTTGGGCCCCCGGTGGTCATTGCAGTGTTATTCGTGATAGCCAAAAAGTAGAAACAACCCAAATGTCTATCAATACATGAGTGACCAATACAATGTGCTTCATCCATGTGATAGGATGGTATATGGAAATAAAAATAGGACAGGATACTGATGCACGAACCCTGAAAACATCACGCTAAGTGGAAGAGGTCAGTCACAAAGCACCATGTGTTGTAGGATTCCACCTATACAGAGTGTCTGAAATGAGCAAATGTAGAGAGACAAAAGAGATTGCCTAGGGCTGGGGGGGGGGGCAGGATGAAAATTAGGGAGTGGAGGGTTTCTTTCATTTGTTTCCTTTTCTTTTGGGGCTGATGAGTCCTATAATTGGGGTAATGCATGCACAACTCTGAATGCACTAAAAGGCATTGAACTGTACGCTGTAAATGTACGGGAATTACATCTCAATGAAATTGTTATATCCCCCACCCCCACCCCCAAAAAAGACCCCCTCTGGATCTACTCTACTCTACCCTGCATTTCTGGGATTAAGTGACCTCTCTCTGCATTCCCTGTAGTTCCCCAACATAGACTTACATGCAAAAGAAGGAGAGGCACAGACATAGGAACAGCAGAGCAGTGGCACCAGCACCTCCAAGAGCTGCAGGCATGGCTCCTGCCAGGAATACCGATTTCCCTGCAGAGAAGAGGTGTGAAACTCCCTACCAGCACTCAATCTCTTGCCTTCCTACCTCCTCCCAGAACGTGCTGCAGGGCCTGCTTGGGCCCCAGAGATGGGAGACCATAACTCACCAATCACCTTCTGTCCAGGCCCCCGCCTCAGCTTCAGGCCTCCTTTTTTCTAGGATCCGGACTCCCTCCTCCCACACCTCTGCCCCCAAGAGCACCCAGACCTGGCAGCAACAGGACAGTGGCGCTCTGTTTCCCGTGCGCATTCCAGGCCTCGCAGCTGAGTCTGAGGCCAGAGCCCAGCGGCCCACGGAGGCTCAGGGAGCTGTTGGCCCAGGGCCCCTCAGAGCTGGAGGTGACAGTCAAGGAGGCATTGCTGTGGTTCCGCTCCAGCAGCCCCTCCCCCAGGCGCCAGCGCAGGGTGGGGGCCGGGCGCGCGTGGGAGGAGCAGGTGCACTGCAGCGCCTCGCCCTCCCAGGAGCAGGAGGGGCTGAGCGGCCGCGGGGGGTCTGGGAGAGGGAAGAGAAGGGGTCAGCGGTGCCCCTGCTCCCCAGGCCCCGGTGTCCTGCCGCCAGGAGTCCCCTCACTCACAGACCACAGAGAGGTGCAGGGAGACGTGCTGGGAGCCCAGCGAGTTCTGAGCTCGGCAGGTGAAGTCTCCTTGCTCCGAAACCCCTACTTGAGGCAGGTCCAGGATGGGACTTCTGTAGATGGGGGTGGCATTCAGGGCGGGGGACCCCTGGAACCAGCTCAGCTCCGCAGGGGGGTTGCTGTCAGCAGCACAGAGCAGTTGCAGAGCCCAGCTCTTCTGGATGAGAATGGATGAGGTGTTTTCCAGAATCTTCAGGGCTTTGGGACAGAGATGGAGAGAGGGAGAGGGAGAGACAGGGCATCAGCTGTGGGAGGCTCTCAGTCTCCATCCCTCCCTCCTTCCCAGGATCCCATTGCATCTCTCCTTCCTTGACCCACTGAGTTGATTCCATCAGGGCTGAAAAGCTGGGCTTTAACACCCAAAAGAGGTTGACCTCAAGTGTCTGGGCCTCATATCTTCAGGGGAGACTCAGTGTCCCACTAGGACATGCCTGGACTGTCCAGTGGCTTCACTCAGTGAACACAGCAGGAAATAGGGGTGGAGGGGTAGGAAGAGTGCCAGAGCAGTGCCATTGGTAAAGTGAAATGGGCTTTGAATTGTGTGTTTGTGCATGCTTGCACATGACAGTAGAGGTGCATGGACCCATGGGATGTGCAGGAGGGAGGGTGCTGATTTTTAACCTTGCTTTCCCCATATCTGATCCTATTCAATCTATGATCCCTACCCTCTTGTTGGGGGCTGACTCCCTACCCCCACGTCAGGGCCAGGTCCCAGCCCCCCAAGAAGACAGATTATTTCCTACCTGCAACATCACTGAAGAAGATGCTGATGGTGAGGTTCTGGGGAGCGTCTAGGATGGAAAGATATGGCCCTGCTTCAGATGTGAAGATTGGAATGGAAGTAGACCCAGCACCCAGGGAGGGGTTGGGGAACACAGGGAAGGTGGACATGACTGTCCCTGTTGACTCTTCACCTACCCTCCCAAAGGGTATTCACGCATTCACACAATCCCCACTGCCCTGAGGGATCCAGCCATCTCTCCAGCACTCACAGGACACATTGAGCCTGATGGTTCTCTCCACGGTGCTCTGAGCTCCTGGCAGGGACACCCGACAGGTGAGGTTGCTGCCATGGTCCTGCAGCCTCGGGGTGAGGGTCAGCACTGAGGAGGACACGGTCTGGGGGTCCAGCCGGTCCAGAGCACCCCCTACCCAGGAGAAGGTGAGAGGTCTTCCCCCTTCGCAGAATCCCGGCAGACTGCAGGTCAGGTTTTGGGGGAAGCCAGACCTCAGGGGCTCCAGAAAGTGGATGTCCGGTTTCTGTGTCAGGGCTGAGGAGGAGAGAGGGAGGTGCCTGGGCCCTGGGCTTGTGGGGACCCAGAGTGTGACCCTGAGAGGGACCAGGGCCTCAGGGCATAAGCTGACCCCAGGCCCGCATGTCTCTTCCCACCATCCTAGCCCCCAGACCTGGAGCAGGGAATGTTCCAGTGTCCTGTTCCTGTTCTAAGATGGGAGTTTCCAGGTCCCAGAGCCCTCTCCTGAGGCCACTGCCATACCTGCCACCTTCAGGGTCAGCTTCTTATCTCTGTAAGTATATCTCACGGTATC
This sequence comes from Canis lupus familiaris, assembly GCF_011100685.1. Classification (NCBI taxonomy): domain Eukaryota; kingdom Metazoa; phylum Chordata; class Mammalia; order Carnivora; family Canidae; genus Canis; species Canis lupus. Next base: position 106,077,545 of record NC_049222.1, on the reverse strand, counting down.
TCTCTCCACTCGGAATTGGTAGACTCCCTGGTCCTTCGTCCTGGCCTCTCTGATTCTCAGGGAGCAGTTGCTGTCCAGGGGGTTCCCGATGAGGTGGAATCGGTCCTGGGTCTCTGTCTTCACCTTTATCCTTCGGTTATTTGTAGCCACAGGCTGGGAATTGTGTATGTTGTCCCCATCTCGGAACCAGTACATATATGGGATCCCAGAGGAATACCACCAGCTCCAGGGGTAGGAGAAAGAGCAGGGCACGTCTGCACACAGACCCTCCTGCACTGTTACTGATTCCTGCACTCGGAGCTCATACTCTGCATTCTCCTGCAGGGACCCTGGGGGGACACAGAGGCTTGGCGGTGGGTCCAGCCCACTCCCACCTGTGCCCAACCCCCCTCCCTTGGCCCACTTACCCCCCCACAGCAGGGGCAGCAGCAGTAGGGGTAGCATGTCTGCAGCCACCAGGGCAGGAACGTGGGTGTAGATCCCTCTGTCAGGGAAGGAAATGCCCTGAAGGAGGGGTGAGGCCGAGAAAGCCCCAACAGGAAGCAGTGTGTGACAGAGCTGTGGTCACCATGGATGGGGAACTTGGGCAACAGGAGCCATGGTGGGTGGTGAGGTGGGGGCTGAGAAATTATTATGTCTCACCTCTGCATCTGACACAGCAGGTTAAAATACCGAGGCCCCTGGAGGCTGGCATGCTTGTCCAGATGTAAGTCTGGACAGTGATTGCCTTCCAAATGATGTTTAAATCAAGAGTGAGTTTAGCAAAGGGCCAGAGACGCTAGAAAAGAGAAACAGGGAGTATGCAGGCAGCCTCAACTCCTTCCCCCAGCTCTTTCTCTTCCCAGTTCCCCATCAGTCTCTGTGTCCAGTCCAGGGGCTGCTTCAGGGAATGCCAGGCAAGGGCAGTAGGTCTTGGCTCTTCATCATGTCCTATAGTCCCTTAGACATGTACCAAACCTGTAGCCCTCTGAGCTTCAGCTCCAGGATTTCATCTAGACCCACTGCAACCACATGCAGCAGATCTGCTGAGCCATGACTCTATAAAGAATTTTTTTAAAGATTTTATTTATTTATTCATGAGAGACACAAAGAGAGACACAGCCAGAGGGAGAAGCAGGCTCCCTGCGGAGGAGCCTGATGCAGGACTCAATCCCAGGACTCCAGGATCATGCCCTGAGCCAAAGGCAGACGCTCAACCACTGAGCCACCCAGGCGTCCCTGATAAAGAATTTGATGAGCTAACTAGGAAGTAAGCAGGATTCAAGCAACCAGAGGAAAATCTGCAACAGTTGCAATATTCCACAAATCAGCTGGCTGGGGAAACAAATGAATAACCCAGAACTTGAGAAAGATGGCCTCCTGAATGACTTCTCTGAGGCTGTGAAGGATTTCTAGGCTGTGCAGGGAACGGATCTGGAAAAGAAAAGAAGAGTATAGCCAGAGTGAGAGGTGAATCTCCTCTCTCTGCAGAGGAGAGGCAAAGAGAGAGCAGCTCCCCTTGTTTGATGGCCACAGGAGTGGGACCAGACACAGAGAGCCAGGAGAATGAGGTGGGTCATCACGGAGCAGGATCGGAATTTATTAAAGAGTGAGAAAAGGCAATTTGGCAGCTGCATACTGACATTCTGGATGCCCATCAGATGTTTAAAGATCTGGCCATGATGATCCATGACCAAGATGACCCAATTGACAGCATGCATAGAAAAGCCAATGTGGAAAGCTCAAAGGTGCTTGCAGACAGAGCCACTGGTCAGTTACAGCAAGCTGCTTTACTATCAGAAAAAAAAAAAATCTCACAAAACATCTGTATTCTGGTGCTTCTCCTGTTTGTGATTACCGTAATCTTGGTACTTATCTGGCAAATTTGAGGCAATTGCCTCAGAGCTAGCTTTTGCAGAGCTGTTTTCAGAGGCTAGTGCTAATTGGAATCTTGCCAGAACAAACATCACAGGAAGAGAGCACAGGAAGAGAGCCCACGTTGGGACTCGGGACTCGGGACTCATCCCTGGACTCCAGGATCACACTCTGGGCCTAAGGTGGCGCTAAACCGCTGAGTCACCCAGGCTGCCCAGGAAGCTTTTTATTTCCATTTAGCTGTGAGTTTTATGATGAAAGTGCTTGAAATCAATGCTTAATAATTTTTATCTCTTGAGATTTAATCGGCCAAGGACCAATCATGAAAAATGAAGCCATACTATGTGTTTCAGCAGAGGGAATTCATCATGAAGGATTTGTTATCCAGATGTTGGGAGGTGAATGGAGCCCTGCCTAGAAATCTTGGACCACTTTAAGTACCCAGCTTGAGGATTTTTTTGTTTGTTTGTTTTTAGTCTTTTTAAAGATTTTTTAAATTGAAATACTTTTGATGTATAACATTAGTTTTTGGGACACCTGGGTGGCTCAGAGTTTGAGCGTCTGCCTTTGGCTCAGAACATGATCCCAGGGTCTGGGAATCAAGTCCTGAATCGGGTTACCTGTGAGGAGCCTGCTTCTCCCTCTGCCTATGTCTCTGCCTCCCTCTTTCTGTGTCTCTCATGAATGAATAAATAAAATATTTATTAAAAAACATTAGTTTTGAGTGTACAACACAGTGATTCAATATTTGTATATATTGGAAAATGATCACCACACTAAGTCTAGTCAACATCCATCACCATACATAGTTACACAGTTTTTCTTGTGATGAGAACTTTTAAGATCTACTCCTTTAGCAACTTTCAAATATACAATACAGCATTATTAATTATGGTCACTATGCTGTGCATTATATCCCCAGGACTTATTTTACAGCTGGGAATTTGTACTCCTCCCCCAAGTTTTATTTATTTGTATTTTTAGTAATTTCTACACCCAACATGGGGCTTGAACTCATGACCCCAAGATCAAGAAGAGTTACATGTACTTCTGACTGAGCCAGCCAGGTGCCCTGCAAGTTTCTACTTTACAACCTCCTTTATCCATTCTGCCCACCCCTGGCCTCTGGCAGCCAACAATGTGTTCTTTGTATCTACAAGTTTTGTTTTGTTTTTTGTTTTTTAGATTTCACTTATAAATGAGATCACATAGTATTTGTCTTTCTCTGTCTGACTTATTTCACTTAGCATACTCCCCAGGAGGTCCATCTGTGTTGTCACAAATGGCAGGATTTCCTTATTTTTATGGCTGAAGGATATTCCATCATGTAAGTATAAACTGCATCTTCTTTATCCATTCATCTACGGATAGACACTTAAGTTGTTTCCAGTCTTGGCTACTTTAAATAATGCTGCAGTGAACACAAGAGTTCATATATCTTTTTGACTTAGTTCTTTCATTTCCTTCAGATATATACCAGAAGTGGTATTACTAGATCATATGGTAGTTCTATTTTTAATTTCTTGAGGAACTTCCATACTGCACTAATTTACACCCCTGGGATCCAGCTCTGCATTGAGCTCCTTGCTCAGCAGGGAGTCTGCTTCTCCCTCTCCCTCTGCCTCTCCTCTGGCTTGTGCTCTCACTATCTCACTCTCTCTCTCAAGTAGGTGAATAAAATCTTTTTTTTTTAATTAAAAATAAAAGATGCCATACGGTGGCCTGGATGCCTCAGACCGTTGGGCAGCTGGCTTTTGATTCTGGCTCGGGTCATGATCTCACGAATAAATTTAAAAAATAAAATAAAATCATTTTAAAAACCCAATATTGTATTAATGTCAAGTGAATCTAAATTAATATGCAGAATCAGAGCAATATAATTACCCAATCCCCCTGGTGATTTTTGTGGAACTTGATAACCTTATTATAAAATTTATATTGAAGGGGTGCCTAGCTGGCTCAGGGTAGAGCATGAGACTCTTGATCTCAGGGTTTGAGGTTAAGCCCCACATTAGGTGCAGAGATTACTTAAAATTTTTTAAAATCAGGGACGCCTGGGTGGCTCAGAGGTTGAGCATCTGCCTTTGGCTCAGGGCATGATCCCGAATTTATTTATTCATGAGAGACACACAGAGAGAGAGGCAGAGACACAGGCAGAGGGAGAATCTGGCTCCCCAAGGGGAGCCCGATGCAGGACTTGATCCCATGACCCTGGGATTACGCCCTGAGCCAAAGGCAGATGCTCAACCTCTGAGCCACCCAGGCGTCCCAAAAACTTTTAAACATCTCTTAAAATTTTATATTAAGGTAGAAATTTCCAAGTGTACCCAGGGCAATTATGAAGAACAACGTGCAAGGAGGGAATCTGGAAGATATCAGGATATGTTACAATGTTATAGAAAATAAGATGGTGTTGTACTGACACAGGGATAGACCAACAGACCCATAGAGCAAAATAGGGAAGCTAGAAGTAGTCCCTAACCACAGGCAACATCCTGTATAACAGAGAAGGAGATACAAAGAAGTGATAAAAAGATAGACTTTTTAATACTGTATGTGGGTAACTGGGGATCTAAATGCAGTCAAATGAAATTGGATCCCTAGCTCATATCATGCCCCAAACCAAGTGCTGATGGATGGAAGACTTAATGTTTTATGAGAGATGGAACAACAGCAGTAATAAATCACCAGCCACTAAGTGAGAGAAGAAATTTACAATGCATATAACCATCAGTGTCTGTAATATAAGAATTTCTACAAATTCATAAGAATAAGAAAATACAGACAGAAATGGGCTCCCATGAGCAGGTGCCTCATAAAAGTTAGCATACAATTAGCTAATAAATGAATGAAAAGCTACTCTACCTCATTAGTAACAAGAATTAAGATACTACCATAAGAGGACACTCATTGTACTCATACATGCTCCTCATTGGTAAATATTAAAGTATCTGAAAACACCAAATGTTGGGGCATCTGGGTGGCTCAGTTGGTTAAGCATCTGACTTTGGCTCAGGTCGTGATCTCAGGGTCCTGGGATTGAGCCCCACATCAGGATCTGAGCTCAGTAGAAAGTCTCTTTCTCCCTCTCCCTCTGCCTCTCTCCCCACTCGTTCTCTCTCAAATAAATAAATAAATAAATAAATAAATAAATAAATAAATAAATAAGAATCTTTTTTAAAAAATGAAAATACCAAGTGTTAGTGAAAGTATGGAGTAATGGTTGTTGCAATATAAGTTGATATAAATGCTTTACGGGAAAATAGCATCTGCTAATAAACTGAGGAAGTGCTGAACCATGACCCGGCATTCCACCTGTAGAGTTATGTTCTAGAGCCATGCTGTCCAATATGGCAGCCTGTCACCATATGTGAATTGACCACTTGAAAGGTAGCTATAAGGATGTGTGCTGTAAATGGCTCTACAATGTGCCATAAGGGTGAGGCACACCAGTTCTGAAGGCTTGGTACAAGAAAAATGAATGTAAACAATCTATTCTGGTATTCTGAGACCAAATCCAATGTAGACGTGGGGAAGAGTTTCCCCCCACCACGACTAACAAGCAGTTCTCAGACACCAGCACAGTGTCCGAGAATTCACTTCTGCTCCATTCTGACTTTCTCCCTGGAGATAGCATCAGATCCCATAGGTTAAGGGTTCGGTCCTACAAGTCTCCTTCCTATCCCCACAGTCCCCTTCATATGTCAGTTGCAAATCCAGGTTGTTACCTGTACTTCTCACCAACTGGCTACAGACCAGAAGTTCCCAGGAACTCATCCTCAGACTTGATTAATTTGCTAGAGGGGCTCACAGAACCCAGAGAAACATTTAACATTTAACTTGCTGGATTACTCGCTTATTACTGTACTCAGGTACAGCCAGACAGAAGAAATGCACAAGGCAAGGTATGGAGAGAAGACGTGCAGCTTCCATGTTCTCTCCAGGCATGGCACTCTCCTGCACCTGCATGGATTCACCAACATGGCAGTTCTTTGAACTCAGTCCTCTTGGGTTTTGGGGTTTTTAAAAAAGACTTTATTTATTTATCTTTTAAGTAACAAAGAGAGAGCATAGAGGGAGAGGGACAAGCCGACTCCCAGCTGAGCAGAGAGCCCAATGGTGGGCTCCATCCCAGCATCCCAGGATCATGACCTGAGCTGAAGGCAGGCACTTAACTGACTGAGCCACCCAAGTGCCCCATAGGTTTTTTAAAAAGATTTTATTTCTTATTTGAGTGGAGGGAGGAGCGGGGCGGGGGGGGGCGGGGGGAGGAATGAGACTCTGAAGCAGAATCTGCTTGATCCCAGGGCCATGAGATTATGACCTGAGCAGAAACCAAGAGCCAGAGGCTCAACTGGCTGAGCCATCCAGGCACTCCCTGCTTACAGATGTTTAAAATAATTGTGAAATTATCTAAGTGTAAAAAAAAATTATCTAAGTGTATCCAAATGTATCAGTTATATAAAACAGTACTGAGACCACTTCTATTTTACCATCTGCTTTCTGAGGATTAACTATGCTGGAAACAAAGTCTTCTAAAATTTGTTTCCTTTCTTTTTGTTTTTTAAGATTTTATTTATTTATTCATGAGAGACACAGAGAGAGAGGCAGAGACATAGGCAGAGGGAGAAGCAGGCTCCCTGCAGGGAGCCCGATGCAGGACCGATCCCAGGACCCTGGGATCATGTCCTGAGCCAAAGGCAGACACTCAACCACTCAGCCACCGGCATCCCTAAAATTTGTTTCTTAATAAATAGAATAGGAAGATCAACTCAAAACCAAGTCAGAAACAAGCTACAAAATGCAATGAATAAACTTAAAAATAAGCTGAAAGCACTTAAGACATGGCTTCCCCAAAGAGAGAAGATAAAAAATAAAATCCTGAAATATATGTCACATTTCTCATTAAGACCCATTAAAAGAGTCCCTGGGTGGCTCAGCTGGTTAAGCATCTGCTTCAGCTCAGGTCATGATCCCAGTATCCTGGGATGCAGTCTCACTTGGAGCTTTGTGTCCAGCAGTCATTGAACCCCACATCAGGCTCCACACTCAGTGGGGAGTCTGCTTGTTCCTCTCCCTCTACCCCTCCCCCTGCTCATTCTCTGTCTCTCACACAAAGAAATAAAATAAAGTCTTTTAAAAAATAAATGTTCTATTTTGGTAAAGTAAACATAACACAAAAAAACCATTTTAGCTATTTTGATCATTTTAAAGTATACATTTCAATGGTATTAAGTACATTCACCCTGTTGTGCAACCATCACCATCATCCATTTCCAGAACTTTTCATCTTTCCAAATTGAAACTCTGTAAACAATGAACATAACTCTGTATTTCCCTTCCTTCTAGCCCCTGACAATCACTATTCTACTTTCTTTTTCTATGACTTTGCTCCATGTACCTCATCTAAGTAGAATCATACAGCATTTGTTATTGTGTGTCTGGCTTATTTCCCTTATCATAGTATCCTCAAGGTTCACCCATGCTATAGCTTGTATTAGAATTTCCTTCCTTTTCACAATTGAATAATATTCTATTGTGTGCATACACCACATTTTGTTTATCCATTTATCCACTGATGGATACTTGGGTTGCTTCCAGCTTTTGTTGTTGAGAATGAAGTTGCTGTGAACATGGGTGCACATAGATCTGTTGGAGTCCCTGCTTTCTGTTCATTTGGAGGTCTACCTAAAAGAGGAACCACTGGATGTGGTGAAATTAGGAGTTTCAAACATGAACATGAGGGTGGGAAAGTGAATTCGTTTGGGTATTCTGGAGAACTCTTGAATACTATCCTCTGTAGCTGACTATATGCCAAATCATGACGAAGCCATTCCATATCTACCATGAAGAAAAGTGCTGGTCCTTCTTATTTTCATTGAAAAATCATATTGGGGCACCTGGGTGGCTCAGTCAGTTAAGCATCTGTCTTTGGCTCAGGTCATGATCCCGAGGTCCTGGGATTGAGGCCCACATCTGGCTCCCTGCTCAGTGGGGAATCTGCTTCTCCTTCTGCCTCTGCTACTCCCCCTGCTTGTGCTCTCTCTCTCACTCTCTATCTCACAAATAAATATATAAAATCTTTTAAAAAAAGAAAAGAAAATTCATATCAAAATCATAAGTAAAAGCCCCAAACTGGAAACAAATGCAGTCATTGTATTTTAGAATAAACAACTGGAAGGATGTTCACACATGGAATACTAATTAAAAGCAAAAACAAGACTTACAAATGGGTGACAGACACATGGAAAAGTGCTCAACATTGCTCAGCATCAAGGAAATACAAATCAGAACCACAGTGAGATACCACCTCACACTCTCACACTGCTGGTGGGAAGGCAAGCTGGTGCAGCCACTCTGGAGAACAGTATGGAGGCTCCTCAAAAAGTTGAAAATAGAGCTACACTATAGCCCAACAATTGCACTACTGGGTACTACTTAAGCCAAAAATACAAATGTAGTGATTTGAAGGGGCACTTGCACCCCAATGTTTATAGCAGCAATGTCCACAATAGTCAAACTAGGGAAAGATCCCAGATATCCATCAACAGATGAATGGATAAAAAAGAAGTGGTATATCTATACAATGGACTACTACTCAGCCATCAAAAAGTAAAATCTTGCCATTTGCAATGACATGGATGGAACTAGAGGATCTTATGCTTAGGGAAATAAGTCAGTTAGAGAAAGACAATTATCATATGATCTCACTCACATGTGGGTTTTAAGAAACAAAACAGAGGATCATAGGGGAAGGAAGGGAAAAATAAATAAGACAAAATCAGAGAGGGAGACAAACTGTAAAAGACTCTTAAATCATAGGAAAAAACAGGGTTGCTGGAGGGGAGGGGAGTGGGGGGATGGAGTAACTGGGTAGTGTAATGAGCACTGGGTGTTATATAAGACTGATGAATCATTGACCTCTACCTCTGAATAGTACACTATATGTTAATTCATTTAATTTAAATAAAATAAAAAAATAAAAGCAAAAACATACTGAAACCAAAAATGAATTTTTGATACATGTAACAACATGGATAAATCTGAAAAATTTAAAACTGGAAGAAGTCAGACCCTAAAGAATATATAACATTTGAGGCCACTTACACAGTGCACAAACCTGACAGTACAGATCTGTATTAAAAAAAAAAAAGAGGAAGTCAGTATTTCTGTGACCATGTTGATTTGAAGGAGCCCAAAAGAAAGCCCAATACTTTCAGCATGGCATTCAAGGTTCCAAATTTCTTTTTTTCCTTCCTTCCTTCCTTCCTTCCTTCCTTCCTTCCTTCCTTCCTTCCTTCCTTCCTTCCTTCCTTCCTTCCTTCCTTCCTTTCTTTCTTTCATATTTTACTTATTTATTTAACAGAGAGAGAGCACAAGTAGGGGGAGAGGCAGGCAGAAGGAGTGGGAGAAGGGAGCCTGACAAGGGGCTTGATCCCAGGACCCTGAGATCATGATCTGAACCAAAGGCAGACACTTAACCGACTGAGCCACCCAGGTCCTTCAAGTCTCCAAAATTTCTGACCTTGCCTTCTCTCCCACCATGGTCATGTCCATCGTCCTGCTGGTTCTTCCTGCCAAGTTATAGGTATAAGAGCGCTTCCTCTCATCTGCCAGCCTGTCTCCATCCTTGGCACATCTCCACTGGAGCTGCCTGCCCACTGCCCATCCCTCCTGCCTCAATGGTAGGTCCTGACCTCCAGGGATAGGGGGAAAGAATCTGTGCATTGAACTTGGTGGTGGAAGCAAGGGTGTGCATATAGGTAAACATTCATCTAGTTGCATTCCTTAGATTTGGTTATTTAATCAATTTAAGTTAGGCTTTGAAACACAATAAACTGAAGGGCTTCTTTGGAACATGTTCAACAAAAAAGAATAGAAGATTAAGATATAATTTTGCTTGAGAAACTTCCACATGGGCATTAAATAGTAAAATCAATTTGTATGTTGCATTTTTTAAAAAAATTATTTATTCATGAGAGACACAGAGAGAGAGAGAGGCAGAGACACAGGCAGAGGGAGAAGCAGGCTCCACGAAGGGAGCCCAACGTGGGACTTGATTCCGGGACCCCAGGACCACGCTGTGGGTCAAAGGCAGGCACTAAACCACTGAGCCACCCAGAGATCCCCTGTATGTTGCATTTTTAATAAAGCTTTCATTTGTAATTAAATGTAAGGGTTTATAGCGATTACTGGGAGGTAGGCGTCTTTCATCTGGGAAAGAAAAGCTGTACTCCTGACTTACCGTGCACTGATGTCTACACTGAGAGGGAGGTTTGGGAGACCAGAAACACAGGGGTTAAGCAGATAACTTCTGGGTCACGGGAAGTAAGCCCCCAACTCCCTTGGCAGGGGCAGGGCTGGGTATGGAGAGGGGGAGGGGCGAGAGGGGTGGGGTGGGCAGTACTGGAAAGGGGAGGCAGGTTAAATAGATGGAGTCTGGCATAGGCAGAAACAGGGGGGCGTCAGTGGGGGTGTGTATTAGTCAGATTTTTTATTTCCTGTATCTTAAAAAGCTTGCTGTCCGGGGAGAGACCACCCCTCCTAGGATCAGCCAGTTCTTCAAGATGGCAAAGTGCTCTGCCAGGAGCACATCTTTCACATCAAACCAACCAATCCCCAGCCAGGGTCCCACAAATACCCCTTTTCTCTCTGTCTCTAACTTACACACTAGACCACAATCTCCCCTGCCCTAAATCACCCAGGACAGGGGCCAGACAACTAGAACCACCCCTATGGGCCAAAGTCCCACAGAATCACTCAAACTAGCTCATCCTGAACAACTCTCCAGGCCTTGCCTTTCCCACAGAAACCCCTGGAAAGGCTCCTGCAAGGCTTCCCCTGCACCTGCTTCTGCCTCCCATCCAGAACGTGGTGCTTACAGATCCCCTGTGGCCCTGCACGGCCTGGCACGCCACATTTCCTCGGGAAACATAAGTAGTAACTTCTTCTGATGGTGTTGGCCTGGGCATGTCATCACTCATTCACTTCCCCAAATTAAACCCCCAGGGGTACAACTGAGAAGGTTTTGGTTGAGAGGTTCCAAAGAGAAGCTGGCTATGACGTCCCCATATCTGCCCCCTGGGCTCCAGGTCACTCCCGTCTTGAGAAGAAGGAAGCCTCTGTCAGTCCCTCCGCCTCACTCTCTGGGGCCTCCACACCTGCAGAACTGACACAGGTCTCCGATCAGAGAGCTGCCACTTTAATTCCAACTCCAACAGGTAGGGGGTGGGGGGACAGCTCAGCCCCGTCTGGAGTGCAGGGGCCCATCAGCAGACTTCCCTGGAGAGGGACAGGCCCACGCACCTGCTGAGGAGGAAGCCAGCCCCCATGAGGGCCCCTCTGATCAGGGTGAGGACCTGGGCCAGGAGCTCTCCTGTTCTTCAATCACACAGTTGCAAGAAGAGGGGCTTCCTGAAGAAGGGGGTACAGAGGATGAAGTTCTGTCCCCAAGCCCCAGGCCCTTCCACACTCCAAACACCTGACCGGGCTGTCCACCCCCAGAACCTTATTACAACTTTGCACAGAGAGGCTGAAGGAAATGTGCTGGAAGCCCAGTGGGTGCTGAGCCTGGCAGGTGAATTCCCCTTCATCTTCAAACCCTACATGGGGCAGCTCCAGGATCCCTGGAGCTGAGGATTGGGAGGGGCTCAGGGCTTTTCCTTCCCAGGACCAACTTAGCATGGCAGGGGGGCTGCTGTCAGCACTGCAGACCAGAGGCAGGTATTGGCCCTTCAAGACAGGCAGTGACAAGTGGTTGGTCAGGGTCTTCAGGACTGGGTAAGAGATTTACCACTTTGAGGGTGGAACTGAGAGATCTGTCTCTTCCTCATCTTCCCACAGAGCCAGCAGTGAAAAGACAGGTCATGTGACAAGAGCTAAGGTAGGCAAATCATGCCTGAAGGGGCAATGACCCTGGTGGTTGAGTCAGGCCACCAGAAGGAAGGGGGCTGGGACACCTGGGTGGCTCAGTGGTTGAGTGTTTGCCTTTGTGGCTCAGATATTCATTACTGGGTCCTGGGATTGAGTCCCACATCGGGCTCCCCACAGGGAGCCTCCTTCTCCCTCTGCCTGCGTCTCAGCCTCTCTCTCTGTCTCTTATGAATAAATAAATAAAATCTTTAAAAAAAAAAAAAAAGAAGGAAGAGGGCTGCACTGAGGTGGGGAGGGTGAGAGGTGGGTGGGCAGCTCTGGCAGAGATGTGTCCAGAATGGAGACAGGCTGGCAGATGAGGAGAAGCGCTCTTGTACCTATAATTTGGCAGGGAGGACTGGGAGCACAAGAGACATGATCAGGGTGGGAGAGAAGGCAGGATCAGAAATTTTGGAGCTTTGAGTGCCAGGCTCAGGGCATTGGGCTTTGCCCTGAGGTTACTGGGAAGCAGCAGGGGATATGAATAGGGAAAATGCAGAATCATGCTGGGTCTAGAAAGATCATGCTGGGGCCAAGTGGGGACCTGTGCCAGAGAGAGTAAACAGGAGGCAAGGAGGCTGAGGAGGAGGCTGAGGCAATGGTCCAGGGTCCAGGATAAGATTGGAGCTGGGTCTGGGGCCAAAGGTAAGAAAAGAGAAATGATTTGGGAAACGAAGTTCTAGAGACTCACTGACTCATGGAGTGCAGCTGGTGAGAAGAAGAGTTATCTAGCCTCCTGTCCAGACCATCCCCTAAAGATAAGTAGCAGAAGCAGGGACAATTGAGAGGCATGAGCAAGAGACAGCTACATGTGCAGATCTGTGGCCGAATAGAAAGTTGTGGAAGACACAGGAGAGGGATGAAGACTTGGGACAGGATGAGGATGCCCAGCAAAGTGGGTGTCCAGGGTGGGGCTACAGGGAATGGGAAAGATCAGTGATGAAGGAGGGCAGATGGAAATTCAAGCGCAGGGAGCAGAACCCGGAGCAGTCAGAATCAGAGACAGAACAAGGTGGAAGGGTGGCTGCCAGGGGCTGGGGAGTCGGTGCGTGATGGGCACAGAGTTTCGGTTCTGCAAGATGGAGAGAGCTCTGCAGACCCATTGCACAACACTGTGAAAGCCCTCCACACCGCTGAGCTCTAGCCTTAAACATGGTGAAGACAGTAAGTGTTATGTTGTATCTGTCTTATTACAATTAAACAAACTCTAAAGCTAATGAAAAAAGGAAGGGGGTCAAAAGGTACCAACTTCCAGTTATAAAATCAGTAAGTCACGGAATGTAACGTGCAGCGCGGGGACTACAGTTAATCGCGCTGTGTTGTATATTTGAAAGTTGCTAAGGGGGTAGATCTTAGATGTTCTCATCACAAGAAAAAAAACTTTGTAACTGTGGTGAGGGGTGTTAAGTAGACTTATTGTGATGATCCGTTTTGCAATACACACAAATACCAAAACATGTTGTACACCTGAAACCAATACACTGGTATGTGTCGATTAGAACTCAATTAAAATAAAACATACATAACACACACAGGCTAGAGGAAAGAAGCAGCAGCAGCCAGAAGCAATCCTGGGTGCACCTGGGAGACACCGGTGAGGTGAGTAGGGGCAGGTACAGACCCGGGGGCTGAGGAGGGTTTCATCCCCAAGCCCTGAGCCCTGTGCTGGCAGACCCTGCTCCCATCACAGTCCCAGGGAATAGAGTGTCTTTCCTACCTGTGTAGTTTCCCTGAAAAAATGTGGGTGGTCATCAATTGTGGAGCGTCTGAGAACGAAAGATGTGATGAGGCGCAGGGTGGGCTTTCGCCCTTTACAGGAGCTCCTTAAGTGAAGGCATGGGGCTTTCCAGCTTCCCCCAATCTCCTTCAGAAAAAGGATTCCAGGGATCCCTGGGTGGCACAGCGGTTTGGCGCCTGCCTTTGGCCCAGGGCGCGATCCTGGAGACCCGGGATCGAATCCCACGTCGGGCTCCCGGTGCATGGAGCCTGCTTCTCCCTCTGCCTATGTCTCTGCCTCTCTCTCTCTGTGTGACTATCATAAATAAATAAGAAAATTAAAAAAAAAAAAAAAAAAAAAAAAAAAAAAGAAAAAGGATTCCAGGACTGACCTCTCCTTCCCCCACTGCCCTGAGGGATCCAACCATCCCTCCAGCACTCACAGGACACATTGAGCCTGATGGTTCTCTCCACGGTGCTCTGAGCTCCTGGCAGGGACACCCAACAGGTGAGGTTGCTGCCATGGTCCTGCAGTCTCGGGGTGAGGGTCAGCACTGAGGAGGACACGGTCTGGGGGTCCAGCCGGTCCAGAGCACCCCCTACCCAGGAGAAGGTGAGAGGTCTTCCCCCTTCGCAGAATCCCGGCAGACTGCAGGTCAGGTTTTGGGGGAAGCCAGACCTCAGGGGCTCCAAAAAGTGGATGTCCGGTTTCTGTGTCAGGGCTGAGGAGGAGAGAGGGAGGTGCCTGGGCCCTGGGCTAGTGGGGACCCAGAGTGTGACCCTGAGAGGGACCAGGGCCTCAGGGCACAAGCTGACCCCAGGCCCGCATGTCTCTTCCCACCATCCTAGCCCCCAGACCTGGAGCAGGGAATGTTCCAGTGTCCTGTTCCTGTTCTAAGATGGGAGTTTCCAGGTCCCAGAGCCCTCTCCTGAGGCCACTGCCATACCTGCCACCTTCAGGGTCAGCTTCTTATTTCTGTAAGTATATCTCACGTTATCTCTCTCCACTCGGAATTGGTAGACTCCCTGGTCGCTCGTCCTGGCCTCTTTGATTCTCAGGGAGCAGTTGCTGTCCGGGGGGTTCCCGATGAGGTGGAATCGGTCCTGGGTCTCTGTCTTCACCTTTATCCTTCGGTTATTTGTAGCCACAGGCTGGGAATTGTATATATTGTCCCCATCCCGGAACCAGTACATATATGGGATCCCAGGGAAAGACCACCAGCTCCAGGGGTAGGAGAAAGAGCAGGGCACGTCTGCACACAGACCCTCCTGCACTGTTACTGATTCCTGCACTCGGAGCTCATACTCTGCATCCTCCTGCAGGGACCCTTGGGGGACACAGAGGCTTGGCGGTGGGTCCAGCCCACTCCCACCTGTGCCCAACCCCCCTCCCTTGGCCCACTTACCCCCCACAGCAGCGGCAGCAGCAGCAGGGGTAGCATGTCTGCAGCCACCAGGGCAGGAACGTGGGTGTAGATCCCTCTGTCAGGGAAGGAAATGCCCTGAAGGAGGGGGTGAGGCCGAGGAAGCCCCAACAGGAAGCAGTGTGTGACAGAGCTGTGGTCACCATGGATGGGGAATTTGGGCAGCAGGGGCCATGGTAGGGGGGTGAGGTGAGGGCTAAATCATCCCATCTCGCCTCTCTGTCATTTGCAGGTGGAGCCTGTGAGCTACTGAGATGGTGAGAGGCTTGTCTAGGGGGATAAGGCCCCAGAACTGCAGTCCTTTCTCATACACCTTAGGTTTTCTTTTCTTTTCTTATTTATTTTGGGGGGTGGCACAAGCAGAGGGAGGGGCTGAGGGAGAGAGAGAAGCAGACTCCCCAGTGAGTGGGGAGATGGAGGTGGGGTTCTATCCCAGGAACCCGGGATCATGACCTGAGCTGAAGACAAATGCTTAATGGACTGAGCCACTCAGGCGCCCCTCCTCATGCACCATGTTTGCACAGGGAAGAGAACACTACCTGACCAGCTCCCTGGCATCAGAGCCTCTGGG
This sequence comes from Canis lupus familiaris, assembly GCF_011100685.1. Taxonomy (NCBI): domain Eukaryota; kingdom Metazoa; phylum Chordata; class Mammalia; order Carnivora; family Canidae; genus Canis; species Canis lupus. The sequence continues at coordinate 106,062,068 of NC_049222.1, read as the reverse complement.
CGCTGGAAGAGATCAGAAGCAAATGCATTATCACATGATGGAGCTCTAAGGAGAGGCTCCCAGGCTGAGGGGCCAGGTGGCAGGGTCTGCCCCTCTGTCAGAAGGTAAGTTCTCAGGGACAATTACATCAGGTAGACGTGACTTGGTCCACAGTAGTTACAAGGGATGTGGTTCCCACCAGTGACCCTGGGGCCTCCTGACCCCATGGGTTTGGGTCCCCCGTCCCACCACTGTGCTCATGCCAGGCAGCTTCAGACTCTGGCCTTGGTGTTGACGCAGGATTGACCTGAGAGCGGGGCACTTGGAAGGTAGTAGTGACCGGGCTTAGGACAGTGTCTGGCACTGAGCATTAATTCATCCAAATGATGTTTCCTGGACACCTTGCATGTGCCAGGCCCTATTTTAAGGCTGGAGATACAGCAAAGGGTCAGCTCTGAGGATGGAAAATAGGAGTCAGAAACTAGTTAGAAGATAAACAGTTAATAAAAAATTAAAATGCACTATCTCTTAAAGAGTGATATATTTTAAGGGGAGGGGGGGAAACCCAAACAGTAAAACAGAAGAGGAATCTTTGAAGACTGCTGAAATTAAAAAAAAAAAAAAAAAAAAAAAAAAAGTACCTTCTCACAGAGAAGGTGACATCTGAGTGAAGACACAGAAGAAGCGAGAGAGGGATCCCTGGGTGGCGCAGCGGTTTAGCGCCTGCCTTTGGCCCAGGGCACGATCCTGGAGACCCGGGGTCGAATCCCACGTCGGGCTCCTGGTGCATGGAGCCTGCTTCTCCCTCTGCCTGTGTCTCTGCCTCTCTCTCTCTCTCTGTGTGTGACTATCATAAATAAATAAAAATTAAAAAAAAAAAGAAGAAGCGAGAGAGAGCCTGTGGAACCACGATAAAGGAACCGGTTATGAAGGAAGAGTGCACACAGAAGTCCTATGTGGGAATAGATGTGGTGTGTTGACAGACAGCTGGATGACAGCGTAGCAGAGTAAGCCATGGGGAATATGGGAAGGAGACGAGGTCTGGGAGGTACCTCAGGTCAGTTTCTGAAGAGCTCTGGAGGCTACTGTAAGAACTTGACTTCTATTCCAGGTGTATTAGTCAAGGTTCTCCAGAACCCAGAGGATCACATCCTCTGCATAGACACAGAAATCTATTGTAAGGGATTGGCTCCTGTGATTATGGAGGTTGACAAGTCCCAAGATATGCAGTTGGCAAGCTGGAGACCCAAGACATCTGAGGGTGAGTTTCAGTCTGGAGACCAGCTGGCTTGAGACACAGGAAGAGCTGACATTTCAGTTCAAGTCCAATGGCACAGAAAAACTGATTCCTAGCTCAAAGGCAGTGAAGCAGGAAGAGATCCCCTTACAGGTGGAAGGGTCAACCCTTCTCTTCTATGCAGGTCTTCAACTGATTGGATCAGGATGACTACACTGGGAAGGACAATCTGCTTTACTCAATCTACTGATTTAAATCATTGGCCATCTGGAGGTCAAAGGAGCAGGACTGAAAGTCCCAACATTTCACTCAAAGGTCCGTTCCCTTAAAAACCAGCCCCTGGGGATCCCTGGGTGGCGCAGCGGTTTGGCGCCTGCCTTTGGCCCAGGGCGCGATCCTGGGGACCCAGGATCGAATCCCACATTGGGCTCCCGGTGCATGGAGCCTGCTTCTCCCTCTGCCTATGTCTCTGCTTCTCTCTCTCTCACTGTGTGCCTATCATAAATAAATAAATAAAATAAATAAAAAAAAGCAGCTCCCATCCCCAAAAGCTATCCCAAAGTTGCTTTATTAACATAACAAAACACACTTTTATTGCTTTCATCACTTAGTAAATTCCAAGGGTTTTAGGAGCTCTGTGCCAGAAGCACGACTGGGAGGACCAAATATACATATTTCTTATTATAAATCACAAGTACGGAGGGATGGCAGTACAGGACTTGAACTGAAAAGGAACAGGGTGTGATTTGCTATTCCCTGACCCCTTGCTTGCTGGACGGAGCCCAGACTCCTCCAGGGCTGTTGTGGTGCCCGGGTTGTGAGATGGGAGCACCAGGGTCTGAGTGGACATGGTGGATTGGCGGAAAGCTGATGGCTCGCAGTATTTCTTGGTGCATCAGATGCATATTGACAGGGAAAGAGAAAGATCAACAACACCGATGTGTTTCTCCTGAGTGGTTGCAAGCACCAAACTGCCATTGCTGGAAAAGGGAAAGCCTTGAAGAGAATTTTTTTTTTAAGATTTTATTCATTTATTCTTAAGAGACAGAGAGAGGCAGAGACATAGGCAGAGGGAGAAGCAGGGTCCCTGCAAGGAGCCCGATGAAGGACTTGATTCCAGGACCCCAGGATCACGCCCTGAGCTGAAGACAGACGCTCAACCACTGAGCCACACAGGTGTCCCTTGAAGGGATTTTTAAAGAGGAAAATCGGGAGCTCAATTTCAGACATGTTGGGTTAGAGATGCATGTATGACATACAAGTGGAAAATCAACAGAATATTTGCTCTGTGGGTCTGTAGTTTAGAAAAAGTTCCAGCTAGACCCATGAACTTGGAGTGCCACCACACAGATCGTATTTAACCATGGGCCTGAGTGAGATCATACATGGCACGAGCTAAAACAGAGAGGAGGTGAGAACCATCTCCATTGGGCATCAAACCAACCTTTCTGCTGAAAACAACCAAACCCTGAGGGAAAATCATGGTAAATCTGAAAACCACTGAAGGGCTGACAAGAGAATTTTCACTGTGAAACTGAGGACAGGCTAGAAACCCAGATAGGGAACAGAGGCACCAAAGCTACACATTTCCTGAGAGAATTTTTTTTTTTTTTTAGATTTTATTTATTTATTCATGAGAGACACAGGGAGAGGCAGAGACATAGGTCCGATGGGGGACTCCATCCCAGGACCATGAAATCACAACCTGAGCCAAAGGCAGATGCTCAACCACTGAGCTACCCAGTTGCCCATCCTTGAGGGAATTTTGAACATGGATTTGGGACTTAACTGTCCTGAGGATCAAAGTCAGACTGTACATCAGGTGGGGAAGGCTCAGGACCTGTGTGCATATCCAACTCCCTGCACACCCCCAGGCTCTCTCTGGGGACAAGCTGGAGCAGGGCAACCTCACTCCGCCCTCTGGGGTTATCCCATCATTAGCAGAGAGGGCAGAAGCATCTCTAGGCTGGGGATCCAGACCCTGCCCTTCCTGCTCTGACTCATCTATTAGGAATGTGAATACAGATAAGACCCATGAGTGGGAAGGAAGTTCCCGCCAGAGACCACAATATATAGATATAAGGACCCTGCTTGAACAGAAAAGGAAGTTTCCCCATAGCATTTCCAAGGAAGGATGAAGCCAGACCTGACAACCACCAGGCCCACAGGACATGGACTGATGGGAAGCCTCTGTCCCAGCCTGAGGGTTCAGCAGCCCTCTGAGGGCACCTAGGTGGGTGCGGAAAACAAATTCTCAGGGTGAGATCTGCACCTCCAAGCTTCAATCCAACCCATACATCTTATAGCCCTAGGAAAGCTCGTCCTCACTCCTACTGCCTCCCCTACATTCCCAGATTCTCCGGGGTTCCCTCATGACTGTCTTCCTATGATTGTTTTATTGTTTTATTGTTGGTTGGTTGGTTGGTTGGTTTTTTGACTGTCCAGACCCTGGTTTTACCTCAAAGCAGCATCTTGGGGCACCTGAGTGATTCAATTGCTTGGGTGTCCGACTCTTGGTTTCAGCTCCTGTCATGATCTCAGGGTCATGGCATCGAGCACCACATTGGATTCCTTACTCAGTGACGAGTCTGCTTGAGATTCTCCCTCTGCCCCTCCCCCTGCTCTTGTGCACTCTCTCTCTAAAATAAATACATAAATCTTAAAAAGAATTTAAGTAACATCTTGATTTCTTTTTGGAGAATGAACATTCTCCCATCATCAACCCCATTCTCTACTTCAGGGGTGAGCCTATGAGCCAACACTGATCAGTTGGCATATTTTATCACTGATAACACCCATGATCAACTTATTAGCTCCTAGATGTGCCTATATCCATTTTCCTCTAAAGAGTTTCTAGGACTTTTGCTCTACCTTTGGGAAAAATAGCTGCCCTCCTTTACCTGGGGTCTTTGAATGGGGAAGAGTCAAGCCTGGAGCTGTCAGAGTCCAATACCAGGCTAGAGCCTGCCTGAGAACAATGCCAACAGATGAAAGCAGAGCTACAAGGGGTAGCAAATTTTTATAAAGGATTTCGGTGACATTGACTAAGCTCTAGAACCCTCTGTGCCAGAAGCCAGTGTATTTCAAAACTCTTCAGCTAACAAAGTGTGATACTGTGATTTATAATAAGAAATATATATTTGGTTATTGTCCCAGTTCCTGGCACAAATGTCCTAAAACCCTTGGATTTCTTAAGTGATGAGAGCAGATAAAGGTGCCTTTTGCTGTGTTAACAAGGTAACTTGGAAAACACCTAAGGATGGGGGCTGGTTGCCAGGGGAAACAACCATACTATTAGAATGTTGGGACTTGAGGCACATGGTGGCTCATTGGTTAAGCATCTGCCTTCGCCTCAGGTTATGATCCTGGGGTCCTGGGATGGAGTCCCATATTGGGCTCCCTGCAGGGACCCTGCTTCTCCCTTTGCCTATGTCTCTGCCTCTGTCTGTGTCTCTCATGAATAAATAAATAAAATCTCAAAAAAAAAAAAAAAAAAAAAAAAGAATGCTGGGACTTCCAGGAAGGGGAAAGGAGCTGGAGGTCAAATTCAAATGCCAAGGGCCAATGATTTAAGCACTCAAGCCTATATAATGTAGCCTCTGTATAAACCCATATGGAGGAGGTCCCGAGAGAGCTTTCAGATGAGTGAACCAGAAGGCATCCCAGGTACCACAGTGCAGGGTCCCAAACTCCACAGGATCAGAAAAGTTCCTGTGTTCAGGACCTTATCCTATGCACCTTTGATCTGACTGTTAAATTATATCCTTCCATATCCTTTGTAATAAATTGGTTACCTCATGAGTAAACAGGTTTCCTGAGTATGTGAGCTGCTCTAGCAAATTAACTGAACCCAAGGAGGGGATCCTGGGGGCCTCTGATCCATAGCCTGTGGGTCAGAAGCACAAATGACAACCTGGGACCAATGATGGGACTGAGCCCTTAACCTGTGGGATCTGAGACTGTTTCCAGGTAGCTAGTGTCAGAATTAAATTGAATTGTAGGACACCTAGCTAGCGTCAGAGAATTTCCTAAATGTGTAAGGAAAAACCCCCACATGTTGGTATAGGGAGAATTGTAGTGAGTTAATACATTCCCCCCCCTCCATTAGGCCAGTTTGAACTAGACTCATCTTTTTTTTTTTTTTTTTTTAGATTTTATTTATTTATTTGTTTTAGATTTTATTTATCCACGAGAGACACACAGAAAGAAGCAGAGACATAGGCAGAGGGAGAAGCAGGCTCCCAATCCCGGGATCATGCCCTGAGCCTGAAGGCAGCCGCTCAGCCACTGAGCCACCCAGGTGCCCCCAAACTAGATTCATCTTACATGCACCTGAAAGAGTTCTAACACAACCTCTCTCTTAACCATGGTGCCCACACTCCCTTACCTACTCTGCTTCAGCCCCTGAAGCCGCCCAAGCCTCCTCACGAAACTCAACTCCAATTTCACAGCTTATCAGCCTGTCATGTACTTCTGGGAAAGACACTGATGTGTGTTCATGCTTTTTAATCAGCCCATCTCGGGCAGCCCAGGTGGCTCAGCAGTTTAGCGCCACCTTCAGCCCAGGGTGTGATCCTGGAGACCTGGGATCGAGTCCCACGTGGGGCTCCCTGCGTGGAGCCTGCTTCTCCCTCTGCCTGTGTCTCTGCCTCTCTCTCTCTCTCTCTGTCCCTCATGAATAAATAAATTAAAAAAATCTTTAAAAAAAATCAGCCCATCTCTGATGCCCATCAGTATAAGACAAACATGATCAAAACCAGCTGTAGAAATAAATAAAGACCAATCTTAGCTTGCATTTCCACAACAAAATATCATAGATAGGCAGTTTAAACAAAATGGAAGGAGGGACATGATGGAGAGGGAGTAAGAGAGAGAGAGACCAAGGGAGCATGCCCACCAGTCTCTATTTTTCCTCTTGGGAGAACATTAATCCCATCATGGGGGCTCCATCCTCATGACCTCATCTAAATTTAATTACCTTCCAGAGGCTCCACCTTCAAATATCACACTGGGGGTTAGGGCTTCTACATATGAATTTGGGGGTGGAAGGACACGAACATTATAACCAATGAAATGAGAGGGGGCAGAAGCCTATTTTTTCAGAGCTTGCTAATAGTAAAGGGAGTGGGCCACCACCACTTGCACTTGGGCACAGACTCAAAGGCACACAGAGGATTAGGAAAGCTTCACTGAGGAGAAAAGAGAAGGCTTCAGGTATATCCTGGTTGGAAGCTGTTGGCCTGGGGAAGCCAGAGGAGGGTTAGCTAGAAGTGAGGCACCCTAAATGACTAAGGTTATTTAAGCCACATGTATGTGGCTAAATACTCTGGTTGGTCTTAAATTGGAAGCAGAGACAAAAACCAGGGAAGCTATCAATTATTAATCAAATCCTGGCCGTGTGGGGCTGCTTGATACAGGGGTTAGTGTTTGGCTTCCTGAATCAGAGACATGATCTGACTTCCTACAAGTCCGAATTGTCGATAGTAAGCTGGTTTCCTGGGCTGGTAGGCTGAAGGTTGTGTGTCAGACTTCTATTATTATATATGGTCTGAGTTTCCCCTATTTGCATATTCAATCTCTCACCATGTGGCGAAGCAATGTCCACATTTACAAAGGACCACAAAACCCGTCTTAGGGAGAAGACCTACATACTTATTTTTCAAAACAAATCAATGACCTTTTTTGGGTGTTTAAACAGAAAGCCCCGGATTCATCTGGAGGTTGGGCTAAAGAGTAGGCTAGTATTTCCCTGCCTGAAAATCATGAGAATCCTAAAACTGGCTGAGATAAACACTGAGGGCAGCACTGGAGGTGGTGGCCATGGAGGTTGTGGGGACTGAAGCTAGACTTCTCATGTGGCAGGAGATGCAGCTCATATGAGGCCCCCATGGGGTGGAGATGGACAGTGAGGATTTTTTTTTTTTTTTTAATTTTTATTTATTTATGATAGTCACACAGAGAGAGAGAGAGAGAGGCAGAGACACAGGCAGAGGGAGAAGCAGGCTCCATGCACCGGGAGCCCGATGTGGGATTCGATCCCGGGTCTCCAGGATCGCGCCCTGGGCCAAAGGCAGGCGCCAAACCGCTGCGCCACCCAGGGATCCCGACAGTGAGGATTAATGTCCCATTTACGTTGCTTCCTTTGTTGTGGGGCCATTCCCCACTGTTATCTCCAAATGTTTGGTACGTTATGCATAATACTATTGTATTAAAGTGCTAAAGATTGCAAGAAAGAAGTTTGGTTGGGTTTTTTCCCCCATATTGGGAGAAAGGACATCACAATGTGTGTGACAATTAGGAGAATGGCATCCCCAGTAATCTTCCTAAATAGTATGCAGAGCAGGCAATTTTGTATTTACTGTACTTTTGTGGCATGGGGGCTCCAGTTATATTCTCTAGATATCAAAGTCCTGGGGTGCTGCAGGATTTGGGGGACCTTTGGCTTGTGCTATGTGTGATGGCTAAAATCCCTGAGGATATCAATCTGATAACGAAATTTGGATATAATTGAAGGTGGACAAAAGGGCCAAGAATAAAGGTATAACCTCTGCATTGGGACACAGTCCGATGCAGTGAAGTGAAGCACAGGGAGGAAATGTTGTGAGATTCCACCTAGCACAGATATCAAACACAGGAATGACAAGAGTCCACACTTGACCAGCAGTGTGGTTCCAGGGTTAAGAGTAAAACCAGGCATCTGTGAAGAGTTTTCCCTTGACTCAGCTTCTAATGAATAGGCTTGATCTAGTTCGTATTTGTATTTTTTTTTTTTGGCTGGACCAATTTGGAATTTTATTTTTTAAGATTTTATTTATTTATCCTGAGAGACACACAGAGAGAGACAGAGACACAGGCAGAGGGAGAAGTAGGCTCCCTGCGGGAAGCCGGATGTGGAACTCAATCCCAGGACCCGGGAATCACCACCTGAGCCGAAGGCAGATGTTCAACCACTGAGCCAACCAGGTGTTCCTGGTTTGGAAATATTTTAACAAAAAACTTATGACACTTAAATACTGGGAGTTATTTCAAGATATTTCTTTCCTTGTCTATTCTTTAAGTAGTCTCCATGCCTAGCATGGATTCCCAATGCAGGGCTTGAATTCAAGACCCTGAGATCGAGACCTGAGTCGAGATCAAGAGTCAGCCATTTAACCAACTGAGCTATCCAGGTACCCCTCAAGATATTTCTTGAAAAATTGAAATATCTGGTATTCTCTCATGGTAGCAATCATCTGGAGCTGCACATGAACTGGCTCCCTTTATACCCCCACCATGCACAATTGCCTCTTTCCACTAACGCCAGATCCAGGTACTACTTGTCAGAAACTTACCCAGACACTTTCCTTATGCTAGTCTGCTCCAGTTATTTACCACATTGCCTTGTTGTGTAGGGATTTGATTTTGGGGAAAAGCCCTTGGCATCTGTGGCCCTGGTTTAAGGAAGTATTAATACCCTTAAAATATCAAATATTCAAATTCATGAGTATAACATATCTCTTACTGAAGACTTCTTTATTTTAATTTTTTTAAAGATTTTATTTATTTATGATAGACACAGAGAGAGAGAGAGAGAGAGAGAGAGAGAGAGAGAGAGATGGAGAGAGAGGCAGAGACACAGGCAGAGGAAGAAGCAGGCTCCATGCAGGGAGCCCGACGTGGGACTCAATCCCTGGTCTCCAGGATCACGCCCTGGGTCAAAGGCAGGCACTAAACTGCTGAGTCACCCAGGGATCCCCCCTACATTTACTTTTTAAAAAATGTACTTTTAAAAAGAGGAAGAAGAAAAAGTGGTGAAAATAGACATCTTTGTCTTTCTCGGCCTTAGGGGAATAGCAGTCAATATTTCACTATTCAGCATAACTGAAACCAGTGCCATGTAAGTACAGAAGATCCAATGCCACTCACCAAAACATTCCAGATGATAGTTTGCATTTAGTTTACACACAGGCTTCTAAAATAGTTTCAAGGGGCACCTGGGCAGCTCAGCCAGTTAAGCAGCTGTCTTCAGCTTAGATCATGATCTTAGGGTCCTAGGATCAAGTCCTGCATCAGGCTCCCTGTTCAGGAGGACACTACTTCTGCCACTCCCTCTGGTTGTGCTTTCTCTCTCTCTCTCTCTTTCAAATAAATAAATAAAATCTTAAAAAAAAAAAAACAGTTTTAATTCATTAGTCACAGTTTAATATTTGGAGATCTTTCATAATAATTGGAATGTCCACCCTCTCTTGAAACTGTTTATGATCTAACATTCCCATAAGACAGCAACCTGCTGAGGCTGAACAAGATATGTATGGCTTTATTGTGGGGCATTCTCCCAGCAATTGCTGTGGTTTCCCTGGAAATGAGGCCAAAGCCTGGGTACTGCTTGTCAGAATATGTGTCCCATTATTGTCCTTTACCCCATGTCTCCTACACTCATTTTCTATACTTGCCTTTCTATTGTAGAGGTTTAATTTTGCATCTGTTGGGAAAATAGAAGCACTGTCTCATCAAGCAAAAAAATTCCTTTAGCCAGAGATTTAATTTCATTTCTCAACAGTGGATCCTGTTCAACCTGAGGCAGGGAGGCACTCAAAGCCCAAGCGTGCCCCCTGCTGGAAAAAAATGCACTTACCATGCTTGGTGGGTAAATTATGGAGCGAACAGGATTCCTGATTTAGATGCCTAACAATACTCTAACCCTCACTTTCAACACAATTTTTACAAATAATAAAGGAGAAAAAGAAGAGAGCATGGAAAAATTATAAAGAGAAGTGCTCAGCTGGCTCAGTCAGTGGAGCACGTAACTCTTGATCTTGGGAGTGAGTTTGGGCCCCACCTTGGGTGTAGAAATTACTTAAAAATAAAATCTTTTTTTTAAAAGATTTTATTTATTTATTTGACACACACACACACACACAGAGCACAAGTAGGCAGAGCAGCAGGCATTGGGAAAGAGAGAAGCAAGTTGCCCCCTGAACAGAAGAGCCTTATGTGGGGCTTGATCCCAGGAAGCCAAAGGCAGACACATAACCAACTGAGCCACCCAGGTGCCCCCTTTAAAATAGTATTTTAATTTTTTAAAAAATATTTTATTTATTTATTCATAGAGACAGAGAGAGAGAGAGGGGCAGAGACACAGGCAGAGGGAGAAGCAGGCATCATACAGAGAGCCTGACGTGGGACTCGATCCAGGGTCTCCAGGATCATGCCCTGGGCTGCAGGCGGTGCCAAACCGCTGTGCCACTGGGACTGCCCAGTATTTTAATTTATTATTCATTTCACCTTTTGGTTCTTTCCCCTGCATCCTGAACTTGGACTCTATGCCACTAGTTTTTACTTTCTGTGGGCCAAGTATTATATTTTATGCTTCTAAGTCCCATTTTAATTTTTCATTGTCATCATTTTCTCTTTAATAATTTCCCCTAGAGGGGTCCCTGGGTAGCTCAGTTGGTTGAGCATATGCCTTCAGAACAGGTCATGACCTCAGGGTCCTGGGATTGAGGCCCACCTGAGCCTCTCTGCTCAATGAGGAATCTGCCTCTCCCTCTCCGTCTACCCCTCCCCCCACTTGTGCTTGCATGCGCTCTCTCAAGTGTGTGCTCTCTCTCAAATAAATAAAATCTTTTAAAAAATAATAATTACCCCTAGATTTATTAGTTCCATTTGTATTGTTTTCTTATCATTGCTTATATGTTTTCTTTAATTTCCTTATAAGGGGAAAGCTGCTACAGCCTATGAATTTTTTTTTTTTTTTTTTTTTTGGCTTCATGAAAGTCTTGCTATGTTAGTACTATCATTGCAGAGTATATGATAAAATATGTTTTTGGGGTGCCTGGCTAACTCAGAGGGAAGAGCAGTGACTTGATCTCAGGATCATGAGTTCAAGTTCCATGTTGGGTACAGAGATTACTAAAAATAATAAGCAAAGTTAAAAAAAAATCTTTAGGGGATGTCTAGGTGGCTCAGCAGTTGAGCGTCTGCCTTTGGCTCAGGGCATGAATCTGGAATCCCGGGATTGAGCCCTGCATTGGGCTCCCTGCATGGAGCCTGCTTCTCCCTCTGACTATGTCTCTGCCTCTCTGTGTGTCTCTCATGAATAAATAAATAAAATCTTAAAAAAAAAAAAAAAACCCTTTTGAATTCTACTTACCTACTTACCTGTCAGGAACATAAAACCAAAAAACCAACTTAAATGCTTCCTTCTAAAACACTGCATTGGCCTACCCTAAGGCCTATTCCTTGTGGGTAAGGAGAACAAAGACAAAAGGAAATGTAGATAAATTAAATTTCCTTATAACTCGCAACCCATTGACAAACACTTGAGGTAGGCAGAGAATGACCTTCCTCCAAGAACTTCCAACTGTTTTAATGTTAATACTTTGCTGGAGGCAAAAAGCAACCTTGGCTTGACAATAGCTAGGCCTCCAGGATTCTGGAGTCTTTAACATATAAAAGTCTTTAACATATGAAAATCCTTTTGGAAACTTGCTTTATCTCTACCCCTTGCAACTTAAAAATACACAATTAGGGCTCAGTGGGTGGCTCAGTTGGTTAGAAGTCTGACTCTTGATTTCTGCTCCTGTCATGATCTCAGGGTCAGGAATTTGAGCCCTACATCAGGCTCTGCACTGGGTGTGGAGCCAGCTTGAGATTCTCTCTCCCTTTGTCCCTGCCCTAATCTCAGGCTCTCTTTCTCGCTCTCTAAAAATAAAAAATAAAATAAAAATAAAACCTTAAAATAAAAAGTATATAATCATTACTCCTCACAACCCTGGTGCAGCTCTTTCTGCCAATAAGTCTTGTCCCCATACTTTCATAAAACCACCTTTCTTGCACCAAAACATCTCAAGAATTCTTTTGTGACCATTCACTCTTGGACAACACATAAAATCACATCACCTGGACCACTTCTCTCTGCCGTCTTTACTCATTCCCAAAGCAATTTATTCCAGTCCAAAGTCTTCAAATACTATCAGATATATTGATAACTCCCAAATGTGTATCCTTCTTCTGGTCCTGTCCCCAAAGCTCCAGATTCATCTATTTAATTGTCTGCTTGGGTATCTAATATGAACCTTAAACTCACCATGCCCAAGCCTTACTCTAGATTTCTGATCCTTGCCCTCTCTTCCCACAGTCTTCCCCATCTCAGGAGAAGTTAACTCCACTTTGCAGGTGTTCAGGTCAAAGATCTTGGAGACCTCCCTCTCTCCTCTCCTCATTCACCCTACATCCTGTTAGAAATCACCTCAGTTCTGCATTCAGAATATATCCAGGATTCATCTCCTTTTGTCTCCTCTCCTTCTCTTCTCTTCTTTTCTCTTTCCCTTCTGATTGGTAGGGCTCAGGTGTGACAGAGAAAGATGGATACCTGTGCAGAGAGGTGGCTGGGAATGGAGTATCTCAAACACAGTGAGGAGGGTGTTCACTCAAGAATGTCATAGAGGAATGTCAGGACCTGAGCAAGATGAGGAGGGCATTTGCTTGTGTTTGCTCTCTGAAATGACTCAGCAGGATGATGAGAGAATCCTAGGTGGAGTAGGGTGGGAACATCCCAGCAGGGAAAGCAGAACCAAGTGGGATAAGGAGGGCAACCATACTGGGTAGGAATGGTGGCTGAGAGGGAGAGCTAGTTACACTTAGGGGGATTGATGAAATAAGTAAATATATTATGAATAATGGGAAACAGATTTCTCAATTTCATAGAAGGGATTTACATATACAGAAAGCAGAAACTAGAATGATGCATATGGTTTTAGATTGGAACTGCAGGTAAAGGACTGAATACATGGATTTTAATATTTATTTTTCAAATGAATTAATGAATGTGTGCAGACAAAAAACATGTTCCAACAAAGTCAGGAATAAGAGCGTGACACCTGTTACCACAATTATTATTTAACATTCTAACAGTGGGGCTCTTGGTTGCAAAGGAAACCAATTTGGGTTAACTAAAATGAAAAAAAAAAAAAGGGAATTCATTCATAGGACGTGAGGCAGCTGACAGTTTGGATGAGAAAGCTAAAGTACCACATTTAGAAAATGGGTCAGAACCCAAGGAAACAATGAAAAGAGAATCATCACTAAGTTTGCCTAGGGACAGCCTGGTTTAGTGTCAAGGCCATTCAAATGAGCACTGACCCATTCTTGATGTCTTTTTAAAGTCTCAGTGTGAGTTTAGTCAGACACCTGCATGCTGGCCATGAGTTTTCAGGGAAAGCAAATGTCTAGCATTTAGGTCCTTAACAGTAGGAAATGGGACCTCAACAACAATGGATTTCCCAAAGAGAGAGAGAGAGAGAGAGAGAGAGAGAGAGAGAAATCAGCTGCTCAGTGCAAACATGGTTCTGATGGTGCCAGCCAAACACAGTTACAAAACAGAACCAAATAAGAAGTATAAATGCTAGGAAGGATATATCCTTATTTTTTGCAATTAGTGTGATTGTGTACTGGGAAATCCAAGGTTAACTGAAAAAAACTATTAGAAACAATATGATAACCCATCAAGGTGTCACATTACAATTTTTCAATTTCAGCACTATTGACATTTGGAACTGGATGATCCCTTGCTGTGGGGAGAGAGGACACCCTGAAGCATATTTAGAAAATCTCTATCTTCCACTCACTAGATGCCAGTAGCAAGCCTCCTGGCATTCAGGACAAACAAATGTCTCCAGATGTTGCCAAATGTCCCCAGGAGGGAGAACAAAATTGTCTCCACTTGGATTGGGTTGTTAATTTATAAAAATCATTAACTTTTTTACACTAAAAAACAACCAGTCAAAAATGATAATCAGAAAATATTTTCTGTTTATACACAAATTACCTTAAAATCATATTAAATCCAGCTAGAATAGCATTGTGTATGGTGTGAGATACAGATTTAATTTTACTTGTTGATTCTTCATAAGATCTTGATTAGTATATTTATCTTATATCTTGCCAAGTCAAAGAACTTGATAATGAGTTCTGTTTCTCTGTGAAGTCTCTTGGGTTTTCTAGATAAAGTATCATATCACTTGCAAAAGACCATTTTGTCTTTTCATTTCTCATATTTACATTGTTTCTTTCAATTTCCTATCTAGCTATCTTCCCTAGCACTTCAGAAGCAATTATAAGTATGTTAATAGTGAGATTTGCCTTGTTACTGGCATAAATGGGAAGACTTTAGAATTTCACTATTATCACTGGGACACCTGGATGGCTCAGTGGTTGAGTGTCTGCCTTTGGCTAAGGGCATGATCCCGAAGTCCCGGGGTCGAGTCCCACTTCAGGCTTCCTGCATGCAGCCTGCTTCTCCCTCTGCTTATGTCTCTGCCTCTCTCTCTCTCTCTGTGTGTGTCTCTCATGAATAAATAAATAAAATCTTTTTTAAAAAAAGGAATTTCACCATTATCACTAATGACTCTTAAATTTCTTTAGTACTTGGGATGGCTGAGCTCTGCTGGATTTGATATAATTATTTTCTAGATATTCTGAAATAGTGATTTTGACTTTTTTCTTTGGCTTACTGTCAAAGAATGTTTTTCTTCCTTTTTGCTGTGTATATGTGTGATTTTTACCATTTTGTGATAGATACAATAACTCATTATATATGAAATAGGTCCTCTATGTAGCTATAGAGCACCTGAAATATGGCTAGTTGTGACTCAATTACTATTCAATTTTATTTCACTTTAAAATTAATTTAAAATTTTTTTTTAAGTAATCCCTACACCTAACCTGGAGTTCAAACTCATAACCCTGAAATCAAGAGTTACATGCTCTACCAACTGAGTCAGCCAGTCACCTCTCACTTTAAATAATTTAAATGCACATAGCCATAGGTGGCTACTGGCTACCACATTAGACAGGACAGCTCTAAAATTTCATTTATTTTTATCTACCCATTTTATTGAATCTACCCTGGCCAAGACAGCTGAATTAAAATTTTAGTACAGGTCAATATTTGTGTATTTCTCATGTTCTGTGGTTTTTGCTGTTTATTTTTTAAAAAAGATTCATTCATTCATTCATTCATTCAGGAGAGACACACAGAGAGAAAGGCAGAGACATAGGCAGAGGGAGAAGCAGGCTCCCTGCAGGGAGCTGGATGCAGGACTTGATCCCAGGACTCCGGGATCACGGCCTGAGCCAAAGGCAGACACTCAACCACTGAGCCACCCAGATGCCAGGTTTTTACTGTTTAAGTTGTGATGCTATGTTATACAGTATGTAGAATATCATGGCCGTTAGATCATTCTTGTGTAATACATCTCTTATCCTTATAAAGTGTCTCTCATCATCCTGTTTATGGCTTTTTGTCCTAAATTCAACTTTGCTGTATATTAAAATTGAAGCCCTGCTTTCTTTTTCTTTCCATTGGTCTAATTTGCCTTGGCTCATCTTTTCATTTGCAAACCTTCAGAGTCAATTTGTTTAAACATGTCTCTTATAAAGCCAGGAAATAGTTGGGTTTTACTGTGTGATCTGATGTGATAATTGCTTTTTAAAAAAATATGTAGAATAAGCACATTTAAATTCATTCCTATGACAGATACATTTGACCTTAGTTTTATCAGCATTTTAGTGTTATGCTTTCTGGTTTTATTGCTTCTTTTGAAATTATATTTCACAATATGGTCTATGTTTTCTTTGCATTGAGATGTGTGTGTGTGTGCGTGTGTGTGTGTGTGTGTGTGTGTGTGATTGTGTGGTCTTTCTCCACTATGAGTTATGACAGAATTAGAATCTTTCCACTTCCTCTCATTCCCTCCACACCCAATTTTAGTTGATTTTACTGTTTTTCTTTTTTTTTTTTTTTTAAGATTTTATTTATTTATTCATGAGAGACACAGAAAGAGAGAGAGGCAGAAACACAGGCAGAGGGAGAAGCAGGCTCCATGCAGGAAGCCGGACATGGGACTCAATCCCGGGCCTCCAGGATCACGACCTGGACTGAAGGCGGCGCTAAACCGCTGAGCCACCCGGGCTGCCCCTTTACTGTTTGTCTTAGTGCTTCTGGTTTTTACTTTTAAACCAGTAAAAGACACCAGATGAGTATCTTAAAATACTCATCCTCCTGTTTGATTGATCTACTTTAGTGTTTTATTTTACTCTTCCTGTGAAAACTTAAGAAATCCTTTCTTCTACCACTTTCCATCTTTCATTCTTTCAATTTTTGTCAGTATATTATTCTTATAGGCAAATGGCTTATAATACTTCTGTTCTGTGACAACAATCCCCATCATTGCTTTACTCTGAGTCCAACAGGTAAGTAGATTGGTTATTACTGGGTTCAAATTCATTGTTTTGTAGTGGGGCTGGTCCACTTGGCTGGCTGCCCCACAGCTGTTCTCTGCTCTCTTTACTGTTCTTACCTCCTGCTGTAGAGACTGAAATGGCAAGAACCTAGTTCTCCATATTTATTTAAATGATCTTTAATTCACTATATAGACAGTTTCTTCCACTGAAGCTCAAGGAGGTGGTCACAGGCTGGTCTAGGCATATATGGTTCCTACACTCTACAATGACAGAGCAAGTAGGATCCTTTCTCTTTCCTGTCATTCATTTACCAAATCTCTTAGAAAAGTAATGAAGTGTGTTTATTTGTTTGTTTTAATGTGGTATAAGAATATACTATAAATCTAGTGTTATCAAATTAGTATAATATTGGAATAGGAATAGAAAAATAGATCAAAGGACACAGTAAAGTATCCACAGCAGATCCAAGTTGGCATGAGAATTTTAAATATGACAGTTGTAACAGTCCTATTCAAATGGGAAAGAATAGTTTATTTAACAAACATGCCTTGGCTAAACAGACCTATCTGAAAATATACTAAAGCTGGACTCCTATCGCAGCTCACATCATATACAAACAGGCATGCCAGATTTAAACATTTTTTATTATTTTTATTTTTATTTTTTAAACTTTTTTTAATTTTTATTTATTTATGATAGTCACAGAGAGAGAGAGGCAGAGACACAGGCAAAGGGAGAAGCAGGCTCCATGCACCGGGAGCCCGATGTGGGATTCGATCCCGGGTCTCCAGGATCGCGCCCTGGGCCAAAGGCAGGCGCTAAACCGCTGCGCCACCCAGGGATCCCTAAACATTTTTTAAAAGTCATAAAAGTATTAGAAGAAAATCAAGGCAATTATGTGGCTGTGGAGATAACTTTCTTAAGCAGGAAACTCAGGATCCCTGGATGGCACAGCAGTTTAGTGCCTGCCTTTGGCCCAGGGTGTGATCCAGGAATCCCGGGATCGAGTCCCACATCAGGCTCCCTACATGGAGCCTGCTTCTCCCTCTGCCTGTGTCTCTGCCTCTCTCTCTTTCTGTGTCTCTTATGAATAAATAAATAAAATATTTTTTAAAAAAGGAAACCCAAAGCCCTGAAAAATAGTCATGTGGCTATATGGATATAAAAACTTTTGCCAGGGGACACCTGGGTGATTCAGTTGGTTAAGCATCTACTTTCAACTCAGGTCATGATCTCTGGGTCTTGGGATAGAACCCCACACCAGACTCCCTGCTTAGTGGGGAGTCTGCTTGTCCCTCTCCCTTTCTCTCTGTGATCTCCTTCACTCTCTCTCAAGTAAACATGTAAAATGTATTTTTTAAAACCCCCAAAACTTTTGCCAAGAAATAGACTCTTAGCTATAGGCAACAAACTGACAGTTACCAGATGGGAGGGATTGGAGAGATGGATTAAATAGAGGATGGGGATTAAGGACGGCACTCATGATGAGCACCAGGTGTTCTATGGAAGTATTGCATCATTCCATTCTTTTTTTTTAAGATTATTTATTTATTTATTCATGAGAGACACACACAGAGAAGCAGAGACATAGGCAGAGGGAAGAGCAGGCTCCATGCAGGGAGCCCAATGTGGGACTTGATCCTGGAACTCCAGGACCATACCCTGTGCTGAAGGCAGACGCTCAACTGCTGAGCCACCCAGGCATCCCTGAATAATTCAATTCCACACTTGAAGCTAATATTACACTGTATGTTAACTAACTGTATTTAAATAAAAACTTTGAAAAAATAAATTAAAAAACTTAAAACTTAAAAAAATTTAAAACTTTTGTATGGTAAAATGTACCAAAACCATAATCAGTGTATTAAGGGTCAAGGATAGTAGATTTTTCAATACTGATGGCTGATAAACAATCAAGATCTACATTCCTACCAGATGAAAAAAAAAAGATGATCTAATAGAAAATGGACTAAGAATGAGAATAAAGAACAATGCCAAGGGGCAGGGGAAGATGGCAGAAGAGTAGGGGTCCTCAGGTCACCTGGTCCCACCAACCTACCTAGATTTAAAGAGAGGACAGCTGGAACGCTACAGAGAGAAGGGTTTTACTTAGGTCATGGTTGATATTCTTGACTCAGCCCACTCATACAGCCACTCTGCACTGAGCAAAATGACTAGAAGGAAGAATTCACCACAAAAGAAAGAAGCAGAAACAGTACTCTCTGCCAAGATATACAGAATATGAACTACAATTTAATGTCAGAAGCCAATTTAGTAGCACAATTATAAAGCTACAGGTGGCTCTGGAAAAAAGCATAAAGGATTCTAGAGACTTCATTACTACAGAATTTAGATCCAATTGGGCCAAAATTAAAAATCAGTTAAATGAGAAGCAATCCAAACTGGATGTCCTAACAACTAGGGTTAATGAAGTGGGGAAAAAGAGTGAGCGACATAGAAGACAAGTTGATGGCAAAGAAGAAAGCTGAGGAAAAAAGAGAAAAACAATAAAAAGACGATGAGGAAAGGTTAAGGGAAATAAATGATAGCCTCAGAAGGAAGAATCTATGTATAATTGGGGTTCCAGAAAACGCCGAGAGGGACAGAGGACCAGAAAGTATATTTGAACAAATCATAGCTGAGAACTTCCCTAATTTTGGGAGGGAAACAGGTATTCAGATCCAGGAGATAGAGAAGTCACCCCCCCCCCAAAATCAATAAAAACTGTTCAACACCTCGACATTTAATAGTGAAACTTGCAAATTCCAAAGATAAAGAGAATATCCTAAAGCAGTGAGAGATAAGAGATTTTTAACTTATATGAGGAGAAATATTAGATTAACAGCAGATCTCTCCACAGAGACCTGGGAGGCCAGAAAGGACTGGCAGGATATATTTAGGGTACTAAATGAGAAGAACATGCAGCCAAAAATACTTTATCCAGCAAGGCTCTCATTCAGAATAGAAGGAGAGATAAAGAGCTTCCAAGATAGGCAGAAATTGAAAGAATATTTGATCACCAAAACAGCTCTTCAAGAAATATTAAGGGGGACCCTGTAGAAGAAAGAGGAAGAAATAGAAATAAATAATCCACAATAACAGGGACTAAATAGGTATTACAATAAATAGAAAGAAATAATCCACAAAAACAGGGACTAAATAGGTATTACAATGACACTAAATTCATATCTTTCAACAGTTACTCTGAACGTGAATGGGCTAAATGATCCCATCAAAAGACAGGGTTTCCGACTGGATAAAAAAAGCAAGACCCATCTATTTGCTGCCTACAATAGACTCATTTTAGACCTAAGGATACCTCCAGCCTGTAAATGAAAGGGTGGAGAGCTATTTACCACTCAAATGATCTTCAAAAGAAAGCTGGGGTAGCAATCCTCATATCAGATAAATTAAACTTTATCCCAAAGACTGTAGTAAGAGGTGAAGAGGGACACTATATCATACTTGAAGGGTCTATCCAACAAGAAGACCTAACAATCATGAATATTTATGCTCCTAATGTGGGAGCTGCCAAGTATATCAATCAATTAATAACCAAAGTAAAGACATACTTAGATAATAATACACTAATAGTAGGAGAGTTCAATATGGCACTTTCTGCAAATGACAGATATTCTAAGCACAACATCACCAAAGAAACAAAGGCTTTAAATGATACACTGGACCAGATGGATTTCACAGATATATACAGAACTTTCCGTCCAAACGCAACTGAATACACATTTTTCTCAAGTGCACATGGAACTTTCTCCAGAATAGACCACATACTGGGTCACAAATCAGGTCTCAACTGATATCAAAAGATTGGGATTGTCCCCTGCATATTTTCAGACCACAATGCTTTGAAACTAGAACTCAATCACAAGAAGAAATTTGGAAGAAACTCAAACACGTGGAGGTTAAAGAGTATCCTACTAAAAGATGAATGGATCCTACTAAAAGATGAAATTAGAAAAGAATTTAAAAGATTCATGGAAACTAATGAAAATGAAGATACAATGTTCAAAATCTTTGGGATACAGCAAAAGCAGTCCTAAGAGGGAAATACATTGCAATACAAGCATCCCTCAAATAATTGGAAAAAACACATACACAAGGTAAGCTCACACCTAAAGGAACTGGAGACAGAACAGCAAATAAAACTTACACCAAGCAGAAAAAGAGAGATAATAAAGATTCAAGCAGAACTCAATGAAATAGAGACCAGAATAACTATAGAACAGATCAACAAAACCAGGAGTTGGTTCTTTGAAAGAATTAATAAGATAGATAAGCCATTAGCCAGCCTTATTAAAAAGAGAAAAGACTCAAACTAAGAAAATCATGAATGAAAGAGGAGAGATCACAACCAATACCAAGGAAATGCAAACGATTTAAAATATGTATTATGAGGGCAGCCCTGGTGGCTCAGCGGTTTAGCGCTGCCTTCAGCCCAGGGTGTGATCTTGGAGACCCGGGATCGAGTCCCACATCAGACTCCCAGCATGGAGCCTGTTTCTCCCTCTGCCTGTGTCTCTGCCTCTCTCTCTCTCTCTCTCTCTCTCTCTGATGAATAAATAAATAATTTAAAAAAATAAAAAATAAAAATGTGTTATGAGCAGCTATATGCCAATAAATTAGGCAATCTAGAAGAAATGGATGCATTTCTGGAAAACCACAAACTACCAGAACTGGAACAGGAAGAAATAGAAAACCTTAACAGGACAATAACCAAGGAGGAAATTGAAGCAGTCACCAAAAACCTCCCAAGACACAAACGTCCAGGGCCAGATGGCTTCCCAGGGGAATTCTATCAAATGTTTAAAGAAGAAATAATACCTATTCTACTAAAGCTGTTCCAAAAGATAGAAAGGGATGGAATACTTCCAAACTCGTTTTATGAGGCCAGCATCACCTTAATTCCAAAACCAAAGACCCCACCAAAAAGGAGAATTATAGACCAATATCCCTGATGAATACAGATGCAAAACTTCTCAACAAGATACTAGCCAACAGGATCCAATAGTACATTAAGAAGATTATTCATCATGACCAAGTGGGATTTATCCCCGGGATGCGAGGTTGGTTCAACAGTCTTAAAAAAACCAACATGATAGATCACATCAACAAGAGAAAAAACAAGAACCAAAATACAGCAACCATTCCTGATCAAAACTCTTCAGAGTGTAGGGATAGAGGGAACATTCCTTAGTATCTTAAAAGCCATCTAAGAAAAGCCCACAGCAAATATAATTCTCAATGGGGAAACACTGGGAGCCTTTCCCCTAAGATCAGGAACATGACAAGAGATGTCCACTCTCACCACTGTTATTCATTGTAGTACTAGAACTCCTAGCCTCAGCAATCAGACAACAGAAAGAAATAAAAGACATTCAAATTGGCAAAGAAGAAGTCAAACTCTCCCTCTTCATAGATGATATGATACTGTACATAGAAAACCCAAAAGACTCCACCCCAAGATTACTAGAACTCATACAGCAATTTGTCAGTGTGGCAGGATACAAAATCAATGCCCAGAAATCAGTGGCATTTCTATGCACTAACAATGAGACTGAAGAAAGAGAAATTAAGGAGTCAATCCCATTTACAATTGCACCCAAAAGCATAAGATACCTAGGAATAAACTTAACCAAAGAGGTAAAGGATCTATACCCTAAAAACTACAGAGCACTTTTGAAAGAAATTGAGGAAGACACAAAAAGATGGAAAAAATATTCTATGCTCATGGATTAGAAAAATTAATATTGTGAAGATGTCTATGCTACCCAGAGCAATTTACACGTTTTATGCAATCCCGATCAAAATACCATGGACTTTCTTCAGAGAGTTGGAACAAATAATCTTAAGATTTGTGTGGAATCAGAAAAGACCCCAAACATCCAGGGGAATATTGAAAAAGAAAACCAGAGCCGGGGGCATCACAATGCTGGTTTTCAAGTTGTACTACAAAGCTGTGATCATCAAGACAGTGTGGTACGGCACAAAAACAGACACGTATATCAATGGAACAGGATAGAGAACCCAGAAATGGGCCCTCAACTCTATGGTCAACTAATGTTTGACAAAGCAAGAAAGATTATCCACTGGATAAAGGACAGTCTCTTCAATAAATGGTGCTGGGAAAATTGGACAGCCACATGCAGAAGAATGAAACTGACCATTCTCTTACACCATACATAAAGATAAACTCAAAATGGATAAAATATCTAAATGTGAGACAAGAATCCATCAAAATCCTAGAGGAGAACATAGGCAACACCCTTTTTGAACTTGGCCACAGCAACTTCTTGCAAGATACATCTATGAAGGCAAGGGAAACAAAAGTAAAAATGAAATACTGGGACTTAATCAAGATAAAAAGCTCTGCACAGCAAAAGAAACAGTCAACAAAACTAAAAGACAACCTACAGAATGGGAGAAGATATTTGCAAATGACATATCAGATAAAGGGCTAGTATCCAAGATCTATAAAGAACTTATTAAACTCAACACTCAAGAAACAAACAGTCCAATCTGAAATGGGCAAAAGACATGAACAGAAATTTCACCAAAGAAGACATACACACATGGCCAACAAGCACAAGAGAAAATGTTCTGCATCACTTGCCGTCAGGGAAATACAAATCAAAACCACAATGAGATACCACCTCACACCAGTGAGAATGGTGAAAATTAACAAGACAGGAAACAACAAATGTTGGAGAGGATGTGGAGAAAGGGGAACCCTCTTGCACTGTTGGTGGGAATGTGAACTGGTGCAGCCACTCTGGAAAACTGGGTGGAGGTTCCTCAAAGAGTTAAAAATAGAGCTACCCTATGACCCAGCAATTGCACTACTGGGGATTTACCCTAAAGATACAGATGCAGTGAAACGGCAGGACACCTGTGTGCAGTGTGCAGCCCAATGTTTATAGCAGCAATGTCCACAATAGCCAAACTGTGGAAGGAGCCTTGGGGTCCATCGAAAGATGAATGGATAAAGATGTGGCATATGTATGCAATGGAATATTAATCAGTCATTAGAAATGACAAATACCCACGTGGATGGAACTGGAGGGTATTATGCTGGGTGAAGTAAGTCAATCGGAGAAGGACAACCATTGTATGATTTCACTCATACAGGGAATATAAAAAATAGTGAAAGGTGAAAGACATTTAGGGGAAAGGAGAGAAAATGAGTGGGAAAATCAGAGAGGGTGACAAAACATGAGGGATTCCTAACGCTGGGAAACGAACAAGGGGTAGCGGAAGAGGAGGTGGACGGGGGGCGGGGGGGTGGGGTGACTGGGTGACGGGCACTGAGGGGGGCACTTGACTGGATGAGCATTGAGTGTTGTACTATATGTTGGCAAATCGAACTCCAATAAAAATGTGTAAAAAAATAAATAAAAATTTAAAAATTTAAAAAATGAGAATAGAGAATTCATAGAAAAGCAAATCCAAAAGGCTAAATATGAAAGAACTGCTCAAATTAACCAGGAGTTTGAAAAATATATATCTAAGTAAAATCAAGATGTCACTTTAGATGGCAAAATACAAAGAATTTGAACACCCTCAGCTGACATGAATGTGAGGAAAAGTACCCTTACGTATGGAAGCAATACAGCATCATCTATTAGCATTACATTACACATTCACTTAATCTCAATCATCCTATTCCAGAGACTCAATCCCACTGAGACAGAAATAGGAATACATAAGGATGATCATATAAGGATGTTTATGGTAGCATTACTCATGGTAGCAAACAAAACAAAACCCACAAAACTGGAGACAAATGGAATGTTCATCAACTGAATAATACCTGCATAAACTATATATACACTGATACCACTGAATACAAGGCAAATAAAAAAAACCATATCACAACAAATTGAATAAAGAAGCAGGTATGAAAATTCAGTTATCTCCCATTAAGCCAGATATTAAAGAGACTTGCAAAAATGTAAAACATCTCTTTACATCGATTTTTATTTTTGAAAATGTGTTTTTCATTAAATATATTAACTAAACGTGTATGGGTTTTTCATTGTTATTTTAAATATATTAATGCTTTGATAATGATTCTCATTGGATGAGGATTATAAAGAAACTACAAACTTAATTAGAAAAAGAATTAGAGGGATCCCTGGGTGGCTCAGCGGTTTAGCGCCTGCCTTTGGCCCAGGGCGCGATCCTGGAGTCCCTGGATCGAGTCCCATGTGTCCCATGTCGGGCTCCCGGCATGAAGCCTGCTTCTTCCTCTTCCTGTGTCTCTGCCTCTCTCTCTCTATAATAAATAAATAAATAAATAAATAAATAAATAAATAAATAAATCTGAAAGAAAGAAAGAAAGAAAGAAAGAAAGAAAGAAAGAAAGAAAGAAAAGAATTAGAGTGTGCCTTAGAAGTGGCTTAGTTGGTTGAAGGTTGACTCTTGATTTCAGCTCAGGTCATGATCTCAGAGTCTTGAGATCAAGCCCCATGTAGGGCTCCGCATTGGGCATGGGGCATGCTTAACATTTTTCCTCTCCATCTGCCCTATCCCCCTCTAAAAAAAATTTTTTTTTACATTTTAATTTTAAAAATAAGATGGTACTGGACCCCTGGGTGGCTCAATGGTTGAGTATCTGCCTTTGGCTCAAGTCGTGATCTAGGGGTCCTGGGATCGAGTCCTGCATCGGGCTCCCCACAGGGAGCCTGCTTCTCCCTCTGCCTGTGTCTCTGCCTCTCTCTCTCTGTGTCTCTCATGAATAAATAAATAAATAAAGATAAATAAATAAATAAAGATTTTTTTCTTAAAAAAAAAAAGATGGTATATAGAGATGGATGGTACAATTGGGTAAGCATCTGACTCTTAGTTTTGGCTCAAGTTGTGACCTCACAGTCATGAAATCAAACCCTGCTTCAGCTCCACACTCAGTGGGGAGTCTACTTGAGAGTCTCTCCCTCTCTCTCTCTGCCCCTCCCCCTCTTGTGCACACATGTGCTCTCTCTTTCTCTCTCTCAGATAAATAAATCTTTAAAAAAAAGAAAAAACTATTATTTAAATATATAATAATGTTGGTAGTATTGTACCTCTTAAATTTTTAAGTGTTGTACCTCTTAAATTTTTAAGTGTGCAATACAGTGGTGTTGACTATAGGTAGTGTTGTACCATGGAACTCTAGAATTCATTCATCTTGCTTAACTGAAATTTATGTCAGTTGATAACTTTCCATTTCCTCTTTCCTCATCTCCTGGAAACCATCAATCCCCTCTTTGATTTTACGAATTTGACTATTTTAGATACTTCATATAAGTGGAATCATTCAGTATTTCTCTTTCTACGACTGGCTTATTTCAGTTAGCATGATGTCCTCAAGGTTCATCTATGTTTTTGCATATTGTAGGATTTCCTTTCTTTATTTTTTTTTTATTTTTTTATGATAGTCATACAGAGAGAGAGAGAGGCAGAGACACAGGCAGAGACACAGGCAGAGGGAGAAGCAGGCTCCATGCATCGGGAGCCCAACGTGGGATTCGATCCCGGGTCTCCAGGATCGCGCCCTGGGCCAAAGGCAGGCGCCAAACCGCTGCGCCACCCAGGGATCCCGATTTCCTTTCTTTAAAGCCAAATAATATTACATCATATGTATATACCACAGTTGTTTTTTTAAATCCATCTACCTGTCAATGGACATTAACACATTTTGACAATTAATAATGCTGCAGTGCACGTGGGAGTGTATAACTCTTCAAGATCCCAATTTCAATATTTTTGGATAAATATCTAGAAGTGGGATTGCTGGATCACAGATAATTCTACTTTTAATTTGTCAAGAAAGTTCCATATTGTTTTCTTTCATTTTCTTTTAAAGATTTGCTTATTTGAGAGAGAAACAAGAGACCCTGAGCAGAAGGGGCAGAGGGAGAGAGAATCTCAAGCAGACTCCCCTCTGAGTGTGAAGCCTGATGTGGGACTCAATCCCAAGACCCTGAGGTCATGACCTGAGCTGAAATAAAAGTCAGATGCTTAACTGACTGAGCCACCCAAGTATCCCTCTATACTGTTTTCATTAACACCTGCACACTTTGCATTCCTACCAATGGAATGCAAAGGTTTTAATTTCTCCACATCCCTACCCACATTTGTTGTTGTTTTTGTTTGTTTGTTTTATTTTTTATGATAGCCATCCTGGGGTTGGTTGGGTCAGTAGTTGGGTGTCTGCCTTTGACTCAGGTTGTGATCCTGGTCTCCTGGGATTGAGTCCCACATCAGGCTCCCTACAGAGAGGCTGCTTCTCCCTCTCCCTATGTCTCTGCCTCTTTCTCTGTGTCTCTCATGAATAAATAAATAATATTTTAAAAATAGCCATACTGATAGGTATGAAGTAATGGCTCACTGTGGTTTTGATTTGCATTTCCACGATGATTATTGATGTTAAGCATTTTTTCATGTATCTGTTGGCCATTTGTGTCTTCTGGAAAAATGTCTATTCAATATTTAGCTTATTTTTAAATTGAATTATTGGGGCACCTGAGTGGCTTAGTGGGTTGAGTGTCTGTTTTGGGCTTAGATCATGATCCCAGGGTCATGGGATTGAGCCCCATGTCGGGCTCCCTGCTCAGCAAGGAGTCTGCTTATGCCTCTCTTTCTCCCCCTCTTCATGTTTGTTCTCTCTCTCTCAAATAAAGAAATGAAATATAAATAGATAGATAGATAGATGATAGATAGATAGATAGATAGATAGATAGATAGATAGATAAAACTGAGTTATTAAGGCGGTTTTGGGTTTTTTGTTATTGTTGTTGTTCGTTTGGTTTTGTTTTACTCTTGAATTGTGGGAGTTCCTTCTATATTATGAAGATTAATTCCTTATCAGATATATGGTTTGTAAATATTTTTTTCCATTTCATAGGTTGTCTTTTCACCCTGTTGATTGTTTCCTTTGCTGTGCAGAAGTTTTGAGTTTGATGTAGTCCCACTTGTTTGTTTTTGTTTCTGTTGCCCGTGCTTTTGTGGTCATATCCATGAATTCATTGCCAAGGCCAATGTCATGAAGTTTTTCCCTATGTTTTCTAGGAGCTTTATAGTTTTGGGTCTTATGCTTAATTCTTCAACCCGTTTTGAATTGATTTTTGTGTATGGTAGAAGATAAGGGTCCAATTTCATTATTTTACATGTGGATATTCAGTTTCCCCAACACTATGTGTTAAAGGGATTATTCTTTCCGTATTGTGTATTCTTGGCACCAGTTACATAAGAAGTCAACATTAGGGAAAGTTAGAGAAGTATGTGGGAATTCTTGGTACTATTTTTGCAACTTTTCAAACCACTAAAATTAGTTCAACATAAAGAGTTAAAATTAAAACTGCATGGTGGTCTAACTTTGACATTTCAACATTAGAGCATGGGAACAATAATTTCTTGGCATTTTTAGCTGCTATTTCTTTTTCTCTGTTCACTGTACTGCACAGTTCTGATATTAAATAAAAGCTCACTTTGCCAGTAAAGGCTCCCCATGATAGTGACCTTACCACCACATTATTAAGCTTTCCTTCCTCACTAAGAGAAGTGATTAAAGGGAAGAATTCTTTCCTCTTCAGGAAAATTTGATCAAAAGGCAATGGTGTAATTTCATTAAAGATGAACCACAAGCTGAATCTTTGCTGCTTTTTCAACAGTTTCTGATGCAGATGTAAGATTGTTTCTCTCAAGATCCCTGGGTGGCTCAGCGGTTTAGTGCCTGCCTTCCGCTCAGGGTGAAATCCTGGAGTCTTGGGATTGAGTCCAACGTCGGGGTCCCTGCATGGAGCCTGCTTTTCCCTTTGCCTGTGTCTCTGCCTCTCTCTCTCTCTCTCTCTGTGTCTCTCATGAATAAATAAATAAAAATCTTTTTTTTAAAAAAAGATTGTTTCTCTCAGCTGTATTTTTTTGTGAAGTATTACCTAGAGAAAGATGCATGCAACTAATGTATTCATACATATATCATGAATAACTTTAAACACTCTTATAGACACATAGGTCAAGAAATAAAATATACACAATATTTCAGAATTTCTTCCATGTGTTCTCAATAACCCTTCCATCCCTCCAGAAGTTGGAAACATTCTAACTTATTGATAATCTCACCCTCACTCTTCTTTTTAAGGCTATCCCTTACAAGTTTTCTTTTGTCCATTTTCAAGGTTATATATTTATATGAAACAAGACTATGCATTCTTTTCTATCTTATTTTCTCCCACATTTTGCATGTGTGAGTTGTTACGTAGTTGTGTACCTCTAGTTCATTTCTTTTCCTAGTTGCATAGTATTCCATTGTGTGGACATACCACACTTTGTTTATCCATCTGATTCTAAGTGGACATTTGGATCACTTCCACATTGATGCCATGACAAATAAAGTTGCA
Source organism: Canis lupus familiaris (assembly GCF_011100685.1). Taxonomy (NCBI): domain Eukaryota; kingdom Metazoa; phylum Chordata; class Mammalia; order Carnivora; family Canidae; genus Canis; species Canis lupus. Next base: position 106,033,235 of record NC_049222.1, on the reverse strand, counting down.
GTGAACATTTGTACATGTACATCTGGTGTAACTGTGTGAGGAAGCAGGTCTCAGAATTTTTAGTTTCAGGACTCCATTATGTTATGAAAAAGAAGTATTGAGGGCCCTAAGAGCTTTTGCTTATGCAGGTTATATCTATGAATAATTGCCTTTTTAGAAATTAAAATGGGGGGTGCATGGTTGGCTCAGTCATTTGAGCGTCCCATTCTTGATTTTGGCTCAGGTCATGATCTCAGAGTCATGAGATCGAGCCCCGTGGCTGACTCCACGATGAGTGTGAAGCTTGCTTAGGTTCCTTTCTCCCTCTACTTCTGCCCCTCCCCACCCCTGCTCACGCTGTCTCTCCCTCTCTCTCTCAGAAAATAAATGACTAAATAAATAAGTAAATAGAAATAAAATTGGAGAAAATTTCAAAAGATTTATGAATTAATTCATTTAAAATCACATTTTAAAAGTACACGTTAACACAATATATTTAATGAAAAGCACCTATATCTTTTCAAACAAAAGTCAATGAAAAGAGTGGCATTGTTCTACATTTTTGTGAATATTTTTAATGTGTGGCTTGATGGAACAGATTGTGGGACTTCCCAGCCTCCATAATTGCATGAGCCAATCAATTCCCTGTAATAAATCTCTTCCTACGTATCTATACCTTATTGGTTCTGTTTCTCCAGACAACCTTGACTAATAGACCCATCCTCCAAGGCTACAGGTTTCACTGGCTTCAGGTACCATTCTTCCCTTCCTTGTCCCATCAGGTCTGGGGGTAGTGTTAGCTCCCTACTGTTGCTTGTATTAGATCTCTCGACATCCCTTCCTGGACCTCTTAATCCTGTCACCCCTCTGTAACTAGTTATACCTCTATTAGTTTATGTTTAATTAGGCGCCTCATGGTCCATTAGTTTCCTACTGAGATTCTGACTGATAGATCTATACATTTACCATGTTCTTACTCTGAGATCATTTTCCTTTTGCAATTTAAGTAACTTCCTCCAGAGGGGGTCTAAGTATGCTTTTCCATTTGCCCTAGTACTAGTGTGGTACTGCTTTGTTTAGGGTCCCTTCATTCCAGGTGCCTGTTGAAAACTACAACTCGTTGTCATAGTTAGAGTAAGCAAATGCTCATTGGTCAAAAGCACCTTGGAATGCTTTTCTTACTTCTCTGAGTTCTCACTTAATAAATCTTAGCTGGGGGAGCATTTGGGAGGCTCTGGTTGAGTGTCTTCCTTTGGCTCAGGTCATGATCCCAGGGTCCTGTGATCAAGTCCTGCATTGGGCTCCCCATGGGGACCCTGTTTCTCCCTTTGCCTGTGTCTCTGCCTCTCTCTCTGTGTCTTTCATGGATAAATAAAATAAACAAACAAATAAACCTTAGCTGAGAAATCCTCACTAGATTGTCACATCTTTCATGATTTTGCAAGAACTTTTTAGTATTTTATTCAGCGCTTTTAGTTGTTTTCAGCAGAAGGGTTGATCTAAATAACCCAGCCTGACATTACCAAAAATGAGAAAGCCCTGCCCTTTCACATGATTTTTTCCTAAGGTTTTTGCATGCACTTGCTATTTTGCATAATCATTCAGGAATAATCTGTTCTTAAGTCTTGAATGAGAAATATGACAATGGAATAAGGCCATTGATTTCCAGGATATCAGAATTGTATTCATTATCTAGTGCTGTGTAACAAATTATCCCAAAACTAAGCGCTTAAAAACACACTTATTTGGGCACCTGGCTGGCTCAGTTTAGAGTATGTGACTCTTGATTTCAGGTTCTTAAGTTCAAGTCCCACATTGGGCATTGAGCTTACTTAACTAAAAGAAAAAAAGAAACAACACATTTATTATCTTATAGTTCCTATGAGTCAAGGATCTAAGCATAGTTTACCTTAGTCTTCTGTTTCACAGTTTCTCACTAGGCTATAACCAAGGTGTTAGTCCAAGCTTAAAGTCTCTTCTGAAGGCCCTACTTGGAGTGGCTCACTTCCAAGTTCATTCATCGGTTTTGTTCAACATTACATATTGGATTCTGTACTGAACTGAGTGTCTCAGTTCCTTGCTGGCTATTGGAGGATTCCCTCAGTTTCTTGACACATGGGCGTTTCCAAAATGGGAGCTCACAAGATAGCCACTTAATTTATTAGTGCATGAAACCAAAGAAGGCAATAGAGAGAATTTGCTAGATAGAAGGCCTTGGCCTTTGTAATCTGATCTTAGAAATGAAATGACATCCCATTACTTTTATCATATCCTATTAGTTATAACCAAGTTGCTAGATGCCACCCACACTCAAGGGAGAGTTGGATTGTCCAAGGGCTTGAATATCAGAAAGTAGAAAACATTGGGGCCATTTTAGAAGGCTACCTACACTATAAAAATGGTGTCTGAATTTCCATCTGTAGCTCAGTTCTCAATAACTATGCACCAGTTTCAGCACCTTGTAGGAGGAGAACAATGGCAAACTTTTTATAACATGTATCACTATGAAATACCTCCACTCTCTGGCACCGGTGACTCAGTTGGTTAAGCATCTGACTCTTGGTTTCAGCTCAGGTCATGATCTCAGGGTTGTGAGATTGAGCCCTGTGTTGGGCTCCGTATGCAGTGTAGGGTCTGTTTGAGATGCTCTCCTTCTCCCTCCGCCGCTCCCCCAACTTGTGCTCTCTTTTTCAAATAAATAAATAAGTAAAATCTTGAATGAAAGAAAGAAAGAAAGAAAGAAAGAAAGAAAGAAAGAAAGAAAGAAAGGAAGGAAGGAAGGAAGGAAGGAAGGAAGGAAGGAAGAAAGAAAGACCTCCACTCTCAAAGCACATTGGTTTGGTTACTGTTTTAGTAGGTTTATCAAATAAACCAATAGGTCTGCAAGCAACTCTCAGTTGTAAGTCTTGCTACTTTAGTACAGTCATTGCAGAGTATGCTATCAATTCTCTTCTTGGGGCACCTGGCTGGTTCAATCAGAAGAGCATGTGATTCTTGATCCCAGGGTAATAAGTTCAAGCCCCATGTTGGATATAAAGATTACTAAAAAAATAAAAATAAAAATAAATAAACCTCTTCTTTTGCTCAAGTAGGTGTTTGAACATGGAAGAGCTTCTTTGCCATTTTGTTTGAATACTCTATATGAATATAATTCCAGAGACTCTTGTATGTCATGAGTTTGATTTTGGCTGAAGAAGAATGATGACAGAGTAGTCAGCCATCTTTCTGCTTGTGGCTGGTAATTCTTTTACCTGGTATTAAACTCCAGTCACTTTCAGACACACAACTAAAGAGTGTGAACAAATCACAATAAGCCTGTAATTTCTAATTCCCTCATAGCCTTCACCATTTTTGTTCCATTATTAATGACAACACTGATTTTCTGCTTTACATACATTTCATAAACCATATTCACTATCTTGTTAACTATGCATAAGACCCAGAAATATTACAGCAACCTACTGGAAATATAGTTAAATTTATTATTATTTTTTTAGTTAAATTTATTTTAAATCAGGTAAAAAGACACCTGATTATTTCTTATATCCAAATGTTTCATGTACAAGATCTAATAGTACATATAGTACATACAGTAATTCTCTGTACAGTTTAATAAGATCCAGAATAATTTTTCTTTTTCTATTTCTAAAAGTAGGTTCCATGCCCAGCATGGAGTCCAATGTGGGGCTGGAACTCATGACCCTGAGATCAAGACCTGAGCTGAGATCAAGAGTTGGATATTTACCTGACTGAGCCACCCAGGTGCCTTCAGAATTATTCAAAACATGTTTTCTAGAAAGAACTTGTGGGAATTATAGTTTGGGTACATTTTGAGAATCATTCATCTTCCACTTCTGAAAATGGCTGATAGTATTTTGCAGTCAATTTGGCAGCTTTGATTTAAGCTTTTGGCTTCAATAGACTCAAAACTTTATATATAATCTTTCAAAAGCATTCTTATAAAATATGTTGTTTTGAAGTTTGATTAGTGAGAACAACATGTATTTAGGGCATCTCATTTCTAACACTTTCCATTTTTCTCCTGTTCTTTTCATTCATTATTATGTCTGGATCAAAGATGTTTTATCATGGTTGTTATACGTGATTTTAGAGTTTTATTTCCACTTCAAGAAATTTAATTCACCAAAGTTGTCAACCTTTTAAAATTCATCTTCATGGGGCACCTGTGTGGCTCAGTTGGTTAAGCTTCTACTTTCAGCTCAGTTCAAGATCACAGGGTCCTGGGATGCCTGGGTGGCTCAGCAGTTAAAAGTGTCTGCCTTGGGCTCAGGGTGTGATCCTGGAGTCCGGGGATTGAGTCCCACATCAGGCTCCCTACCGGGAGCCTACTTCTTCCTCTGCCTACGTCTCTGCCTCTTTATCTCTCTGTGTCTCTCAGGAATGAATAAATAAAATCTTAAAAAAAAAAAAAAAAAAAGATCTCAGTGTCCTGAGATGGAGCCCCCAGGACAGGTTCCAAGCTCAGAATGGAGTCTGCTTGTCTGTCTCCCCCACTCTCTGCTCCTCCCTCTTGTGCTCTCTCTCTCTCAAATAAACAAATAAAATCTTTAAAATTCATCTTTACAAATGTGAAGTAATACTTTTGAAAATACAGTTAAATAACTAAAAAATCGACTGTAATTACTAGATTTTTTAAAATAGCATGAATGGTAGAATACAAAACAATTCTTCAAAGAAGGCAGCCTGCCATAAAAACGATGTCTGAATTTCCATTCATTCTGATCTTTGCTGTTTTGCCTTGTGTTATTATTTACATTTTACATTTGTCAATTCCAAGAGGAAAAAATTGTCTTCCTAATGGTGTCTAAATAAAACACCTTTAATATTCACACCAACATACTCTATTTCCTGATTTGTATAATTACACGGAAGTTCTCAAGATTTATTTTGGGCATGTAAAAGTCATGGTGTAATGGACAGATTTCCCCGTCTCAGGTTGCTGCTGGGGGTGTTGAGGTCTTGAAGTTTTGTGTGGCTACCCTCTCCCCACCTCCCAGATTGCCCTCAGGGGAAGGGAGCTGCCCCACCCATGGTCATAGCCCTTTCCTGGGGACAGCCCACATCCATCACCTGGTCAATGTATAATATAAAGACCTGGTCCCCTTGCCACAATTTGAGACACGTGCCTGGGGGCATTCAGCTCTAGCGCTGCCTTTGGGACCCGCTTAGATATCCTACTTCCCTCCACCTAACCCCTTCAGGCTGTTGAACCTTTCAGCAACTCCCAGTTAATATCCTAAACCCTAATATCTTTTTAGGGACCTTTTCCTGAAAAACCTAACCTACAGTCTACAGGCTTTCACAATCATCATTAATTATTTCAGCATCTTACTCCTGTAATTATGTAATTACACACACACACACATACACACACACACTTCAGCTGACTGATAAAATTTTAACCTTGAATGAATGAACAAACAAGATTTTCACTCCATATTACACCAGGGTGTTCAAATTTGAAAGTGACTATTACGATCTTCAATTAGGAACCACCTGGCTTGTTCAATATCCCTAACGCTATTATGCTGGTTAGAAGCAATGGTAACCCAACTGATCACATACTCATTGAATCCAGCAAGCTCAGGGATACTAAGAATAACCTTCAATCTGGCATTCAGTGTTTCAACCCTCAAAAGACTGAACGAAGCCTGAAGTCAGAAAAATTTGAACAAGTGCAGAGGCCAAAATGGAATTTTAACGCAAACCAAATACACACACACACACACACACACACACACACGCATATGCGTGGGCGTATGTGTGTTTACTTAAGCACCTAGTATGGAAACAGATTAACATGGATATGGTTTGCTTTTTAGAATTTCTGTAACAAATTACCACAAACTGGGTGGCTTAAACAACAGCGGTTTATTCTTTCATGGTTGTGGAGGTCAGAAGTTGGATACCAGGTGTCAGCTCCCTTTGATAGCTCCTTCCTGACCTCTTCCCACTTCTGGTGGTGGCCGGCAATCCTTGGCTTTCCTTGGCTTGCAGATGCATCATCCAGATCTCTGCTTCCACCTTCAAATGGCTTTCTTCCTTATGTGTCTCTTTTGTATCTTTGAATCTTTCTCTCTTTATAAAGATGCCAGCCATTGGATTTAAGGCCTCCCCTATTCTGGTATGACCTCACTGTAATTTGAGTGCATCTATAAAGACCCCTAAATAAGGTCACATTCACAGATACTGGGGATTAGGATTTCAACATATTTGGGCAGGGGGCGCATAACTCAATCCACGACAGATACCATACATGTTTCAGGGTGGAGAGGCACCTGGGGAGTGGACAAGAAGGGAAAAGGTAAGAAAAGGAAAGCAAAGAAAAAAGGGAAGAGGAGGGGGAAGAAGAATGTAGTAAAAATATTTCCATAGGTATAAATTGTCCCATTTCTATAAAATGCTGTGCATGTGTATGCAGAAATTAAATAAAGAGCTAGCTATTTTTTGTAGGAATAATAACAACATAATCCTATATGGCTTACTATGTGTCAGATCCCGCTTTAAGTACTTTACATATATTAACTCCTTTAATCTTCATATCTCAACCCTGTGATGTAGGTACTGTGAATTATCACACCTATTTCACTGATGACAAAATTGAGGTATAAAGAGATACAACTAGGAAAATGGCTGAGCCAGAATTTAAGCCCAGCCAGCCTGGCTTCAGAATCTGCTTTTAAACACCTTGCTATATACAATATGTCTATTCTTGGAAAATAAAAACTTTCTATGTGTGTACAAATGCTTGTATATTTTAGAAGACATAAAATAAGGTGTCAAGATAAAAGTGAAGGGGAAAAAAAAAGAGTGAAGGGGCTGGCTCAGTCCATGGAGTGTGAGACTCTTGATCTCAGGGTTGTGAGTTTGAGCCCCATATTGGGTGTAGAGATTACTTTTTGTTTACTTAGAAAACAAAATCTCAAAAAAGGATTAAAAAGTAAAATCTTGGATTCTAACCAGTTCTGTTGGGGGTTGGAGGTCACAAATGAATGAATGTTCAGATTGGTCTGTGTTGGATCACATGCCCAGACTACACGTTTTGGAGGAGGAAGGGAGGGAGCATTAGTGCTAGAACATTCTTACTAGTCTTGTAGAGTGGATTTCTCACAGGAAAGAGGCTCCATTACTAGAAGAACGGGAAGTATACAAGAGCCCCATCCACTCATCTCCTTGAACCTCTCAGAACCACCTTCCCTACCTTTTTGCAGAGATGCAAAGAACAGAGCAGCTAAAGGCCCTTCACTATTCAGAATAGAAGAAATGGGGACGACCGGGTGGCTTAGCTGTTTAGTGCCACCTTCCGCCCAGGGCGTGATCCTGGAGACCGGGAATCGAGTCCCACCTCGGGTTTTCTGCATGGACCCTGCTTCTCCCTTTGCCTATGTCTCTGCCTCTCTTCTCTGTGTGTGTCTCATGAATAAATAAATAAAATCTTAAAAGAGAGAGAGAGAGAGAGAGAGAAGAGAAGAAATGGCCTTAATGGAAAGAAACGGGCTGTGGAGAAATTCTGCCCAAAATTCACACGAATCCCCCCCACCCCCACCCCAGGTCCAGTAAAAGGTTAATAAAGGGATAAAGCTTTGTCTTCTCCATACACACACACAGAAAAGGCGCAGCTGTCCTCAATTTCTGTGAGGGGCAAGTGTCCATCTCGGATTATTTATTTATTTATTTTTCCCAAAGATTTTATTTATTCATGAAAGACAGAGAGAGAGAGAGAGAGAGGCACAGACACAGAGAGGGAGAAGCAGGCTCCATGCAGGGAGCCCAACGGGGGGACTAGATCCCGGGTCTCCAAGATCACACCCTGGGCGGAAGGCGGCGCTAAACCGCTGAGCCACCGGGCTGCCCCATCTCGGATTATTTAATGGTGCAATGGGAGCATGTTGCATTTGGATCATCTGGTATTTTGGATGCTCTGCCAGTCTAAGGATTATTGCACCTGTGGGGATTAAGTGGTGCTGTAGGATTATCTTGAGTTTGGAGTTTAACCCCCATGTGGAAGGATTTTCTGGAGGTACAGGAGGATTATCTTGGGTTTGAGGTTGATCCTTCACATGGAAGGATTCTCTGCTACTCTGATGTTCTTCATGACCTGAGGCCTTCTTTTCTGTAGTATTAATCAGTGAGTTCTTGACTCAGACCTACTTCAAGGCAGGTATCTTCCTGGCTAACAGTTCCTATTCTGGGAACTTGGGGATGGACTTGTGATGATGGGTGGGCTGTTTCTATTTTCCACTGGCACACTGTCCCAAGGGATAATAAGAATGGCAAAATTTGTATCTCAGGAGTGGGAGGGACTAGTGGTCCCTGTGTCTTAGGGGTATAGGAATTAGGGATGTTGTGTATCAGGGATTAACAAGAATAAACTTGTATGCTAATGTCTGATGCTTGTATGCTAATGTCTGATGATAATGGGGCCTTTGTGCCTCCAGGGTTGATGGGAAGGTGGGTCCCGAGTTCCAGGGACTAATGAGAACAGTGTCCTCGGTCCAGGGGGCTGATGGGAAGGTGGGTCTGGAGTCTCAGCGATTGGTGGCAATTGCATCAATTGAGTCTTAGGTACCAAGGGATTTGCGAACTCTGTATTATCAGGGAATGATGGAAACAGTGGTTCCTGTGACTCACTAATCAATGGGAATGGAGGCCTTATGTTTCAGGAACTAATGGGAATTATGTTCTTTTATCCCAGAGGCTTAAGTTCCAGTTCCAGCCTAACCCATAGAGCCATTTGTTATTCATCCATCCCTCCATTCATTAGCGAACATTTTCCTAGGCCCCTACTCTGAGCCACACCCTGTGCTGGGTGATAGTGAGGACACAGAGATGACTCAGACCTAGATCGTGCCCTCAGTGAATTCCCAGAGCCAGACTCAGACATGGAGAATCACAACATGACGGGATCAGAGCCAGGGCAAGGCGACAGTCCGGTCCCGACTACAGGGCATCTGGGGTAAATGCAGAGTGACAGTAATTCTGGATATCAAATCAAGGGGCAAAAGTCCTTTTTATCCTATGTAGGTTTGTGTGCATGACCAGTCTAAACTGAGCCAAATACTAATCTCGAATAAGTTGCATATTTTTTTTTGCAGACAGCTCACCTCCCAAGAAAAGGCATAGAACTTGGAGTCAGAGAGGCCTGAGTTCAAACCTAACTCTGCCATTCATTCACTTTGTGAGTTTGGCTAACTTACTATGCAGGACCTCGGTTCCCTCATCCTTACACGGAGATAAAACAATTCCAATAGTTAAGACTGCTGCGATGACTGAATGATCCAATGTATAACAAATACCTAGCCCACACCGGTCCTGAACTAGACATTCAATAAAGGGTATGTGTTGTATGTGTTGTCATCATTATTGTTCCTTTTTTTTTTTTTAAGATTTTACTTATTTATTCATGAGAGACACACACAGAGAGAGAGAGAGAGAGAGGCAGAGACATAGGCAGAGGGAGAAGCGAGAAGTGGGACTTGATTCCGAGTCTCCAGGATCAGGCCGTGGGCTGAAGGCAGCACTAAACCGCTAAGACACCGAGGCTGCCCAATTATTGTTCCTATCACTAGTAATTAATAACAAAATTTAAAAGACCTAGAAGCAAGTATTTATCAAATATCTGAGTTCAGAGGCTTGGAAGAAATCAGTAAAAAAAAAAAAAAAGCAATTTACATATGCATAAGCATTAGCTTTTGTATACCAAAAAAAAAAAAAAAAAAAAACCAAAAACAAAAAACAAAAAACCTGGTGCTTATTGGATAAGCACGAATAAGTAAATATGCAATGGAATACTATACAGCCCCTAAAATGAAAGAAGTAGCTCTGTAAGCGTGGATATAGGAGGATCTTCAAGATAGAGTGTTAAAAAAAAAACCAAAGAGTAGGATTATGTGATGCCAGCTGGGGACAACAAAAAGGAGGTGGCTTAATATATGTGCACAGATGTATAGAACATGTCTGAAAAGATACACGGGGCACTGGTAAGCATAAGCCGATTCCAGCCAGTACTGAGTGCCTGGGGGACAGGGTGGAAGGGAAATGCATTTTTCACTGGGAGCCCCAGAACCCTATACCCACCACTGTCTGCATGTCGTCCCTAAATGTCCCCTGGCCCACGAGTCCACGGAGTTCCAAGCTGCGAACGGCACCTGTCCTCTCCTGTCCCCCCTTCCTACTGGTTTCCCCTTGGGAACAACTTCCGTCCCCTCAGTTCCTGAGCCAGACTCCTGGGTGTGGTATCTTCTTCACCTCTTCCCTCCCTATCAACCCCACTGTCTGTCGGTGCTCAGCCCCACCTGCCTCCTCACATTCTCTGCCCCACCCCCTCCTTCGGGTCCGCAAGGTCCCAGCCCCAGCTCGGGCATCCTCCCCCTGCATCCATCCCCCACAGGGCCCCAGAGGGGACTCTCTGACGCCCAGATCCGACCACAACCGTCCATGGCTCCCGGTCACCCCCGGGAGAAAGTTCCCAGCCGAGCCTGGCCCCGCCCACCACCTCAGCCGCATCTTGGGCTCCTGTCCTCTAAGGCTCGAGGCAGACCTGACTGCTTTGCGGTCCTCCCGGAATCGCCCCCGGTTCCCTGCCTTCAAGCCTCCTCCCGGAACGCCCTTGCTGCGGCCAGCCCCCTTCTCAGCCACCCAGATCTAACTTCTCCCGATTCTCGGAGGTCCCTTCCGCAGCCTCCAGCTGAAAGGACCCCTTGCGCCCCTGGGCTCCCACGGCCGCTGGCCTCTGGCTCTGTCATACCCCGATCGCCCTGGATTGGAACTGCCTGCGTCTGGGGCTGTCTCCTCCATCATACTGTGAGCTCCGTCTGCAAGGGGAGATATGGGTCTGATTCACCTTTGGGGCCCCAGTGCGGGCAGCGGGCGGGGCGGGGGGGAACCGAAGCGGAGGGAGGAAGAGGAGGCTGGGAGGGCAGGAAGGGGGAGAGCGAGGAGGGGAGCAGACCCCGCTGCGGCAGGGAGGGAGGCAAGGGAGGAGGGGGGGCGGGAGGAGGAAGAGGAGAGACACCGAGACCTAGACCAGGAGGAGAGAATGCACCGCGCGGGAGGCGAGGGAGCAGAGGTGGAGGGCGCGGGAGAGAGCGGCGAGGGGAGAGCCGGGCCGGCCGCGGGAGGTGGAGGGAGGGAGAAGTGGAGCGCGGCGCCCCGCCGCCCCGGCCCCTTTTGTCCCTTCCCTCCGCCCTGCGTCACGCTCCCGGCCGGCCTCCCCGCGCTCCCTCCCCCGCCCGCGCCTCCTCCCCGGGGCTGGATGGAATTTTTTCCCCTGGACCGGGGCCAGCTCCGGGGCCGGGGGAGGCAGGCCGGGCCGGGCCGGCGGCGGGGAGGGGCCGGCGCGGGGGCGCCCGGGGAGGGGGCCGGCCCGCGGGGTCCCGGGCGGAGACGCGGGCCGGAGGGAGTCGGGAGGAGGGAAGGAGGATGCCGGGGCCGCCGGGAGGAAGGGGAGAGGCCGTCGGGCGGCGGAGGCGGGGAGAGGATGGAGAGCGGGCGGCGGCGGGCCCGGCTCGGCGCGGCCTGGGGGCTGGCCGGGGAGCCCCTGCCCTCCGACGCGGGAGCCGCGGAGCCGTGAGTCTGCGGAAAGCTGGCTGGGGAGTGGGGGTGGGGAGGGGGGCTGGGGCGCGGACCCGGGGTCCCAGGAAGAGGAGGAGGCCGCGGCGGCCTGGGGTTCTGGGTTCCTGGACGAGGAGGGGGCTGGGGACCCAGACTCCCGGATCCTGGTTGGAGGGGGCCTGGGGGGGCCTGGATTCCTGGGGTCCGGAGGAGAGGGCGGGGAACGGCCCCCGGATTCCAGAGGAGGAGAGAGCTGGGGCCGGGGTAGCTGGATGCGGACGGAGGCTGGAGGACGCTATGGCAAGATGCCCGCCCGAGCCCTCTGGGGAGGTGGAGGGAGAGTGGTTGGCCTTGGAGGTGCCTCCGGCAGCGGAAGGGTTAACGTCTGGCTAGAGGGGAGGGGGAGGGGCAGGGATGGGGCTGCGGGGCTTTGAGGGGTCAAGGGTGAGCCGTGCGAGGTGGGGGCGGAGGGGGGGAGGTTGTCTGGGCTGCCAGACAGGCCAGGGTCAGCGGCGGGGGCAGGGGATGTCTGGCGGAGGAGAGGCCCAGCATCCAGGCTCCCTTGGGGACCTGGGATTCCAGGCCCCAGCCCCCTCCTCCCTCAGACCTGGGAGTCCGCAACCCAGCCCCCTCCTTGAGAATTTCAGAATCCGGACCCTCAGCCCCCTTTCCCCCAGGACCCGAGAGAGTCCTGGCCCCCGGCCTCTTCTTCCCTCATACCTGCGAGTCCACACCCCAGCCCCCACCCTTCACGGAACGACAGAGTCCGGGCCTCTGGCTCCTTTCTCCCCCGAACCCAGGCGTCCCCACCTTCTCTTTAAGCCCCAGCTGGATCCCAGCCCTCCGGGGGTTAAGGGGGCGGGGCCAGCTGGTTGCCATAGTGCCAGACTGTTTGGGTCTGCTCTCTGACCCTTGGGGGCTCCCCAGGGTCTGCAGAGAGGGGGAGGGGGACCCAGACCTGAGGGAAGTCCAGCGCCAACCCCTTCCCCAAATCGGGCCTCTGGGCCCGGGGAGTTCGTGTCTCCATCAACGCCGTGTCCGGTGACCTTGAACCAGTCCTGACCCTCGCGTCTGGGTCTCAGTTTCCCCAAGGAGGAATCTGTTGGTGGAGTGGGGAGACGCTCGGGTCCGGCAAATCTTTAAGATTCTCAGCTCCCCTCTCACCCCCTCCTCAGGCCCCAGGCAGCCCCGGGGCATGCTGGGAACCCGGCCTGGGCTCTGGGCCAGGTTGTGGGGGGGCGGGGGCAGCCTCCTCCCTTCCCCTTCCTCCCCACCTTGGCCTGACTCTCGCCCCCGCCTGAGGGTCTGGGAGGTTGGGAAGGAGGGAAGGGGGGATGAGAGCCGGACCCGACTCTGGCCCCCCATCTCCAGCTCTCCTCCGCCCCCTGCCCGCCTCTCCTCCCCCTCCTCAGCAGGTCGCTACCCCAGCCCTGGGCCCCTTCTCGAACCACCCCCACCCCACCCCCAGCTCCAGACCTGGCTCTGAGCTGGGAGGGGGAGGGAGAGAGGGAAGGAGAAAGAGAGAGAGAGAGAGAGAGGCAGAGAGGGGGCGAAGAAGGGAGGGAGAAAGAAGGGTGGGAGGGGAGAGCACGGAGGAAAGAGACAGAGGGAGACAGAGATGTGAGATAGAAAGAAGGGAGCCGGCCAGAGACAGAGACCCTGCGGAAGAAAGAGACTGAGAGAATGAGAGACAAAGAGCGAGGGAGGGAGGTGGACTAGGGAGGAAGAAAGACAGAAGGGAAAGAAAAAGAATGAGAAAGGAGAGAGAGGGAGAGGCCATCTGCGAGGGAGAGCGCCGGAACCACGGAGGGGAGAGGAGGACGAGAGCCGAAGCGGGAGCAATGCGGAGCCCGAGAAACAGACGCAGGAGGAGGTGGAGACCAGGTAAGCCGCGGGCTGACTGCGAGACCAGGCTCCGAGACCAGGCGCAGCAGGAGGAGAGAGCCGGGGAGATGGAGCTGGAGCGTGGGACCGAGGCAGCAGGACAGCCAGCACTGGCCAGAGGGACTGACCAGTGACCCGCAGGTGCTCGAGCTCAGCTCAGCCCTGGGCCAGGGACGCTGGGTGCCTGGCCGCCGCCCACCAGGCCTGGCTCCTCCCACTGGCCTGACTCTGGCCAAGCTTCTCTTCATCTCTGCAGCCGCCAGCCAGCGCCAGCCAGCGGACAGCACCTGGCCAGGCCTGGGGCAGTGTCAGTGCTCGGGAACCATAGTCATCATCATTATAAGTGATGGGAGGCTAAAAGAAGACATGAGAGAGGGGGAAAATATCCAGAAAGGTTTGAAGGCTTCCTGTCCCTGCCTCCACCCTAGTCCCGGATTCCAGAATCTGACAGGTAGGTAGGGAGCTGCTTGCCCAAGGGACTGAGCTCCGGAACAGGTGAGGTTCCCTCTGACTCCACATCCAGGGAGCCAGGCTCCGCCTTCCCCAGGGAAGCAGGCCTGATTGGACTCTCAGGGCCTGAGGGAAGAGGGGGCTGCCCAGACATCTGAGTCTGAAAGAGGAGGGTCCACTGGCCTGGACTCAATGCACCTTTGAGGAGGAAGGGGCTAGGGGCCTGAAACTCCTGGGTCTCTGCTGAGGAAGGAGCCAAGGGGCTGATTCTTGGGTTCCTTGGGAGGAGGGGGCCGGGGGCCCGGATTCCTGGGTCCTGGCACCCACCCGTAGAACCGACCTTGCGGGGCCTTCGCCGCACACAAGCTCGAGTCTGTGGGTCTGTGTCGGGGGCTCACCATCGCGGCTGGGGTCTTCCCGGCCCTCCCCACCCTCCCTGGCCCTCCTGGCCCCCATCTGTCCCTCCATCCGTCTGTCTGTCCACCTGCCGCGCCCCCCGGGCTGAGGTAGGAGGTTGTATAGTTGAGGAGGACACCCACGGAGATCACTATACGGCCTCCTAGCTTTCCCCAGGCTGCGCCCTGCACGGGACGCCCGGCGGGGACCCCAGCCCCTGATCACTGCCCCATGCCGGGGGACCCTGGGAGGAGGAGCTGGGCTTCTCGCCTGTCCTGTCCTTGCATCCCCTCTTCCCACTGCCCTCAAAGAGTTCCTCTCCCAAGAAGAAACCTCTACTTCGCTTTCTCTATCTCTCCATCTCCGCTGTGTCTCTGGAGTCTTCTGTGGGTCTACACAGCAGCCTCTCAGATTGTCTCTCCATCTCTCTCTTATTGTGCTTTCTGATATCTCTCCACGTCTCAGTTTCTGTCTCTTGGGCTTTCTCAGTATCTTTGTGCCATTTCCACTCTGACACCCCCACCCCCACCCCACACCAGGGCCTGTCAGGCCACCACACACCACACTGCCGGCCTCTGGGTCCCTGAGACCCTTTAACCTGTGAGGACATCCAGGGTCACAGGTGAGGTTCTTGGGAGCCTGGCGTCTGGCGTAACCACAAGCCTGGGGATTGCCCGCCCGACCCCTGACTCCTCACACCCTTTCTCCCTGAAAATCCAGAGCTTGACATTTGACCAGCCTCCGAAATCCAACCTCTGACCCCAGACTGCATGCCCCTCCCCCACCCAGTGGTGACCTCACAAAGGTCACCCACTTTGCTCGGGGACCCAGACCCTCAGTTATGGCCCTGCTGGCCCAAGGCAGTACTGTCCCATCTGCCCTGGTGGCCCTCATGGTCTTCAGGGGCCCCGCCTGGGCCTGTCTCTTCTGCTTCACATCCTATGAGGAGCGTGTCCGCATCTGCCAGATCTTTGCTGGTGTAGAGGGCCCTGAGCTGGAGAAGTGTCAGAAGGCGTTCATCACCGCCTTTAAGGGCCTCCTAGACATTGAAATCAGTGAGGAGAACTGCCACCATCCTCCGGGGTCCTGGGGGATAACACTGAGTGATACCAGACAGTGCTGAGAACCACTGAGATTCCCACAAAGGGGGGAGAATAGAGGGGTGTGGGGGTAGGGACTCGAGGGGAGAAGAGAGCTGAGACTGGGTCAGAGATGGGGGGTAGCAGTAGGGAGGGGACAGAGACTTGGAGATGGAAGGTATCTTAGAGAGATAGGAACTGTCCACACTGTGGATGTGGTGTTGAGGTGTATGCATTTGCCAGCCTCTGCCCTCCACCCTTACTCCCAGATGACTATGAGAGAAACCACCTGCATGATGCCTTCACCCAGATGACCCACTCTCTCCAGGAGATGGCCATGGCCCAGGGTGAGTGGGCTGGGGATGGTTTTTGGTGGATGTGGGGTGGAAGCCCCCAAGAGGTGGATGTGTGTGCAGGGGGGGCCCCAGAATGTGGGAGGATCGGGAGGAGGTAGTGCTGGTAAGCTGAGTGAACTTGATTACTTGTTGTGGAGTAGGGATGGGCGGATGCTGGTGGGGAGGTCAAAGGACAGCGCAGAAATGACCAGAGTCTGAAGCCTCGCTGGGATCACGTAGAGGAGCTCTGAACTGGCTGTGTGGCTCCCCCTCTCCCTGGCTATGAGGTTCTGGGTGTGTTGCTGCCTCCCTCAGAGGGAGGAGCCTCCTGACCAGACAGACCTCAGAGGGAGAGGGAGGGGGGAGGCTGAGTGCTGTTTGCGGCATGAACTGGCCAGTCAGAGGTCCAGGGCTCAGGGCTCATTTCTACATCTGCTGTTATGCCTTTTGTTTTCTGCTCTTGCCCACCAAGCTTTCTGACAATGATCCTGAAAAACAGGGAGGTTCCTGTCCACCCGGGGGGAGGGAAGGGGGTATTGGGAGTCAGCATGAACTTCAGCTACATATCCCCCACCCCCAAGGAGAGGCCTGAGCAACTCAGAGCTGGGGTGGGGGGAGGTGCTCAGGAATCCCGAAAACACTCTTTCTCCCTACTTGGGCCATCTTGTCATACAAGGTTTTGAAGAAAGGAGGAACAAGTCCAGTTCTGCCTGTAGAAGACCCCCTTAGAGCTGTGTGTGGGACACAGTGGCTCAGGGAGACAGCAGAAGCTGGGAGGCCAGGGAGGAGGCTGAGGTGAGGGAGGCCTGGGCTGGGGGGGTGCCTATGTGAAGATGGAGAAGTGGGCATGGATGAAGGGGAGAGTCATCCAGGGCCTTGGGTCTGATGGTCCATTTGGGGACTGGGGTGGGGGTGTAATGGACAGTGCCCAGGGTCCAGCTCCCCTGAGATGAGGAACCAGGGAGAAAGAGCAGGAGTGGGAGAAGATGGTGAGCTGGGCTAGGACACAGTGACAGTGTGTGGGACTCGAGGGACATCCAGGAGGCAGCTAGACACACAGGCCCAGGATTTAGCTGAAAGGTCAAGGAGACTTGAGACTGTCCTGGAGGAGCAAGGCTGTGAGCAAGGGAAGGGCAGGCTTAGCTCTGGGTGTAGAAAGACCCTCTGGGATTGTATGGAGGACAGACTGGAGGCCGAGGGAAGCCAGTGCAATATGACCGACAGGTATTCATTGAATGTGCCAGAAACAACACTGTGGATATAGCTGTGTCCAAATGTGCAAACCACTAGCCCTCAGGTTGCTTGGATTGGGGGGTGGGAGGGACAGACAATAAGTGTAATCAATGAAATACTAGGGTGTCAGATGGTCATCCAGGATATGGAGGAAAACGAGGGCAGGGAACAGGGTGCCCAGTGGGATAATTATTGTAAATAGGTTGGTCAGGGCAGTTGCAAATGAGAAGGTATAATTGAGCAAAGACCTGAACCAGGTGACAGCCACGCAGATAATCTGGGGAAAGAGCTTTCCAGGCAGAGGGCAGAGCCAGTGCCAAGGGCTGGAGTGGAATCAACGAGGGAAAAAGCAGGAGGAGATGAAATCAGAGGCTGCAAAGAACCACATCCTGTTGGAGCTCATAGGCCAGTGGTTCTCAAGCCCCGGCGTGTGTCAGAATCTCCTGATGCCTTGTTAAAATGCAGACTCCTGGGTCCTACTCTCCATTTCTGACCAGTGGGTCTGAGGTAAGGGCCGGGAAGTGAACTTTTTTTTTTTTTAAGATTTTTAATTTATTTATTTATTCATGAGAGAGACACACAGAGAGAGGCAGAGACACAGGCAGAGGGAGAAGCAGGCACCATGTAGGGATTCCAATGTGGGACTTGATCCTGCAACTCCAGGATCTTGCCCTGAGCCAAAGGCAGACAGATGCTCAACCACTGAGCCACCCATGTGTCCCACAGAAGTAGACCTTTCTAACAAGTTCCCAAGTGATGCTGCTGCAGCTCCAGGAGCACAGTTTGAGAACCATTCTTTTCGACCCTTGAACTGATGTTCAAGCCATCAGAGGATTTTAGGGAGAGAGAGACAGGGCCTGATTGAGGCCATGTGGACCAAAGGCAGAAGCAGCGGACCAGTGTGGAGAAGGTTCATGGTGGTTTGGACCAGTGGCAGTGGTCCAGGTGGACCAAGACGAGGGCTGAGCTGAAAGGGGCAAGCTTGGGTGGGGTGGGAGGAGGAGTAGGAAGTGCCTCAGTTTCTCCATCTCAAACTTGGAGAATGGTAATATCTCTATAACACTCATGGTGTGACAGACACCATCCTAAGCACTTACAGATACTCTCTCATGCAGCCATTAAATGGCACATAGTTTGGCATGAAGATGTTTTTATATAGTATGGCATTAAATCACCTCTGCCTCCCGCCAACCCTAATAGGTAGACACTGATACTGTCTCCATTTTACCAACTGAGGATCAGGAAAGTTACATATTTGGACAAGGTCATGTAAGGAAGAGGACTTGAAATGGATATCTCAGATGGGAGGCAGGTGTTCTCACAGATGGATGAGCCAGGACTGAAACCCACATGGTCAGAAACAGTTGAGGTTCCTATTGATACACACCTCTTTTGGGTAGACTTCACAACCACCCATGCCCCCTTGTGGTTCACTTGATATAACCTCCACCCTTTGGCCTCTTTGGACATTTCACTCCATCCCTGCTTTCTTCCCACGGTTTGCTTAGATATAACACACACACACACACACACACACACACACACACACGTACACCCCACCCCCCCCAATCGTGGCTCACTTGGCATAATCCTACACTCATCCTCCCTGTGAGTCACTAGGTTTGGCACAAAGACATTCCTTGGATGACTCTTCCAACATCCTGGCCTCTCATTTGAGCACCCCACTCTGACCACATCCTTCTGGCTATCCTGCCATCTCCAGACCACACGCCTGCCCTGTGGCCAAAGAGAGACCTCTAAGTCCTTGACCTCTCACTTTGAACCCACTTCCTGGCTCTAGTTTATACCCAAGGATCATCACATCAGCCGCCCTCTTGCCAATATTCTCAGTTCCCTTCCCTTTCTGTGCGGTTTGAAATCACAGAGGAACGTGCAATGGTTAAGCAAGCTAGAAATTTTGAGGTAGGCAGGCACTTAAGTTTTGTATGGAGGCACCACTTCATTTTCTTGGGGACCCAAACCCCTTCCAACTTCCTACTTTGCTATCCTAGGATGCAGCCCTTATCTTCATGGTTCTGCATGCCTGCTGGAGCCCCCCCCCCCCAGCCATCAAATCCAAGTTTCAGGCAGCAGGATAGAGGAAGGGGAAGATCCATAAGATGGTACATTTCTCTTCTCAAGGCTACTTCCTATGACTTGCACATGACACTTCCATTTCCACTGGTGACCAAAACTTGGTTATATGATCACAACTGGGTCACATGACCACAACTAGCTGCATGGGATGTTGAGGAATATAGTCTTTTAGCTGGGTGGTTGGAGGGGCCAGGGGTGCTTTCCCAGCTGAAATGCAGTGTGATGTTACTAAAGAGGTATTTGGAGGCAACTAGCAATCCCTGTGTATTAGTTTGCTAGGGCTGCTGTAACAAAGTGTCATATACAGGGTTGCTTAAACAACAGAAATGTATTTGTTCACAATTCTGGAGGTTAGGAGTCCAAGATCAAAGTGTCAGGGTGAACAGGTTTGGTTCCTTCTGAGGCCTCCCTCTTTGGCTGGTAGATGACCATCTTCTCTCCCCCTGGTCACATGATCTTCCCTCTGTGTGTCTGTATCCAGATTTCCTCTTATAAGCAATGTGATACTGGACCCGAGCCCACCCTGATCTCATTTTAACTTAATTACCTCTTTAAGGCTGTATCTCCAAGTCATAGCCCCAGGTCCTGGAGTTAGGGCTTTAGCATTATGAATTTGAGAGGGACACAATTCGGTGCATAACACCTGCCACATTTCTTTTAAAAAAATTTTTGTTTGTTTGTTTATTTGAGTGAGAGCACGCTATATGCATGCCTGCACTGAGCTTGGAGTCCAATGCAGGGCTCAGTCTCATGACCCTGAGATCATGACCTCAGCCAAAATCAAGAGTTAGAAGACTTGGATGCTTAACCAAAGGAGCCACCCAGGCACCGCACATCTCCCACATTTCTAATTTCCAGAACCACCTCCACTGGTAAATAAGTGGCCACCCATCCACTTTGGGAAGAGCCACAAAACCTTACAGTTTGGAGGCCATTCCAATGGTCAAAACTCCAACACCCGTAAGAACAGAGATAAAGAGAGTAAAAGAAAATTTAAATTAATAAAGTCTGGAGACCGTGTGGAAGTGGCAGGTGCATGCCCTGTGTAAAGGGGGTGGCTGCCACTAAGCTCTAGCTAATTGCTGCCTCATGAAAATATAGTCTCTTGTATTATAGCTCTTCCACTTTTCTAAAAAGAGATGCCAAACATTTTATGGTGACTTTCCCAAATTTTATATGATGGAAACTGGTTCATTTTAAAAAATACTTTCCAGTCCAAATATAACACATTCAAGGGATGGACTGGAGCCACGGGCCACCAGTTGTGATCTCCATTCCAGCTGGATCCTGGAATTCATTCTACATATACTTAGTGAGCACTTTCTAAGACTCAGGGCCCTCTCTGGGTTGTGGGGATACAGCACTGAAGAATGATATGTTTATTCCCTGAAGAGACAGACTGAGATGATCACTGTGTGATATACACACACACAGTTGTAAACTAGCGAGAACTCTGGGATGGATGGAACACCTTGATAGACAAAAATAGGGGCACATGGATTAGATTAGATTTATGGTCAGGGAAAATCTCAAAGGAGATGACGCGAGGTAGGAGATGAAGGATGAGTGGGATGGGGGGGAAGATGGGCTAGAAAGAGCCCCCATGTGCTAAGGTCCTGAGGTGCTAGAGAATATGGTTGTTTTCATACTAGGGGAAATGAAAGATGGGCAACGGATGGAATAGAGGAAACTAGACCAGATCATGTAGGGCCTAGCAGAACTTGGTGAGGAATTTGATCTCCATCCTCCCCTTTCCCTCCAACAAGATCAATGCAGAGAAGGCAGAGTAGTTCAGTCACAGAGAGTTCAGAAGCAGACCGGAGGAGGCCTGGGGATCTGTCAGTCTTCCAGGTAGACAGAGTGGGAGATGAGATGAGGGGATGGGGAGTGGCTGTGGAAGAGAGGAACACTGCAATAGCAACTGACCGGCCTTGGAGGTGGGTTTTTACTTACAAGGGCCCCTCCCCCTTCTAGGCTCCTTTAAGATTGCTTTTCCCAACGCTGCGAAGAAAATGCAGGAAGTTATTAAGAAGCTTAAAGAAGGTAAAAGAAGCTGGGCTGTGCGCGCACACACCACACACACACACACACACACACACAAAACTCCTGAGCCAGCCATCCTCTCTCTCCTTTCGGCCCAGTCCCTCCGAGCCACGTCCCTTGGAGGGTCACTCCTGACACAGCATCTTCCCCTGCGAGGACCTCTCTAGGATCAGGTCCCTGCTTCAACGGAAGGTTTCCAGCTAGGACCCCATCTTCCGATAGTCCTGTCCCAGATCAGCCCGGGTCTCAGTCTGGCCCCGTGCACTTTGTGACGTTTCCTTTCCAACCGGGCTGCCTCCCCTGAAACTATGGCCCAGGGCACTGCCCCGCCCCCTCACTGAACTACACCTGGGTTGGCCCCGAATCCCTAGTAAGCCTCAGGCCGGCGCCTGACCTTAGCGGGCAGCAGTCCTGGCCCCGCCTGCAGGAGGAAAGCAGCAGGCTTGGCTCCGCCCCTGGGGTGGGCGGTACCAGACCTGGCGCCGCCCCCCGGAGGAACGCCACCTGGCCCAGTTAGCCTATCCCGTGGGGGAGTTTCGGATGCGCACTTTCCTCCAGGGTAGTAACGCTTCCTCTCTCTCCACAGTCGAGGCCTGCATCCCTCCCTGCGGTAAGCACTTCGTTCAAAGCTCGGAACCGAGTGGGAAGGCGGGTGGTTGGGCGCGACACCTGTGACTTCGAGTGGAAGACCAATAAGAGCCCTGAACAAGAGTAATTAGACCAGATATTGCTCACAAATCTCATACAAGGCGGGTCCGAAAGCAAAAGCGAGCCAATAGGAGTCCTAGAGGCCGGAGAGTTTTGAGAGCCAGCCAGGGAGAACAGGGAAGGCGGCGCCCAGGGCTTGTCTGGCCGTTAGAGCCCGGGAGGCTTAACACACTTAAGTTGGCCCAAGGGACCAGGGCGGGGAACACGGATGGATCCCAGGTGCAGCGCTTCCGTCCCACAGGGGTCCAGGAGGCGAGCCGGAGTTTCCGCTGCCGCGGGTGCTACTCCGACGTGTGCGAACTCTCGCTGGATTGCCCAGGTGAGGGGCGGAGCCTGCAAGGGGCAGGAACCGGACGAACCGGAGGGACGGGAGCTGAGCCGGCAAAGGGGCTGGGCCGGACGGGGCGGGCTCGGGCGGTGACGCGGACCTGTCTGCAGTCCAGGACTTGACAGTGACTCGAGGTCAACAGGCTAAGTTCTCTTGCTCTGTGAACTTCTCGCTGCCTAAGGAGGAAATCACGTATTCCTGGAAGTTCGCAGGAGGAGGTGTGAGTCGGAGCGGGGCCAGCGCGAAGGATGTGGGAGGCGGGTTTTGGTTTTCTAGAAAATGGGGGTCAGGACGCAGGGGAGCTCGGGCTAGATTCAGGCTTCGTGCCCGGGGAAGGTCCGGGGATTTGGAAGCGCAGGCGAGGCTCGGGAGGCGGCTTGGAGGGGCGTGGTCATGCGTGAAGGGTCAGCGAAAAAGGGGGTGGGGCGGGGCCAGGGCTCGAGAAGGCGTGGCCTAGCTCGGGGCGGGACTTGAGCACGGTGGTTCGGCAACACCCAGCCGAGAGGATCTGACCTGAGCTCGGGCGAGGCTCCTCTCCTCCGGCTGCTTCAGCCCGAGCGTCTCGCAGGTCCGGACGCAGGACCAGTCCTACTTCCGAGACATCCTGCAGGCCCGAGGACCCCTGGTGCGGATCCGGCCGGTGCAGCCCAAGCACCGCGGGACCTACTGCTGCGAGATCTCGCAAGACCAGTTCCCCGTGGCGCGGGTCTATTTCTTTCTTAACGGTGCGGGCGGGGCTGCGCGGGGAGGGGGGCTCTGCGAGGGGTGGGGCTCGCGCGCGACTGACGTGCGCGCCTCCGCAGTGACAGGTGCGCCCCCGCGTGGGGAGACCAAGCTGCAGGTCTCCTTTCGGAAAGTGCTGGACTGGGCGCCCCGGGAGGCGGAGATGATCGAATCTTGGAGGCCAAGCCTGGGCGAGCTGCTGGCCAGTTCCGGGGCTCTGACGCCCAGCAACCAGTGTCTGCTCGCCGCCGCCGCGGCCTTAGCATCAGCCAGTGCGACGCTTGTGGTGTGGTAAGTCCCAGGGACCCGGGGGTCCCAGTATCTATCTGCTTTCCTTCCTCAGACCTGGTGTCCTGCACCCTTAAATCCAGGAGTCCAGGCCCCAGCCCTCTCCTCCCTCATACCCAGGAGTCCAGGTCCCCAGCCACCTCCTCCCTCAGACCCTTCCTCCCTCAGATCTAAGAGTCTAGGCCCCCAGCCCCCTCCTCCCTCCAACCCAAGAATCTAGGCCCCCAGCCCCTTCCTCCCTCAGATCCAGGAGTCCAGGTCCCCAGTCACCTCCTCCCTCAGACCCTTCTGCCCTCAGATCCAAGAGTACAGGCCCCCAGCCCCTCCTCCCTCAGATCCAGTCCTCCCTCAGACCTAGAAGTGTAGGTCCCCAGTGCCCTCCATCCTCAGACCCAGTAGTCTAGACCCTCAGACCCAGGAGTCCAGGCCCCCAGGCCACCAGGCCCTTTTCCCTCAGATCCAAGAGTGCAGGCCTTATCTACCTTTGTGACCCATATATCTAGTCCCCAACCTTTCCCCCTAACACAAGTACCTCCTTGTTTCCCCAGGATGTTCTTTCGATGGTACTTCCAGGGCAACTAACAAAGGTATCTTTTTCTCACTTTCTTATCCTGTTTTCATTCCTATAATAAAGAATATATGTCAGCTCTCTAGATTATCTCATCTTTGAAGGTGTTCACTACTAATGAAGGTAGAAGGAGGGGCACCAGACCACAAATATACCCAGGTGAATATTCCCCTAATAACAGTAACGTGTAGAGCTGACACAGTGCAACGTTCTGTGCTGAGGACTTTGAGTACAAGCTCAGGCCCCTCCCCAGATTTCTGGCAGTCTCTTTGACATTTCAACCTGCAGAGCACACACTCAAATGGAGTCCTTGTTGTCTCTTTGAGAGCCTGTTCCTCCCCAAGGCTTTCCTACTGAGGGTACCACCAACCACCCAGCTGCTCAACTGGAAACCTAAGAGTTTAATTCCTCCTCCACTTCTACTTCCATGCCTCAGCCTTTTTAACTCCTAAACATCTTGTGCAGCCACCCTCTCTCTGTGGTCCCAGTTACCATCATCTCTTGCCTGGGTTATTCCAGCAGCATCTCCACTCACCTCCCTGCCTCCACTCAGTGCACTACAGTCCATCCTCCACATAGCAGCCAGGGGAATATTTTGAAGTATGTCTGATCGGGTCACTCCTTTGCTCAAAACCCTTTAGCTCTCTATTGCCGCTGGAACAAAATCCAGTTCCCTGTTAGGGCCTCCAAGATGCCCCAGGTTCTGGGCCTTGCTGATCTGGTGAGCCTTGTCTTTCTACCCTGCAGGCGTCATGGGTAGATCTTTCCACCCTGCAGTTTGTCTGGCCTTTGCTTATTCCTTAAATTTGTCATGATTCTTGTCACCCTCTCCAGGACCTGGTTCGCTGTTGTTTCCTGCCTAGAATCACGTTTTCTCCCTTCTGTGTCTAAACTCACTTATGATTTCCTCTGAAAAACCTTTACATGTATTAACCAATTTCATCCCTCTGACAACTCTGTGTCTGGCAGGCAGCTGGACTCCACCTCCCTTTTTTTGTCCTCTTTACTCTCTGGCCCCACTAGTCATTTTTTTGTCTCTTGAACATGCAAAGCTCAGTCCCACGTTCCAGCCTTTGCACATGATGTTCTTCATACTTGATGTGACTTGACTGTGAAACTCACAAAGCTACCTCCCTCTCACTGCACAGGTCCCAGCTCAAATGTCATCTTCACTGACCATTTCCCTCCCTGTCAGCTGACATCCCCCTCTCTATTTTCACTTGTGCATTTTACTCATGGGACTTGATGTCAACCTGTGTTTTTTATTTTGGTTTGTGTCTTCTCACCTAAAAGATAAGTTACTTCTGGGCATCTCCTCATTCTTGTTCACTAATATATTCCCCTTTGCTCACTCCTTCATTCATTCAGAGAATATTTACTGAGTACTTCTTTTTTTTTTTTTTTTTTTTTTTACTGAGTACTTCTATGTGCCAGGCATTTTCAAGGCACTGTAGAGACAGCAGTGAAGAAATCAGAACAGATGGGGTGCTGGGATGGTTCAGTAGTTGTGTGTCTGCCTTTGGCTACGGTTGTGATCCCGGGGTGCTGGGATCGAGTCCCATGGGGAGCCTGCTCCTCTCTCTGCCTGTATCTCTGCCTCTCTCTGTGTGTCTCTCATGAACAAATAAATAAAATCTTTAAAAAAAAAATCACAATAGACAAAAATCTGCTCCCTAAAGGAGTTTAGATTCTTTGAGGGGCTAGTGCACAGAGGTAGAGAAAGAATCTTGTGGAGCCCGACATGGGGCTCAATTTCATATCCCTGAAATCATGACCTGAGATGAAATCAGGAGTCAGATGCTTAACTGACTGAGCTAGCCAGGTGCCTGTGGAGTTTAGATTGTAATGGATGGTCAGACAATAAAAAGAAAATTAAACAAAATAAGACACGGATCAAATGAGAAACGGCAAGGGCAAAATCCCTCTAGTGCACCTAATATTGGAGACGTGGCCAGGAGGCATCTGGAGCAGGACTTTAGGAAACGAGTACACAATGAAGTCAGAGAGAATGTGCAGGACCTTGGCCACTGTAAGGTCTGGATTTCCCTCTAAGATGAGAGTAATGGGCAGTTTTTGAGGCCAGGAAAGTCATGATTTGATTTGATTTGTATGGCTACTGCATGGACAATGAACTGTAGGGGGCAGGAACCACTATGAGGTGCTGTGATAATCTAGACAGCTATAATTTGGGAAGGAGATGCAGCTCAGGGACAACTGTGGTGACAGTGACGAGTTTGGGTTTTTGGTTTTTTTTTTTTTTTCTTTTTTAAAAATTTTATCTATTTGAGAGAGAGCAGAGCATGAGAGGGAGAAGCAGACTCCCCACCAAGCAGGAAGCCCAATGTGGGGCTCGATCCCAGGACCCCAGGATCACGACCTTAGCCAAAAGCAGATGCTTAACTGACTGAGCCTCCCAGGTGCCCCTGACAGTGAGGAGCTCTAGATCTGTCCTGAAGGTAGGATCAGTGGGGTTCGCTGATAGATTGGAATGTTAGGTGTGAGAGGAAGAAAAGAGAAGGGGCAGTGTCCATGGTCAGGGCAGCAGAGGGTCCAGTAGAATCCTCTGCCATGATGGCAATGTTCTAGATATGTACTGTCCATTGTGGTGGCTACCAGCTACCTGTGGCCATGAAGTGGGTCAGATGTGGCCAGTGCAACTGAGGATCTAAATTTATAATCTTTTATAGCTTTAATAATTTAAGTTGTCCCTCAGCTGTGAAAATAGAAATCACAGAGGCATGTGTCTTTGTGTAACTCTGGATCACACTCTTTGTTTACTTGACAAGGAGCTCCTGGAAGGCAGGGGCTGCCTCTTACTCATTTCTGCATTTGCAAACCTGGCAAAATGTGTAATTCAGTACATACTTGGTAAATGGTTTCATGACTGATTGACATCATCAAAGAATGAATTTAAAAAATTAAATAGTCCTCTGTGGTAGGGGATATGTTGTGTGCAGTGCAGTTCTAGCATTTTTGATGTGAGCAGCTAGAATGTCAGAGTTCTGTTTACTGAGATAACGGATGCTGTGGCAGGAGCAGTTTTCTTGGAAGGTTTCAAGGAGGGAGGAAGAGGAGGACAGATGAGGCGTTGGGTCTGGTGATGAGGAAGTGACTTGGAGGCAATTGGGTATACAAGTCGGGAATTCTGGAGTGAGGTCTGATCTGAAGATACAAGTTTCAGAGCCATGGGAACCCTGGGTGGCGCAGCGGTTTAGCGCCTGCCTTTGGCCCAGGACGCGATCCTGGAGACCCGGGATCGAATCCCACGTCGGGCTCCCGGTGCATGGAGCCTGCTTCTCCCTCTGCCTATGTCTCTCTGCCTCTCTCTCTCTCTGTGTGACTATCATAAATAAATAAAAAATTTAAAAAAAAAGTTTCAGAGCCATGCCACTGAATGCACAGAGGAAATGAGTGTAAATCCGTAAGAGAAGTGGATAGGAGGAAGTTTCTCCAAAGTTAAGCCATTTGAACCATGAGAAGCTGAGAAGGCAGCTGTGGCATCCCTGAAAGCCAAATGAAGAAAGCACTTCAAGAAGAGAGTGATCAGCTGGTCAGATGCTGCTGCATCATGAGAGAGGAGGCCTGAGAATTGGCCATTGGTTTCAGCAACATGGACATCACTGATAAACTTGACTGGAGCCATTTCCAAAGAGCCATGGCTGGGAGCCATCTGATTGGCATGGATTTGAAAGTCAGTGGGAGGCAACACTAGTCATCAGAGAAATGCAAATCAAAGCCACAATGAGATACCATTTCACACCCCCTGGGAGGCTATAATCAAAAAGTCAGGTGAGGGGCACCTGAGTGGCTTAGTTGGTTAAGCATCTGCCTTGGGCTCAGGTCATGATCCCAGGGTCCTGGAATCAAGCCTCGCCTTGGGCTCCCTGCTCAGCAGAGTCTGCTTTTCCCTCTCCCTCTACTCCTCACCTTACTCATGTTCACTGTCTCTCTCAAATAAAATCTTTTTTAAACAAAATCAGGTGATAACAAATGTTGGTGACAATATAGGGAAATCAGAACCCTCCTACTTTGCTAATGGGAATATAAAATGGTACAGGCGCTGTGAAAACCACCTGTCAGTTTCTTAAATTAAACAGGACCACCATATGACTCAGCAACTCCACTCCTAGAGAAGCCCACCTGAGAGAATCTAACACACAGAGAATCTAAGACACATCTAACACACAGTTTCTGTTCACACAGAAACGTGTCTGTGAATGTCTATAGCATTATTCACAACAGCCAAAAAATGGAAACATCCCAAATATCCATCGACTGATAAATGTGTAAACCAAATGTAATATATCCCTACAGAGGAATATTATTTGGAAGTAAAAGGGAATGAGCCAATGATACATGCAACAACACAGATGAACTTTGTGTCACAAAAAAATATATATTGCATGATTCCATTTATGTGAAATGTCCAGAAGAGACAAATCTGTGGAGATAAAGCATAGATTGTGGTTGCCTAGGGCATGGAGGTGGGTTCGGGGTGAGGAATGCAAGTGACTGCCAGTGAATGTGGAGTTCCTTTTGGGGGGTGATGAAAATGTTCTAAAATTAGATTATGGTAATGGCTGCAGGAGTCTATAAAGTTACTAAAGACCATTGAATTAGGCACTTAATGTGGCTGAACTTTGTGGAAGAGAAATTGGAGACAAAGATAAACAGCTCTCAAGGAGTTTTGCTGTTAGAAATGAAACAGTATGGGGCATCTAGCTGGCTCAGTCGGTGGAGCATGCAAAAGATCTTGATCTCCTGGTCATGAGTTTGAGCCCCACTGAGGGGGAGAGATTACTTTGAAAAAAGGAAAAAAAAAAA
The DNA here is from genome assembly GCF_011100685.1 of Canis lupus familiaris. Lineage (NCBI taxonomy): Eukaryota > Metazoa > Chordata > Mammalia > Carnivora > Canidae > Canis > Canis lupus. The sequence continues at coordinate 106,004,726 of NC_049222.1, read as the reverse complement.
AAAAAAAAAAAAACAGTAGCTCAGGAGGAAATAGGTCAAGACAGGGTGTCCTAAAAGTCACAGAGTGATAGCACATTTGGATGCTGGTGGGAAAGACCTCATGGGGAGGGAAGAATTGATGATGTGGGAAGAATGGAAGGAGTGAGATCTTTGAGTAGACCTGAAGGCATGAGACTTAATGCCCCAGTGGGATGGGCTGGCATTGGAGCACAGTCAGTTTGTGGTCAGTAATGAGGAAGGTGTGGCCTGTGTGGGCACAGATGGAGATCAGTGGAAAGATATGCAGGTGGGACTGGTTTTTTTCTTGTCACTTTTGTTTTCTCAGTGAGATGGAAAGCAAAGTAAGGGTGAGGTGCTAGGGGTTTGAGGAGATGAGGTATGGCTTCCCTTTCTTAGAGAGCAGCCAAGTAGACCAGGAAAAGGCCCTCCTCAGTACCTAACAGTGTCACCACATAGCAGGTACTCCATTAAGTATCTGTGCTGAGAATTTTCACCCTCACATCTCCGACCCATGGGATTATTATCCCTGTTTCCCGAAGAAGGACCCTTCTAGGTTCAAACAGCTGGCACCTAGGACAGAGCCACAAGTCCCCAACCTTCAGCCCTATAACCCCTCAGGTCTCAAAGAAAAGGGGGAGACTCAGGAGAAAATAAATAAAATTCTTTATTATATCCTAGTCACACAGTACAAATGGATATTAAATAAAAACAGGGAGAAAGCAGGCCCCAGGACAGCATGTGGAGACCCTTGTCCCCCACCCCTAAAAATCCATGCCCTGATCAATAAATACCCCCTTCCCAGAGACCCTGAAGTCCCAGCCTCAAGAATCTTGGGTCAACACCCCCTCGCTTCACAGAGGAGGGAAACTGAGCCCCAGAGAATCACCCAGCAAGTCTGTGGCTCCTGGGGCCCCTGCTGGTTTCCTCTTTTGCCTCCCTTGAAGTCCCCTGGGTGGGCACCCTGCACACCCAGACTCACACCTGGACTCTGTAGCCACCTGAGCGCCGCCGGCAGAGCCTCCGCACACCCACCCAGTAGAGCGTCAGCATGAGCACCCAGTAGCCCACGTAGGCGCCAGCCCCTGCGGCCAGGTGGTGGGCCTCGGCAGCCCGGGAAGGGCCGCTCCAGTCAGCCCGGGCCTCATGCACCAAGCTGCGGACCAGGCCCCCCAGGAGCAGCAAAGCCCAGAGGGCCAGTGGCAGCAGGGGGACGTAGTTGGCGGCTAGCTTCCGCCGGCCAGAGGTGCCCCAGCCACTCTGGTTCATGGTGGCCAGCGCCAGGAACTTGGCGGGCAGGAGGCCGCACATGTAGAGCGGCGCGTAGAGCGAGAGCAGCACCATGCGTGGGCAGCCGCGCAGCCAGGCCGCAAAGGCCGCCTTAGCCAGCGCCACACCCTGCACGCACAGCAGCACCCACAGCAGCGCCCATGGGCGGCCTGCATAGAAGAGCCGCAACACCGTAGCCGCCACGAAGAAGGGGAAGAGGCCCGAGACCACTGCCTCATAGGTCATCCACGCGTGGTGCCGGTGCCACCAGAGCGCGTTGTACAGCCACTCGCGGAAGTATGATTTGGACCAGCGTGTCTGCTGGCTCAGCCAGCGCAGGAAGGAAGAGGGAGTCTCAGAGTAGCAGCGGGACCGGGAGGTGTACCTGGATGGAAGGGACAGGACAGGCATCAGGACGGCCCTCTCGGTGGCCAGGACAGAGACTAGAGCCAGAAGAGGCCACTGCCGGACAACTGCTGGGCTGCAAGCATTCTTGACCTCCCTGGGCCTCATGTTCTCCTAAGTAAAATGGGACTGACCAGGATTCCTACCTAACAGGGCTGTTGTGAGAACTGAATCGGGATTAGAGGCCAAGTGCTTAGGATGGTATGTCGTACTTGCTCAATAAATATTAGCAACTACTACGGTTTGCGCTATGACTAATATCACTACTGCCATTACTAATATCGTCACAGTTACTGACCTATTACTAATGCTATCACTAATCTGTTACGAATACTCTAGCGCTTGCTCTTACTGGCAGGCCCTGTGGTGAGGAATAAGCCAGGCGCTGTTCCTACCCAGGGCATCCCATGTGTTAGAGCTCAAGGGACCCATCAAGCCTCCTTCCTGCAGCCGCAGCAGACATCCTAGTCAGTCCCCACCCAGTGTGTGGCAAAGCCCACACAAGGCTAGAATCCTGCTCCTGGAATGTCATCAGGTGGCCGCTAACAGTTGCGTTTCTTAGGAGGCGTCCCACTATTCTCTCCCCGCGGGTATTACTTGACACTGTTGTCCAGTCTCTTAACCCTGGCTGCCAGGCATCCTCAGGAGCCTCCCTGCCCTGCCCTTGGTCTCCTGCAGTCCGTACCCAAAACAGCTGCCAGAGGCATCCTGTTAAACAACACATCACCCCTCTGTCCACAGTCCTCCCATGGCTCCCTGTCTTCATTCAAAGTGCTTGGGTGGCCTGTAAGCCTTTCTGGAGTGCACTCCATTACCACTCTGTCCTCCTTCCCGGATGCTCTCTCCCTTGCTAGGGTTCCGGCCGCATCATATCCAACCTCTATGCCTAGGAAGGGCATCCTAGTTAACATTTCATTCCCTGCTTCCAGACTCTACCTCCCCTTTCCTGGCATGTGCATTATCCAGTGTACTACTGGATACTCCTTGGTCATGGTCTCCCTAGTAAGCAGTATGCGTAAGCATGAATTTGTGTCTCTTGTTAATGGCTGCATCCCCAGAGCCTAAAACATTGTAATGAGGGGCGCCTGGCTCGTTACATGGGAAGAGCCTGCCGCTCTTGATCTTGGGGTTGTGAGTTCAAGCCCCACACTGGGTATGGAGGTTACTTAAACTTTTAAAAACCCACTTTGTAATAAATATTTGCCTTGTGAATGAATGCATGGGTTCCTTTGGTATACCCTAAGTTCTCTCCGGCCCTTTCACAGGGCCTAGTTTTGTAGAATCTCTTTCCCCTGAACCTGACCCAGTCTCACTGGATTACGACTCTTCCTGAAGTACTCCATTCTTCTTGCTCACTCTCCCACTAGATCCCACTCTCCCTTCCCACCTCACTCGGAGTAATCTGTGAGGCCGCGGTAGAGCCACTGTGCCCCATCTCATGTTGTACCTTCTAGGTGGAATTCCCCACCCCCCACCTTGCCTCACTTAGTAGAGTCCACTGGGTCACACAATCAGCCAACCCTGCCCCTTCCAGTATCTTCCATTCTCCCCTAATGTCTCACTTGGTAGAGCCCACTGTCCTGCCAGATACTTTGGATTTGGAGAATTCCCAAAAGACACACACACACACACACACAGAGTCACTGGCCTCCACACACACCCAACCACCTGATCCCCTCGGCTTACTTGGTGGCATAGCCCATGCTGAGCATCCGGTTAGTAAGGTGTCGGTCATCCCCAAAGGTACAGTGGGTACCCAGAAACTTCTGGTTGTACCAGGCCTCAAGGAACTGCTGCAGGAGGTTGTTTCTGTATAGGCCTGGGTGGAGGTGGGGAGAACAGGAGCATCAGCCTCTACTGTCCCCCATCCTATCTCTAACCCGACTCACCTCCAATTTTGGCCCCATCCTCAACCATCTCAATCCTGTCCTCAGCCCTGTCTCCAGCGACAACTCCAGCCCCAATCCCATTCTCAACAGCAATCCTTCCTCAACCCCACACTCATCCCAAAATTTGCCCCAATCCTATCCCTGACCCATATCCACTTTGACAGCAAAACTATCCCAACTCCATCATCAACCCCATATCCATTCTCAGCCCTATTCCCTACTCATCTCCTTCCAAAAACCCACCACCAACCCCAAACTTGGCCCCAGCCCTGTCCTTGACTCCCAACTCCAACCCATTCTCTTCCCCCAAACCTTTCCTCAGCCCCAAGCCCTATCCCCATCCACACCCTTCCTCCAACCCCACCAAACACCATCCCACCTCCAACTTCCAGTCTCATCCCTATCCCCCATCCCTGTTGCAGCTCCATCCTCAATCTCAATTACATCCCATTCTGACTCTCTCTCACCCCCTCCACTCTATCCATGGCCCTCCCCAGCCCTACCCCTGCTCACCTAGGGGACCACTGATGCAGGACACACAGTGGAAGTAGCTCTGACAAGCCCGCTCCACATTGAAGGCCACCCAGTACCGCAGGCTGCTTAGGAAGCTGACCCAGGAGTCCAGGGGATTAAGGATCCGCACATCCCCCCCAACGGCCCCTACCCTGGGGTCCTCGTCCAGCACCTGCACCAGCTCCAGCAGTGCCATGGGGTCCAGCCTTGTGTCTGAGTCACACACCTGTGGGGTGGAAGGAGCCAGGATCAGGCCAGGTTGGTACTTGAGGGGAGGACATCACAGGGTAGGGAACTGCTGGGACACTGCACCCAATCTGAACATAACTTCCAATTTTTAAAAAAGATTTTATTTATTTATTTATGACAGAGAGGCAGAGACACAGGCAGAGGCAGAAGCAGGCTCCATGCAGGGAACCCACATGGGACTCGATCGCGGGACTCTAGGATCACACCCCGGGCTGATGGTGGCGCTAAACTGCTGGGCCACCAGGGCTGCCCTAACTTCCAATTTTGTAGTCACTTTCAAGATGGCCTCCCTAAGATCCACACCCTTGTACAATACCTTCCTCTGGCATGTGGGTGAGATCTATAACTTGCTTCTAACCCATAGGATGTGGCAAAAGTGATGACACATAACTCCTGTGATTATATTACCTAATACACAAATAGTAAAGGAGTTCTGCAATGTAATTAAGATCCCTAATCTGTTGAGAGCTCCTGGGTGGGTCTGGCCTAATCAGGTGAGCCCTTTATAAAAGAAGGTCTAGAAGTTAGAGACTTTTTCTTGCTTGCCTGGAAGAAGTTTTACAACTACAAGAAGATCAACCCTGCCCACAAACATAGGAGCCTAGGAGAGGCCCCTGAGCTGTAGATACGACCCAGCTCCAGCTGACATCATGATCATGGCCTGATGGTACCGGAACAGAAGAGCCAGTTAAGCTCTGCCCAGACTCCTGACATGGAAACTAGGAGATAATAAGTGTTTTCTTTCAAGCTGCCAAATTTGTGGTTTTCATTTGTTAGGCAGCAATAGGTAACTAATGTGGTGCATTACTGAACCAATTCCTATACTGGATGAGGACAAGAAGAGATCTCTACATTGAAAAGGTGAATGAATAAAGCAATGAGTGACTTCTACATTGGATGGATAAATGAACAAATCTTTAGATTGGGTGGATGACTAGATGGATGGATGGGTGGGTGAGGGAGAAGGAAAGAGCCTGCATCCAACAAATGAATGAATAAAATAAACGAATGACCTCCAACTGGGAAGATGGATGTAAGAAGGTATGAGTGATGTCAACAACAATTTAAAAAAGAATGTATGAGTAGGAGTGAAAGGAAGAGTATGCAGCTGAAGGATGAATGAATGAAGAAAGGGAGGAATTAATGAGTCACTACACGAATGACTGAAACAAATGAGCCGTCTCCTTATTGGGTGGACGGATAGAGGGATGTAGGAATGAACGAGTGACGGAAGGAGTCCCTACACTGAATGGCTGGATAAACAAAGACAGTCCGAAAGAGGCCCCTTCCAATCCCTGCACCCAACCAAGAATCCTACAGAAGGGGGGCGGCCCTACTCCGGCGTCGGGCCGTCCGGGCGGTGCGCGCGGGCGCCTTGCACTCACCTGCACGTAGTCCACAGAGTCGCCGAGCGCCTTGAAGGCCGTGTACATGACCTCGCGCTTGCCGCCCCAGCGCTGCGCCACGCACACGCACCTGTGCGTCCTCACCAGCGCCTCCACCGCCAGCCGCCCGGGGTCTTCGGCCTCCACCTCCCGGTAGGCGCCCGCGCCTGCCGCGCCCGCCGCCGCCGGCTCCCAGGGCTGGTGGTAGTTGCCGTCCCACACGTAGGTGGCCGGGTCCTCGTCGGCGAAGACCTCGCGGAACATGTCCACCATGTAGAGGTCCTCGGGGCGGTTGCCGTCCACCACCATGAGGACGCGCAGCCGCGCGCGCGGGTACTGCAGAGCGCGGGCGGACGCCAGGCACTGGCGCAGGTACGCAGGGTCCTCCTGGTACGCCGAGATGGTCAGCGCCACGCTGCGCGCCGCCGCCGCGTCCAGGGGCCCCCGCGCTGCCGCCCGCCTCGCCGCCGCCGCCACCCGCCGGTGCTCCAGGTACGCGAAGAGGCTCTGCGCCACCAGGTGCGCGGAGAGGAAGGCCCCGTAGAGACCAAAGGCCAGGAGGCCGTAGCGGTCGGAGGCCAGCGGCACCCCGGCGGCGTAGGCCCAGGTCATGAGGCCCAAGATGAGCAGCGCGAAGGTGATGGTCAGCACTCGCCGGGCCAGGCCGGAGCAGTGGCGGGCGGCCGGGGTGGGCTTGGGCAGCTCCTGCTGGGGGATAGCAAAGGGGAAAGGGTCCTGAAGTCCTCCTCCGGGAAGCGGGAAGCGAAGACCTAGGTCTCCCCCGAATGCCTCCCCGCCCCCGCCCCAAGTCAATACAACATCCCCTTTTTGTAAAGAAAATCCTGTGGGTACTGCAAAGTTATTTTCTTTATTTATTTATGATAGTCACACACACACACACAGAGAGAGAGAGAGAGAGAGAGAAGCAGAGACACAGGCAGAGGGAGAAGCAGGCTCCATGCACCGGGAGCCCGACATGGGATTCGATCCCGCGTCTCCAGGATCCCGCCCTGGGCCAAAGGCAGGCGCCAAACGGCTGCGCCACCCAGGGATCCCTGCAAAGTTATTTTCACCAATGAAAGTAATTGTGGCAAACAGCAAGCTCGATGCCTGATTATATTATATTGATTCTAATATATTTTTCCCTACATTAAAAAAAAAGATTTTAATTTATTCCTGAGAGAGAGAGAGATTGGCTGAGACATAGGCAGAGGAAGAAGTGGGCTCCCTGGGAGGAGCCCCACGCGGGACTGATCCCAGAAACCCAGGATCATGACCTGAGCCAAAAGCAGAGGCTCAACCACTGAGATACCCAGGCACCCATTTCCTCACATTTTATATTATTATTTTTTTTTAAAGATTTATTTATATATTCATGAGAGACACAGAGAGGCAGAGACCTAGGCAGAGGAAGAAGTGTCCCGCAGAGTGTCCAATTGGGGGGGGGAGCTCGATCTGGGACATTTCCTCACATTTTAAACAGCTCTTCAATCCACGAGGATTACACTGAAGGAATGTTTAATTAATAAGGATTCTCCTCCCCTCCTGCTTCTTAGTGGTACATGAAATAATCACTCATCTCACAGAGGTTTCTTAGGGTTGAGATTGTTAATCATCATCATCTTAAAAATAATGCAATGTGGTATGTACCAGATAAGCCTTTTATTTTATTTTATTTTATTTTATTAATTTAATTTAATTTAGTCCTCACGACAGCCCTATGAGGTAGGTACAATCATCCCCATTTTACAGATGAGGCAGCTGAGTCAGAGAAACATGCAGCAACCTGCCCAAGGTCACACCTGGATAGCAAAGAAGCTAGGGTTTGAACCCTAAGAATCTGGTCACTGAACCATCAGCTTATATATTGAAGCTTTACTCCCCAGGAGAGCCTGAGGGTGCAGGAGGCAACAGATAATGTTTTCAGTGCCATCATACCCATAGCAAAACTGAAGACTGGTTAGTCAGGAAGAATGGCTTGCTCAAGGTCACGAAGCTCACAGGTAGGGGGAGTCTTTTCTCCAACTTCCCAAGGGCATGGCCATGGTCTCCTTCACTGCTCAGGTCTCCAACAGGCTCAAGTGCCTAATACACATTGCTGGAAGACCTCAGAATCAGAGAGAGACATGACTCTGTTTTCTCGTCTTGTAAATTGGGGATTTAGCCCCTTCTACACATCAAGTACTGCTCCAAATGTGGCAGATACTGTTACTTGTTCCTGTTACATAGGTGAGGTGATTCTCTTGCCCAAGGCCACTCAGGCAGTCTGGCTCCATGGTCCTCTAAGCTAAACTGCCTCCTGTGTCATCAGCTTCCATCTCATGGGCTTCTTTATGAGTTAAATGAGTCATTAGGATACAGACTTGTGTTGTCCAATACAGGAGTCACCAGCCACATGTAGCTACTGGGTGCTTGAAAAGCAGCCAGTATGACAGAGGAGCTGACTTTTTAATTTTATTTAAATATTTAACTATAGAAACTGATACTTGATTCAATATTGGAAAGTTTTTAAGTATGTTTGAAACAAGTAGGGTGTGTGAAGCTTCTTTTTCACCTGTCAATTTTATGAAACCTAAATAGAGGTCCAGATCAAGTATCTCCAATGAAAGTATATAGCATCTGTGTGAGGTGTGCTATACATCTGGATTTTTAAGGCTTTGTTGAGAAAAGAAAGAGTTAAATATCTCATTAATATTTGTATTGGGGCAGCCCAGGTGGCTCAGTGGTTTAGCACCATCTTCAGCCCAGGGTGTGATCCTGGAGACCCAGTATCAAGTCCCACATCAGGCTCCCTGCATGGAGCCTGCTTCCCCCTCTGCCTGTGTCTCTGCCTCTCTCTCTCTCTCTCTGTCTCTCATGAATAAATAAATAAAATCTTTAAAAAATTATTTGTATTGTTGCATACTGAAATGACAGTTTTAAAAATCTTGTTATGAAGTTTTATGTTACTTTGTAGTAAATATGGTCTGATGCATCTATTCATGCATATGATATGTCTGAGATAGCAAGGGTCAGCACCCTACATCCCTCGGGCCAAATGCCTGCTACCCTTTTCACTACAGCTCTGCAAGCTAAGACTAGTTTTTAGGATTTTTGTTTTTGTTTTTTCAAAGATTTTATTTTTAAGTAATCTCTACACCCAGTGTGGGGCTCAAACTTACAACCCGGAGATCAAGAGTCATATGCTCTACCAACTGAGCCAGCTGGGCATCTCTAGTTTTTACATTTTTGAATGGGTGAAAAAAGTCAAAAGAATATTTTGTGGCATATGAAAATTAGACATTCAAACTTCAGCATCCTTAAATCAAGTTTTACTGGCACACAGCCACACTCATCTGTTTACATACTGTTTATGGCTGATTTCATGCTACACCGAAGTTGAGTAGTTGCAGGAGAGACCATATGCACACAAAAAACTTAAATATTGATTATCTAGCTTTCTACAGAAAAAGTTTGATGACCCCTGATACATTGGGTTATATAAAATATATTATTGAAATTAAGTTCATCTTTTTCTTTCTACTTTTTAAAATGTGGCCACTAAAAAATTTTTAACTATGTAAGTGGCTCACATTATAGGACACAGTTTTAACTTCTATAAGGTAGAGTTTTTAGCATAGTAATCACTCAATATTAATAATCATATTATTATTACTTCTGGAATTCTCCTTCTATGTCCTTTTGATCCAAACCTGGCCCTGCCTGAGTTTCTGGAGGGTGGCCCAATTCATGCTGGGGTTCACTGAGATAGCTGGACCACTGGAGGGCTCTAATGTCAACACTCAGAAACACACATACACAGCCCCACACATATATTCCCACATATATTCCTGTCTCTGCCAAGAGACACACAGAGCGTGCCCACAAAAGAAAACATTCATGTCCTCTAAGAACCTCTGTTCTTAGAACTTAGTGACCCTGAGACTCTCACCAACAGCCACACAGGTGAATTTGGAAACACACCCCCTTGAGCAGAAAGGAGCTAAGCCAGGGATCGGATGCCCTCAGGGCCACAAACACTTAAGCACCCACCCGTGGGTCCCAGCAAAGGGACAGAGTTTCAGAAAACCGTAACAGTTAAGGTTGAGCCATATGAAATGACCATTTTCAAAGGGCAAACGTGACCAGATAGCCGCGATTTCATTTGGTTCAACTTCATAGTTATTGAACAGCCATAACAGAAGAAATCCGGGCCCCATGTCAAGCGAATACAGCCCTGCCTCGCGCAGCCGCACCCCGCACACGGACGCGGGCTTACTGCAGGATCAGCGTGGGCCTGTCCCCTCTCATACACTACAGGTGGGATGGCCACCTACAAGGGGGGATGGAACCCGGACGCCCCAGCGGGGGTCGCCGTCACTACAGCAGCGCGCCCGGGGTCCCCACCCACGTGGTCGCACAGGTGCCGGCAGACCCGCACGCACCTGTGTCATCGCTGCGGGTCCAGCGTGCGCTCCTCTCCTGCTCCTCGCTCCCGGGTCTCGCTGTGGCCCGGGAGCCCGGGGGTCATTTGAAGACCGATGCGGGCGGGGGCGGAGGAGGGCTGACGTCAGGGCGGAGCTGGGCCAGGGGCTCTGAGGTCACGGATGAGCCGGGCAGCTCCACCCGCTTCCCGCCACTGCCCGCCGCCCCGCGCCCGACGGCCTCGGTTCCCAGGGCCGCAGTCGCGCCCTCCCCTGCCCTCCCAGGCCTCCTTCTCCCGCTCTGCACTCTCTGCGCTCTCTGCGCTCTCTTCTCTCCATTCCTGCCTTCCTCTCCCTCGCTGTCTGCCCCACTGCGTCTTTCCTCACGTCTGCCCCATTCTTCTGCCCCCTCTCCCGCACCCCAGCCGCTCCCCTCGAAGCCCTAGGGATGGAGGAAATGCGCACACGTGCGTGCTTGTGGGTGTGGCCGGGCGCTGGCGGCGAGGCCTGCTGTCTGGAAAGAGCTGTGAGTGCTTGTGGGTCTGCATGTGTGCGCCTGTGCCAGGGCCGGGGAGGGGGCTGGGCGCCGAGACGGGTCCCCCTAAGGGCACGGGGAGAACTCAGCGTAGTGGCGCCGCTGCCCCGGGGAACCTTCAGGAAACCTGAGTCACAGTGAAGGTGGCAGTGGCCTCGTTTGGAGGCCAAAGACACGGGGTCCTGGGGCATCTCAAGACCAGTATCCCCACTCAGTGATAAATGTCACTGTTTCCATGCCCTTCTTTTTCCATGATTTTTTTTTTCAAGATTTTATTTCCTTATTCATGAGACACAGAGAGAGGCAAAGACCTAGGCAGAGGGAGAAGCAGGGAGCCTGAGGGGAGCCTGATGCAGTACTCGATCCCAGGACCCCAGGATCAGGACCTGAGCCGAAGGGGGACGCTCAACCACTAAGCCACCCAGGCGTCCCCTTTCTCCATGATTAAAAACAAAAAATGCACCCCAAATCTAATTCTTTCTGTCCCTCCTCTGTGAGCTGATCATGCCCACCTCCTACTCTCTCTGAGCTCCTGTCACTCGGGCTCTGCCTCTCTGACCACCTGTCTGTCTGCTCCCTCTGTGGGTTCCTGTTTCTCTCCATGCCTCCCTCTTTCTCTCTCTTTCTCTCTTTGTGTCCATTTCTGTCTGCTTCTCTCTGGCTCTGTGTCTGTCTCTTTATTTCTGACTTGGTCTCCCTGACTTTCTTACTAAGTCTCTCTCTCTTCCTTTTTCACTCTCCTGTGTGTTTCTGCCTTTGTTTACTTTTTGTTTCTCTGTTTCTCCCTGTTCCTGCCTGGCTGTTTCTCTTTCTCTGTATCTTTTTGTCTCTGTCTCTGTCTCTGTGCATCTTCTTCTGAGGCTCCATCTCTGTATGTGTTTTTCTGACACCCTCTCTCATTTGCTGCTTCTCTCTGACTGTTTTCTGCCTCCGAGTCCTGCTTTCTCCCTGCTGGTCCATCTCATCCAGCCTGTCCTGGAGCTTTCCCCTGCAGGACACCAAGTCCTCACTCCCTGGGTTCCCCTGGGAGGCAGGGAGTGAGGAACCATGGCTAGGTTGGGTCTTGCCTGAGCCTGGCTGTCAGGGAGAAGGCCAGTTTGGGGCCCAAGTAAGAGGCACCCCGCCCACCTCACCAGGGCGGGGCTGCGTCTCTGACGCTGTTGCCAGGAGCCTGGCTGCCTGGTGTCTGGCTGTGTCAGGATGATGGATCCCCCGATGGGAGCTGAGCCCAGAGCAGGAGGGGAGGGAGATTCCTCTACCCCAGGGTGGAGGTGGGGGCAGCCCAGGCTCCACTCAGAAGCCGGGCATTTGGCTGCCCAACCCCCACCCCACCCTGCCCGGGTGGAGCAGCTGTATAAAACCAGATGTTTCTAAAACCAGAGTGTGAATGAGGAAGGAGGGATCAGGGCTTTAAACCCCAATGGCTTCCTCTTCCAGGATCCAGGAGACCAGGCCCCCAGCCCCTTCCTCCCTCAGATGCAGGGGTCCAGGCCCCCAGCCCCTCCTCTCCAGACCCAGGAGTCCAGCTCCCAGCCCCTTCCTCCCTCAGACCCAGGAGTTAGGGCCCCCAGTCCCCTCATCCCTCAGACCCAGGGGTCCAGAACCCCAGTCCCTCCTCCCTCAGATCCAGGAGCCCAGACCCCTAGTCCCTCCTCCCTTCCAAAAGTCCAAGCTCCCAACCCCTTTCTCCCTCAGATTCACATGTCCAGTGTCCCAGAATTCCTTGCAGGGAGAGATGACCATGGCTGGTAGTAGCCAAGACAAGGACAGATGAAACCAGGCACTCCCACAGGAGGCAAGAGGTAGTGGCAGGATCACCTCTAGCTCCCCTCACTGACAGCCATCTCTTCCAGAACCCTCCACTCCAGTGGAGGCTGATCTCTCTTCCGTGCCCTGGGTACACAATGGCCCTCTCAAGATTTCCAACCTCACCAGAAAACATCAGAGTTTGGTTTACAGAAAACCAGGACAGAAGGGGTGAAGAGTAGGGAGATAATAAGGCAGATGTGGAGAAAGGGCAGAAGAAAAGAATATTTGTTCACTATAGGGACATCTCCTGCACCGCTGGTGGGCCAGGCTCTCGGCTGGGTGATGCCAGGCACACAGAGATGACTCAGACCTGGGCCCTGCCCTTGTGGAGATGCCAATCTTGCGAAGGAGACAGCTGTGTAAACAGAGGATCAAAGAGCAGTGCAAAGATGCTTTAACCCAGCTGGAGAATCAGGGTGGGCTTCCTGGAAGAGGTGATGTCCTAGAGGAGCAGAATCCTAACTAATGAGGAGTTAGCTAAGGTAAGGGTGGGGATGTGGCTGGTGGTTCAAAAGTGGAGTAGAAGGGCAGGCAAGGGGATCCCTGGGTGGCGCAGCGGTTTGGCGCCTGCCTTTGGCCCGGGGCGCGATCCTGGAGACCCGGGATCGAATCCCACGTCAGGCTCCTGGTGCATGGAGCCTGCTTCTCCCTCTGCCTGTGTCTCTGCCTCTCTCTCTCTCTCTGTGACTATCATAAATAAATTAATTAATTAAAAAAAAAAAAAAAAAAAAGAAGGTCAGGCAAGGCAAGCAATGTCCTGGTCAGCAAAGTACAGGTGGGTTGATGTTGTAGAGGCACTGGGCTAGGGGTGGGGTGCATAGCAGGGTTCACCCCATGCAGGGTTTTGATGGGCAGATTTGGGGGTCAACATTTGGTTCTGAGGGTGCAAGGGAAGGCTGGGAGCGGAGGCTGTGCCAGACAAACTGGATGGAGAGATCAGGGACTCCTGGCAGGGGTGTCTGAGTGGCGAGGTTCTATCAGGGTCTTCTCTGAGCAAGTCTGAGCTGGGATGCAGGCAGTAGCTGCGGGGCTGGAGCAGAGGCCCCTGAGAACTTGGAGGAGCGAGGAGACCAGCTCACTGAGCTCCTTCTGGAGACATCTGTCTCATTTCGGGGGCAGGTCCCCCTTCTCCATGGTTACTTGTCTCCTGAGGAGCTAGGAAGAACAAGGGCCCCCAGGAAATAACCTGAGGAAGTGATGGGGTTTTGTTAAATACCTGAGTCCAGGCACATCCGGGCAGGGATCTGCCCGGTGTCCTGAGTGGGAAGGAAGTGCTTTGGGAGAGTTAGAGGATGGGGGCAAGGGGTGGGAGGATGGAGGGAGAGGAGGAATCAGAGAAGGAAGGGAGAGGGGAGAGGGGAAGAGGGAGGCTGGCTTACCTGGCCAAAGGTGTCTAGATGGAAACCGGCCCCCCCTTCCTGTTCCCCTTTACCTCCCTTTGCTCTTTTCTATTTTGCACTGCATTTTTCACCTTCCTACATGAACTATAAGTTGCCCACGTTTTGCCTTCCTCGTGTATTGTGCATCCCTCTTGTCAGGAGGCAGGCTCCATACAGGCAGTGGCCTTTGTCTCTACTGTTTCCTCAGGATCTGGACCTGAGCCTGGCACATAGTAGGTGTTCAACAAACTTGTGTCAGACGAATGAGTGAGATCCTGATGGAAGACAAAATGGTAGATGGAGAGAGGAAAGAGAAAGAGGAGGAGGAAGAGGAGAGAAGAGGAAGGAACTGGGTGGATGGAGAGAGGAGGAAAGACAGGGCTGAGGGGAGAGGACAAGGGAGAGATCCCAGTGCAGGGACCCTCCCCCATCCCTGTCCAGCTACTGTCCAGCTACTGGAGGGGCATCCCTAAGTGCCAGACCTGAGAGGGATGGGATTCAGAGCTCCAGGGAGGAGGAGGGACCCTAGCCAGGTGCCCCAGGATCAGCAAAGATCCAAATCTGGAAGCAGACTGCCTCTGGACTTCGGGGAACTCAGAGAGAGGGCTTGGGTCCCAGCCCTGTTGGCAGCACAGCAGCCCACAGGGTCTTTCCTCCTCCACTCCCCCCCACTTCATTCTGGGAAACACCTAGGCCTCTAAGATTCAGCAGAAATCCTGAGTCGGGGGTGGAGGGCGTGGGGGGGGGGGGGGCTGGCCAGAGACTGCGTGTCCTCCTTCTGCCTCTAGGAGGAAGCTGTGAGGCCACGAGGGGTGGGGGGCGGGGTTGGCCTGCCTGCCCTTAACCCTGTCCTGGCAGCTGGGGACACCTCATCCCAGCCTCCTCTGCTGCTCCTGTTTGTGTCCCTGGAGGAAACAGAAACAGAGAGACAGAGAGAGGGAGAGGGAAAAGAAGGAGACTTATTTTTCTGAGAGTTCTATCCTCTCCCAGGGAAGCAAGAGAGAGGTCTCTTTTTACAGAGAGGGAGCCTGAGGCCCCAAGAAGAGCAGTTTCATAGCCAGTGTGATCCAGCTGGGAGAGGCAGCAGAAAAGGAGGTCACCGAGGGAGGAAGGGCTGGGGGCTGGGCCTCTGGGTCTGGGAGGAGGGGCTGGAGGCCTGGGGACCTGGACTCCTGGGTCTGAGGGAGGGATCTGCACTCCTGGGTGCTGAAGAGGAGGCCTGGGGATCCACTTTGTTCTGAGCTCTGACAGAAAATTTTGTGAGACCCAAAATTTACTCCTGCTCACAGGGCTTTGGCTCTGTGTGTCTACCACTTCCTTCTGGAAGCAGTCCACCGTGAACCTAAGTCCACTTTCAGCACAGGCCAGGGCCTGGTGAGCTTCCATGGAAGGAATACAGCTGTCTGAGTCAGAAGACAGATGGGAGGATGTGGAGTCAGAGGGACAGTCTGGGGCCCTCAAGGAGGAAGCAGTTACTTGTGTGTTCTTGGCAAGGAGCCATTTCATTCCCCTGAGCCTCTCTTTCCTCATCTGTAAAATAGGAATATCTCAAGTTGTCCCTTCAGATTAAGGGAGAAAGAGCATCTGCCTGGCACACTGCAATTTGAGATATGTGTCAACTGTTCCTGAACCTGCAGTATGAGGATCTCCATGAATGATTCCGGTGGCAACAGGGGACCCTTCGCCTGCCCTGGCCACCTCAGTTGTGATCTGGGAAATCAGCCAGATAGGGTCTGGGAGGGGCCCATGGTCTGGAGTCAGCTGCACCTGGGTTCCAAGGCTGGTGGCCTTAGGCAAGTCATGTCCAACCCTGGCAACATGTCCCTCTTCCACCCACAGACAAGGAGAGCCCATGACCACACTGATGGGCATGGATGGAACTGTGCTGGCCACAGAGCGAATCTCTGGGTCCCAGCTTTCTCATCTCTGGAGGAGGGTGAAAAGACCTGGCCACTCCAGACTATTTCAAGAAGCTTGGAAAAGTTGGTGGAGTGGACAGTGTGCAGCACAGATAGTGTGCCATGAAGGGGTGCTCCTGTGGGCTCCATATGGAAGAAGTTGGAGGAGCAGAGGCCTGTAGCCCTTCTCTCTGTAGTCAGTGCTGCAGGCGCCCGTCTTCTGGGGGCTCCGACCGCAATGCTGGGAGATGAGGAAAGGAAACCACGCAGCCTCTACTTGCTGTCTACTGCCAGCACTAGGCTGTGGGCTTACACCCCAGCTCTTATCCTGGCCCTTGTGCCTCTGATGCCAGGGGGGAGTTCCATCTTCCAAAAGATGAAATGAGCACTCAGAGAGATGATGAAGGAAGGTGCCCAAGAGCACATGACCACCAGCTACTCTGGGCAGCACCTCGGGAAGTCCTACCCATGGGCCTGTGGGCACCACAGCATCCCAGTCATCCCACCCCCTTATATTCTGTCTCCGTGAGTTCAGGGCCCCTGGAAATGGTTTGAACAAATGTCCCAGATGGTTGTTAGCTTGTGAAGGTTGAAAACCATGGTCCAAGGATTTCAGAGCAGAGTCTGCTGAATGATCCCCTCATCTGCTGATTGCCAAAGGGAGGTGCTGTGGGGAACAAGGATTGAGGATGGGCGAGGGCAGGTCTGAGGGGAAGGGCCATGTCACTGTGGTCTGGATCTCAGAGGACGGAGAAAGCAGAGGGAGGGCATGCCTGTCTCCGGCAGGTGGAAAGAGCCAAAATGGTGGTGACCATGATTTATGCCACACCCTGGGCCACCCACTTCACATTCATTAGCTCTAACTGAAGATCTCCCTCTGATGGTTATTACAGATCCTGTGTTAGAGAAAACTGAAATTCAAAAAGGTAAGTGAGGGAATCCCTGGGTGGCTCAGCGGTTTAGCGCCTGCCTTTGGCCTGGGGCGCGATCCTGGAGTCCTGGGATCGAGTCCCACGATGGGCTCCCAGCAAAGAGCCTGCTTCTCCCTCCTCCTGTGTCTCTGCCTCTCTCTCTCTCTCTCTCTCTCTCTGTCTCTATGTCTATCATAAATAAATAAATCTTTAAAAAAACAAAAACAAAAAAAACAAAAAGGTAAGTGACCCATCTAGGGTCACACAAGTAGCAGAAGAGCTGGGATTTGAACATGGCTTTTACAGAATGGGAAGTCCATGTGCTTTCTGCACTGCCCTGTGCTGGTAAATGTTAACATCTGGCTCCAGAAAAAAAAGTATGCTGTATATAAAGACAATGTGTTTACAATAAAAGATTTTCTGATTATAAACGATAGGTGGCACACAGTTACCAATAATAATACAATACGTAGGGCAGCCCTGGTGGCTCAGCGGTTTAGTGCAGACTTCAGCCCAGGGTAGGATCCTGGAGACCCGGGATTGGATCGAGTCCCATGTCGGGCTCCCTGCATGGATCCTGCTTTTCACTCTGCCTGTGTCTCTGCCTCTCTCTCTCTATGTCTCTAATGAATAAATAAATAAAATCTTTAAAAATAATAATAATAATACAATACACGATACTCTTTGTTGTAAAATCCATACAACTATAGTTTCAGGAGACTTGCTATTTCTTGAAAAACCCAGCACTGATTTTTATAATTCTGTCGCCAACAGTAATATCACAATATCAGACTGCAAAGGAATATTTGATTATTACCTAATCCAGCAAAGACATAGCTCATGTCACTGATGAACGAGTATAGGTCTGACATGAATGTTGGGTGGTATTTTTACTTACATTAATGAGAGAGACAAACGTGAAACAAAGATATTGGAACTTGATTTGTTCATCCACTATAGCAAAGAAATTAGGAAGTGATGGATTTTAAGAATTTGTTGTCTTTTTAAAATGTGACTTAATTTTATATGGTAGATTTCTAATAATGGCTATAAAATTCCTGAAATTTTAACAACTGTCTCTTTGTGAGAACGTATCTGAGACCTAAGACCTCCACCATGTCAGATTCCAGAAATCATGGTCTCTGCCTACTTTGAGGCTTGGGGGACTGAGGCCATCTGTAGCCTGTGGAAACAATACTGCCTATAGTGGGCATTTGTCTGTGGTGGTCTCTGCCTCAGGCACTAACCAGATGCTTCAGGTCACTGACGATTGTGCTTGGAACCCAGATATTTCTGTGTGCGCGGTGCTGGTGTTTCTCACAGCCCCTCTGTGTGAATGAGGTGGGGTGGGGAAAGGTTGGAAATGATTTTCACTGTCTTCACTGAGCCCTATGTCAACTCACCCACCTCAACTCTGCAGCTGCAGAAAACCCTGAAAAAACCCTGAAACCCACACTTTACCTTTACCTCTCCCGTGCCAGGAAAGTACTCCCTCTCCCTTTCTCTTCTCTTTGTCCCTGGGCCCCTCCATCCCCTCTTCCTCCCTCTTTTCTTCTCTTTGCCCTCCTTTGTTTTTCTCTCTCAATGAAAATTTTACCAAAGTATAATATATGTACAGAGCATACTTATCATAAATGTACCATCAACAAACGGTCAGAAGATCAAAGAGGACATCTCACCATCCCCTAACCCTCACCCTGTGCATGCAGCCCACCCCCTCCCCTTTGCCCCCATGCCAGAGGCAGTGTCCCAAGTCTAATGGACTCCTGTTTTAAAACTTCATACAGTGCAGGGTGCCTGGGTGGCTCAGGTGGTTAGGCATCTACCTTTGGCTCAGGTCATGATCCTGGGGTCCTGGGGTCAAGCCCCACATTGGGCCTCCTGCTCAATAAGAAGCCTGCTTTGCTGTCTCACTCTCTCTCTCAAAGAAAAAAATTAACATAAAATTTTAAAAATTCATATGGTGCATCCTCTTTTATGCTTTTCTTCTTTTTAAAAAAAGGATTTTATTTATTTAGAGAGAGCAAATGTGCATGAGTGGAAGGAGGGGCATAGGGAGAGGGAGAGAATCTCAAGCAGACTCCCCACTGAGTGCACAGAGCCTGCTGGCAGGGCTTGATCCCATGACCCTGAGACCCAGAGGCCCCCAAATCATCACCGGAGCCAAAATCAAGAGTCGGTGCTCAACTGACTGACCCACCCAGGCACCTCTTGTGCCTGGCTTTTGCTCAACACTATGAGTTTCATCCACAGTTGTGCACACGTGTTGTCATGAGTGGCTCATTCTCATTTCTGTAGAGGAGTACTTTGTTGTGTGAATATTGTGTCTCCCTTCATTCTGCAGACAATCCTCTACAGTGGGATTGTTCACAGACCCATGTTACAGGTGGGAAGGCAGAGGCTCAAAGCCATGAAGTCCTCAGGGCCAGGAGTCTGGGTCCCCAGCTCTCCCCCTTAGTCTCTCTAGAGCTGAGATTCTCTGTTCTCTACCCCTCACAGGATCTATATTCTGAAGAGGCAAAACTTCTCAATCTTCCATGATTTCCAAAGGAGCACAGCTGAGGGGCCAGAAGGGGAAGTAGATCAGGGGCCGCTTGAGTAATAGGAACGAAGCTTTTCCTGATTTCCAAATAGTCAATGATGTGATGCCTGTGTTGGCACCATTTGTGGCTGAGCCAGAGCCTCCTAGGAATCTACATATTCAAGCCCCTTAGCCCCATGCTCCTTTCACGGCCCTGCATGTTAGGTTGATTTGTGATCTTCTGGGCTGAGGACATACAGGTCTCTCTGGTTTTAAAGGTTATCAGAATACACCAATGGCTATCTCACAAATACATTTGTCAAAAGTAGAGAGAAATTTGGGAATACAAAGGCAAACAGGAGAGTGTGAGGGTACTCATTCCTTCATATTCCCTAGGGCCTGTACACGCCAGATTCTGTGGCCAGAACACAGACACAGACAGGATTCAGAACAGTCTCGATGAGCTCAGAGTGAGGTGGAGAGAGGGGGAGGGGGACCCTCAGTCAGCCTAGAGCAACATAGCCAAGCCTGTGGCCTCTAGCCACATACAGCTCTTTAGATTTAAATGGATTAAAATTAAATTTATAATCCAATTCCTCCACTAGAGATTTAGACTTGGGGCTGGATGCATGGCTGCCATGACAAAGAGTGGGTCAAGGAAGCAGAAAGTGAGGAGTGACTGATTCTGAACCTCATTTCAACATGTGGGGTTTTCCCCACACCACTAAGCAATTCTTTGACAACGGCTGGTGTCCTACAGTTTAACTCAATTCCAATACTATTCACCCTGAGTTAGAGTCACACCCCACAGGTTGGGGGTGGGGGGGGCTCAGTCCCACAGGATTCCTCCTCTCTGCCCGCCCCATTTCTGATGCCAGGTGCAAGTCCAAATTGTTACCTGCTTCTGACCAACAGGCTATAAATCAGGTTCCCATGACCCCCTCGTTGGGTTCAATTAATTTGCGAGAGTAGTTCACAGAGCTCAGGAAACCTGTTTACTCACTAGATTACCATCTTATTACCAAGGATATTAAAGGATATTAATCAACAGCCAGATGAAGTGAAATGTAAGGAGAGGTCCCAATCAAAGGAGTTTCTGTCCCCATGGAGTTTGGGGGCCGAGCATGGTGGCATGTGAAAGCATTCTGGTTCCCCAAACTGTAAGTTCTCCAAAACCCACCCTTCTGGGCTTTAATAGAAGCTTCATTACATAGTCATGACTGATTAAATCTTTGGTTATGGGGCACCTGGGTGGCTCAGTGGTTGAGCATCTGCCTTTGGCTCAGGGTGTGATCCCCGGGTCCTGGGATCGAGTCCCACATCAGGCTCCCCTGGGGAGTCTGCTTCTCCCTCTGCCTAAGTCTCTGCCTCTCTCTGTGTGCCTCTTATAAATAAATAAATAAATAAAATCTTAAAAAAATAAATATTTGGTCATTAGTGACTGAATTAAATCTCCAGGCCCCTCTCCCCTCCCAGGAGGTGACAGATGGGGTGGGAACTGAAAGTTGGCTCCTCTGGTGACTGGCCTCCATCCTTAGGTGCTTTTCAAAAATCACCTCATTAACATAACATCAACTTCATCACTCCCATCACAGGGAATTCCAAGAGATTTGGGAACTCTGTGCCGGAAACAGGGGCGAAGACCAAATATATATTTCTAATTATAAATCACATGATCACAGACATTTCCACAATTGCTAACACACAAACCACCTACTGACAAAATCACTTAGCTAAGGAAGATAGTGTCTTTGCCCTCCAAGAGAAAAGACTGGGCAAAAGGTATATAGAGAAAACAAAAACTCTATCAAAAACGTGCACAAATGGTCATAGTAGCCCTCTTCACGGTAGCCCAAAGGTAGAAACAAGCCAGATGTCCATTAATGAATGGATGGATGGAGAGACAAAGTGTGGTCCATCCACACAGTGGAATATTACTCAGCCATAAAAAGGAACAAAACACTGATGCTTGCTATAATGTGGATGAACCTCGAAAAGAGAAAGAAGCCATACATAAAAGGTCACATATTATATGATTCCATGTAGATGAAATATCCAGGACAGGCAAATTCAGAGTTGGAAAGCAGATTCACATTGCCAGGGGCTGGGGAATGGGGAATTGCTGTTTGATGGGTATTGAGTTTCTGTTTGGGGTGATGAGAAAATTCTAGAACTAGAGAGTGGTGATGGTTATGCAATACGAATGTGCTTAATGCCACTAACATATGTACTTAAAATGGTAAATATTATGTGCTATTTTACCACAATTTTTAAAATGTGAAGAAAAACAAAGGTGTACAGACATCTAGTTAATGATTGATTGATGAGAGACAACTCCAGTGACTCACAGTCAGACAGACATGAGCTAAGACTTTCTTCCTCCCATGACTCTCTGCCTGAGGGCTACAAGCCTTGCAAATTCCCGGTCTCAGATCCTACCCTCCTCTCTCTAAAGGGGCATGAGAGCCTCCCTTTCCTCTGCCATTGGGAGAGGTCAGGCACAATATTCAGATGGTTTTCAAAGATAGGCAAAATGGATCTGTGAGAGATAACAATGTGTCATCAAGCATTATATCTTGTGGATTCTGTGCTAGAAGAAATCAGGCTCTTGTCTCTTTGGTTATCCTGACCAGATATAGAAGGGGTGCCCTTCTCCATCCCTTGTGTGGGGTTGATCTTGGGAATGAAGAAGAGCATGGTAGTAATTATAGTCCAAATACGTTGCTGGGGATAAGAGTTAGTTAGATTGGCTGTGCAAAATACATGCTGAGCTCTTGCCAAGAGCTTTACTTCCCTTCTAAACTTTGTGACAGCCTTTCTCAAATGGTTGTTGGAGAATGAAATAGGTTAATACCACAAAACCTGAGCCAGTGCTTGACACAACATATGTACTGAATAATGTTTGGTTTTTAGTTATTTTGCAGTTGAGGAACCTGAAACTTAGAGCATTAAGTTAATTGCCTACTGTCACTCAGCAGCTCTAGCTATCAGATTGTAGCCAAAGTCTCCGTCTGCTCCTGCTCTGTCATCCTGCCTCTGCACCTGAGCTGTCTAGTACAACAGCCATTCACCCCCATATTTTGAGCCCTCAAAACATGGCTAGTATTATTTGAGATGGGCTGTAAGAGTAAAAGCACCCATAAGATTTCAAAGACTTAGAATGTTAAAAAAAACAGTGTGAAACATTTCCTTAGTAATTTTTATATTGACTACATATTGAAATGACAGTTATTTGGCTACTGGAGATTAAGTAAAATATTTTCTAAAAATTAACATCATTTGTTTCTTACTTTTTCAAAGTACCTTCCAGACCATTTAAAGTTACATACATGGTTCATGGTTCTACGGAACTTCAATGCCCTACAGTCTGAAAAGTAACTTGCAGATATTCCTCCGCCCCTCTCTGCCCCAACTAACCACAGAGACACCCTGAGAACTGTTTGTCCTCAAGAATCTTTAAGGCAGTCATTTGCAAAGCAATGAATAAGGAAGATTCTGCAATGACAGGAGAGGATACACTGTGCACCTATTACTCCACCACAGTTTGAGGGTGGACAGGAAGCCTGCTATCTGCAACCAGTACAAGTTATGGTGGCTCCCATTTACTGAGCCTCTTCTACGACGGGCCATCACTTTGCAGCATCCCCACTCTTCCTGCCTCTGAGCTCAGCAAGTTCCAAACTGGCTAAACATCATCATCACCAAATGACAGAAGAAGAAACTCTGGCTTGGAGAGGGGAGGCGACTGCCCTAAGATCTAGGGCTGCAGTTTTGAGGAGGCAGAGCTGAGTCCTGTAGATGGGTCCCATGGAATAGCCTGCACCAGTGTCTTCATGTGGAGACCAGGCATCACTGCTCTGGAAGACTACTGCTTCCCTATTACCCTCATTTCCCATCGTCCATAATAATTCCTTTGGCCTTTCTGCTTTCTCCTTAAAGCCCTGAACCTCCTCTAGCGTGCCCACTCACAGCTGATGCCCTTGCTTTGTACTCCACCAAATCCACCCTTCTGTCTGCTCCTGCATGGCTGTTCTTTGCTTTTGCCTCCGTGACCAACAAGCAAGTACCCCTTCCCAAGACCTATCCTTCTACTTGTCTTCTGAATCTCACCCCATCCCACTTTCTCAAGAACTACCTTCCTTCACTTTCCCCCTTTCTCCTGTAGCAACAATATTTTCTCTCTACTCCATCATTCTCACCTGCACCCCAATATGGTCTAGAACCTCTTATCTTATAAAAAATGTATTCTTTGAGGGGTGCCTACGTGGCTCGGTTAAACATCTGCCTTTGGTTCCCAGGGTCCTGGGATGGAGTCCTGCATTGGGCTCCTTGCTCAGCTCCTTGGGTATCCTGCTTCTCCCTCTTCCTCTGCCTCTGCCCCCACTCTCCCCTGACGACTCATGCTCACTCTCTCTCTGTCTCTCTCAAATAAATAAAAATAAAATCTTAAAAAATATATATTCTTCTACTCCACATCCTTCTTTAGTTTCTAACAAATTTCTTGGCTCTCTTTCACAGCAAAACATACTGAAGGAATTCTGTATATTCACTATATTTATTTCTTCACCTTGCATTCCTCTATAACTCACTCCAAAGAGTCTCTTGTCCCCACGATTATGATGTGCCATGGTGGAGCTCCCCAGTCATAGAGATACATTTGCCACCTGGACTTTCCACAGACTGTTGTACTGGCTCTGGACAGTCATAAGTTCTGGTCTCCTGCGAAGAATAAAAACAGTCATCCTAAAAACATTATTCCCAAGACCCTGAATCAATTAGGGTGCTTTCAGTTATAAGTCATTTACAGTTTATAATTACAACTAACAATGTCTAAACCCAACACAACATTTATGGTCTACTTTACAAGAATTTTGGCAAGTTAGGTTCTGTCTGAAAAGCACCATCAAGAACCACATTTATTTTAATCCTTCCACTTTATCATCCCTAATTGGTGGCTTTCTTCCTGGAGATTGCCACCTAATGTCTGCAAGATAGCTACCACAGCTCCAAACTTCACACACAGCATCCCAGGCCAGGAAGATGAGGATGAAATGGGACTCACTGAAGGATTTTTTTTAAAGATTTATTTAATTATTCATGAAAGACACACACAGAGAGGCAGAGACATATGCAGAGGGAGAAGCAAGCTCCCCACAGGGAGCCTCATGTGGGACTTGATCCTGGATCCCGGGATCACACCGTGAGCCAAAGGCAGATGCTCAACTGCTGAGCCACCCAGGCGCCCCTCACTGAAGATTTTTTTTTCACTGAAGATTTTTAATTGGAAGTAGAGCATGTTCAGATTTATGTCTTATAAAAATTTCTTCGGGGTCCTACATATAAGACACATTTTAGAAGGTCCCCAAAGGAGGAAGGGTAACAAGTGTGGATGTGACCAAGAATCAAAAGAAAGTCATAGTTTTACTGGAAATTAAAGTGAAGAATGGCAGAGGGCACTACTATGCATAGAGAAGGACTCAGGTGCTGAGAGAAAACGAGACATGGGACCCCACAGACTAACTCCCAGACAAATTTCCAGGTCTTTGGAAGTCTGGTGTTCTTCTGAAACTGGGCTTCTTGGGTGCCCCTGTATGTCTCCCATAAGCCCTCTTTACTGAAGCATATATGAGTTTTGTTCTTTGCTACCAAATGGCCCAGATTAACACACCAGGATTTGCAAAACTGACAGAAGTAAAGTGACTAAGGTGGAAAAAAGGAGTCCAAGTGGACTGATTCCTGAGTGTCCTCAGTATCTAATCTGTGTAAGGCCAAACGGGAAATGATATTGGGCTTGGCCTTGGTCAGGCAAATTCCTGCCCATGTTTCAAAAATCTCTGACCCTTGTGGTAGCTGATATCTGAAACGGCCTTTGTGAACAGCAAAATCTTTCAATAAATCACAGTGCCTGAGATGGTGAAGCCAAATGGCCTGGGCTAGAAATCCAAAGTTACCACTTACTAGTTCTGCAATTGATCAAGCCATCCAACCCAGGGATTGGCCGACATTTTCTGTAAAGGGCCACAGTAGTTAATATTTTATATTTTTTTGGCCATAGTGTCTCTATCACGACGATTCAAACATGCTGTTATAGTACGAATACAGCCATTGACAATACATAAATGAAGAGCATGACTATGTGCCATAAAATTTTATTTAAGGACACTGAAATTGGAATTGTATATGATTTTTATTTGACACAGAATATTATTCTTTTGATTTTCCTCAGCTGTTAAAAAATATAGAAACCATTCTTGGCTCATGAGCCAATCAAAAATAGATGAAGGGCTGGATTTGACCTCTCTTTTAACTTTACTATGCCTCAGTTACACCATCTGTAAATTAAGGATAATAATGTTCACAGAGGACATGTTAGAGCAAAACAAGTAAGATAAATAATGCAAAGTTATCCTGGATTAGCATGGATTAGTTAGCAAGAATTATCATTAGTTAGCATGGATTCTTGTGTAATACATATTACCATATGCTAGTAATCAGAAAAGAATCTCTTCCTCCCCTGTTTTACATTCTCTCTGGGTGAACCTATCCACACTTAAGGCTTCAACCACACCTCATTAATAATCCCCAAATCCCTGCCTCCAGCTCCAACCTTGCTGTTGAATTCCAGGCACATCATCCTGGGTTCATTTGTCTCTTTAGGCCCATTTCCAGAATTTGATCTCATTACCTCCTCTGATAATTCCATGTGATGGAAGGGACTGTGTCCCTCCAAAATTCATATGTTGAAGCCCTAACCCCACTACCTCAGAATGTGACTGTATTTGGAGACAGAGCATTTGGCCCTGACCCAATCTGACTGATGTCCTTTTTTTTTTTTTTTAAGATTTTATTTATTTATTCATGAGAGACACAGAGAGAGAGAGGCAGAAACATAGGCAGAGGGAGAAGCAGACTCCCTGCAGGGAGCCTGATGTAGGACTTGATCTCAGGACCCCAGGATCATGACCTGAGCCAAAGGCAGATGCTCAACCACTGAGCCACTCAAGCGTCCCCTGACTGGTGTCCTTATAAGAAGAGGAAATTAAGATACAGACACACACAGAAGAAAAATATCCATCTAGAAGCCAATGAGAGAGGCCTCAGAAAAAAACAGCCCTGCTGACACCTTGATCTTCCAGCCTCCAGAACTCTAAGAAAATAAATTTCCATGGTCTAAACTTCCTAGCTGGGATCCCTGGGTGGCGCAGTGGTTTGGTGCCTGCCTTTGGCCCAGGGCGCGATCCTGGAGACCCGGGATCGAATCCCACGTCGGGCTCCCGGTGCATGGAGCCTGCTTCTCCCTCTGCCTATGTCTCTGCCTCTCTCTCTCTCTCTGTGACTATCATAAATAAATAAAAATTAAAAAAATAAATAAATAAATAAACTTCCTAGTTGTGGCTTTTATTAAGGCAGCCTTAGCATCCGAATATACTCTGGTTCTTCTCATAGCCCCCAAATTCACCAAATTACCCTTGTGATTTTAAAGAAAACAGCCACAAAATTCTTTGGCACTTCTCCCCTTGAATCTGGGTGGGATTGGGACAACTTTGACCAATGGAATGTAGCAGAAATGACACTGCGTGACTTCTGAGGCTAAGCCAGAAAAGGCCATGAAGCTTCTAACCAGCTTTCTTGGAACACTTGTTCTGGAGGAAGGTGATCTTGTGCAAGAAATCTGATT
This sequence comes from Canis lupus familiaris, assembly GCF_011100685.1. Classification (NCBI taxonomy): domain Eukaryota; kingdom Metazoa; phylum Chordata; class Mammalia; order Carnivora; family Canidae; genus Canis; species Canis lupus. The sequence continues at coordinate 105,977,885 of NC_049222.1, read as the reverse complement.
ACCCTGAGATTGCCATGCTGGAAAGGCCTTGTGTAGGTCCTCAGCATTCTAGTCAATCCCACCCAGGTACCAGACATGTGGATGAAGGAACATCCAGATGACTCCAGTCCCCAACCTTCAAGTCACCCCAAAGCCTTTGAGTCTTTGGGGGCAGAAAGAAGCATCTCCTCTGTGCCTTGTTCTAATTCCTAACCCACATAATTCATGAGCATAATAAAGTGGTTGTTTGACATTGCTTATGTTTTAGAGTGGATTATTATGTAGCGATAGTAACAGGAACATCTCTCCCCAGACCACACCTGTCTATGACCCTAGATCTGTCCTAGGCTGGTCTTCAACAACTTTCCTTTAATCTCTTGCTACATCCTTCACTCGAAAGTCTCTGCCTCCAATTGGGAACATTCTCAAATCTATCGCTTTGCAGAACTCTAGGACAATGTTTTTCCTAAAGCATACATCTGACAAGCTCCCCTCCTATTTTCAAAAAATTTTTTAAAATTGAAGTATGTTGACACACAAAGTTATATTAGTTTGAGGTACACAACATAATGATTCAATGACTCTATACATTATGCTATGCTCACCACAAGAGTAGCTACCATCTGTCACCATACAACACTATTACATATCATTGACTATATTCCCTATGCTGTACCTTCCATCTCCATGACTTACTCATTCCATAGCTGTAAGCCTTTGTCTCCAACTCCCCTTCACCCATCTTGCCCATCCCCACACCACCATCTCCGCCCCCCACCCAAAACAACCAGTTTGTTTGTATATATGGGTATGTTCCTGCTTTTTTTATTTGTTCATTTTTGTTTTTTAGAGTCTACATCTAAGTGAAATCATATGGTATTTGTCTTTCTCTGACATTTCACTTAGCATAATACCCTCTGGATCCATCTATATTTTTGCAAATGGCAAGATCTCATTCTTATTTATGGATAAATAATATCCCTTTTTTTTTTTATGATAGTCACACACACAGAGAGAGAGAGAGAGAGGCAGAGACACAGGCAGAGGGAGAAGCAGGCTCCATGCACCGGGAGCCCGACGTGGGATTAGATCCCGGGTCTCCAGGATCGCGCCCTGGGCCAAAGGCAGGCGCCAAACCGCTGCGCCACCCAAGGATCCCTTTTTGTTTGTTTGTTTGTTTGTTTTTTTAATATCCCTTTATATAAGTATACCACATCTTCATTATCCATTCACCTATTGATACACTTTGGTTGCTTCCATATCTTGGCTATTGTGAATAACACTGCAATAAATATAAGGGTTTTTTAAAAGATTTTATTTATTTATTCATGAGAGACACAGAGAGAGAGGCAGAGATGTAGGCAGAGGGAGAAGCAAGGTTCTCATAAGGAGCTCGATGTGGGACTCGACTCCAGGACTGCGGGACCATGCCCTGAGCCAAAGACAGCTGGTCAATCGCTGAGCCACCCAGGCATCCCAAGGGTGCACTTATCTTTTTTTTTTTTTTTTTTTTTTTTTTTTTTTTTTTGCACTTATCTTTTTAATTAAAAAAGAATTAAACACAACTTTAGGGGACACCTGAGTGGCTCAGTGGTTGAGCGTCTGCCTTTGGCTCAGGACATGATCCCGGTCCTGAGATCGAGTCCCACATTGGGCTCCTTATGAGGAGCCTGCTTCTCCCTCTGCCTGTGTCTCTGCCTCTCTCTGTGTGTCTCTCATGAATAAATAAAATCTTAAAAAAATAAAATAAAATAAACATGACTTTAATGGTTTTGTTTTCTTTGGATAAATACCCAGTAGTGGAATTACTGAATCATGTAGTATTTATATTTTTAATTTTTCTGGAACTTCTATATCGTTTCTGACAGTGGCTGTACCAATTTACATTTCCACCAACATGAGGATTTCTTTCTCTCTACATCTTCATCATACTTGTTATTTGTCTTTTTGATTCTAGCCATTTTGAAAGGGTGAAGTAGTATCTCATTGTGGTTTTGATTTGCATTTTCCTGATGATTAGTGATGTTGAGCATCTTCTCATGTGTCTGTTGGCCATCTGTATGGCTTCTGTGGAGAAATGTTTATTCAGGTCCTCTGCTCATTTTTTTAAAAGACATTTATTTAGTTATTTATTTAGAGAGCATGAGCAGGAGGGGCAGAGGGAGAGGGAGAGATAATCTCAAGCAGACTCTACACTGAGCATGGAACTTCTCACATCCCTGAGATCACAATCTGAGCCAAAACCAAGAATCGGATGCTCAACCGACTGTGCCACCCAGGTGCCCCCAAGTCTTCCTTGTAGCAGTCATGACCCTCTAGGAGATGGCCTCTGGCATCACTTACCACTCTTTGCCTCATCACCTATGCTCCAATAACCAATTTAACCAATTTCTTGGCCTCTCTCATGTGGATTTTCACTCCCTTCTGCCTGGAATGCAATTTTCTTTCTCTTCTTTATCTGAGTCTTTAAGACTCAGCCTAGATGTTACCCTCTTTCTGAATGATACTATGCCTTGTCATTCTGAGTTAACTGTTTCTTTTGGAGGATCTCATAAAAACTCAGGCATCTTTCTATTACTATGTATACTGTTACTCTACTGTGACCAAATGAGACAGAGCAGGGACTGGACTTGAGTCCTCCTCAATCTTGATCATGAAACCCAACATGCCTTGATAGCTGAAATCCTATGCCCCTTTGAGTAGCGTATCTTCCAGGAATGTGGAAGCAGGATGCTTACCAAAGGGTAGACTTGACTACAAAGACCGGCAAAGAACAAACCAAACCAGTCTGTGCCAAGGTGGACCCCAGCAATAATCTTTCATCGACTTCCCCTAATTATAATATTTTTTAAAGATTTTATTTATTTATTTGACAGAGAGATACAGACAGCCAGAGAGCAGAAGCAAGGGGAGCAACAGGCAGAGGGAGAGGCAGAAGCAGGCTCCTCGCTGAGCAGGAAGCCCAACGCAGGGCTCCATCCCAGGACCCTGAAATCATCACCTGTGCTAAAGGCAGCTAGTTAAAGTGCTCTAGGGACTGAGCCATCCAGGTGCCCCTCCTCCTGATTGTAATATTAAAAACACTCCCAGGGATGGAGATTTAACATATTAATGAAATATGCAACGCATGATGAAGAATGTTCTGTTTGCTACGCCTGTGAGCCAATATCCCATATCTCTCCAACTACCTGCTTTGAGTCACTTCTTTCCCACCTCAGTCTCTTTAAAAACTTTCTCTAGCCTTTGTTCAGAGAGCCAGCTTTCCTTTGTGCTGTTTCCCTTGTGCTTGAGCATCAGCCCCAATAAAAGCCTTCCCTAGAATTCCTGTTTGGCCTCTAGTAAATTTCTATTGCTTGGAGGGCCCAAGGACCTGAGTCAGGACACAAGCACTTCACTTCATTGTCTCATTTTTTCATCTAGTTGGTCAGAGCCTGTGTCTGATTAATTTCTGTGTTCCCAGGAGGCAGCAAGCAAGAACTCCTTTGGAGGCCTACACCAGTATAATATCTACCACCCTTATTCCTTAATCAGTGGATTCCATTTTATTCAGATAGTAATTTCCTTCATTGTAAGCCAACCAGGGCAACTTCATTAAGACTTTTTTTTTTTCCTGGTATTGGTCTGGAAATGCTATGTCACTCAGTTCTGTCAGTAAAAAGTTAAAAGCAGGTTTGCAGAGACTCCAGGACAGATTCTCCTCCCTTATAAAATGAGAAAGGTGGGATGCCTGGATGGCTCATCGGTTGAGCATCTGCCTTCAGCTCAGGGAGTGATCCTGGGATCCAGGATTGAGTCCCGGATTGGGCTCCTTACAGGGAGCCTGCTTCTCCCTCTGCCTGTGTCTCTGCCTCTCTCTCTCAGTGTCTCTCATGAATAAATTAATAAAATCTTTATTTTAAAAAAATAAAACTCCAAACCTTTATAATAATAAATTTCTTCATGGTTTAAGGGATTCACATGTTTGCTATACGTATAACTAAAACATCCCATTGGTATGGTGATTCTGGGAGAAAAAAGAAAATAGTTGTTTTCATCTCTTTCTCTTAGACTCTTGTCTTCTGGCTTTTCACTCTTCTCCATGGTTGTAGCGACTGGATTTGAGAATAACTCTGTAGAACAGTATGATGGTGCTTAAAATCTCAATAGGACCCATCTCTTCAGATCAGTGGCCTCAAAGTTATCTCCCTGAGGAGCAGAAGTTTAGGGGATTGATCTTGATGATGATATTGGGTGAAGGGTCCTCTTTTACACATCTCCCTTACCTCTCTCTGTGTTCCTGGTTACAATTCCTTTTATTTTTATTTATTTATTTTTTAGAGAGAGAGAGCTCTAGCAAGTGGGCATGGGGTGGAGGGTGGAAGGGCAGAGGAAGAGGGAGAGAGAATCCCAAGCAGGCCCCATGTTGAACATTGATCTCACAACCCCAAGATAGTGACCTGAGGCAAAATCAAAAGTAGGATGCTCAACAGACTGAGCCACCCAGGTGCCCTCTCTATTTCTTTTAGCATTATGTTTTATAAAATATATTTGGTCTTTGTCCCTAGTTCCTGGCACAGTCTCCTAAAACCCCAGGAATTTCCTGAATGATAAAATATATAAATATATTTTAAATAAACACATTTTACATAAATGAAAAAAATACATATTTTACATAAAATATATAAAGATATATTTTATTATATCTAAGGAGCTCTTTTTGATCACACCAAAGTTTATACTAATACAGTGACTTAAGTGGGGACCCTATGATAGCCTCTGAAGGACTAGGTGACTAAAGCTTTGGGACTTTCAGCCCCACACACAGATTTTGGGGTAGGGAAGATGGGAGGGGTTTGGAGATTAAGCTCTATAAAAACTCCTGAACGTAAGATTTGATGAGCTTCTGGGTTAGTGAACACATCATGGTGTTGGGATGGTGGTGCCCTCAGAGAGGATATGGAAAGTGTACACATCCAACCTCTATATACTTTGCCTATGTATCCCTTCCATTTGGCCATATAACCAACCCAAATGAGAGTTTGTCTACCTGATGTGCAGCAAGTCAATAAAAACCGACACTGAGCTTTGGCAGTGCAGAAAGGAGGGTTATTTACTGATGTGGCTCCTCCTAGGAGAATGGGGACCTAATGCTGATTAGCCCCAAACTCCCTGATGGCTTGCAAGTGAGGGGCTTTATCTGAGATGCCTGGGTGGCTCAACTGGTTAAGTGTCTGACTCTTGATTTCAGCTCAGGTCATAATCTCAGGGTCATGGGATAGAGCCCTGTGTTGGGCAACCTGCTCAGCAGGGAGTCTGTTTGAAATCCTTTCTCTCCTACTCCACCCTGCTCATGCACTCTCTGTCTTTCTCAAATAAATCTTTAAAATAAGATAAAGGGCAAAAGTTAGGGGCAGGAGTCACCTGAGAAGCTGAAAACTGCTGACTGGAGGCCCATGAGTTCATGTTAGCAGGTGCTCTGGCACCACTTCATCTGGTCATCTGGAGGTCTTTTCCAACTCAGGAGACTGAGAATTGGAAATTTTTCTTTATGTTAGAGATTTCACTAAGTAAATGTGGTGGTTATACCTTTAGGGTAGTGCTAATTAACTACTTGTAAGCTAGTGGCGTTGCGTACCTACAGGTTCCTCAGCTGGTCCCGCCATTCCTGGGGGCAATACACACTCTACTGTTCATTTTTTCTTCTGAACTGACAAGATGGACACTGGCTTCAGCTGGTTTTGAGCTGTATCCTTTATGATAAAATGGTAAACGAAAGCAAATTGGCTTCCTAAGTTTGTCGAGCCACTCTAGCCAATTATTGGACCTGAAGAGAGGGCCTCAGAGACCCCTGATTTATAGCTGGTCAGTCAGCTGCAGGTGACAACCAGGGACTTGCAAGTAGCATCTGAAATGGGGGCAGTCTTGCTGTAGGATGGAGCCCTTTACTACACATTTGGTGTCAGAAGTGCTGTGTGAAAAGAGAAACAAGTTTTTGCTTAACCATTATCTCTGCTTTTTACTGCTTGCCTTGAGTTCTTCTACCTTCAATAATTGTTTCCTTCATTTTCCTGAACCTCTTAAGGAGAAAAGACTGGGACACCCACACTTCTTGACTCTTGATATTTAGAGGGGTCAATTCCTGTCTCCTGTAATAGGGCTGGAGGTGAGGGGAATATTCAGACTTCAGTCTCCGAGGAGAGTACACTGACAACATATTCAGGGTGTTTTCTGGAAGTTGCAAGAAGCCCCGGGTTTCTGTCACCTGATTGGTTCCAGCTTCATCTTTCCTCTCCCTTTGTTCAATAAAGTGTCTGCCCAACTTGAGTCACTTTGCAAGAAGCCAGGAACTAACAAGAGAAAAAGGATCTCAGCCAGTGGTAAGTTGGGACCCTGACAATTTCAAAAATTACTATTTGAACATCTGCTAGGTGGCAGATACCTCCTAAACCTTCAGAGCTAGGCTATCCAATCTAGAATCCACTTGCTATATATGGTTATTGAGCTCTCACTGGTCCAACCTGAGATGTGCTGTAAAAGACATTTAGTATATTCAAAAGACTTAGCATGAAGAAAGAATGCAGAATAGCTCACTGATAATTCTTATATTGACTACCTGTTCTAATGATATTCTTTTTGATATGCTGGGTTACATATATTATTAAAATTAATATATTATCCCAATTTCTTTTACTTTGTAGAAAGAATGGTAAGCCTCATATGTGGCTCGCATGTATGTTTCCTTTGGACAGCATTACTCTAGAAATTTAGCACTGAAAAAATTTGGTAGTCTTCTAGCATTTATACCATTGTGGAGGATATTTAGAATAGGAAATGAAAGAATGGATAAACAAACAAGAATATCTCGTAGAATAAGCCTGCCTGGAGTAGCTGCCCTGTATTGTGGGCCGGGGGGGTGGGGGGCTCTGAAGATGTAATAACTCATTCTTACTGAAGAGCCAAATGTGGGAAGCTTGAAAGAGCATAATAGGCAGAGGAACAGAGGATGCAGAAGCCTCAAGATGGCAATGAGCTTGGCATGTTCAAGCAATCGAAGGAGTTCAATGGATAGAATGCATTGTGTAAGACTAGAGTGATGTATGAAGTATGATTGAGTGTGATGTTGGGGGGCATCTAGGTGGCTAGTCAGTTGGGTGTCTGCCTTCGGCTCAGGTCATGATCCTGGGAGGACATTGAGTCCTGGCATTGGCATTGGCACCTGCTCAGCAGGGAGCCTGCTTCTCCCTCTCCCTCCACCACTCCCCACTTGTGCTCTCTGCTCTCTCTCTCAAATAAATAAATAAAATCTTAAAGAAAGAGAAATATTTAGTTTTCGTTCTGTTTCTGGCACAGAGTTCCTAAAACTCTTGGAATTTCCTAAGTGATGAGAGTGGCAGAGGTGTCTTTTGTTGTTAATGAGGTGACTTTCGGAAAGCACCTAAGGATGGGAGAAAATCAACCACAGAGACTGAGTTCAATCCCCAATAGCCAATGAGTTAATCAATCATGCCTGTGTAATGAAGCCTCCATAAAAACACAAAAGGACAGACTTCAGAGAGTTTCTGGGTTGGTGAAAACATGGAGAGAGCAGCACACCTGAAGAGGACATGAAAACTCCACATCCTTTCCCCACACCTGGCCCTATGTATCTCTTTCATCTGCTGTTCCTGAGTGATATCCTTTTATAATAAACTGGTGATATAGCAAATAAAATATTTCTCTGGGCTCTGTGAGCCACTGCAACAGATGGATTGAATCCGAGGAAGAGGTTGTAGGAACCTCTGATTTACAGCCAGTCAGTCAGAACCACAGGTACCCCAGACTTGTACCTAGTATCTGAATTGCCCTAGGTGCAGGGAGCATCTTTTAGTACTGAACTTTTAACCTGTGCAATCTGATAGTGTCAGAATGGAGTTGAGTTCTTAGACACCTGCTGATGTTCAAAAATTGTTTGTTGATGTGGGGACTCCCTCACACTTTGGAAATTGGGTCACAAAAGGATAGATGGTGCAGATCCAAGAGTGTTTGGTAAACTTGAGTTTGGAAGTCCGGACTTTGGGAACCACTGGAGGATGTTGAGCAGAACAAGGTCATGATCTATCATGATCTTTTAAAAGATCATTTGGCTAATGTCTGGAGAATGGATTTTGGGTGAGCGGTACTCAGGGGGAGGCATTTGTAGCAGGAACAAGCTATTTGCAAGGTTGGTCCAAATATGCAGGCCAGAAGTGGGGGCCATGGACAAGGAATGGGAATGATTCTGGGAGTGGATTCAGTTGCTTTGCAGACAGAAGACAGACTTGGATTAGGCTGGGCAATAAGGGAAAGACATCAAGGATCTGTTTTAGTCAAGAAGTCAGGTGGGTATATCAGACTAGAGTTTTAAGGAGCTTAGAAGTTATCAGGACTGAGACGCCTGGCTTGGTGGAGCTCAGGACTCTTTGATCTCGAGGTTGTGAGTCTGAACCTCACATTGGGTGTGGAAATTATGTAAAAATAAAATCCTTAAAAAATAAAATAAAATAAAATCTTTAAGGGGCACCCGGTGGCTGTTGGCTAAGCATCTGACTCTTGATTTTGGCTCAGGTCATGATCTCAGGGGGTTGTGAGATTGAGCCCCAAGTGGGGCTCCGCACTCAGTGTGGAGTCTGCTTAAGATTCTCTCCCTCCCTCTCCCTTTGCCCCCTTCCCCTGCTTGCATGTGCAGGCTCTCTCTCTCTAAATACATACAATCTTTTAAAAAAATCTTTAAAAATAAAAAAAGTTAAATTTAGAGGAGAAAAAGCTAAGAAATTGGGCTGAGAAGAGGTGGCCAATTGAGCTATAATAACAACCAAGAGTGTGTTGTGGGTGCATTTTATCATCTCAAGGCATAGGAAAAATGTGTCTTAGGAAGCAGGAAGGGGTCAAATGGGTCCTATGTCACTGAGGTATCAAGATGAGGACTGAGAAGGGACCACTGGAGTCAGCAGTGAGGAGGCCACAGGTATCCCTGAGGAGAGCACATTCTGTGGAGCTCTGAGCAGCAAAGTCAGTCTGGAGTATGTTTAGGAGAAAATGGGAGGCGAGGAGTGGAGAGGCTCCCTTCTAAAGTTTGGCTGAGAATCCTCTTCACAGAAAGAAGTCTCTTGAGAGAAATAGAGCTGAAGCTGGAAAGGAATACGGGTCAAGGATGGTTTCTTTTTATTTTTAAATTTTTATTTTTTAAAGTAAATTCAATGTCCAATGTGGGGCTTGAACTCATGACCCCAAAGCCAAGAGTCATATGCTCTATCCGCTGAGCAAGCCAGGGGCCCCAGGATGGTTTCTTTTTAAAGGGAAAAGAGATTATAACATTTATGGGATAGTGAGAATGACCCAGTAGAAAGAAAATCTTGGGCTTTTGTCTTTGGCAGAAAAGAAAAGGGACAATGCTGGAGGAAAGTTTTCGGGAAGATGAGGTAGAGAGGGATACAGAACAAATATAGGAGGGTAGCTGCTGGGAGAATGAGAACTCTTTATTTGCTACAACAGGTGCAGGTAGATTGGAAGGTTTAGAGCAGGGCAGGCTAAAAATTTCTAGTGGTTACCATCTTCCCATTATAATATGAGGCAAAGGCATTAGCTGAGAGTGGGGATTAGGAGGGGAAAGACCGGGTAAAACCAGAGAGGAAAAAAGGAGAACTGAAACAGTTATTTCAAAATCTGGAAGTGCAAATACGCTAGAAAAGTAGAGTAAGCTGGGGATCACTGGGTGGCTCAGCGGTTTAGCCCCTGCCTTCAGCCCAGGGCGTGATCCTGGAGTCCCAGGCCCGAGACTTGCATCGGGCTCCCTGTATGGAGCCTGCTTCTCCCTCTGCCTGTGTCTCTGTCTCTCTCTCTCTCTCTGTGTGTGTGTATCTCTCATGAATGAATAAAATCTTTAAAGAGAGAGAGAGAGAGAAGTAGAGTAAGCTAACACGGAAGTTCTGAGTTTCCATTTGAAATTGCCATAATCTAGTGGTGCCGCCGTAATAGTTGTGACACCTGGCCAGTCACTTCCCCTGTCAGAGCCATGGTTTCCTTTTATATTACATGGCAATAATGTTTATCCCAAAACAAGGGTGTTGTAACTGGAGATTATAAAATGTACAGTGACTGGCACATTTGAGGAGCTCACCAAATAGCAGCCTTCATAATCCACAGTAGTATCATGTGTGGTTCATAGGTTCTCTCTCCCACACTACAACTAGGATGGGCCCAGAGTTTACAACTTTGCCTCACTGGCCTTGCCCCTCCTGTCATTGCACGATTGTCCTTCCTCGTTGTAGCAGCATTTAAAAAAATTTTTATTTATTATTCATAAAAGACACAGAGAGAAAGGCAGAGACATAGGCAGAGGGATAAGCAGTCTCCCCACAGGGCGCCCAATGTGGGACTCAATCCCAGGACTCCAGGATCACAACTTGAGTCAAAGGTAGACGCTCAACCGCTGAGCCACCCAGATGTCCCTGTAGCAGCATTTTTAAACCAAAATCTATAGATCACTGAGCGCACCATATCTTCTGAGAGCCTCATAGGTGCTTAAAGAGTGAGTAGAGAGAATTTGACTCTGTTAAGGAAGTCTGGCAAGTGGAAGAGAGTCGAGGGGACAATTCTGGTGGAATCTGTCTGGCTGAGCTCAAATGCTGGCATACATCAATCCTCAAGTGCCATATGCGAGGGTTGTGGTGAGGGCTAAAGGAGCTCTTGGCACATGGAAAATGTTCCTGGGACTCCTGGGTGGCTCAGTGGTTGAGCATCTGCCTTCAGCTCAGGGTGTTATCCTAGGGTCCCAGGATTGAATTCCGCCATCGGGCTCCCTGCCAGGAGCCTGCTTCTCCCTCTGCCTGTGTCTCTGCCTCTCTCTGTGTGTCTCTCATGAATAAATAAATAAAATCGTAAAAAAAAAAAAAAAGAGGGATGATAACAGATACCTTGCAATATTATTATTAGTATGTTAATATAATTTTATTTATATTCAAGTTAGTTAACATATACTGTATTATTAGTTTCAGGGGTAGAATTTAGTGATACATCAGTTGCATATAATACTCAGCGCTCATTACATCAAGTACCCTCCTTAATGCCCATAACCAATTACCCCATTCCCCCACCTTATTCCCATTTTTTTAAAATTTTTATTTATTCGTGATAGGCACACAGTGAGAGAGAGAGAGGCAGAGACACAGGCAGAGGGAGAAGCAGGCTCCATGCACTGGGAGCCTGACGTGGGATTCGATCCCGGATCTCCAGGATCGCACCCTGGGCCAAAGGCAGACGCCAAACCGCTGCGCCACCCAGGGATCCCTTATTCCCATTTTTTAAAGATTTATTGATTTTAGAGATAGAGAAAGAGCATGAGTGGGAGGGGCAGAGGGAGAGGGAGAGAGAATCTCAAACAGACTCTGTGCTGAGCATGCAGCCTGACATGAGGCTCGATCTCATGACCCTGAGATCACGATCTGAGCTGAAACTGAAACTTGGATGCTTAACTGACTGAAACACCCAGGTGCCCCTATTTATTTATTTTAGAGAGAGGGGCAGGGAGAGGCAGAACAGGGAAAGAAAGAATCTTAGGCGGACTTCCTGCTGAGTGCAGAGCCTGACATGGCGCTCCATGCCATGACTCTGAAATCCTGACCTGAGCCAAAATCAAGAGTCAGGAATTTAATTGACTGAGCCATCCAGGTGCCCCAACACTTTGCAATATGATTATGAGTATTAAATGTTAACAGGTGCTTAGTAACTGCAATTTCTCTTAAGGAGGCTGAATAGGTCAGGGTAAATTGACTCTCAAATTTTTGAGGCCATAAAAGACCACCTTAGCTTTTATGTAAAGAGATTCTAGGGTGAGGTTCATGAATATTCACTATTAATAGCCGCACTGGATATTTCTCTCTTTTTTTAAGATTTTATTTTTAAGTAATCTCTACACCCAGTGTGGAGCTTGAACTCACAACCTTGAGATCAAGAGTCACATGCTCCACTGACTGAGCCAGCCAGGCACCCCAGCCACCCTGGATATTTCTGATACAGTTAACAGATCATAATATTAGGAAATCTGTTAATGTAGCATAGAGGTGAGAGCCACACAGACCTCTGTGTTGAATTTGGATGCAGTAGTTATAGATGTGACCTGGTCCAGATGCAGACACTACATTTTTTAAAATTCTTTTTCTTTTTTTTGGGGGGGGGCATTCTTACTTTTAAGATCAAGAAAAACATTTTTTTAAAGATTTCATTTATTTATTCATGAGAGACACACAGAGAGAGGCAGAGACATAGGCAGAGGGAGAAGCAGGCTCCATGCAGGGAACCTGACGTGGGACTCGATCCCGGGTCTCCAGGATCACACCTCGGGCCGAAGGCAGTGCTAAACCGCTGAGCCACTGGGGCTGCCCACATCAACTTATTCTTATGAAAACCAGAAATAACGAGCACTATAGCTTTTTATGTAGATCAAACTAGATCCCCATATATAGCAATTAATACAATGCATGGTCTCTGATGAGAACCCCACAGATATTACTAACAAATTTTATTAATCTCATACTCCTTATCCCACAGAACATGAACATTACGCAATGGGCAAAACTTCTTCACATCCCAGAGAAGAGCTCTATATCAAGCAAAGGAAACAGAGGGCTGAAAGTAGAGATAGGGCCCCCTTTGCTGACTTCCTCCAGCATAGAATCCACATGATGTAATATGTTTCTACATATTACCGTAACTGTTCAAGATCCTCAATTATAAACTCAAACCAAATTCTAAAACTTTAATGTCAATACTAAGCAAATAGCAGGCAAAGGGTTCTCATAGTGGAAGCTGGGAGTCTGGGAGAACCTGGGGCTGAAAGAGCTTTGCAGAGCTTGCCAACATCTATGCAGTGAATGATGGGTCAGAAGTGAACCTACTCACTCTGAGTCTAGCATTTCCCTCACTGAGCCGTGTCTGCCAATCAATTTTCTCTTATCTATATACTGTAAGTGTACTTTTCTGCTAGTGAATAAGAGCCTTGTAATTCTCTTGATTAAGCAACCTGACAGGTGGAATACATCTGAGTAACTATGGGACTATGGAGAACTATCTTTTCCCAACATATTAGGCAAGAGAATGCCAGTTTTATAGTATGACTGGCCAAGTTTCAGGAGAGTGGGGTTCCTGGCTGGAGTGGGAGCTATAGTAGAAGTTAATGTTGGCCATGAATAGGGATGCTATAAGATGGTTCCACAGATGAGAAATGGCAATTGAAATGTTTCAGGTGTGGGCAAGATGGAAAACAACCTCTCCATCCCTCTGAATGGATCCGAAGAGATGCTCCATGAGTCTGCTGGCTACAAGGTTCTGCATATCCTGCCATTGGTGGTGCTTGGGATCACCTTTGTCCTTGGCATCCTGGGCAATGGGCTTGTGATCTGGGTGGCTGGATTCCGGATGGCACGCACAGTCACCACAATCTGTTACCTGAACCTGGCCTTAGCTGACTTCTCCTTCACTGCCACCCTACCATTCCTCATTGTCTCAATGGCTATGAGAGAACTGTGGCCTTTTGGCTGGTTCCTATGCAAGGTAGTTCATATTGTGGTGGACATAAACCTGTTTGGAAGTGTCTTCCTCATTGCTTTCATTGCCCTGGACCGCTGTATTTGTGTCCTGCATCCAGTCTGGGCCCAGAACCACCGTACAGTAAGCCTTGCTTCAAAAGTGATCATTGGACCTTGGATTCTTGCCCTAATCCTTACCTTGCCAGTTTTCATCTTCTTGACTACAGTAAATGATGGAACAGGGAATATATACTGTACTTTCAATTTTGCATCCTGGGGCAACAGTATTGAAGAGAGATTGAAGGTGGCCATCACCATGTTGACAGCCAGAGGGATCATCCGGTTTATCATTGGCTTCAGCATGCCAATGTCCATCGTTGCTATCTGCTACGGGCTCATTGCTGCCAAGATACACAAAAAAGGCATGATTAAATCCAGTCGTCCCTTACGGGTCCTTACTGCTGTTGTGGCTTCCTTCTTTCTCTGTTGGTTCCCCTTTCAACTGATTGCCCTTTTAGGCACAGTCTGGCTCAAAGAGATGTTGTTTGAAGGTAAGTACAAAATCCTTGACGTCTTGGTTAATCCAACGAGCTCCCTGGCCTTCTTCAACAGCTGCCTCAACCCAATGCTCTACGTCTTCATGGGCCAAGACTTCCGAGAGAGACTGATCCACTCCCTGCCTGCCAGTCTGGAGAGGGCCCTTAGTGAGGATGTAACCCAGACCACTGACACAACAGCCAAATCTGCTTTACCATCTGCAGAAGCAGAGTTACAGGCAATGTGAGGGGGCTGAGAGCCATTTTTTAGCTCTGCATGCTCCTACCCTGCTCGCATTTTCAGCTTCACATTACCATGGGTCATACTGAAGCACTCATCATGAAAAATACTTTGGTATTCCTTGATTTGGGAGGGAAAAAGTGACATAGATGTTATTTTAATTTTGGACCTCAGCCTGTACCCTGGGATAAGTGGAGCTTGTCAAAGAGTACAAGAAAGAAAAGAAAGTGATGGGGTGTTTGTAAAGTTTACATAAGAGAGTATAATAGGGGGGAAACATTTGTTATTTCACCATTAAAATTTTGCTTAGGGTTTTTAAAAAGCTGTTTTTAATCAGATTATAGAAATTTCTTTGTATTCTTAGTTTTAGTACTAACAGTTTTCTTTTTTAAAATCATGAATAGCTATTGGATTGTATATCATATATTTTATGTGTATATGAAGATGATCATTTAGTATTATCCTTTTATTACACATTACACTGATTAATTTCTGCATGTTAAACTACCCTTGCAGTCGTAGGATAAGCCACACTTAGTCATGATGTATTTGGTCTATTTATAAATTATCTCACTAGATTTGTTTAGAACTTCTGCATTTCAGTGTATGTAAAGATGGGTCTATTTTCTTTCCCTTAGTGTCCCTATCACCTTTTACACCAAACTTCTAATGGCCTCCTAAACAGACTTGGGAAGCGATTCCTCTGACTCTTTTCTTTCATAAATGTTTAGACTTTCACCAGTGAAGCCAATTGGCCTTGGGTTTTCTTTCTGGGAAGGCTTTTAGCAGTGAGTTCAATTTCTTTAATAGTTATGTCCCATAACTATTTCTATTTCCTCTTCTGTCAATTTCGGTAAACTGTGACTTTCAAGGAATTTAGCCATTTCATCCAAACTGTCAAATCTATTGGCATGAAACAGTATAATAACTGTATATAGTAGTTGGTATGGTTTCCTTCACATAATGGGAGTGATGTAACATAACTAAGCTATCTGAAGGGAGGGATTTTGGTCCATATTGTTCACTGATAGATCCCTACACCTATATGTAAAATAGTGCCTAATGAGTGACAGATGGATACTCAATAAATACTGAATTAACGAATCAATAACAAAAGTGTCCTCCAGGTGTCAAGTAAAAACCTTTAATGTCTAGCTAAAATGACCTCTCACCCTCATTTTATGAATTGAGAGTACCCAGGGGATTCTCACTGCAGTTTACAATATTTACAAATTCCCATGTAGTTTATGTTTTTATGAACACCTCTGGTTTTGAGTTTCTGCTTCAAGTAAAGCACTTTGGATGTTGCCTGGTGCTTTTCTTTTGGAAAAAAGTCAGTCCAAGATAGTACTCAGCTTTTTTTTTTCTTTCTGCAAATATCACTCACAAATTATGTTACTAGGCAACATACTTTCCTGATGCACTGGCGAAAGAAAGAACTCAAACTAAATATTAGATAGTCCTGTTATCAAAAGTCCCTCACTCAATATGCTGCTTTACTGTCATCTTCCTTCTCCTTTCTTTCATGTCATCCCTAAAGTTTTGCATTTCCAGCACATAGCAGTGTACCCATTTCATTTGCATTTTTGACTCCTGGAAATGCTTTTTTAGTTCCCAAGAAATGTCCAACTAAGGTGTGGCCACAGAAAATAAGAAACAAGTAAGAAATGCAAGAGTGCAAAGCCAGGCGCAAAGGACGGTGTACATCTTCTCAATAGAACCAGCGCTTCCAAATAGGCTAATTAAGAAACTTGCTTCACTGTCAGAGCTGGGTTCTTAGGATTCTGCTCACTGGCCTTGGTTATTTGCAACAGAATAGTACCTGCTACATCCTATTTTTCTGTTCTTCATTGGAAGTCTTCATTGTGTATGCCCAGTTCCTATTGCACCATTATATATTAGGTCTCCGGAAGTGAGGATTCTTATAACTTTATGGAATGCTTATCACAAAGAAACACTTATAGACCTTATTGCATCTAAAACTCCAAAATAAAACACTGGGGCTACCACCCTTGGGAAGGATGGGATTACTTCTGCTTGGAAGAGTATACAGAGATGTTGAGAGGACAGAGGGTAAGATGTAGTACAGACTGCCAGCTTCCAACCCAATATTCATCCCCCTCCATTACAAAAAGTAGGTTGAAATTCATCCACCTAAAATAATACTTTTCTCAGCCATCCTTTCGGTTAGATGCAATAAATTCTAAGCAATAACAGGCCATGGTTATATCATATCAGCATATAAAGAGCTTCCTCATTCTTTTTAATGCTTGCATGGTATTCCACTGGATTGATGTATCAAAACATTTAATCAGTTACATATTAATGACTATTTAAATTGTTTCTAATCACTTCTCTGTCCCTTTGGCTAAATTGTTTTTAAGACTTTTGTTGTTACAAACAATGCTATGAATAGCTGTGTACACACATGTTCCTTTGCAATATGTATAGGTTTATCTGTAGGGTAAAATAAAGGTTACATATAACTTGGTTGATTTTCCTGCTCTTATTTATTGCTAGGGCTATAATGTCCATTGCTACATCTCTTAGGGAGACAACTTTTCTTGGTGGATATATGGAAGCCTTTAAATTAAATGAAACTACATAGTTTAGAGATATGTAACTATGTAGCAAAATTATAAAGGAAAGTGATAAATTGACTACCATAATCAAGATAGTGATTATAGGGGCACCTGGGTGACTCAGTGGTTGAGCATCTGCCTTTGGCTCAGGTCATGATCCTGGGGTCCTGGGATCAAGTTCTGCATCAGACTACCTGTGGGGAGCCTGCTTCTCCTTCTGCCTCTGTCTCTCTGTCCCTCTCTGTGTCTCTCTCATGAATAAATAAATTCTTAAAAAAAAAAAGAAGGATGATGGTTACAGTTGAAAGGAGGGAGGGAAAATGATCAGGAAAAAAAGTATATTGTGGCTGATGGCTTCTGGAATGGTGATCAGGATCTATGTCTTGACTTGTTGCTGGTACATGGGTATTTCTTTTACACAAATGTATTAATTTTCATTTTTTAAGAAAAGATTTATTTATTTACTTTAGAGAGAGAGAATGAGGGAAGGAGCAGAGGGAGAAAGAAAATCTCAAGCAGACTCTCCACTGAGCATGGAGCCCAACCTGGGGTTGAACTCACCACCCTGAGATCATGACCTGGGCCGGAATCAAGAGTCAGATGCTTAACTGACTGAGCCACCTAGGTGTCCCTAATCTTTATGTTTATCTTTTATTCATTTTTGCCCTTAGGTTTGTTATATCCCACTTTTTTTTTTTTTTTTTTTTTTTTTAATATTTCAGTAAAATTTGGATTCCTTTTCCTTTGTACCAGGAAGCTTCATAGCTTCTGGACTCCTCAAGTCGGGTAACTCATTCATAGAGGCATTGCAGTTCTCTAAATTTTGATTTATTAGGACAGGGAGAGCTGGGGGGTCAAAAGGAAGCAGAAGTAAACAATTCCTGTTTGGCTGTCTTTTGTGTCCTTGCTTGTCTCAAGTGCTAAAGAAAACAAACTTAGAAATTGAGCTCCACCCTGTGGCTGCCAGAACACAAAGCAAGGAAATGGGAGTCTGCCTGCCTCCGCAGCTTTACAGCCTCATTGGGATTGACCCTCTAGGAAAACCAGATTCTCTCCTCCATGAGCTCCCCCAGAGTGAATTTTGTGTGTGTGGTGGGGGGAGGAGAGCAGAGGGAGAGAAAAACAGAATCTTTTTTTTTTTTTAATTTTTTTTTTTTGAAAAACAGAATCTTAAGCAGGATCTACGCCCAGTGTGGAGCCCAGTGCCGGGCTCCATCTCACAATCCTGAGATCAGGACCTGAGTAGAAACCAAGAATCAGAACTCAACCAACTGAGCCACTTGGGTACCCCTACCCAGAGTGAATTTCTAAGTGCATCTGAACAAGGAAAACTGCTTTCTAATCCAGGAAGTCCTCACATTCCAGAATGTACATTCCAGAGATAGGAGAGTGGGGATCTCTCCTGTATTTCATCCCGCCCTAAGATACTAGATAAACTTGTTATTAGATAAAGAAGATCTGTGTGAATGTCTCATAATCTTGGGATGCTGAAGATAGAGCAACTGTGTTTTTCCCTCTCATTCCCATCTCATGGCTGTCCTAGCTCCAAATACCATCTAGGTAACTATTTCCCAAGTATGAATCTACAACTGATACTGCTCTGTCAGAATCACTTGGGTATTTTTTTTTTTTTAATATGGGTTAAGTCACTGCAGCATCAAGCCATCTGATTAACAAAGTCTGGTGCAGAATGCAGGAATCCATATTTATTCACAAAGCTCTCTGGTAACTGATGTGCAATCAGATTCCTCTGATGATTAGCAGCAAGAACAAAATAAGAAATAGTATCAGATCTTGGAAATACAGATATATCTTTATAGTCTACAGCCACCAAGAACAAATGGTCTTCTTGTGGGGCTGGTGAGGCAGCTATTAGGAGGGCAATGTGGGCAGTTCAGTTAGCAAAATACATCTTGACAGAAAAGTTGCTGTCCCCAGTATCTTGTTCAAGGTCCTCTGCAGTTGCTTTGGTTTTAAAGTGGCAAATGTGGGTGAGTTAAGCTGTCAATATTCTACTCTTCCATAGGAACAGCCAACAGAATTACCAATTAATCAGAAATATATCTTCCCCACCCTTTCCAACTCCAAATTCTCAGCCTCCACAATCACGCAAGCCGATAACCTTGCAATAAATCATACAACCACAGAACCTATTGGTTCTGTTTGTTTGGAGAACCCTAATATATTTAAAAATTGTTGTCGATTGTAATGGTATGGTGGCTATAGTCTTTTTATTTTATTTTATTTTTATTTGAGAGAAAGAAAGAGATAGTGAGAGAAAGCACAAGCAGGAGGAGCAGAGGAAGAGGGAGAAGCAGGCAGCCTGACGTGGGGCCAGATCCCAGGACCCTGGGATCATGACTTGAGCCAAAGGCAGATGCTTAACTGACTAAGCCACCCAGGTGCCCTGACTCTAGTCTTTTAAAATCCTTATCTGTTATAGATACTACATTATTTAAGGGCCAAATGACATGACATATGGTATTTGATTAGAAATATTCCCCAGGGGAAAAAAGGAAGGGAAAGCAAACTGATCTCTCTCACTGGAAAGATCAACAAAATGTTTTCAGTTTTTGAAGCTTTCTACTCTTGTACATGTTTCCAGTTTGCACATTAAAGTATTTTAAAAAATCATTCTATGACCCAACAAATCCACTCCTAGATATATTTCCTGCCAACAAGCATGTGCCTATGAACACAAGGACACATACATGATATGTGAGTGACAAACAGAGCGGAACAACAGAGTGTGCCCAAGATTATAAATACTTACATATTTCATAATAGCCCCAAACTACAAACAAACCAAATGTCTATCAACAGTAGGATGAATGATTGCAATATATTCATAAAATGAGTTACTATACAATAGAAATGACCAAAGTAGCCTGTATATCATGGATGAATCTTAAGATCATCCTGTTAAATGAAAAGCCACATATATCAGAATAGATTTGTTATATTCCATTTATGTACAGTTTTCCAAAAGGCAAAATTAAACTACACTACATTTAGGTATACATACTTAGGTTTACTTTTAAAAGGCAAGGGATTAGTGTGCCTAGTGGCACAGTCTGTCAAGCATCTGACTTTCGCACAGGTTGTGATCTTGGGGTCCTGAGATCAAGCCCCACATCGGGGAGTTTGCTTGTCCCCCCTCCCTCTGTCTCTCAGTTAAATAAATAAAATCTTTTTAAAAAAATTTAAAAAGTAAAAGGCAAGGGATTTATTACATAAAAGCCAAGCGGGTGATCACAGCTAGGAGTAGAGAGCAGGTTTGATCTGAAAAGTATGCAAGGTTGGCTGGCAGGCTTTTGGGATTCTGGTAAATTTCTAGATCTTGACTTCTGTGGGGGCACATGGATATTTGTTTTATTTTTTTAAATATTTTATTTATTTATTCATGAGAGACACAGAGAGAAGCAGAGACACAGGCAGAGGGAGAAGCAGTCTCCTCACAGGGAGCCCGATGCGGGACTTGATCCCCCGACCCGGGATCACGCCCTGAGCCAAAGGCAGACGCTCAACCGCTGAGCCACCAGGGGTCTCAGATATTTGTTTTTTAAGAATAGGACAAGCTGTATACTTGTTTAATTCACTTTTCTGCACCTTTGTTATCCCTTAGAGTAAGAAGGTTATTTTTTAAAGATTTTATTTATTTATTCATGAGAGACACAGAGAGAGAAGCAGAGACATAGGCAGAGGGAGAAGCAGGCTCCATGCAGGGCGCTGATGCAGGACTCGATCCCAGGACCCCAGGATCACGACTTGAGCTGAAGGCAGACACTCAACCACTGAGCTACCCAGGCACTCTAAAACTTTCTTATTTTTTAAAAAAAGATAAGCCACCCAGGTGTCCTGGTAATTTTTTTTTTTTTAATCAATTCCTCTTATGTCCATTCCCCTTTACATTAAAGAAGCCTTTTGGCTTCAGCAGTTCAGGCAGCCCGAAGTAGGGCATCCTATTCATATCAGAGCTATGTTACCTAAAATTTGGCTTCTTAGAAGAGAGAAATCTGGGAGAATCAAAGTACAGCAATAGCAAAACAACTCAGGCTTGATTTGGGGTTGACGCTACTCCCGTTACCTTTACTTGAGTGAATGAAAACTCAAGTTGGAACACAACTCCCACCTAGTGGTTGCTTGGGGCTAAGACACGTTTAAGGAAGCAGAGTTCTGCTGAATCTCCTCCTCTCTTCTTCATCCCCACTGGGAGAGGCTCAAAACTTGCTTCCTTCCCTGTCAGCTTCTCTAGATGGAGTTTTCTGGGGCTCCCTGAATAAACAATCTTCCAAGAAACCCAGGATATCCTCATTCATCCAAATGTATATTACAGAGACTGGCCCTCACCTCACCCCTCACTGTCACTAGACTGAAAATAGGTTATAAATGTTTTACACTGTCTGCCCTCATATTCCCAACCTCACCTCCCTGCCTCCCCCAAATATGGTCTGTGGTGGTGTTTCCATAATGTTGATTTCCACCATGGCCACAACAGAAGCCAGGAAAGTAGTTAAAAATACAGATAAACAGGTTACATATTCTATTATTTAGCCATAAAACAAACAAACCAACAAACAAGGAAATCTTGCCATTTGGTGACAACATGGGTAGACCTTGAGGGCATTATATTAAATAAAATAAATCAGAGGAAGACAAATGCTGTTTGACCTCACTTATGTGTGGAATCTAAAAACAAACAGGGGTGCTGGGGTGACTCAATGGTTGAGTATCTGCCTTTGGCTCAGGTCGTGATCCTGGGGTCCTGGGATCCAGTACTGCAACAGGCTCCCTGCAGGAAGCCTGTTTCTCCCTCTGCCTATGTCTCTGTCTCTATCTCTGTCTCTCATGAATAAATACATAAAGTCTTTTAAAAAATGTACAAACTTCAGTTACTAGAAAAATAAGCACTAGGAATGTAATGTACACCCTGATGGCTACAGTGAACACTACAGTATCGTACTTTTTTTTTTTTAAGATTGATTGATTGATTCATGAGAGACATAGAGAGAGGCAGAGACATAGGCAGAGGGAGAAGCAGGCTCCCCGCAGTGAGCCTGATATAGGACTCTATCCTAGATCCTGGGATCATGCCCTGAGCCGAAGGCAGATGCTCAACCGCTAAGCCACCCAGGTATCCCAAGTATGGTATATTTGAGAGCTGTTAAAAGAGTAAATCCGGGAGTTCTTGTCACAAGGATAAATTTTTTTCTTTTTATTGACCTAAGAGACAGATGTCAACTAAATTCACTGTGATCATTCCACAATATACGTAAGCAATGTCTCTGCCTCTCTCTCTAGGTCTCTCATGAATAAATAAATAAAATCTTATTTTTAAAGGAACTTCAACCCTTTCAGAAATATTGGAAAAGAGCCATTACTTCTCTATATGTCCTCATTTATCCTTATCTAAAAAAATAGTCTGCAGATAGTATAGTAATTCATACTACTCCAGTTACAATGATACTGCACTGTTATGACATAAAATAGATATGCTGGAATTTTTTATGAGAAGCCTATGAACTAAAAATCACATAAATTACTTTGCTGAGTATACCTTTGGGTATAGTTTGACTTCTGGAGCCATGCTAATGTTTTGCATATAAAAAATAATACCAACATCAACAAGGATGGGTACAAAAATTCTAAGAACAGAAACAGAAAATAACTAATCTAACTTTATTATTCATAATCACTCCAATGTAATTTTTAAACTGTCCCAAGTAACTTTTTAATTTATTTTTTAGTAATCTCCACACCCAATGTGAGGCTTGAACTCAGGACTTCAAAATCAAGAGCTGCACATTCTACCAACTGAACTAGCCAGATGCCCTCCACCCCCTTCCAAAGCATCTTAGCTTTTAAACACAGCATTTTAACTATACATTTTCATATTTGGGACAAAAAGAACTATCAGTGAATAGTAGTATAGTCAGAAATTTTTTCACTACAGTAAAAGTTAGCTGCCTTAAATTCCTTTCTGTGTATTCTAGGGATTGAGAAAATAAGTAAATATTTTCACAGCAATGAGAGAAAGATCCCTTGGAGAAGACAGTAACAAATATGAAAATGAGGAAGACTAGAAGGAAGCATCATGTTGGTTTAAAATGTATGGGCATGAGGGGGCACGTGTACCTTCTAGTTCTGTCTACTGAGATGGACTAAAATCTATAACATCTCAGTCGCAATGGGGTACACCCAGCAGCCTGATCTTGGTTTCTTTCTTTAATATTTTTTAAAGTTTTTTATTTATGTAACCTCTATACCCCATGTGGGACATGAACTCAAGACCCCAAGATCAAGAGCTGCACTCTCTTCTGAGCCAGACAGGTTACTCTCTTTTCTTTCTTTTTCTTTCTTTCTTTCTTTCTTTCTTTCTTTCTTTCTTTCTTTCTTTCTTTCTTTCTTCCTTCCTTCCTTCCTTCCTTCTTTCTTTTTCTTTCTTTCTCTCTTTCTTCTTTCTTCCTTTCTCAGAGACAAATGACAAACTTTTAATAAATTTGTAAATTAGATAATAGTACTGAATCAGTGTTCTTGATTTTAATAGTTATACCATGATTATGTTGAAGAATGTCCTTGTTCTTGGTATTTACACACTGAAGAGGCATCACCTCTGAAATTTACTCTCAAATGGCTCAGAAAAAGAAAACAATATGTATGTATGTATGTATGTATGTATGTATGTATGTATGTATGTATACGTGGAGAGAGAGAATATAATAAAGCAAAAGCAGTAAAATGTTAATACCTGGGGAATCTGGACGAAAACCTTTATATGGGGGACCTGGGTGGCTCAGTCATCAAATCAGTCTTGATTTCAGCTCAGGTCATGATCTCAGGACTATAAGACCAAACCTCAAGTCCCATGTTAGGCTCTGCACTGGGCATAGAGCCTGCTTAGGATTCTCTCTTCCACTCCATCTGCTCCTCCTCCCACTCACTCATGCTGTCTTTCAAAAAAAAAAAAAATCTCTCAAAAAAAATTTTTTTTAAGTTCTTTGTAACTATCCTTGCAACTTTTCTGTAATTTTGAAATCAGATCAAAATGAAGTTACGAAACATGTGTTCGCTTCTTACTTATAAATAAACTTACACACATAGCTCAAATAGTCATAATTCTCAAAGCCCAAAAAGCATGCTCCATGATATTGTCAGGAAATAAACACCTAGATATATAGCTGAAATTGTTGGTAACTTCTCTTATTCCAAAAATTCCATTTATACACACAATTAAAAAGTCTCATACCCCACAGTGAACACTGATCTCTTCTTCATATTGAAAGCCTTTTTGAAATGTTTTATCAACATGGTATTCACAGGAAGAACATGACTTCCTTCATATAAAATTATTTCTAGAGGAAATGATTTCTTCAGTTTATTGACCTTAATTTTTCCTAAATATAAAATTTTATACACAGTAAAATTGCATTTCATGGTGTAGTCACCACCATACTTAATAAATCCATAGGTTTGCAGTGTCTTAATTTTTTTAGTTAAATTTTTTAAAAGATTTTATTTATTTGAGAAAGCAGAAGTCAGGGGGAGAGGGAAAAGCAGACACCTGCTCAGCAGGGGGTCCAACGCAGAGCTTGATCCTAGGACCCTGGGATCATGACCTGAACTGAAGGCAGACGCTCAACCAACTGAGCCACCCAAGTGCCCACCCCACGCCTTTTAAAGACTTATTTATTAGAGATAAAAAGAGAAGAAGCATGAATAGAGAGATGGGCAGAGGGAAAGAATCTTAAGTAGTCTCCCAACCTAGTACAGAGCCTGACACAGGATACCATCTCAGACCCTGAAATCATAACCTGAGGTGAAACCAAGTCAGATGCTCAACCAAGCATCTTGAGCCACCCCAGCAACCCCCTTTTTAAAAAATTATCTATTTCAGAAAGAGAGAGGGCTGAGAGGGAGAGAGAGAGAATCCTAAGCAGGCTCCTGGCTGATTGAGAAGCCCAAGATGGGGCTTGATGTCACCACCCTGAGATCATAACCTGAGCTAAAATCAAGAGTTGGATGTTTAAGCCACTGAGCCACCCAGGCACCCCCGTAGGTTTGCATTCTTTATGTTTTATCTGTGGACATTTTTTTCATAATAAGACAAGGTTTTCAAAAAAGAAAAGGTTTTCAAGCATTTTATGGCAACCAGAGTTATTCCTTGGTGTAATTCTCCACTATCACATGCTTCTGACTTTCAATAAAGGTTTTTTTTCTCACATTTGTTACTCTTCTATGATTCACTGTGGGGTAAACTCTCTCATGCATCTGAAATTTGGTTTCTCTATGAAAATATTGCAACACTCCTCCCCTGTGTAGTTTCTTTCCCCTGTGTGCTTCTGTGTGAAAACTTTTGCACATTTACTGAATTCAGTTTCTCTTGTATATGCATTTTCCTGATGAACAATTGCATAGCAGATTATTACTGAAGATTTTTGTCATATTTATCTACTGAAAATACTGTCATATTTAGATTTCTTTCTCATTTTATTCTCTACGAAAGTAAACATCAGAGTGGAAGCTTTTCTTTAGTCACTATAAGAACTGCCTCCCAGGGATCCCTGGGTGGCGCAGCGATTTGGCGCCTGCCTTTGGCCCAGGGTGCGATCCTGGAGACCCGGGATCGAATCCCACATCGGGCTCCCGGTGCATGGAGCCTGCTTCTCCCTCTGCCTATGTCTCTGCCTCTCTCTCTCTGTGAGACTATCATAAATCAATAAAAATTAAAAAAAAAAGAACTGCCTCCCATATGCCTGCAATTTCATGTTGGGATGACCTCCTTAAATGCTTTCTCATTTTCACCATATCTATCTGATTTCTCTACTATATGATATCTTTGGCATCTATTGAGGTATGACTTGACACCAAAGGATTTCACACATTCAGCGCACTGTAGGGTCTCTCTCCTGTATGTGTTTTTTTTTTTTTTAATTCATGAGACACACACACAGAGAGAGAAAGGCAGAGATATGGCAGAGGGAGAAGCAGGCTCCCTGTGGGGGGGCCTGAAGTAGGACTCCATCCCAGGACCCTGAGATCACAACCTGAGCCAAAGGCAGATGCTCAACCACTGAGCCACCCAGGTGCCCCTCTGTATCTGTTCTTTGATGTCACTTAGACCAGGCTTCCAGGTGAAAGCTTTCCCACATTCACTAAATACATAGGACTTTTCTCCTGTATGGATTCTTCAGTGTCTGATCAGTAGGGACTCACAGCTGAAGGCTTTCTGACAATCACTGCATTCATATGGTTTCCCTCCTGTATGGGTTCTTTGATGTACAATGAATTGTGACTTCTATGAGAAAACTTTCCCACAACCACTGCATCTGTAGGGCTTCTCTCCTGAGTGTGTTCTCTGGCATATACTAAGTGATGATTTGGTGCTGAAGACTTTTCAACATTCACCACAGTAGAAAGGCTTCTTCTCAGTATGAACTCTCTGATGTAAAACACATTCTGACTACCAAATGAAACCTTTCTGACATTGACTGCATTTATAAGGTTTCTCCCCAGTATGAATTCTCTGCTATAAAGCGAACTCTGACTGCTGGATGAAAGCCTTTGGACATTGTTTATGTGAAAAGAGTTTTTCTCCAGTGTAAGTTCTTTGGTGTTAATGACCTGTGATCTGCGGATGAAAGCTTTCTGAATCTGACTGCATTCATTGGGCTTTTCTCCTCTATGTGCTTTATGATGTAAAGTGAGACTAAACTTAAGAGAGAAAGTTCTTGGGACGCCTGGGTGGCTCAGTGGTTGGGTGTCTGACTTCGGCCCAGGGTGTGATCCTCGAGTCCTGGGATCAAGTCCCATGTTGGGCTCCCTGCATGGGGCCTGCTTCTCTCTCTGCCTATGTCTCTGCCTCTGTGTGTGTCTCTCATGAATAAATAAATAAAATCTTAAAAAAAAAGAAAGTTCATATTCCTTACATCCATAGGGTCTTTCCCTTGTATGAGTTCTCTTACGCTTAATGAGATGCAGCTTACTAATGAAAGTTTTATGACATTCATTGCATTCACAGGGTTTCTGACCTGGGTGACACTTCTGGTGTGTATAGTGAGCTGAGACTTACTACTAAAAGCCTCCAGACATTCCCTGCACTCATAAGCTTCTCTCCTTTGTGAGTTCTTTGATGTAAAATAAGCTCTGTCTTTTGAATAAAACCTTTCAGACATTCATCACATTCATATATTTTCTCCCCTGTGCGAATTCTCTAGTGTACCATGACCCGTGAGTTCTATGAGAAAAATTTTCTGCATTCACTGCATCCATAGGGTTTCTTTCCTATGTGACTTCTTGGTATGGAAGGATTTGTAACACATGGTTAAAACATCTTTGACATTCACTACATTTATAAAATTTCATTTCTATATGACTCATATTCAGGCACAATGTCTTACTTACAGCTTCTCTACAATCACATTCACAACAATTCCAGAATGGGTGTTTTTGTGCATACTGTGGAAAAATAATTGCTTGAGTAGACTTAACTTGTCAGCTTTTTTACTTTTTTTCTGTTCTGGAAAAGTAAATCTAAATTATGTTTCAAAGTTTTTCCATCTGAATCAAATTGACCAAAGTCTTTTCTCAGGTGAAATATTCTGCCAAACACATCACATTCCTGGTGCCTCTCCATGGGATCCAGTCTGTCAGAGTTTTCCTGGAGTCAATCTGTATCATCATCAACTTGCCAGGTGTCTTCTAGAAAGACCAATGAATATGATTAGGTACTGGAAGGGGCCAAACTCTCATAAGGAGGATAAAGGATCAAGGATAGAAATGGTATTCTGGAAATAGGATACAAGTTAAAGGCATCCAGTAGAAGAGGAGAAGACAGAAGGGAAGTGGAGTGGCATAGAGCTACGGTAAAGGGGAAAAATGCATGGGTATCTGGAAGCTTAATTCTGAGTAGGAGAAAGGCAATGTGAACACTATTGGTGATGAAGAATATAAATGCTAGAAAGAACAACCAAGAAGGCCAGGTCCTAGTTATGTTCCAGATCCAACACAGAGTGCAAAGACCTAAAGCATGTATCTCTGTCTTTTTTTTTTAAGTTTGTTTGTTTGTTGTTTGTTTATAATCTCTACTCCCAAAGTGGGGCTTGAACTCACGACCCTGAGATCAAGAGTCACATGCTCTACTGACTGAGCCAGCCAGACCAAGAGTCACATGCTCTACTGACTGAGCCAGCCCTTAGGATTTAAGGATTTTTTTAGTGTTTTCAAAATAACTATCAAAGGCTCTAGTTCTTTAGGCTTTCACTCATGGACCTGCCTTTTATCCACTCACCTAGATGGCCCTTGGACATTACTGATTCCCCCTCTACAACTCCTGACTCCCTGCTCCAGATGGAGGACTGCTGCTAGACTGGAAGCCTAACAATCTGCTTCTGGATAAACATGACACAAAGAGCTTGGTCTTTGGAACTCTGAAGATGTAGGAAGGAGCTCTTTCAGAGTTAGCACCTCAGCAAACTGAAAAGCTTTCATCTGGAAGGTGAGAGCATGATCCTTGCTCTAGGTTCAGACAGACACAAAGGTTCTACCATCTATAAATCCTAAGTTCAAAGACATTAAACACTTCAGAAAACTTATAAATTCCAGCTGTTAAGAAAGGAATGGCAATAGACTGGGGTTTCACCAAGGGTCCTTACCCATAGACATGAGGTTGCTATAATTTTCCAACATTACATCTCAGTATACGTTCTTCTGAACAGCATCCAGTAGCCACCTACTGTAGACTGTGAAGTCTACAACCACATCCTTAAATAACAATGTTATATTCTTATTTCTTATTGAAATAATGGCATATTCTTATTTCAAGCGATTTTTCACTCAGTGATATGGAAAATATACATACGAATTTATTATCCTTTTTACAATACATTACATACCCAAGGTTTGGTGAATCCAGTTTTGTCTTTATGGAAGAAACTTAAAACTCACCAAAAATATCCTGACATTCAAAAATCAACTAGTGTAACTCACCAGATGGACAGAATTAGGATAAAAATCACATCGTCATGACAATGGGTGCATGAAAACCATGCATCACAGGTAAGCATACATATGTCAAAACTACTCAATGGTTCATTAAGATTTGTACATTTTGGGGCACCTGGGTGGCTCACTGGTTGAGCACCTGCCTTTGGCTCAGGTCATGATTCCTGGGTCCTGAGATTGAGTCCCACATCAGGCTCTCTGCTCAGCAGGGAGTCTGCTTTTCCCTCTCCCTCTGCTGCTCCCCCTGCTTGTGCACTCTCGCTCTCTCAAATAAATAAACAATATTTTTAAAAAATGAGCATGAGATCTAACAACAGAAATCATTGGTGATCCTGATTTAAAAAAAAAACAACACAACAAAACACTTTTAGAAGGAGGAGATTAAAAGCAACCAGAATGGGTTCAAATAAGAAAGGGAGAAGAGACTGGTGATACTGATTTTGGGCAACTCTTTTGTTTTTTGACAAAAACTTCGTGCTTAAGTGCCAGAAAGCATTTTCTGATTGTAAGGAACTGTCTTAATGGAAAATGTACTTCAAAAAACAATGTACTTCATAAAAATGCCTGTTTTTCTTTTGATTATGGCTGTCATTGGCACCAGAGGAAAACTGGCAACTCCACTTCGAACGCTGTGGTTTACATAGCAATGTTTTATTTTTTTTTAAGATTTTATTTATTTATTCATGAGAGACACAAAGGGGTGGGGGGCAGAGACACAGGCAGAGGGAGAAGCAGGTTCCATGTGGGGAGCCTGATGTGGGACTGGATCCCAGGTCTCCAGGATCAGGCCCTGGGCTGAAGGCGGTGCTAAACCGCTGAGCCACCCAGGCTGCCCATAGCAATATTTTAATGTTTACCTACTATCTGTATATACACCTATGTTCCAACTGGCTGCATGCTAATCTTCCTTCTGTGCCTTTTTCCCACCTGACTTTCCTCTGTGTGTAGTGTTGCTCTTAATTAGGTACATTCTTAGAAATGTCCTCAAATCCTTTGGGAAGACAGCTCACCTGAGATTTGGTCATTTTCAGCTGCTCTTGGGAAATGGCCCGTAACTCCAGCATCTGCTTAATGACTTTTCCAGGTCTTCTTTGAATCTTGTTAAGAGCTCTGGTCAAGAGCGACAAGACACTGCTTGTTCAGGAACCTCTACTTCCTCACATTGTAGAATCTGTCTTTTCTCGGAAAGTGAGACCTGTGGATTTAAGGGGAATATTTACTTTAGATGGCATATCAAGTACAACTGTTTAACAGAAAGAAAATAAGAGAAACAGTTAAAAGTGCAAAAAGCTCTACACCAGCATCTATATCAGTAATAACAACCACCACTTATCATGTGGCAATTATGTTACCCACTATTCTAGCTACTCTACATAGATTTCACTTAATGTTCAGTTCACAACCCTCACAGTCACTATCAATTTAGTTTATACAAGTGAGAAACTGGACACTCAGAGTTTAGGTAACTTTCCCAATGTTCTAGCTAGTAGTATAATTGAGATATAAACCAAGACTTAACTCTAAAAATCCACATTCTTTCCACTAAAATAATTTAAAGATTTTGTGACCATTTTCCTTTTTTAAAAAATTTTATTCATTCATTTATGAGAGACACAGAGAGAGAGAGGCAGAGACACAGGCAGAGGGAGAAACAGGCTCCATTCAGGGAGCCTGATGTGGGACTCGATCCCAGGACTCCAGGATCAACACCCTGGGCTGAAGGCAGGCGCTAAACCGCTGAGCCACCCAGGGATCCCTTGTGACCACTTTCCTAAAAAATCTCAAGAGAGAGAGGAAAAAAAGGAAAACTGCATAATAATAAAAACTTGGCAATGGGCCCAGATAGATTCTTTTTTAAAGACTTATTTATTTTTGAGAGAAAGTGCAAGCATGAAAGGGGAGAGGGGCAAAGAGAATTTTCAAGCAGATTCCTGGCTGAGCAGGTAGCCTGAAGCAGGGCTTGATCTCAGGATCTCTCTCTCTCAGATCTCTGTGCTCAGGGTGGAGTCTGCTGGAGATTATCTCCCCCTCTCTCTCCCCATCTACTCCTCCCCCTGCTCAGGCTCTCATCTCTCTAAAATAAATAAATAAAATCTTTACAGAATATACTGGGGTGCCTGGGTGGCTCAGTTGGTTAAACCTCTGACTCTTGATTTTGCTCAGGTCATGATCTCATGAGTCCTGAAATCGTGCCACAAATCCCACTGGCTCTCAATGGGAAGTCTGCTTGAGATTCTCTCTCCTCTCCCTCTGCCCCTCCCCCCACTTGAGCAGGGTCTCTCTCTCTCTCTCAAATAAATAAATAAATAAATAAATCTTTTTTAAAAGCCTAAAATAAGAAACATAAGGAAAAGCTAACAATTGTTATCTTTAGGTAGCATATTTTGGGGAAGCTGGCTTCTCACTACCTGTTTCATGAACAACCAGAAAGAAAAATACACGAGGGAAATTTACAAAAACCCAAGGACTAAAGGCAGAAGCCACACCTTTCATAATACATATATTTTGCAGATTAATTTAATCACTTCACAGTATTTTCAATTTTCATAGAAAGAGTAAGAAGAGAATATGACTTGGGGTCAAAGGAGAGTTGAAACAGGCCTTACGTAGAAGATTGGGTATGATAGACAAAATTGTGTGTCAGCTACGACAATCATACGCCCAGAAAACCTGTTCCCATCTTCCCAGGTGGTGGACTCAAATTATTTTTTTTAAAGATTTTATTTATTTATTCACGAAAGAGAGAGAGAGAGGCAGAGACACAGGCAAGAGGGAGAAGCAGGCTCCACGCAGGGAACCTGATGTGGGACTCGATCCGGGACTCCAGGATCACGCCCTCAGCCAAAGGCAGGCGCCAAACCGCGGAGCCACCCAGGGATCCCCTGGACTCAAATTATTGAAGCCCCCTGCCCATCAGGATCTCCCCAATTCACCACACTTGTCAGACCTGTGCACAACCAGGACAAGCTACTCAATCACAAACACAAACCAGACTGTCCAACCACTCATGCCCACACTGCTATCTCATCCCGAAGCAAGTGACCCCATTCAGGGACCCACCACATTTCGGTTATCCGACTCTCACAGCCAACCAAACACGGACCACCAAAAGTCTCCGAGGAGTGATCCCCAGCCCTCGCTGACCCACTCCCGTGACACCTGCTCTCACACGCAAGCCACCTCTGCAGTCACTCATCACAGAGCCTCCAGGCCACCTCCGAGCGCCAGACGCCCCCAGGCTGCCTTCACCAACTAAGGGCCACCCTCGCGGAGCCCTGGCTGGGCGCCGCACCTGTAAGTGAGCAACTGCAGCCACCTCAGCAGCTGCTGCCATTTCGAAGGATGGCAACGCCACTTCTGCTTCTGGCCCCACCCAGCGCTGACGGCTTCTCTCGTTCACTCCTGGGCACGTGGAGGTAAAGGGTCTCATCTTTCCAAAGACTCGAATTCTGCACAGTCGATACATATCGCGTAATACGGCCACCCGCAATGATTGGCTTCTTCACAATGGGAGCAGTCGACTTGAAATAATGGGCTGGGCAGAAGCCTCTGCAGGCTTCTTCCGCTCTAGGTCTCGCTTCCTCGAGAAAGCGTTCCCAGGCCCACACCTCTGCAGCTCGTCGACGCCGTTACATATGCTCAGTAGCGCATGCGACCCGCGGCGAAACGGTCCCCGCCCAGAGGGAGAGGTGGTTGCTCTTCCGCTAGACGGCGGAATCCGGAAAGACCTCTGATGAAGGGTGGTGTGCTCTGCACGGAGCACCAGTAGACACGTGCGCTGAATAGAAGTAACGCTAGGGTATTTGAAAGTGATGGTCATGGAAGCAGCAGCACCGGGGCCAGTAGGAGAGGGAAGCCAACCTGGAGGACAGACTCCCTGCCTGACGGTGAGGAAGAGGGGCGGCTGGGGGTTGGGGGGAGGGAGGTGGGCGAGCTCGGGGCCTGCGGGTAGGGGGGCTCTCCACGAGGCAGAGGGATGGGACCACAGCAGAGCCAAAGTGGTGTGTGTGTGGCGGGGGAGGGGGGGGGGCGGGACTTGCAAATCCTAAACCCAGGAAAAATGCAGAGATCTACTGCATTTCTGGAAGCATCTGGTGGGCTCTGCAGATCTACCAGCCCTACAACAAACTCCAATCTGTTACACATCCTGGGAAATCAGAAAGCTAGTTACATCATCAAAGAAAAGTATACTTCACCTGAATGTCTCCAACCTAGGTTGGAGATGTCAAAGACCTTACTTTTGAGTTCCTCTTCAAACGGCAGAAGACAATTTTTGTGATCCCCCAACAAAGTGGAGACCCAGGTTCAAACAGGGCTAGTCACATTAATGTGTCCTCTTATCATGCTGCAGCAAAATCTCCCATATGCTTTTATGGCTCATATATCTTAGGGAAATCCCCAGTGTTTTAATTTCCACTATTTAATCTCTTAGCTTTGGGAGTAATGTCATGATTACATCTCAGAGGTGTAAATGCCAACTATTCTTCCAGTCTCCACTGTGGAGGCTTGGCAAGTCTGAGTACCCACCTAGATATATGTATTGGACCTGAAACTGAGACTGTCTCTACAGGTTTATATCCAAATTGCTAGGTGTTGTAGATGAATTATCTCCCTCCCTCCAAAATAAAAAAAGGTATGCTGACCTAACCTCTGATACCGCAGAACATGACTGTATTTGGAAAGAGAGTGGTAGATGGAGTTAAAGATGAAGCCCTACAGGAGTAGAGTGGGCCTGTACTCTAGTGACTGGTGTACTTATAAAGACGGGCACACAGGGGTAAAGCCATCATCACAGAGATTACAGGTATGCAGCTGCAAGGTAAGGAATAATAAAAATTGCCAGCAAGTCACCAGAACTAGAAGAGGCAAGGAAGGATTCCCCAACAGGCTTTTGAGGGAGCATGGCCCAGATGACACCTTGATTTTAGACTTTTAGCCTCTAGACCAGAGAAGACATTAAATTTCGGTTGTATTGAGCCACTCAGTTTATACTAGTTTGTTATGGCAGCCCTAGGAAGCTAACAAACTAGGTGATATAAGAGAAAGCAGGGACACCTGGGTGGCCCAGCGGTTGGGCGTCTGCCTTCAGCTCAGGGAGTGATCCTGGAGTCCCCGGATCGAGTTCCATGTCAGGCTCCCTGCATGGACCCTGCTTCTCCCTCTGCCTGTGTCTCTGCCTCTCTCTGTGTCTTTCATGAATAAATAAAATCTTAAAAAGTTACTTGACTTTAAAAATATCTTTCAAAAAATAAGAGAAAGCAGTGGGAAGCATACCTGGCCATAGGTCTAAGCCACATTCCTCATTTGAGAAATACCACTACCAGACGTTTTCATTTCTTTGAAAATAGCAGCTGCTTCCAGTTTTTCAGAACCCAGGGACAGAAGACATGATTACTCATCATCCTCAATATTGTTTTTAAAAAGATTTTTAAGTAATCTCTACACCCAATGTGGGGCTCAAACTTAAAACTCCAAGATCAAGAGTTGCATGCTCAGGGCACCTGGGTGGCTCAACTGGTTAAGCGTCTGGCTTCAGCCCAGGTCATGATCCCAGCACCCTGGGATCAAGCCCCATATTGGGCTCCCTCCTCCGTGGGGAGCCTGCTTCTCTCTCTCACTCTGCTGCTCCTGCCTGCTCATGCTGTCTCTCAAATACATAAATAAACCTTAAAAAAAAAAAGTTGCATGCTCCACTAATTGAGCTAGCCAGTTGCCCCAATTCTCAATAATTTTTAATGGATTTATTTTTCTTGAGTGACAACCAGGAGACATTTTTAAAAATTTTATTATTCCAAAGGGCTAAAACTATTACCAGATGCATTTATTTATACCAGTAAAGAGGGTTTTTTAAAAATTCTTGATCTTAAGTCTAATTACTTCCCTTGCAGTTTATATGATATAAACAAATTTACAATGTTGGCATTTCTTGACAGATACTACACATACAAATGAACAAAGATTTTGTGGTACACAACTGTCTTTCATGATCTTACGAAACCTGAAAACTATTATATACATGTACTACAAAAATACTCAAAGCAAATATATTCATCTTGGACCATTCTTAATTTACTGCTTTGACTATCCAATATGTTCCAACATGAAACAAAGTGTCTTTTGGCATACCAAAGTTATTTGTTCTTCCTAACTGACTACTTCATGTTATTTTCTGTAAATAAATAGTAATGTGACAGGAATGAAATTTTTCTTATAATGTTTATATGTAAGCAACCTTTCCCAGCATCATTACACCACACTAATTCTCCTTAATAAGTGTTATCTGATGCACACTAAGTTTGGACTTCATGCCAGAGGCATCCCTTATCACAAGTCTTCCATCATCTATTTTCTTTGGTATGAAAGCTCATGTGTTTGGAAGGTATTCCAGGATTCACACCATTTGTGAGGCTTTTTTTTCTTCTCAGAGAAAACTTACAGGATAACCCATCAAAAATTGCACTCAGGTTTTATTTCTATGCAATATATAATGGATTTCACCTCTCAAGAAAAGATTTTGACTTTTCACCTTATTCATATGCCTTTCCCTAATGAAATGATGCTACACCAGCGACAGATAATTTCCCTATATTCACTGCATTTAAAAGATCTCTCTCCTGGATAAGTTCTCTGAAACTGACACCGACCAGAAGTATTCTAATTTTATTGCATTCATAGGATGTCTCTTGTATGAATTCTCTTGTATTCATCTGACATCTCACTGAAGTCTTTCCAGTGCTCACTGTGTTCCTGAGATTTCTTTCCGGTATGAATTTCCTCATGTGAAGTAAGAAAAAATTTGACAGAGAATGTTTTCCCACACTCATTACACTGATAAGGTTTCTGTCCCGAGTGACTTCTCTGATGGACACTGAGGTATGATTTCTCAAAAAAGGCTTTTCCACATTGAGTGCACTGATACGGTTTCTCTCCTGTGTGGCGTCTCTGATGTCTAATGAGCTGTGACTTCTGGTTGAAGATTTGACCACATGGAACACATCCATAGGGTTTCTCTCCTGTATGGCACCGTTGGTGGATAATAAGATGGCTTTTTTGGCGGAAAGCTTTTCCACATTCATTACATCCATGGGGCTTCTCTCCTGTGTGAATCAACTGATGTCTACTGAGCATTGCCATACTGCTAAAGGCTTTTTGGCATTCAAGACATACAAAGGGTTTCTCTCCTGTATGTGTTCTCTGATGGACAATGAGCATTGCCTTTCGTATGAAAGCTTTTCCACATTCACTGCATTCATAGGGTTTCTCTCCTGTGTGAGTTCGCTGATGGACAATGAGATGTGACTTGTCAATAAAAGCTTTTCCACATTCACTACATTTATAAGGCTTTTCTCCTGTATGGATTCTCTGATGTGTTATGAGAGATGACTTTTTATTAAAGGCTTTCCCACATTCCTTGCATTCATAAGGTTTCTCTCCTGTGTGAGTTCTTCGATGCACAATAAGCTGTGAATTGTCTATGAAAGCTTTCCCACATTCACTGCATTCATAAGGCTTTTCTCCCGTATGGATTCGCTGATGTGTTATGAAATGTGACTTTTTATTGAAGGCTTTCCCACATTCCTTGCATTCATAAGATTTTCTTCCTGTATGATTTCTCTGATGTACAATAAGTTGTGATGTGTGTACAAAAGCTTTTCCACACTCACTGCATTCATAAGGTTTCTCTCCTCTATGAATTCTTTGATGTGTTAGGAGATGTGAGTTTTTATTGAAGGCTTTCCCACATTCCTTGCATTCATACAACCTTTCTCCTGTATGAGTTCGCTGGTGAACAACAAGCTGAGACTTACTACAGAAGGTCTTCTCACATTCTCTACATCCATAGGGTCTATCTCCTGTATGAGTTCTTTGATGGATTATCAGGTTTGACTTCTGCATAAAACTTTTCCCACAATCAGTACACTCAAAAGGTTTCTCTCCTGTATGTGTTCTGTAGTGCAATCTGAGCTTTGTCTTCTCCCTGTAAGCTTTTCCACACTCTTTGCATTCAAAGGGTTTCTCACCTGTGTGAGTCCTGTGGTGGAGAATGAGGTGATACTTTGTTCTGAAAGATTTTGGACACTCAATACATCCATACGGTTTCTCTCCTGTATGAGTTCTCTGGTGTAGAGTGAGATGACATTTTGTACTGAAAGCTTTCTGACATTCAGGGCATCTGTACGGCTTCTCTCCTGTATGAGTTCTCTGGTGTATTATGAGCTTTGACTTATACCTGAAGGATTTTGGGCACTCACTACATTCATAAGGTTTCCCTTCTGTGTGGATTCTGTGATGTCTTTTAAGATTTTTCACCATGCTGAAAGTCTTCACACAGAAATTATGTTCACTGTACTGGGCCTGAGTATGGCAGGTTTCATGTAGAGTATGGAAAAATGATTTCCTGTGGCCGTTTAATTGATCAGAATTCATTTCTGCATAGTTTTTACGCTGAAATTTTGAATCCGACTTTTGTTTCAAACATTCTCCTCTTGAGAAACACTGAAGAGGTCTTTCTACAAATGGAACAAAGTTTTTGCTCAGAGAAAATAGTTTTCCCAATGCATTATTTTCATTACTTCTCTCCACACATTCATCCTTCTCAATATTTTCCTGATACCAACCCTAAACTTGCCACATTACTTCTAGGGGGAAAAAACTAGTGAATCCTACCATTATGAAACAGAGGGGGATGGAATCTCAAGTCACTATCCAAGGAGAATGGAGAGAGTGATACAGCAAGTGCACAAGATAAGTCAGAGGCATCCAGTAAAAGAAATAAATATTAAGCAATGAACTGAAGGACATGGGTGTCCTCAAACTTTTGAGGGAATCTATGAGTATCTGAAAGCATAACGGAAGAGCTATGTGAATATGGATAAGATATGGGGAAGGTGGGTTGTGTCTAACAAGCTGAAAAAGAACAACTAAGCCAAAAGAGAAAGACCAAATGAAATAGGCCAAGATCTGACCCAGAGTAGATAAAAGGAGGTCCATCTTCTACTTGGTGCCTACCAAATGAGTCATATATGGTAAAAGAATGAAGCACCATTCACTCTGATGACCTCTTTTCACCTGCTGTAAGTCACCTCTTAAGGTTCAGAGATGATGAGACAAAATATTAAAATAACGAGGGTCCCAATGCACCAATGATCAACTGTCACTTGGCTTCCACTAACTCCCACTGCACAGGTGTACTCACCTGGACTACACTGGCTTAAGAATTCTCTCTCTACCATTCCTTGTTCTCCTTCCTCCAAGTAGACCATTGCTTCTGGCCTAGTAGCTTGATAACCTGTCAAGAGATAATCACACAGAACTGAGCAATATTAGGGCCTATGATGAAGAATTCTGTTTCAGGGAATAGATATTAAATCTCAGCAAAACAGAAACTTTTCATTCAGAAAATGAAAGTAAATACCGTCATTGTTTAGTCATAAAGAAAATAAGTTTTATAACCTATACAACTCCAAAATCAGTAAGAATACCAGAGTACCCATAAATTGTACCAATGGGGGAAAAAAACAGGCAATTAATGGGCTCATGCTGAG
The DNA here is from genome assembly GCF_011100685.1 of Canis lupus familiaris. NCBI lineage: Eukaryota > Metazoa > Chordata > Mammalia > Carnivora > Canidae > Canis > Canis lupus. The sequence goes on along the minus strand of NC_049222.1, from coordinate 105,939,482 downwards.
ATATTTAGGAAAATTGTCTTTACCCAATGATATTAGGTTGCTATAATTTTCCAACATCACATCCCGGTAGAGGTTCCTCTGAACAGTATCTAGTAGCTGCCATTCTTCCCAGGTGAAATCCACAGACACATCACTGAATGACAACAAGCCCTGTAATAACATAATCCTTTTTAATCTGGAGTTACATAATGGAGTAAAATATAGAAAATATATAGGATGTTATTCTGATTAGTTTTACTATAGAAATTTATAAACAAGTATTTCTCTATATCTAGTTTTGATTTATACTTTGTGAGCTAATTAATCCATTAAAACTATCCTTTCTGCATTGTTTTTTAAGATTTATTTATTTTTTAAAAAGATTTATTTATTTATTTATTTGAGAGAGAGCACACACATGCGAATGCAGGGGGAGTGGCGGGGGGGAGGGGGAGAGAGAGAGAGAGAGAGAGAATATCTCAAGCAGTCTCCTTGCTGAGCACAGAGCCTGATGTGGGGCTTGATCTCAAGACCCTGAGATCATGACCTAAGCTGAAATCAAGAGTTGGATGCCTAACTGACTGAGCCACTCAGGAGCACCTTTTTGCATTCTTCAGTCACTTCTTCACTCATTCACTCACCCAATGTAAAATGTTGTTCAGACTTTACCTAAAAGCATCTGCAACCCACATTAGGAGCATTTAATGTTACCTACTATTCACTGCAACAAAAAAGAAAGTAAACCATAGTTCTGACTTCAAGTAGCTTCTGCTCTTACAGAGCAGCAAGTATACTCTTTTACAGATTTTATACACAGCAAGACATTATGGTTTAACAAGGGTTACAAAGGAGTATACTCAAGTTCAAATATGGGCACAAGTGGGTAAGGACCTAATAGTTCTGAAGAAAAGGTCGAGCTGGCAGAGGTGCAGCATGTTTAGTGGTGTGTTCCACAGCAAGAGCTAGAAGACACTGGAGCTGTGGGTCTTACAGAGGGAGCAGGTGTTAAAAGTGTTAAATACCATGCTGAGTTCAAGGAACTGCAAGAAGTTCAGTGAGACAAAGGAGAACAAAGAGAACGGATGCCCTGGGTACAGGCAGCAACATACCTTGAAGCAAGTGTACACATTTCCTTCACACTTGGTAGACACTGCAGTGTTTTTCATATACAAAAGTATGTTATGCTCAGAACTGCCTCTTAGAAATTGACTATGCTATGTATTGAATCATGATACTCAAAAAAAGCAAACACAGAGCTCTTACTATGTGCTATATATTGTTCTAAACACTTTACAATATGTTGATGCAATGATCTACACAATGACCCTTAGGTAAAAACTATTCTTCTCTTTGTAGATAAGAGAGATTTTTAAAGTTTTCTAGCTATGCCTTCTATATCTCCCACATTTCCTTAGGAAGATCACCATTCACTAGGTCCATACTCTGGAGGAAAACCCATCACAGATACGTCTTCACACTTAATGTCTGGGAAATATTTACTCAAAAAGTTCATGTACTTCCTCTTTATGTACAAAGTAAATCTTATAACATGTTTCTATTCTTTTGTGATGGTTTCCAGTATTACCACAGAAATGTCTGCAACTCAGCTCCTGGATCCTGCCACTTATGTGGCAATGTCCCAATTGTTAGCACCTTGCAACATGAGACATACAGATAAGATAAAACTCCTTTCCTGATTGGCTACTCCAGATAATTATTGTCTCCCAATCTAAACACATCTCTCCCAGCTGCAATATATCTATATACATCATTCACTTTGATTATATACATTTTCTAAATTGTTAACCATAGTTGTCACACAATGTTACACTGGTTTCACATGAACAATATAGTGATTCAACAAGTCTGTAGTTACGCTCTGCTCACCATAAGTGTAGCTACTGTCACAATACAACACTATTACAATATCATTGATTATATTTCCTATCCTGTATCTTTGATTCCCATGATTTATTCATTCTATAATTGGAAGCCTGTATCTTCTACTCCCCTTCACTCATTCTGCCCATCCCCTGAACCCCCTTACCAACTCTGACAACCATCAGACTGTATATACTTCTATAAACTTCTAGAAATCTGGGAAATAAACCACTCACCTGGGACTTGGTCATTTTCAGAATTCAGGTGTCTCATCAAGAGTATCCTCAGCAAGGATGAGTTTCTAGACTTGAGATCTACTTTTTTTCCTTTATAGAAAGTGCCTCATTCTAGTAAGCCAGAATCTATGGATTCAAAGAAAGATTTGTTTGAAGTGGAAATAATAATAAAAGCAGGTTCTTATACATGCAAGGAACTGTTTTAAGCATCTTCTTTTTTCACTTAACCCTCACAGTCCTAGAGGATTGACTCTAATTATTCCATTTTAGAGAAAACCAAGAAAGGAAAGGTCAGCACCTAGCTAACAGCCACACACTACCTGATGGACCATGGATTAAAACACAAACCCTCAACTGATAGAACCTCTGATTCCAGGGAAAATCACCAAATTATGAATTATCCTTTTATCTTAACCAACTAAAAAAAAGGGTGGGGGGAACATGTCTAAAACAATTGTTTTCACACAGAGACATCAGAGAAGGGAAATAGGAGAAGACCCTTGTGTGCCACAGTTCACTGCCTGGAGACTTTCTAGACCACAGCACAGGGAGGAGGAGGAGCCCAAAAAGAGTCTAGCAGTATTGCAGAGTTAACAATACAGAATTCAGAGTCAGAGAAAGCAAAGATGGCTAACACTTGCCAGGCAGTATACTAGAGAAGTGAGGGAAAACTCACTCTACAGATGCACAGAGGGTTCCTTTGAGTCTCCGGCTAAAGACCACTGACCTGTGAGGAAACCACCCAGGCCACTGGAAGGGAACAGGTGGACCAATACCTGGCGATCACACAAGATCAGGAATAGTTAGTGTTCCCACTAGCCTGTGTGGAAAGACCTTCTAATATGCCTGGTCTCATGATATGCAGAGGTCTCAGGAGAATATTACCTCAGGAATGGGGTCAAAATAATCCCAGACAAAAGACTCTTTTGACCCCACTAAATAAAGCTTAAAAGAAAGGCTTCAAAGAAACTGTTTCAGAGTAACTTGATTACATCCCAGAACTAACCTCAAAGGAAGTTAAAGGAATCAAAGAAAATCCTGCAAACGACAATGTAAAACTGACAATACATGACATCCAATAAGAGCAGACATGCAGAGAAGCAAGGAAATATAACCCATAACTAGGGGGGGAATCAAGCAAGAGAAACAGACAGAAATGGCCAAAGGGAGAGACCCAGTGGGCCAGCACACCAAAAATGCTTTATATATGCCCCATATATTCAACAAGTTAGAGATAAGCATAAGTGTGATGAAAAAATAATAAAATGTTTAACAAATGCTATTGAGACAATAGGGCATTTGTGTTTATCTCATACCAAAATTAACATAAATAGATTATAAATGTAAGAATTGAAACTGTCAGGGTGCCTGGCTCACTCAGCCTATAGAGCACATGACTGTTGATCTCAGGGTTGAGAGTTCAAGCCCCACGTTGGGTGTAGAGATTACTTTTAAAAAGAGGAAACAGGGCAGCCCGGGTGGCTCAGTGGTTTAGCACTGCCTTCAGCTCAGGGCGTGATCCTGGAGTCATGGGATCGAGTCCCACTTCAGGCTCCCTGCATGGAGCCTGCTTCTCCCTCTGCCTGTGTCTCTGCCTCTCTCTCTCTCTCTCTCTCAATCTTTCTGATGAATAAATAAAATCTTTTTTTTTTTTTTTTTTAAAAGAGGAAACAGTGAAATTTCTAGAAGAAAGCACAGAAAAACTTCAAGTGACCTTGGATTAGGCAAAGATTTCTTGAACAGGGCACAAAATGCACAATAAAAGAAGTGATAAATTAGACCTCCTCAGTACTAAAAGTTTTTGATGCTCAAAAGACACTTATAAGATGAAGGATCAAGCCAGAGGCTAAAGTAAAATATTAACAAAATGCATACTTGACTAAAAGACTTCTACCTAAAAAATACAAAGAACTTTTCCAACTTTACAAAAGAGACAATCTAGTAAAAAAGGAACAAAAGACTTAGACACTTACCCCCAATAGTAGAGATGGCTAATGAACACACGAATAGCTGCTTTAGGTTACACAACAAAAGCAAATTAAAACCAAAATAAAATATTGCTACATACCTGTTAGAATGGTTTGGATTTATTTATATTTACATTTATTGACTGATTGATTGGCTGTAGGCCCAACTTGGGGCTCGAACTCACAACCCTGAGATTAAGAATCGCATGCTCCACCAACTGAGCCAGCCAGGCACCCCAGAATGGCTATAATTTAAAAGACTGAAAATACTAAATACTGACTAGGATATGAAGAAAAAGAACTCTCCTGCTGGTAAAAATACACATGGTACAGCCACTTAGACTTGTACATGAATACACACTGCAACTTTATTCAGAATATCCAAAACTGACCCCCCAAATACAAAATATCCATCAAGTGGGGAATGAACATATTACACACAGCATATCTGTACATTACTGCTCAGCAGTAGACAGGAATAAACTAATGATAAATGGAAAATCATAGATGAATCTGCAAAGTATTTTTCTAAGCAAAATAGATGAATCTGAAAAGTATTTTTCTAAGCGAAAGAAGCCAAACACCAGCAACTGACAGAGTAGGCAGTTAGCTAGATATGAGCAGTCAACAAGTGATTTCCAACTATAAAAGGGCAGAGGCCAAGTTCCAAACACCTGGGAAAGACCCCAGGGGATATGCTTGTGTTCTTCCCTATAACCACTACCCTACTGTAGCCTCGAGCTTTATTATAATACATTTAAATTGGGGTTTTAGTCCCCTCCCCAGAGAATGGCTGCCTAAACAGTTTCGACAAACACCATTTAAGATAAAAAATTCCTCTGGCAGGCAGAATCTCTTACATGACTGGCTGCAACCTTAGTCAGAAACTGCCCCAGCTATGACCTATAACCTATCCAAACACAAAAAGAAAAAACAATCCTGACCTGGAGTGCAGCTGCCACCTCTGGGCCTGTCAGCTGTCCCATCTCAAGAATGTACTTTTGCTTGCTTAAGACTCTGGCTCTGAATTCTTTCTTGGCAGAGCTCAAGAGAAGCCAGGGAATGGGACTCCTGTTAACACAACTACTTACTGTGTAACTCAGTTTGTATGAGATGTTAGAATACATATAATAGGGGCACCTAGATGACCTAGTCAGTTAAGGATCTGCCTTTGGCTCAGGTCATGATCCCGGGGTCCTGGGATTGAGCCCCTCATTAGGCTCCCTGATCAGTTGGGAGCGTGTTTCTCCCTCTCTTCCTCACTTGTGTTCTCTCACTTGCTCTGCTCTCTCTCTCAAATAAATAAATCTTAAAAAAAAAAAAAAAAAAGAAGAAGGACGATGCCTGGGTGGCTTAGCGGTTGAGCATCTGCCTTCGGCTCAGGGCGTGATCCCAGGATTCTGGGATTGAGTCTCACATTGGGCTCCCTGCGAGGAGCCTGCTTCTCCCTCTGCCTATGACTCTGTCTTCTCTCTGTGTCTCTCATGAATAAATAAATAAAATCTTTAAAAAAATAATAAAAAGAAAACCAAATATAGGAAGAATTTTATTCTAGGAATGCAAAGATAATAAGAGCCATTCAATGATCTGAACAGATGAAGAAAAGACATGTAAGAAAAAAACAGCCACTGACAATTTAAAGATTTATTTATTTTAGAGGGGGGGAGGGAGACAGAATCCTTGAATAGGCTTCCTACTGAAAGCACACCTCAATATGGGGCTCAATCCTAGAACCGAGATCATGACCTGAACTGAAATCAAGATCTGTTGCTCAAATGACTGACACACCCAGGTGTCTCTCCACTGACAATTTTTTAAAAAATTACTAAACTAGAGATAGGGACCCTGGGTGGCTCAGCCAGTTAAGCATCTGACTTCAGCTCAGGTGATGATCTCAGGGTTCTGGGGATCGAGCCCTGCTTCACATTCCCTGCTCAGTGAAGAGTCTGCTTCTCCACCTCCCTCTGCCCCTTCCCCTGCTTGTGCTCTCTCGCTCGCTATCTCTTTCACAAATAAGTAAATAAAATCTTTTAAAAATTTAAAAAATAAACTAGAAATAGACAAGGAAGAGTATCTACAAAATAATCCACAGCATTTCTTTATTTTTATTTTTAAAAGATTTTTTTTTACTTATTTATTCATGAGAGACAGAAGAGAGAGAGGCAGAGGGAGAAACAGGCCCCATGCAGGGAGCCCGATGTGGGACTCGATCCCAGGTCTCCAGGATCAGGCCCTGGGCTGAAGGCAGCGCTAAACCGCTGCACCACCGGGGCTGCCCTCAAATAAATTCTTAGGGATCCCTGGGTGGCGCAGCGGTTTAGCGCCTGCCTTTGGCCCAGGGCGCAATCCTGGAGACCCGGGATCGAATCCCACGTCGGGCTCCCGGTGCATGGAGCCTGCTTCTCCCTCTGCCTATGTCTCTGCCTCTCTCTCTCTCTCTGTGACTATCATAAATAAAAAATTTAAAAAAATAAAAAATAAAAATAAATTCTTAAAAAAATAAGTAATTAAAAAAATATTATTATAGCAGAAGGATACAAATCATAACCCATCAAATTGAGAGAGACAATAGGGTACACAAGATCTGGGAGCCTCCCAAACCAGATGCTTCCATTGTCTTATCCCTTTGGAGTCAGCACACATTACTCATCCAGCATATCTACGAGTGACAATATGTAAGATACTGCCAACCACAGAAGCTCACCTGAGCTTCAATGTCTATAGTTTTTATTAGAATTTCATTAAGTAAGCATGACTGATCTAATATCCCTGGTTATGTGACTCAACCTCCAGCACCTTTACCATCTCAGAGTTTTGAGCTGGTTATCACCAGGCTCAAAGCCCAACCTTTTAATCATATGGTTGGTTTTTCTGGCATAAATAGCCTCACCCTGAGTCACCTCACTGGGATAACTAGCTACAAGACCCACCATAAATAACAAAGACACTCCTGTACTCAAGACATTCCAACAATTTAGAGGCTACTTCCCAGGAACTGGGAACAAAGGCCAGTCAAATTATTTATTACAAAATAACTAGCATTCCAAATATGTGACTATTCTCTAAAATGAGTAAAGACAAACTTCTCAGTTTTAAAATTGGCCTCTGTAATATATAAAGATGGTGAATCACTATGTTGTACACCTGAAACCAATGTAACATTGTGTATCCACTATACTGCAATTTAAAATTAAAGTAAATTAAAAAATGGCCAATGAATATATAAAAATGTGATCAACCATGTTAGTAATGAGAACAGTGCATATGGAGACCACAATGAGATGATGTTTAAACCCAAAAGATGGTCAAACAGCAAGACTGAAAATACTAGTATTGGAAAGCTTATGAATCAACAGGCAGTTTTATAGATTGCTGATGACAGAGTAAGGTGGTACAAAAGCAATTTGGCTTTTCCTTCTAGATAAAAATCTACTTTATGTCAAAAATTATACTTCGAGGTATATACCCTAGACTAGACAAAATGCAAAATGTCACAATGACTAGAAGACGTATAAGACTTTACAGAACTTCACTTCTTGTAACAGCTCAAATGCAGAAACAAATGTCCAACAGTATGAGAATGGATGCATGAACTATGTTGCATTTATGTAATGAAATTCATATTAATGAACCAAACCTACATGCAAGATGGATGAATCACGGACTTGTACTGAATGAAGAGCAAGCCTCAGAAGACCATATTATAATATCCTTATTATAAACTTACAAACTGGAAAAACTAAAGAGTGTACTCATTATGGTAAGAGTATATCCATATACATGTGATAAAATTATACCAGTCAAGGGAATAATACATTACTAATTTGTGAACAGTAGTTGTAAAGTTTGGGAGGGTTACACGGAGGGACTAGGAAGACAGAACAAGGATAGAGCCTTTTCCATTTTCAAACAAATATGACTTTTAGTAAACAAAACTATAAAGAAAAGCTGAGACTAATCACTTTTTCTAAATCAGGGTATCATATGAGAAAATAAAAGGATGATATACTCATTGTTGCTAAAGATGGAGAAAAAACCTGGCACACTGTGCACATAAACATTAGATAATGGAACATTATTGGGGCGTTTGGTGAAACTAAACCAAAACCTTTAAAATATGCATTTAATCTGGCCAACTTTTATCCATTAAAAAAGGAAAAATATCCATAAAATATAATTCAGTTTAAAAATACATTTCAAAACATTACAGAACTTAAAGTGACTTTTATCTGCTTTTATTGATAAGTATATAATGATAGTGATGAAAAAACTGAAAACTCCATTTAATATCAAATGTAAATACATATAAATAATGTATATATGTATGTATATGTTTATATATATAAAGTTAACAATTGTTTCTCCCATTAAGAAAGTATACATTCAAATAATAATAGCTACCTTCTGCCAAGTACCTACCTATCATGGATATAATATTTATGTCCATAAATAAATAAATAAATAAAGGACATTCCAACTCTAGTGTTGGACTAGTGTTTAGGGGTGCCAGGCTGGTTCAGTTGGTAGAGGATGTGACCTTGATCTCAGAGTCATGAGTTCAAGCCCCGCCTTGGGTGTGGAATCTACTGAAAAATTTTTTTTGCAAACCTATGTGTATTGTGTATTTGGGAATAAAGGCCTTTGGGAGGTAACTGGGTTTAGATGAGGTCCTGAAGGTAGGGCCCTCAGCAGTATCTATGAGGTAGATACCAAACTAATTGGGAAAACTGAGAATTACAGAACTTAGTACTTTACACCAAGTCACACATATGTAGCACAACAGACATAAAAAGCTAGGACTAGCTTTGTGCAGTAACAGTGTCATAGCAAATGGGCTTTATCCAAAGCACGATTATTACTAACTGAAAAAGCTAGAACTAGTATGATTTCATGCGTGTGCAAACGTGTGAACACTGGCTAACACACACACAGACATTCTAAGTATTTATGATACGATTTTAACACTTCATGGATGTACTGATGGCACGTATACAGGCGATCATTTTGCTATTCTCTCAACTTTCTGTATGCTTAAAATTCAGCTTTTACAAAAAGCAGGGAAATACAGGCACCTGCATGGCTCAGTTTTTGGCCGTCTGCCTTTAGCTCAGGTCGTGATCCTTCAGTACTAGGATCCAGTCCCGCATCAGGCTCCCCGCATGATGCCTGCTTCTCCCTCTGCCTATGTCTCTCTGCCCCTGTGTCTCTCTCGTGAAGAAATAAGATCTTTTTTTAAAAAGCCGGGAAATATGACACCCCAATATACACACCCAAACATCTCCCTGCAGCTCCTCCGGTTCCAACCCCACGCACCTCTCCCGCGAACAGTGGGCTGCTCCCTACCCTTGCACTACGCTCTAGCATCCATTCACAACCCCCCAGACACCTATTTTCACGGGGATTACGGACCCTTCAGATGCCCAAACCCGAATCCCAGAAACCCCAGATGCCTAACCCCCAATCCTTGCCTCACCGACCAGACCCCGACTGGCCCCTCGGTCAGCGGCTCTCCCAATGCCTCTGTCTACGGCCTGGGGCGCGACCCGGAGCCCACCTGTCGCTGTCAGTAGGAAGAGTCTCTTGTCCTAAACACTGATGCCACCCCAAGCTTCTGCCAAGGCCCCCAACCACACCGAAGCCGCCTGAAACAATCATCCCATCCCCTAAGAATATCCAGCACAAACCGAACCTCAAGTCCCGGGATTTCCACTTGCGCAACTCTAAAAGCCGCTCGTACAAACCTAACGTAACTTCCACCGCCAATCTGTGACCTTACGCCGTGGGAACCCAAGCTTCGGTACGCCACTTCCGCTTCCGTTCACCTGGTTCGCTGACCCCTGTAGCCGATTCAGTGGTTCTTTGGAGTGAGTGATCAACACACAAACCCTCATTCTGACGCTGGTTAGAATTATCGCGGGGCTACGCCACCGCACTGATTTCGTAACGTTGCGGTGGGAGCCGCCATTGTGAACTGTGTGCCGCCATCTTGGATCATGGGCCGTACGGGGAGCGAAGTGGCCACCCTAGGCGACCGGAGTCGGCCAGCCAGAACTGAAAGGTGCAAATCCAGCTCATCCTTTCTCTTCAAGACTTCTCAACTCCGGTTCTTCCACCTCGGCAGCGACCGTCAGTGCTATGGTGCATGTTTAGTAGGACTTCAGCGCTCTCGCTTACTGAGCTGACCAGAGCGCTAAGCCAATCACAGACCAGGCCTGAGACGGAAATGGTTGAGCCCGCTGTCTCGTCGCCCTTAGGAAGCCACTCGGAGGGCGCGGCCATATTGGGAAAGTCTGGGTCCGTACAGCGAAGGGCGGACCTGGGGCAGGGAACTGGGGGTGGCGAGGATATCTGTGGCACATTTGAGAAATCCAGCGTTAGGAGACTAGAATTGGATTTGAAGGAGCAGAGGCGTCATCAGGAGAGTTCTCTGGACGTGTGCTTCATAATCGAAACGGCTGTGGACCAGACGCTGACAAACGCGATCCACGCCAAAAGAATTAGTCTTGTATCCCGTATCCCAAGATAAACTGGGGGACATTACAGAAGGCTCCTGTGTATCCTCGTTAGTCACAGCCCGTCCGGTCATTTGTTTTTGTGAATATTGTGTAAGTAATGATCCTAGCTGCATTATTTTTAAAAATTTTGTTCATTTATTCATAAGAGACACAGAGAGGCAGAGACACAGGCTCCATGCTGGGAGCCCGACGTGAGACTCATCCGGTATCCCCAGGATCAGGCCCTGGGCCGAAGGAAGACGCTCAACCGCTAAGCGGTCCCCCTAGTTTGCATTATTTAATCATTTTCCCCACTGGTTGGTTGTACCATCTCTATCCTAAGTCAAGTGTCCGCTCTCTGCATGGCTCTGATTTCCGACGTTCTGTACCACTGGTCTCTTGCTTATCTTGTGCTGGCACTATGTTTTAGCAATGGGAGCTTTCTAAGTCTTACAGTCCTATTAAAGCAAGGCCTCCTGCCATATATATATATATATTTTTTTTTTCTACAAGCCTCTCTTTGTTCTTTAGCCCCCACCCCTTATGTTTAGGGCCCTTATATTTAATTTTTTAAAGATTTTATTTATTCATTCATGAGATAGGCAGAGACATAGGCAGAGGGAGAAGCAGTCTCCTCATGGGGAGCTTGATGCAGGACTCCATCCCAGGACTCGGATCAGGACCCGAGCCAAAGGCAGATGTTCAACTTCTGAGGCACCCAAGTACCCCGCTGCATCCAATTTAATAGTCACCCTAATAAACTAAAAATTCTGATTCCCCAAATTATTTCTATCCAACTTTATTTCCATGCTTCTCTCAATTATTTCAAAGAAAAATACCACAAAGCATCAAAATATTAACACTTATGCAGTACTATATTTATTTGATTGCTTTCTACATGAAGCTGAAAGCCACTACATGACTAAGATGTATATAATGACAGTATTGTTTGAATATCATGAGAGACTCCACATACTAAGGGGAAAGAGTGTCCCACACAGTAAAGAAAGCATCGAACCCTAAAGAATAGAGCTCAGAGATTTGGGTTAGAGTCTAGGACTAGTCAGATCTATCTGCAAATCTGTTTGACTATCAGCTGTATCTCCTTATTTTGTGATCTAATTGTGTCTCCCTTCTCACATTTCTCTTCCAGCCCTGTCACAGGACCCACTGGCTCATCTGTCCTAGGGAGACTTCTGTAGAGTAACAACACAGGCTCCATAAAGAGCTGTGAGGATCACAGACAGTATTGCTGAGCTCTTGTAAAACCCTCTCACACTAGCCTCAGTCAACACCACGGCCCTCCTCTCATCCAGTAGTGAGAACACTACTGGGATCAGAGACTCCAGAATATGAGACAGAGTAACACAGCCAAGTCATGAGTCAGATTGGATCTGGGTGAATTAGTGTTTCCTTCTGGAAAGTTGACACATGCTTCTGATATATCACATCCCAGCAACTCCCAGCCCTGCTCCAGGATCAAAATGAAATGTGCGATATAACCTATGCTTTGTGAGACCAGGAAAGTAAGGATGATAAGGAATAAGTAAAAAATCACTGGGTATTGACACTGTACCAGCCAGTGCTCTCAGGGTTTTAAATGAAGTGATTTCATTCAACCTCCAATAACCCAATTAACTAATTATTATTCTCATTTGGCAGATAACAACAATGAAACCCAGAGAGTACAAATGTCTTGCTTAAAGTTACAAAACTAGTTAGTGGCAGATGTGGGAATTGACCCCTTCAATCCATGTCCTAGGATCCTGTCATCCACTTTGTTTTGCCATGAACGAAAAGTTCCTGCAACAGAACCCAAAATGTGCCATTAGGTTTACTTTTTCTCCCAGGTGCTTGTGCTTTGTGGGGTTTCTTTTTCTTTCTTTTTTTTTTTTTTTTTCTAAAGATTTTACTTATTCATGAGAGACACACAGAGAGAGGCAAAGATAACAGGCAGAGGGAGAAGCAGGCTCCCTGAAGGGAGCCCAATGTGGGACTTGATCCCTGGACCCGGGATTACGCCCTGAGCTGAAGGCAGATGCCCAACCGCTGGGCCACCCAGGTGTCCCTGTGGGGTTTCTTTATGAAAAAAAAAAATTTTAATGCAAGTAGGAGTGAAAGGGAAAAATTCAATTAATATATGTGCCCTAAAGGCAACATCAGTCAAATATAAATATGAAAATTAAAATAAATGGAACTGTGAGGGACAAGTTCATTGCTCATGACTTAGGCACAGTCAGAGTTGCGAGTTGGAGCCAGTGAAGTTTGAGAAAGCTCCTGGCTTCAAGAGCTCTGGAAATAATCCTTGGGTCTGATTTAGAGATGACCGATGAGGAAGAATGGAATTGGAAGAACCTAGGGCAGCCTGGGTGGCTCAGCAGTTTGGTACCGCCTTTGGCTCAGGGTGTGATCCCGGGGACCCGGGATCAAGTCCCATGTTGGGCTCCCTGCATGGAGCCTGCTTCTCCCTCTGCCTCTCTCTCTCGAATAAATAAAATCTTTTTTTAAAAAAAGGAAGAACCTATTCACATCAAGGGGAACATAGTGAGATATGAGAGGAAAAGCGCATAGGAAGATAGAAATACAAATCAAGGAAAAGTGATATTAGAAGAGCTACCAATTTCTATATTTCTAACCCGCTTGCCAACAAGTGGCTCACAGTCCATTCAGAGAAAATACCAACAGGTACAGTTTTGTGATGACCTTCTGTATGTCCGGCTTTAGGGCCCTCAGGTAAATTTACACTGAATGTTCAGTGTCAAAGAATATTCTTATCCTATTTTACATGGATAGAAAATAAGACAGAATTTAACTTTGCCAAGGTCCCTCAATCCCAGTAATTGGTGAGCAAGGTCTGATGACCTGAGATACATACTGTTTCATTATTTGTAAATATTTGGGAGAAGATTAATTTACTGGAACACTGTAAAAGCAGGTGTCTAGATATCCATGTCTAGATTCAGACTATCTCTGTGCTACACACACACACACACACACACACACACACACACGTCATTCAGATCCATCCCCCAAACCTCCAAAACAACAACACAAGATGAAATTGGGAGGTCAGTATGGAGTCATACTGAGATGGGATGAATTTGATGACAAGCTGCCAGTTGTGTGTCTATCTTGCTGCAAAGTACTGGCTCGAGAATCAAGTAGAGGGAGCAATGACTACTACTTGCTAGAGATTTCCTGTGTGCAGGCAATGCCACACTCTTTAACATTCAGTCACCCTACTTAGTGTGAGGAGTGACAGTGTTCCTACCTCTGGCTCACAGGTTAAGAAGCTGAGACACACTGTCAGGGGCTCCCAATCCCTCAGTTTGTAGGAGGCAGAGTCAGGAATTTAAAAATATCTGTTCTGGCCCCAAAGGCTGGACTCTTACTCAGTATTGCTTTTAAATGGTGCCTTTTGGGGGCACAAGGGTGGCTCAGTTTGAGTGTCTGCCTTTGGCTAAGGTCGTGATCCTGAGGTCCTGGGATTGAGTCCCACATCAGGCTCCCTGTGCCTGCTTCTCCCTCTGCCTATGTCTCTGCCTCTCTCTCTGTGTGTCTCTCATGAATAAATTTTTTAATGAAATAAAAAAATAAATGGTGCCTTTCAGTGATGAAGAAAAGCATATACTATCACAAATCCCAGCAGGACCCACAACCATCCATTTCTCCAGCTTCATTCCAAATCCTGAAATCTGTCTGTGAGGACTATCATGGAGTAGCTTGAGTCTCTGTATGTATGTGTAGAGAACAGGGGCCACGACTAGAGTCTGAACGTTTACCCTGAAATCTTGACATCAAACTTATCAACTGCTCGGAGTCCAGTTCTCAGTGGTCTGAGCCAATGAAACACCTCGTCTGCACTCTTATGGGGATAAAGGGAGGACTACAATCGTCTCCTCTCTGGCTGGCTTTGGCTTCAGCAATGGCCAGCCCCCATCCAGCTTCATACCCATGACCATCCCCTGCCTGCTGTGGGGTCTCCACTGTTATGCTCCCCAATTACTCCATCAGCCCAGAAAGGAGTCCAGAGCTGAGGTAAAGCTGCACTGAGACCCCGAAGGGGAAACCTCTGTTCTGTCCAGTTCTGCACCTGCCCTCTCCCTTTGAACACTCCCCCCTCCAACAAACTTTATGAGTCATAATGAAACACTCACCAGGACTGCTAGTGAAACTGGCAGCAAGTCTGTGGCCACCAAAATATATGTTAAGTAGAACCAAAGCAGTTACATGTCATAAGATTCCCTGAGTTCACCTCCCTCGATGGGCTGCAATTACCCTGCCACCCACAAGGTGTTGACACCTTCTGCAAAGGGACTGTGGTGCTGTTAATGGTAGTCCCAAGACAAGTCAGCATCAGCAGTTCCTGGGGGTTACTAAGACACAAACTAATTAGCAGGTGCAGCTGTAGGAAACTTTGCTGAGTTGACCCAGTGAACCCTGTGTCTAAGGGAGCACAGGACACACAGATCTGTGCTGAGAAAGGTCCTACTGGGGTCTGCAAAGTGAATCTTAATCTCCAAGTTCCGCTCCCACTCAAGGGTCATGGTGTTGAGATGTGTCACATTCACAGTAGACACTAAGTTTTGATGTTTCATTGTTAAGGGTGTGATCTTTGTTGATGTCTGAGTCATCCAGACAAATGCTATCCTAACCTTCTTGCAGGAGCCCTGGCCCTTGCTGCCTGTCCCACACCCCTCTCAGGCCATTTCCAAATTTGTCTTCTTGAATTGTCCAGGGGCCAAGGTAGCACAGTAAACAAGTGACTCCACTTGCCTTTTTTTTTTTTTTTTTAAAGCTTCTGTCTTTTTTTTTTTTTAATTTATTTATGATAGTCACACACACAGAGAGAGAGAGGCAGAGACACAGGCAGAGGGAGAAGCAGGCTCCATGCACCGGGAGCCCGACGTGGGATTCGATCCCGGGTCTCCAGGATCGCGCCCTGGGCCAAAGGCAGGCGCGCTAAACCGCTGCGCCACCCAGGGATCCCCCCCCTTTTTTTTTTTTTTTTAAGATTTTAAAATGTATTCATTGAGAGTGAGTGAGAAGGGGGAGGGGCAGAGGAAGAGGGAGGAGCAAACATCATGCTGAGTAGGATGCTGGACATGGGGCTTGGTCCCAGGACCCCAGCACCATGACCTGAGCCGAAGGCAGACACCCAACTGACTGAGACACCCAGGCAGCCCTCCACTTGGCATTTCTGAAGGTGCTTCCACCCTAATCCTTGAATCCCTGCTATGAGTAATAATGCCATTCACACGGTCCCACTTCCTTTCCTTCCATTGCCCAGGATTAACTGCAGATTTTTCTTTTTTTTAATTAAAGATTTATTTATTTATTCATGATAGACATAGACAGAGAGAGAGAGGCAGAGACACAGGAGGAGGGAGAAGCAGGCTCCATGCAGGGAGCCCGACGCGGGGCTCAATCCGGGGACTCCAGGATCGCGCCGTGGGCCAACAAGCGCTAAACCGCTGAGCCACCCAGGGATCCCCCCTAACTGCAGGTTTTTCTTGATGTTTCTTTTTATACTTTATGTGTACTTGCTCTTCCACTGATAAGTCAGTTTAGATATTTACCTCCCTCCCTAAACTAAAATGATGAGAGCAAGATTCTTACACAAATTTTTATCTTCTTTCCCCAATTCTCTCCCAAATTTTTGTTTTACAATTTCTATGTGATCATTGTTTTAGCATTTTAGGCTCTGAGACTAAAATTCCCACAATCTGCCAAAGCTCTTATAGCTCTGCTTAGAGGAATTCAATGCTTAATCTCAGTTCTTGTTTACCTGTTCATCTCTTGTGGGTAAAATTCACATTTCAGGAACTTCTTTGAGAAGTTCATAGGAATTATACTCCATCAGTTTTTAAAAGATTT
This sequence comes from Canis lupus familiaris, assembly GCF_011100685.1. Taxonomy (NCBI): domain Eukaryota; kingdom Metazoa; phylum Chordata; class Mammalia; order Carnivora; family Canidae; genus Canis; species Canis lupus. The sequence goes on along the minus strand of NC_049222.1, from coordinate 105,923,048 downwards.
TATTTATTTATTCATGAAAGACAGAGACATAGACAGAGGGAGAAGCAGGCTCCCTGATGCAGCACTCGATCCAGGACTCCAGGATCACGCCCTGAGCCAAAGGCAGATGCTCAACCACTGAGCCACCCAGGTGCCCCATCCATCAGTTCTTGTATGTTCAACAGTGTTTGACTGCATCTCAGAACTTAAAAGACTTATTTGAGGTAAAGGTTATCTTTGTGACATTAAGCCCTCACATTTAATAACCAATCTACCTCTTCCTTTATTTTGGTTATCTTGAAAATTTTTTAATAAAGTGGTACAAACCTTTCAAATTCTATAATTTTTATTGTGAATACTTTTCAAAAATGTTCTGATTATTGCCTAGCACTCAACTGAAGCTGCATATTGATCAAGTATCCAGAGATGATTCTCTTACTATTCTACATGGTTGTCTGTGGATCTTCCTGTCATTCCACATAGGCAATTATATCATCTGCAAATAATGACACGTTTTTCCTTGGTTCCCAATTTTAAGTTCTTTCATTTTTATTATTGTCATACTGTGCTAGTTAAGATCTCCAGGAATGTTCTGGAGAAAAGTTGCAGCAGACCTCACTGCTGGACAACTAGGGAACATCTCTAAAATTTTATCATTAGATGTGATATTCACTGCCCAGCTTTGGTAGCTAGTATCTATTAAGTTGAAGATGTATTTATGTCTGTTTTGCTAAGCAGTTATCTTTTTCATAAATAAATGTTGATTTTTATCTGTATTTTGAATGCCAGAGTTCTTGCAATGATACTTTTTTGAATATATTTTTATTGATGTAAAAATTCACATAATATAAAATTAGCATTTCAAAGTATACAATCCAGTGACATTTATTACATTCACAATATTATGCAATTATCACCTCCACCTAGTTTCAAAATATTTTCATCATTCTAAAAAAACAAACAAACCCATAACCATTACTCAGTCTCTGTGTCCTCTTCTCAGGCCCTGGTAGCCACCAATTTGCCTTCTATCTCTAAAGATTTACCTATTCTGCACATTTCATATAAACAGGAATATGAAATGTGATCTTTTGTGTCTGGCTTCTTTCACTTATCATTTTTTGAGGCTTATAACATTTAACGACACTTCACTTGTACACACACACACACACCACATTTTGTTTATCCATTCATTCACTGACAGACACTTGGATTATTTTCACCTTTTGGTTATTGTGAACAGTGCTGCTGTGAACATTTCATGTACAAGTACTGAAGTACCTGCTTTCAATTTTGTTGAAAATATAGCTGGGAGTGGAATTCCAGGGTCAATGATAATCCTATGTTTAAGTTTTTAGAGGAACTGCCAAATTGTTTTCCAAGGCAACTGAACCACTTTCCATTCAAGCTATGTTCAAGAATTCAAATTTCTGAAATGTTATTTTTTAAAAAAGATTTTATTTATTTGAGAGAGCAAGCACATGAGAGAGAGAGAGGCAGAGGGAGAGAGAGGTAGAGGGAAAAGTAGACTCCCCACTGAGTAGGGAGCCCAATTTCGGGCTCAATCCCAGGGCCCCAGGATCATGACCTGAGCCAAAAGCAGACATTCAACTGACTGATTACCCAGGCACCATAAAATGTTATTTTTTATATTGGTAAATATTGGGCATTTTAGGAAATGCTAACAGAGAAAATGTTTCTAGTTCCCAGGATACGTTTTCATAATAAATTCAAAGTTCCTGCATTATACAGCACTTGCAATAAATATACATGGTTGCACACATGAACTCAAGTCTTTTCTCCCCTCTCATCTCATATGTTGCTTATTTTTTAGTACTTCATGTAAACCTTTTATCACTTTTGCATATTTAAGAAATAAGGAGGTTTCAAGGAGTGATGGATCATCACACTTGGCAGAAACATTACAAAAGACAGTAAAAATAAGGAGAGCAAACTTACGCAGTCTAATTCTTTAGAATTCTTATTGAGTCAAATTATCTATTACAAGACATTCTGATTTATTTATTTATTTTTTAACTTTTATTTATTTATGATAGTCACAGAGAGAGAGAGAGAGAGAGAGAGAGAGAGAGGCAGAGACACAGGCAGAGGGAGAAGCAGGCTCCATGCACCGGGAGCCCGATGCGGGATTCGATCCCGGGTCTCCAGGATTGCGCCCTGGGCCAAAGGCAGGCGCCAAACTGCTGTGCCACCCAGGGATCCCGACATTCTGATTTATAAGGAAATAGAACATTCCTGTTTACGTGAAATTTTATTACCTAATATTCTATGTCTATGTTGAGAATTTATTAAACCCTAAAAATTATATTCCTTCATGTAATTCCAAAAAGTAATAAAGTCAAATACATAAAGTCCATGTTATATAGTGTAGTCCACAATATAACCCCTACATACCCTTATCACTATTCAACTTATTCTTATTTTTTCATATATTCAAATGGCATCATATTTGCAGTGAAAGTATTTAATATTTATAGTAGAATATTCTCTGGAATCCTTTCTAAAACACTTATGTTAAGCCCTTACAAAATAATTTCATTCTATACATATTTTTTTCTATACATAGTTTTGAATTTAACTAATTACCCAAATCTAAAATGCCATCAAACATAGAAAAGTAGTAACAACTAAATGATGACATTCCATCAAATATAACATGCGTCACAATTGAAGATACAGTCAGATGTAAAGAAACAAATCCAGAAATACAAAGATAAAACACAATCATTGATGCTTTTGCCACATTTATTGCTGTGTAGAGCTTATGATGTTTAATGATATCCAATCCTCCATAGAAAGCATTTTTAGTGACCATAATCACAGTATTTCTATAATATACAGTATGATTCCTTAAGGATTTCATAACTTAACTGAACCTGGAAATTGTTCCCAGAGAATAGGATTTCTCTGCTACATGAGTTAGAGAGCAATTAGAAAGATCTGCACTAACTTCTACTTCCAGACTTCTTCTCAGCCTGCTCCTACCTACAGGTCCTGGATCTGAGCCTTGGCCTCCCTCCATAACCCTGCCCCCACAGCCCACATTTTTCTATCCTGGCCAATTTTCCTGCCTAATGGGCTTTTGTGCAATTCAGAGGGTCTTTCTTCCTCATAAACTGACACTTTTTTATTTATGTAGCCTTCAGTCAATGGGAGATTTTTGTAATAAGAAACCAAGTACCTTCCTTCAGTCCTGAACAAGTTTTCCTTTGATTCCAACTCAAAGTTTTATGTACTTTCTAGTTTACTACTCACTAAATGTGTGAATATGACTTCACCCTCCTTACTATTCTACATTCTTAAAGTCCTGGTTTTGCTTTACATTTCAGAAAATGTGAAATTTAGATCTGTTCAATAAAATACAAAATTATTTTAAAAAGCTCTGAATTGTAAACAAAGCATTTTTTGTAAATAAAGCATTTTAGATAATCACTGCAATTAATGACATTTCTTTCTTGGTATGCAAAGAATTTTGGGGCCAAAGGATTTATCTATTATATGAGTTTGCAGAAAATTAGTGGCTTTGACATCCAGATGAAGGCTTTTACTACATTTTAATACATGAATAGAGTTTTCCTCCTACATGAGTTTGCTGATGTAAGGAAGATATGCATTAACTAGAAAGACCATACGATATTCATAGCATCTGTAGGATCTTTCTCCTGTACAAGATGGTAAAAGAGTTTTTACTTTCTAGAGAATGCTATCATCATCACAACATTCCTAAAATTTTTATGTACAACAAGATGTGATTTTTCTTGGCTTTTCTGCACTCACTGCATCTGCAAGGTCCCTCCCCCAAATGAACACCCTAATGTATAAAAATGTGATTTGAAAAGAATGTTTTCCCTCTTTCACTACATCCACAAGTGTTGCCTCTTAAATACATAGCCTCTGAAATTCAAATGAAATTTTTGACAATCACTGCATCTCTGTTTCTCTCTTTTGGTAAGATCCCTTGTGGTATACTGGGAAGAGTCTTCAGATGAAAGGCTTACAACATTCATTTCCTATAGAAGTTCCATAAAGTTCTAGTATAATCACAGCATTCATGGCATTTCTATTCTATATGAGTTCTCTGAACATATAGGACTAACCAAAAACTATTTCTCACATTTCTATAGTCATTGCACAGAGAATTTTCCTCTATGCTGAGTTTGCTGATGATTAAGAAGAGCTGACTTCCGAAAGAAGGCTTTTTGACATTCATTGCATCCATAGGGCCTTTCTCCTGTGTGAGTTCTCCGGTGACCAATGAGAGTTGACAAAGTAGCAAATGCTTTCTTACAATCACAGCACTCATATGGTTTCTCTCCTGTATGAATTCTCTGATGTACAGTGAGATAGGATTTAGCTGTGAAGGCTTTATCACATATACTACATTTGAAAGGCTTCTCACCTGTATGGGTTCTCTGGTGTATAATGAGAGTTGACTTACAGGACAAAACCTTTCCACATTCACTGCATCCGTGAGATTTCACTCTTGCGTGACAATTTTGCAAATGGTTAGTGAGACCTGACTTCTGGATGAAAGCCTGTTGGCATTCGTTGCATCCATATGGTCTCTCTCCTGTGTGAATTCTCTGATGAATCATAAGATGTGCCTTAGTGGAGAAGGCTTTCTCACAGTCCAAACATTCATAGGGCTTCTCTCCTGTATGAATTCTTTGATGGACAATAAGATGTGCCTTTGATGTGAAAGCTTTGTCACACACACTGCATTTGAAGGGCTTCTCACCTGTATGGGTTCTCTGATGTATAATGAGAGTGGACTTAGAGGACAAAATCTTCCCACATTCACTGCATCCATGAGATTTCCCTACTGCATGCTGAGTTTTCTTATGATTAGTGAGATCTGACTTCTGGATGAAGGCTTGTTGACACTGACTGCATCCGTATGGTCTCTCTCCTGTATGAATTCGCTGATGAATCATGAGTTGAGCCTTTTTTGAGAAGGCTTTCTCACAATCCGAGCATTCATATGGTTTCTCTCCTGTGTGAGTTCTCTGATGCACAGTGAGATGTGTCTGAATCATGAAGGCTTTATCACATATTCTGCATCTGAAAGGTCTCTCTCCCGAATGAGTTCTCTGATGTAAAGTGAGTTTTGACTTCCAAGGAAAAGCTTTCCCACATTTACTGCATCCATAGGATTTCCCTTCTCTATGACGAGTTTTCTGATGATAGATGAGTGCTGATTTTGTAATGAATGCTTTTTGACATTGACTGCATCCGTATGGTCTCTCTCCTGTATGAATTCGCTGATGGATTATGAGCTGGGCCTTTTTTGAGAAGGCTTTCTCACAATCTGAGCATTCATATGGTTTCTCTCCTGTGTGAGTTCTCTGATGTACAGTCAGATGTGTCTGAACCATGAAGGCTTTATCACATATTCTACATCTGAAAGGTCTCTCTCCCGAATGAGTTCTCTGATGTAAAGTGAGTTTTGACTTCCAAGGAAAAGCTTTCCCACATTTACTGCATTCATAGGACTTCCCTTCTCTATGATGAGTTTTCTGATGACAGATGAGTGCTGACTTTGTAATGAAGGGTTTTTGACATTGATTGCATCCAAATGGTCTCTCTCCTGTGTGAGTCTGTTGATGAATAGTTACCTTTAACTTGCTGGGAAAGGCTGTCCTACAATCACAGCATTCATGGGATTTCTTTCCTGCATGAGTTCTCTGACACATGGTCATGAGGGGTTCATAAGCATTCACCGCACATTCATTGGATCCACATGGTTTCTTACCTAAAGCATTTGAGCAATAATTAGTGAGCCTTGTCATTCGAATGAAAGCCAGTGTACCTGCTACAGAATGAGCAGGATACTAAGGAAAAGTCTAGAAAAATATTTGTTTCTATTTACTATAAAAAACACTAATGAGACAATCAGTAAAATTTGAGTAAGCTCTGTAGATTGGGTAATAGTTCTGTATCAATGTCAATATTCTGATTTTGATGATTTTTAAAACTATTTTGGGTATATGAAAAATTGTTTCTATGAAATACACACCTAAGTATTTAGGAATAAAGAGTTCAGAAAAACACTATGTACATGTGTATATGTGTAAATGGAATAACAGGTGGAAAGAATGTGATAAAGCAAATGTGGTAAAATATTACCACCTAGGGAAATCTAAAGAATGTGTAAAATATTTGTGTATAATTTTGAGGTTTCTAAATCTAAACTATTCAGAAATAAACATTTTCAAAAGGAGAAAAATATAAAGGACATTTATGTAAGGATATATAGGAGTATTACTTATAACAGCTCGAATGTTGAAGGGACAAATTGTTTTATGTTCACACAATGGCACTCTGCACAGTACTCTGCTACTCTGACTGTAAAAATTAACTGAGCTGTATCCTTATATCTGTATATTTTTGTGTGTGTATGTTATACTTCAAAAATATTTTTACATAAAAAAGTAAGCATAAATTTAGGCAGGAGTCAATAAATGCTCACATGTAGAAGGATCCTGGAAGGAATCTGGATATTATTAATAGTAACAGGATGCCATTTAAGAGAGAGAGAACATGTCCTGATTTTTACCTTAAGAATGTCATCCTATGTATCAGTTATCACACTAACAAGGTCTCAAGTATTGTGACACAAATACTATTTTTAGGATTGTGGACTGTACTTGTGAAAATTGGCAAAGACCTGCTATGGTATATAGCATTTTTCCTGAATTATACTTTAGATCTTTCCCTCTATCTTCCAACTCAGAAGACTGTTCTTTCCATATGATGGCTTATCTTTTGCGCCCAGATAATTATTAGAGACTGATGTCTTTATAAATCCAGATGTTTCTAAAGTTTTTGTGTTCATGAATTTTGGGGGTGAGAGGATACAAAAATTGACTTCTATTACTTACTTTTGAAAAATAACAATAAATAAGACCCAAAGATCTGGCTATCACGTGGAGAAAATAAAGAAGCAAAAGTAAAGAAGTGAGGGATGCCTGGGTGGCTCAGCAGTTGAGTGCCTGCCTTCGGCTCAGGGTGTGATCCCGGTCTGGCAATCGAGTCCCACATCAGCAGGCAAGGAACCTGCCTCTCCCTCTATGTCTCTGCCTTTCCCTGTGTGTCTCTCATGAACAAATAAATAAAATCTTTAAAAAAAGAGTAAAGAAGCCAGAATATTTTTCAAGAAAACTATAATAACTTTGGCAAGAGACAATGGATATTGGGGCTTGGGTGAAAAAATAGTTACAGAAAGGAGTAGGGGATCTCCTGATTCAATAAGGAGAAAATACAGACTACATTCGTTAATGGACAGGATTTGTGGTATAAGTGAGAAGAGGAACCAGAGTGACATGAAATTTGAAGTAGTTATCAGATTTCCAGGTGCAGAAATGAAATATCTAGGTGAATATGTGTAGATAAAAGGAGGTCTGGCCTGGAGACAGAAATTTGGGGCTTATCAGCATACAAATAGTATTCTTAAGGCCATGAAAATGAATGAAACCACACTAGGAACAAATGATAGAAATAGGCAAGGATGAAACTTCATGCTCTCTTGCTCTGGAGATTTTTGAAGATGCCCAGAGAATGGAGAAAGTCCATCCATCAGGTGCAAACAATGACCAAAGAAAGATGCCAACGTAAGTCTTGAACAAATATCTGGGGGAGGCAGGTTAGAATGAAGAATCCTCAGCTTCTCACTTAAATATAAGCTTGGTTATCCTCTATTACTGATTCTTCTCTAATTCTTGATGCAACAATAAACTTTCCCAAAGCTCTTATATCATATTTAGAGAACACCGCTGTGGTCAACATTCCTACTTTCTAGCTTGTTTTGATGCATTTTCACACAGCCCACAGAAGTCCAAAAACCTGATCTCAGGATAAAAGGCTTCTATGAGGGATCCGTGGGTGGCGCAGCGGTTTAGCACCTGCCTTTGGCCCAGGGCGCGATCCTGGAGACCCGGGATCGAATCCCACGTCGGGCTCCCAGTGCATGGAGCCTGCTTCTCCCTCTGCCTATGTCTCTGCCTCTCTCTCTCTCTCTCTCTCTGTGTGACTATCATAAATTAAAAAAAAAAAGGCTTCTATGATAACAGAAGAATTGTTATATCACTTGATCAGATTAAAGGGGTGAAAACAAGAGTTGTAGAGATAACAGGAAGGGACGTTGCCAGAGAGGAATCAGAAGAGGATAAGAAGGTCTGGAAGCTGCACAGAAAACATTTTACTGGACCTGAATCAATCCAAAGAGAGAAAATGAGGTGCATCACCCTTGAAACACCAAGCAAATGAGAGCATCAGTAAAGATTTAGGTATCTGTAATGACCTTTAAAGTTTGGGCCTTGTTAAAACACAGCTGGAAGAGGTCATCCCTTCATGGCCAACTATGTTACTTTCAAATCTTACATCTTTCTGTTCTCAGTTGTTCACTTACCTGAAAAGCACTGACAATGCATTTCATCTTCTACGCTCCATGGCTTTTCTCCCTGCTTGAAATTAAGGATCATTTCTGGCTTGGTAGCTGGAGAGCCTGTTCATGGGAAATGACAAAGACTTGGACACTTATAACTGGACTTATGGGGGTTATCTAGGAAGACCACAAAAGTCTCAGGAATTGACATACTTTCACCTTGACAGATTAAAGATCTATTGAAGGTCAGAGCACGTAAGTTCTATCTGGGAACAGAAGAGAGACTAAGAATCTATTGCCTATAATCTAAAGTCCAGTATCTTAACACTCTTTAGAAGCCAAAGCAACTGAAAAAAGAAAGGCTATTGTCTGTGACATTCTGAATGACACACGGTAATAATCTTTAACCATTGTCACAGGTTGCTATAATTCTCCAACAACATACCTGAGTATAGATTCTTCTGAGTAGAACCTAGTAGCTGCCACCCTTCCCAGGTTAAGTTCACAGATACATCTTTAAATGATGTTAATCCCTATAACACATTGTTCTTCAGTTTGTGAGAATCATTACTGATGTGAAACAGACCTCTAAGTGTATGTACTGGTTGTTTTTACCATAACTTACAAAGGCTATGACTTTGTGTAATAGTTTTCATTATTCATTATGGAAAGTAAAATGCCATTAAATCTGTATTCCCATATTATAAGATGTGTCAAATCAACATGTTGTAAGTTATACATCAAATATATTTCAATTTAAACACTCTATTGCAATCGTATGCTTAATTATCAACTAATCCAATAAATTAGAAGTTTCTGAAAGGTATGCCCATTAAATCCTATAGGTAATGTATCCCTGAAATAGAAATATCTGAAAAATATATTTTGAAAAATTTTGTTTTGTTTAAAGATACTTTTAATATCTACATAAAAGATAGAGAACTATGTACTAATATAAAAACACAGCAATTATTGACCCTCAAGGTGATTTTATCTTTTTTCCCCAACTAAATCCTACCACCTTTCATTTATTTCTATTGAGGTATGATTGATATACATTCATTTCAGGTGTGCAACATAATGATTTGTAATATATTTGTAAGATGACTGCCACAGTAAGTCTAGTTAGCATTCATCACCGTACATAGTTACAGGGAAACATGTATCAACAGAAAGAACATAGAATCAGACATAAAATGACTGTACATGAGTAATTATCAGCACAGGATTATTAATATTTTTTAACATAATGAGAGATAAGATACCCAAGAATATGTGGAAGGAATGAAATATTTTTAAAATTTTTATTTATTCATTTGAGAGAGAGAGAGAGAGCTTGCATGCATGAGCAGAGGGAAGGGTGGAGTCAGAGGGAGAAGCAGACTTCCCTCTGAGTGGGGAGCCCAATGTGGATCTCAGTCCCCAGGACTTCAAGATCATGACCTGAGCTGAAGGCAGATACTTACTTAACCTACTGAGCCATTTGGGAGCCCCAGAAAGAATGAAATATTAAAATGACCATTCTGGGGCACCTGGCTGGCTCAGTCATTAGAACACATGACTCTTAAAAAAAAAAAAAAAAAGAAAAAAGAAAAAAAAAAAAAAGAACACAGGACTCTTAATCTCAGGGTTGTGAGTTTCAGCCCCATATTGGGTGTGGAAATTTATTAAAAATGAAATCTTTAGGGCAGCCCTGGTGGCTCAGCGGTTTAGCGCCACCTTCAGTCTAGGTCGTAATCCTGGAGACCAAGGATGGAGTCCCATGTCAGGCTCCCTGCATGGAGCCTGCTTCTCCCCTCTGCCTGTGTCTCTGCCTGTGTCTCTGCCTCTCTCTGTGTGTCTCTCATGAATAAATAAAATCTTAAAATAAATAAATAAAATCTTTAAAATTAAAAAAAAGACCATTCAGATGTATATAAACCAGTAGAAAATTTAAAAAGTAAAGCACTGCTGACCCTTGAATAATTGGGGATTAGGGACACCAACCCCCTTAGCAGCTGAAAATCTACATATAACTTTTGACTCCCCCAAAACTACTAATAGCCTACTGTCAACCAGAAGCCTAGCTAAAAACAGTTGACTGACACATATTTTATGTGTTTTATATACCGTAGCCTTACAATAAACTAACCTAGAGAAAAGAAAAGTTATTGAGAAAAATCACAAGAGAAAATACATTTATAGTACTGTATTTACTGAAAAAAAAATAAATCCAGGTGGACCCATTCAGTTCAGACTCACGTTATTCAAGGGTAAACTATATAGTTAATCATCATTATTTGCAGATTTTTAAAAAAGATTTTATTTATTCATGACAGACACAGAGAGAGAGAGAGAGAGGCAGAGACACAGGCAGAAGGAAAAGCAGGCTCCATGCCGGGAGCCCACGTGGGATTCAATCCTGGGACTCCAGGACCGCGCCCTGGGCCAAAGGCAGGCGCCAAACTGCTGAGCCACCCAGGGATTCCCTAAAAGTTTATTTAAGTATTCTCTACACCAAATGTGGGGCTCAGACTCACAACCCCCAGATCAAGAATACCATGCTCTTCCAACTGAGGCAGCCGGGAGCCCCTATTCACAGATTTGATTATGAATTCACATACCTGCTAAAATTTCTTTGTACCCCCGAAATCAATAATCACAGCACTTTTTGTGAGCATTTGCTGGCAGCATTGAGTAGTTTGAGTCATGGGTAAATGGAGTTGCCCCACATGCATGCTCCCAGCTGAGTTTGAACAAAATGATATTCTTTCTGCCTTGTTTCCGCTCTCATACTGTAAACAAGTTTCCTTTTAATGGTCTATTTAGTGTCATTTTTTTTCCACATATTTATGGTTTTTGTTGGTGATTTGCTGTTTAAAATGGTCCCTAAGCATGGAGCTGAAGGGCTGTTTAATGTTCCTAAGTGCAAGACAGCAGTGATGTCCCTTATGGAGAAAATATATATGTTTGGCCATGAGTTATAATGCAGTTGGTCATGAGTTCTATATTAATAAATCAATATGTTAAATAAGGTATCTTTAAATATAAACACACACACAAAAAGCAAGGTTATGCATTGTTTGATGAAAATGTTGTACACAGGTTGCTCACAGGAATTTAACCCATATTTCCCCTAGGAGCAATGGTTCAATATTTGGTAATTTGTTTATGGTGACTTTACAGAATATAATTACTGTGAATAACAAGAATCAACTGTATATAGTAACTAAAATTGGAAACCTGATTGACAATTTAATAGCTGAACAGATATGGATGAAGAATTAGTATATTTGAAGAGAGACCTAAAAAAAAACCCAAATGCAAATAGATGAGCTACATAAAGGAGAGGGTAAGAAATATAGAGGTGAATTCTAAAATGTATGTGGATGTACAAAAGACTTAGAATATCCAAGGCAATGCTGAAGAAGAAAAGAGGACAGCATAACTCTAACAGATTTCAAGACTTAAAATGTAAAAACCTATAGTAATTAAGATAGTGTAATATTATTAGTAAAAGGATAGTAAATACAACAATGGAACAAAATACAAAGATCCCCAAACATTGATAAATTGATGAATATGATAAATTATTATCAGGCATGACTGATCTTTACAATTCTGCCTTCAACTCAGGTCATGATCTTGAAGTTCTGGGGACTGAGATCCACATTGGGCTCCCCACTCAGAGGGAAGTCTGCTTCTCCCTCTGACTCCACCCTTCCCTCTGCTCATGCATGCAGGCTCTCTCTCTCTCTCTCTCTCAAATGAATAAATAAAAATTTAAAGATGCCAACGTAATTCAGTTGGGGGGGGGGAATAGTCTTCAATAAACTGTACTAGCTCAACTGGATAACTATATTGGAGAGGGCAAGATTTTCACCCTCATTTAACACATACCCAAAAGTAAATTCAAGATAGGTTACAGGTCTAAATATAAAGTAGGGGCACACGGCTGGCTCAGTTGATAAGCATGCAACCCATGATCTCAGGGTTGTGAGTTTGAGCCCCACATTGGGTGTAGAGATTACTAAAACAAAAACAAAAATACTTTTTAAAAAAGAAAAAATAAACAAACAGTAAGGTATTTAAATTTCTAAGGTAAAACTTAAAGACTACACTGATTATTATGGGATATGCAAAGATTTCATAAACAAAATGCAAAAAGCACTAACTAGGAAGGAAAATATTGATAAATTGATGAATATTGATAAATTATTATCAGGCATGACTGATCTTTACAATTCTCACAATCATGATCCACTCGAAAAATAACATTCTGAGTGTGCTTGTCAGTTATACTGATAAGGTCTACATAACATAAATACAGCCTACCAGTGGCTATAGGTAAAGCTGTCACTTTAATTACTCATATCAGAGAGAGAGAAAGGTGTAAAATCAATTACCTAATTGTCACTTTACAAGGCTAGGAGGAAAAACAGCAAAAAAAAAAAAAAAAAAAAAAAAAAAAACCTAAACATGCTAAAAAATCAATAGTAAATGGATACACAAGAAAATCAAAAAGATTACTAAAATTTGTAAAGCCACAGGAAGACTTATTAACAACAACAACAACAACAACAAAAAAGAAGACAAAAACAAAGTGATGAAAAACTAATCAACACTACAAATCCTAAAGACACGAAAAAAAACAATATGGTATTTATCTTTAAATGACAAAGTACATTTTAGGTACATCATAGTGAAAACTGCTGGAAACCAAAGATAAATCTTGAAAACAGCCAGAGGGAAACAGAAGGCACATTATATTCATGGAAAGAGTAATAGGAATGATTTCTGGCTTCTAACCAGAAATAATTCCAGCAGGCTGGAAGATACTATAATCTCATCTTTAAAGTGATAACCAAACAAAAAAGCATAGGGAAAATATTATTTTTTTAAATACTGATTGATAGATTCATTCATTCATGAGAGACACAGAGAGAGAGAGGCAGAGACACAGGCTGAGGGAGAAGCAGGTTCCCTGCAAGAAGCCTGATGGGACTCCATCCTGGATCCTGGGATCATGTCCTGAGCCAAAGGCAGACGCTCAACCGCTGAGCCACCCGGCATCCCAGGGAAAATATTATTTAAAAATTAGTATAAAATAGGAGCATCTGGCTAGCTCAGTCGGTTAAGTGTCTGCCTTCAGCTTAGGTCATGATCACAGGACCCTGGGATCTAGCTGGTGGGTCTCCCTGCTCAGTGAGGAGTCTGCTTCTTCCTCCCCTCTGCCCCTCCCCCAGCTGTGCTCTCTCTCTCAAATAAATAAAACCTTTAAAAAATTAGCATGAAAAACATTTTTCACTACTAGAAGTCCAACACACTACACATTACACAGAGTCACTTGAAATAAACACATTTTTATTTATTATTTTTAAAAGTTTACTAACTTATTACTAATCTCTACACCCAACATGGGTCTCAAACTCATGACCCTGAGATCAAGAGTCACATGATCTTCTGACTGGGCAGCCAGGCACTCCAAGACATTTTTAAATAAACAAAATCTGAGAGAATTCATTCCTGAAAAACCTATGCAGAGAAATCATAAAGGATGTTTTCAGGCTGAAGGAAAATTATGCTAGTTGAAAACTCAGATCAGCAGAAAGTAGTGAACACCAAAAATGGTAAATAATGGGATATTTATAAGGTTTTTATTCTTTTCATTTTCCTTAAAGGGGAAATTGTTTAGAACAGAGGTCTATAGGCCAAATCTGTCTCCTTGTCTACTTCTGTAAATTAAGTTTTATTGGAACATAGCCACATCCATTTATTTACACATCTATGAATGCTTTCACTATAGAACAGATTATTGAACAGATTTTTTTTTTTTTAAGATTTTGTTTGAGAGAGAGCACAAGTGGTGGGGAGGGGAAGAGGGTGGACAGAGAGAACCAGACTCTCTGTCGAGCAGGGAGCTGGAGTTTGGAGCCCAGGATCCAGAGTCCAACGCAGGGCTCAATCCCAGGACCTGAGAATCATGACCTGAGCTGAAGGCAGACGCTTAATCGACTGAGCCACCCAGGCACCCCGCTGAAAGGATTCGATATAGACTGTATGGCCAGCCAAGCCGAAAATATTTACTATCTGGCCCTTTACTGCCTAAGAATGAAATTAGTAACACTGTAAGGTGGATTTATAACAATAAAAAACTAAAAAGTGGGACAATAGTAGCTCAAAGACAGGAATTATATTGCCATTAGGTTATTACATTTTTGGAAGTATAAAGTAGACTGCAAGAATTACAAGTGTGAAGTAGGAAAGGTAAAGTGTCATGTATGAAATGATTAGTGGAAAACAGCACAAGATCAGTTCTAAGTCAACCTTGATGAATTAAAGACGTTACACTGTGAGCTCTATAGTAACCACTAAAATAATAACAATAAAATCAATAATAATAATGAAAACAAGATATACTATTCAGCATAGTCTGCCCTTGAGACACTAAAATTCACCATTCCATGTGCAAAATGCACTTTTCCCTTAAGACTAAGAATGAGACAACTGTCTACTCCCACACTCTCCATCATATTAGAGGATCTCACAGTGCAAGAAAGAAAGAAAAAACAAGAAAAATAATAGGCTTAAAGATCAGAAAAAAATATTGTTGCTATTTGCAGACAACAGGATCATGTATAAAGAAAACCCAAGAAAGCCTACAGAAAACTACTAAGACTTATGGATGAATTTACCAAATTCAGAAGACAAAAGGTCAAAATATTTTAAAAAATCAGTTATATTTCTGTACTAGCAAACAATTGAAAAATAAAATTAAAATTGTATTAGTAAAAATAGCAAAATAAGCCCTTAATACCCAAGAATAAATCAAATAAAAGATGTACAAAATTGCTATGATGAAAAACACAAAACATTACTGAATAAAAGAATATCCAAACAAAAGAAAAACTGCATCACGTTCATGGATGAAAAGGCTCAACCATTAATTGTATTTTTTACCAACATAGATTTAATATAATCACTACTACCAAAGTTACAGAAGGCATTTTTATTTTTTTATTTTTTTAAAATTTTTAAAAATTTATTTATGATAGTCACAGAGAGAGAGATAGAGAGAGAGAGAGAGAGAGGCAGAAGCAGGCTCCATGCACCAGGAACACGACATGGGATTCGATCCCAGGTCTCCAGGATCGCGCCCTGGGCCAAAGGCAGGCACTAAACCGCTGCGCCACCCAGGGATCCCCAGAAGACATTTTTAAAACAAACAAACAAAAAAAAAACAAGCTAATTTTCACATTTATATGGATAAACAAAGGATGCAAAAAAGCCAAAATAATATTGAAGTAGAAGAACACAGTTGGAAAAGTTAATTACCTGATTTCAAGACTTAAGTTCCAGGGGATGCCTGGGTGGCTCAGCAGTTGGGTGCCTGCCTTGGGCTCAGGTAGTGATCCCGGGATCCAGAATCAAGTCCCAGATCAGGCTCCCTGCGAGGCACCTGCTTCCCCCTCTGCCTATGTCTCTGCGTCTCTCTGTCTGTGTCTCTCATGAATAAATACATAAATAAATAAATCTTTAAAAAAAAAAAAAACTTAAGTTCCAGGAAATAATTATTTCCTCTAGGGAGCTGGTCTAATTTCTCCTTATGAACAATACATATCACGTAACTTTCAGTGTTTCATCCATTATTTGCATTAGGTAGAATTCTAAAGATGCCTGCCCCTTAGTTGTTCAATCTAGATATTATGTTTGGAGATTTAATCAAGGCTACTTCTCAGCTGACTGTAAATAGGAAGATTAACTTGGACTATCAGGATGGGCACAATGTAATCACAAAAGCACTAGAAATAGAAGAGGAAGATGTATCAGGAAGGAGGTTGGAGAGACCAGAAGCATAAGAGGAATGCAACTGATTGCTGGAAGAGGACCGCATGTAAAGCACCAGAAGGAATATAGACAGCCTCCAGAAATAAAGATCAACCTGCAGCTGATAGAAAGTGAGGAAAGAGGGGGCTGGTCACAAGGGAATGAAGTCTACCAACAACGTGGGTAAGCTTGAAAGCAGTTTCTTCCCAGAGCCTTCCAGTAAAAACTCTGTGGACTCACATCTTAGATTTTAGTCTTATGAAATCCAGGGCAGGGGTGCCTGGGTGGCTCAGTTGGTTAAGCATCTGCCTTCAGCACAGGTCATGATCCCAGGGTCCTGGGATTAAGCTCTGAATCAGGTTCCTTGCTTGGTGGGGAGGCTGCTTCTTCCTCTCCCTCTCCCTGTAGTTCCCTCTGCTTATCCTGTCAAATTTTTAAAATCTTAAAAATATATATATCCAGGCAGAGAAATTAGCCAAGCCAATCCAGATTTCTGACGTAAAGAATGTGGAATAATAAATTTGCATTAAGTTGCTAAAAGTTCCTGAGAATTTGTTTTGGCGCCAAGAGAAAACTAACATATTACTGATACTGTAAACATTATAAACTATTTATAATTAAACTTAAATACGTCATACATTATGTATCTATTCACCTGTATTCATTTAGGCAAACTCAATGATCTACATTTCATTATTCTACCTTTGTCTTGATGTTGCTTTTATGACTTATTTTTCCTAAATTCTTAATTTAGAAATGTGTGTTTCCATTTGATAATTATTTTTATTTTTATTTATTTATTTATGATAGAGAGAGAGAGAGAGGGAGAGAGAGAGAGAGTCAGAGACAGGCAGAGGGAGAAGCAGGCTCCATGCACCGGGAGCCCGACGTGGGACTCGATCCCGAGTCTCCAGGATCGCGCCCTGGGCCAAAGGCAGGCGCTAAACCGCTGCGCCACCCAGGGATCCCATGATAATTATTTTTATAAGCCTCTGTAAACCCATGACAATGAAGGGCAAAACACAGAAACAAAAACCCACCAGGGCCTTAGTAATTTTCTTCTGTTCTTAGGAAATGGCTATCATTTTTTAGTCTACTGTCTTTTCTGGTTCTGAACATCTGACAAAATAGCTCTGATCGAGGATAAAGGAGATATTTCAATGAAAAGCTTTTAGTTTCAACAATTACTCAACATCCCTCTTTTCATGAAGGAAGAACTCTTCTTTGTCTTTCTTCTTATTTTTTAAGAGAGAGAGCATGTGAGTGCATGGGGTGGGGTGGGCAGAGGAAGAGGGAGAATCCCAAGCAGGCTTAATGCTCAGTGTGGAGCCTGAGTCGGAGCTCAATCTCACAATCCTGTGATCATGATCTGAGCCAAAATCAAGAGCTGGATACTCAACTGACTGAGCCAATCAGGTGCCCCATAAAGGATGAATTCTTTTTTTTTTTTTTCTTTTTTTTTTTTCAAGAAAATTTTATTTTTTATTTTTTTTTATTTTTTTTTTATTTTTTATTTATTTATGATAGTCACAGAGAGAGAGAGAGAGGCAGAGACACAGGCAGAGGGAGAAGCAGGCTCCATGCACCGGGAGCCCGATGTGGGACTCGATCCCGGGTCTCCAGGATCGCGTCCTGGGCCAAAGGCAGGCGTCAAACCGCTGCGCCACCCAGGGATCCCAGGATGAATTCTTCTTTTTTTTTTTTTAATTTTTATTTATTTATGATAGTCACACAGAGAGAGAGAGAGAGGCAGAGACACAGGCAGAGGGAGAAGCAGGCTCCATGCACCGGGAGCCCGACGTGGGATTCGATCCTGGGTCTCCAGGATCGTGCCCTGGGCCAAAGGCAGGCGCCAAACCACTGGCCACCCAGGGATCCCCCCAGGATGAATTCTTAAATGCACAAAGCTGGAGTTAGAAAAAGGAGCCCTCAGAGAGCCAACTAATCAGCTCACACACCAACTAGGAACTTCTAATCTTCTACCTTTACTCCTAAAACACAAAACACAGAGAAAGCCAAACCAGGAGCTACTGCTCCCTTGTACAGCACCAGGCAACTATGGGATACCTGATTCTGGACTTCTTAAGGTCTGGCAGGTTCTAAATTCTAGAGAGCCAAGTTCTAGACTGGAAATCAAGACCAAGTAGGTGGAATCTGTAAATCTGTACAGACTGTTGTAGGTTCTAAAGTATGTAAATCAAATTTCTTTCTGCCTAAATCACCTCCCTGTTTATAACAATACTATTGGAAAGTTGCTTGCTTAGTCCTCAAGGCACTGCATGGCAGACATTGTTCAAGAAATTTTCTGCTCGTGGTGACAGAACTGGTGAGGGGAGGTCAGGACAAGACACCCCTTAGAGCACACAGATACCCACAGTTTTTTCTGAGAACCAAGAGGGGAAGTGATGGGATAAGAGGCAGTCAGGTTCAGTAGGACCCACAATCAAATTCCTCTCCCTAGCTCCAAGACGGGGTCCATCTAGTCCCCTAGAGCAGGAGGAATGGGGACAAATGTCTCCCATAAAACAAAGTTGCTCTCTAAAGCCTGTCCAGGCACACAGCAGGACAAACCTACCAAGACCTGCCCTTGTCCACACTGAGCCACAGGATAAGCTTGGATTCGACCCACGGACAACCAATTCCCTCACATGCTCACATGCTACATAGAGAAACCATGGATGTCTTTGATAGGGTTCTGACAGGCACTCTCTTCACCAGCCACTTGAACTCAAGCAGAATTCTCATGTGAAGAAAAATAGACAAAAGCAGATGAACTGCATGTCCCAGAACCCCTGTAGCAACCAAACAGCCAAGGACCAGCCACTCACTAGAAAAACAATGTATCCCAAACTGTAATTCTCAGAAACCTGTGGTGTGGCACACATGCCTCAGTTCTCAGAAAAACCAGAGGGCCAAGACAGAAACCAAACTACACTCCAACTTGAGTTGGGCCTGGGTCCTCACTGATGGAAATTACCTCCTTCTGACCTCTTTTTGGGAGGCTGAACAACCTGGGATTGGTGGAACCAGTAACTAGACTGGGCCTCACCTACTCCTTTGCTCATGTGGAGAGAAACCCCACAGTAAATTATAATTTTTATCATCTACTTGATACAACTTTCTTGAGCATACAGAATATTTGTAATAGCTGTTTTTAACATCATTTTCTGTCACCTATGCCAATTCTGGGATTCTACTGACTTTTCTTCATGTTGCAGACCTGGTTAGGTTTTGAGTAGATGCCAGACATTGTGATTTTGACATTGTTGATTTTCTTGATGGATTGCTTTCTTTTCTTTAAATACTACTGGGTATAGGTCTGGGAAGCAATTAATTTACTTGGAAACAGTTTGGTTTTGTAGTGGTTTGCATTTATGCTTTGTCTGGTTCAGAGCAGCCGTTAGTCTAGAGCCAATTTGAGTGACCCACTGAGGCACTATTTTTATGAAGTTCCATTGTGATTTTCCAAATGTTGGGCTGGGGCAGGGAGGGGGTTCCATTCCAATGGGTGGAAACACAAATTACTTCCAACCTGTGCAAGTTCCAAGGATGGCTCTGCCTGTTCCTTTCCAGTAGTTCTTTCTCCAGCCGAGGGAGCTTCCTCACATATGTGTGATCACAACTTCAAATCATGTGGGGAATGTGCTACATCTGGGTGCAGCTCCTCTCTGTAACCTACCCCATAAATTTGAGCCACCTTAAATTCTCCAAACTCTAAACTCTCAATTCAGAGACTGCCAGAATCTGATTAGATTCTCCCTCCTATGCTGAATGGAAACTCTCTCCAGGCTGGAGGTAGTCATAAGGCTCTCTTCATTTGTTTCTTTTCTCTTGAGATAGCTATCCCGATCTCCCTATTGCCCAATGTCTGAAAACAGCCCACTCGTATTTTTTTGTTATTAATAAGAGTACATAAGCATTTGTTAAAAAAATTGTTGGAATTGGCTGTGAAGAATTCTGGTACTTAGGCACATTATGGAATATGCATTCTATACTCAGAATAGGATGTTAATTTATACAATTTCAGAATAGATACAAATACATTTGGCAGCATTTACAGCACATAAATCTCATGTTCCTTTAGGGCATTTATAAGTTATTTTACAGTGCTGATCATTTGATTTACATATTTCAAAAGTATTCCTTGCTGGTCACATATAATGACACAAGTGTTAAGATTCCCTGATTGTAGAAAAAAAGTTACTCCTTGTGCACACTTCCATAAATTTAATGGCTAGGTAGGAATTTACTATAGTATGAATTCTCTGAAATCTAATGTTTTTGTAGTAGATAGAATGATCTCCCAAAGATGTTCATGTCCTAATCCCCAGAACCTATAACTATGTTCCACTACACTGCAAAGGTCATTTAAAGTAAAAGATGCAATTAGGTATTCTAGGGCCATCTGACTTGTTTCTAGAGTTTCACATGCTCACAGAGGAATTGTGCCTCAGGACAAATTATATGCAGAGCCTCACCCAATGCTTGATTTAGAGCTTTTGAGCTCTTAGATTTTTTATATTTTTAAAAAAGATTTTATTTATTCATGAGAGACACAGAGAGAGGGGCAGAGACACACAGGCAGAGAAAGAAGCAGGCTCCACACAGGAGCCCCATGTGGGACTCAATCCCGGGACTCCAGGATCACGCCCTGGGCCGAAGGGAGGCGCTCAACTGCTGAGCCACCCAGGTGTCCCTGAGCTCTTAGATTTAGATGAGATTTTGGACTTGGATGGGATTGAGATGCTAGGAGAGAGTGAATATATTTTGCATGTGGTATGGACACAAATAATTGGATGCCAGAGAATGATCTGCAGTTGGCAGATAATACCCCCCCCCCAAAAAAAATGTCCACACCCTAATCTCCAGGACCTGTGAATATGTCACAGTATAAGGCAAGGGGGAATTAAGGTAGTAGGCAGAGTGATTTTAAGATAAGAAGGTTATCCTGATTATCTGGGTGGGCCCAATGTAGTCATACAGGTCTGTAAATGTAAGAAAGAGGTAGACATCAGTGCCAGAGTGATGGAAGAACTGATCAGCTATTGCTGACTTTGAAGGTGGAAGGGGTCTGCAAGCCACAAATTTAGGCAGCTTCTAGCAGATGGAAGGGCAAAGAAAAACGGGTTCTCCTAGAGCGTCCAAAATTAAATATAGCCCTGCCAACACCTTGTATTTAGTCCAGTGGGATGCCTTGTATTTAGTCCAGTGGGATGTATTTAGTCCAGACTTCAGACCCCCAGAGCTGTAATACATGTGAGTTGTTTTAAACCACCAAATTTATGGTTGTTACAGCAGCCTCTTATCACATTCATCATATTCATACATTTTTGCTACAGGATGCAATTCCTAGTCCCAAGATTTCATTTATTAGAAAAGTCCCAGATTCCCAAGGTATAAAATTGTGACATATTAGTTTGGCAATAGAATTCCCAACTTAGAATTTCCATCTTTTATTGTGTTCAGGGGTTTTCTCCTTCCTGTAAGTTCTTCCACATTTTACTAAAAATGTTGTCCATATTCGGTGTCTCTAGAGGTGTCTTTCTACACTTCTGTGATGTGATGAGGTAGAACTTATCATTGAAAACATTATCACATTCTTTCCTAATATTCTGGTCCTGTAGGAATTCTTTGATGCCAATGGAGTTATTACCTCCAGGAAAAGGCTTCCCTACAATAGCTGCATTTCTGCCCAGTGGGATTTCGTAGATATTTAATAAGTCTGAATTCTCACAGACTTATCCTCTACCATCAGTACAGCCATTGTCTATCCAAAATGAGCTCTGACATATAATGTGTGGAATATTCTTGCTAAAGGCTTTTCTATTATCAGATAAGTTATGGTATCAGAGATTTTCTTTCCTACACAATATCTGTAACATAAAAGACATAATTTATTACAGAAGGTGTCACATTCACTGCATTTGCAAGACTTATTCCCTGTGCAAATTCCTGACTATCTACTGAGGCCTGATTTCTTTGAAAAGGCTGTTCCACAAACATTACATTTCTATCCCCAAGGAACTCATGGAGGTTTAACAAGGGCTGAGTTCCCAAGGAAGGTATTTCCACAGGCACTGTGTTCATCTGGTTTTGTTCCTGTGCAAGTTCACTGATGTATAAAGAGCTGTGACTCCCTGAGGAAGGTTTCTCCACCTTCAGTGAATTTATAGCTTTCTCTCTTGTATGAGTTTTCTTGTGTTTAATGAGGACTGACATGTGGGCAAAGGCTTTGCCACATTCACTGCACACATATGGTCTCTCTCCAGTATGAGTCCGCTGATGCTGAATGAGCTTTGACTTGCTCCTGAAAGCTTTTTTGCACTCACTGCATTCATAAGGTTTCTCTCCCGTATGAATTCTCTGATGCTTGGTCAGATCTGACTTAAAAAAGAAAGTTCTTCCACATTCACTGCATTCATAAGGCTTCTCTCCTGTGTGAAGTCTCTGATGTGCAATGAGGTATGCCTTCTGGGAAAAGGCTTTCCCACACACGCTACATCCATAGAGTTTCTCCCCAGTGTGAGATCGCTGATGTCTATTGAGACGGCACTTTCGGCTGAATGCTTTGCCACACTCACTGCATCCATAGGGTTTCTCTCCTGTATGAGTTCTCTGATGTACCATAAGCTGTGACTTTCTGGAGAAGGCTTTTCCACATTCATTACATTCATGGGGTTTCTCTCCAGTGTGAGTTCTCTGGTGTTCAGTGAGCTGAATCTTCCTCATGAATGTTTTCCCACATTCACTGCATCTGTGAGGCTTCTCTCCTCTTTCAGTTCTCTGATGCCTAATGAGCTGTGCCTTCTTGGAGAAGCCTTTTCCGCACTCACTGCATTCATGTGGTTTCTCTTCTGTATAAGTTTTTTGATGTTCATTGAGCTTTGATTTAGAGCTACTGGGTTTAATGCATCCATGGCATTTAATTCTAGTAATGGTTGTATCCTGCTGGATGGAGACTGATGATTTCCCACATCTACCAAACTTATCAGAATTCTCTCCTGCATATCTTCTATTCTGGGTAACAAAACCTAAGTGTGATTTCAAACTTTTATAACATGAGCCAAACTTATTGTGTCTTTGTATTAAAGGAACAAGACTTTTGCATAAATCGAAATTATTTCCAAGTGCATAACTTTGCTGACATCTTTCCAAAGTTTTACTCCTGTTTTGGTTTTCTGGGTGCCACTGCATATGGTCAATCTCCCATATTTCTTCTAGGAAAAAGAAGAATGAAAACATCCATAATTTTAGGGGGAAAAATGTAAAAAAAAAAAAAAAAAAAAAAAAAAAAAAAAAAGCCATGGTTTGGGCTAGCTCTCTGTAAGATCCCAGTCTAAGAGAAATATACCCTGTGCTCTGTGCAAAAAAGACAGTATTATAAAACAGCAAAAGGAAAAACAGACTACTTCAGAAACAGCCTAGAATGAATAAATATAAGTTGGGATTCTTTCCAAATAGGACCTTGCAAAATGGTGACAGAAGTAAAAATAGAACCACACTGTGATTGGAACAGAACAAAAGAAGATAGAGGGGATGGATCCATTCATCCAACAAACACTGAATGTGCTGGTATTTGGGAATATACTACAATATGATATTTAAGCATTAGAATAATATTAGAATATCAAAATCAGAATAAATCAATGACACTAAGGTACCTTATATAATCTCTCTCTCTGGAGCTGTCATTCTAGTAACAAGAGAGAGAGCAAGATTGAGGGGGGAAAGAGCAGATCAACAAGTAACCAAAGAAAAAAATTACAGAATGTGCAAAATGGTATGTATATTGAAGGTGACAGAGCAGTGGTAGGTTAATCTTAGTTAAAATAGTTATCCACGGGGATCTCTGGGTGGCTCAGCAGTTTAGCACCTGTCTTCGGCTCAGGGTGTGATCCTGGAGTCCTAGAATCGAGTCCCTCATCGGGCTCCCAACATGGAGCCTGCTTCTCCCTCTGCCTGTGTCTCTGCCTTTCTCTCTCTCTGTGTATGTCTCTCATGAATAAATGAATACAATCTTTAAAAAAAAAAAAAAGCTATCCACGAGACAAGGAAAGTTAAGGTGACATCATAAGATAAGAATGAGCAAATGTTATGCAAATAACTTGATGAAGAACATCCTAAGAAGGAACAGCCAATGCAAAAACCGAAAGGCAGAAAAACTTAGGCATGATCAAGAAACATAAGAGAGGCTGATGTACCTGCATTGTCTTGAGCTTGAGTGAAGGGGAAATAGATAAGTTTCAAAAGGGAGGAAGAGGGATCCCTGGGTGGCGCAGCGGTTTGGCGCCTGCCTTTGGCCCAGGGCGCGATTCTGGAGACCCGGGATCGAATCCCGCATCAGGCTCCCGGTGCATGGAGCCTGCTTCTCCCTCTGCCTATGTCTCTGCCTCTCTCTCTCTCTCTGTTTTTATCATAAATAAATTAAAAAAATAAAAAAAAAAATACTTCCAAATTAAAAAAAAAAAAAAGGGAGGAAGAATTGAGAACATATAGATGATAGAGGAAGACTTTGTTAGAAATTAGATTTTAGCTAAGAGCAATGGCCATAGGCGACTGAATGTCTTTTGGCAGGAATACAATATTTTCCAAATACCAATAATCACATATCTGTTGTATGAAGAATGAACTGGAGAGATGAAGTTGTTGAGAGAATACACAAGAGGCCACAGCAGAGTTCAGGCAAGAAGTAACAGCATTAGCATGAATGACCATCATGGAGATAGAGAAACAGACAAGGACAATGACAGTATAGAGAAGGGAAAGACAATGACAGGACAAAAAGATAAGGCTCAGTGTAAGAATGGATGCCAAAGGAAGAAAGAATCATCAAGAATAACTTCTTGATATGTGGCTTACACATCTCTATAAATGCTGGTGCCATTTAATACGACGAGGAACATTAGGGAGACAGGTTTGGCATTTGTGGGGAATCAAATGCTTCATTTTGAGGGACACATTAGGTTTTATATAATATATACGTTCAAGGGATCCCTGGGTGGCGCAGCGGTTTGGCGCCTGCCTTTGGCCCAGGGCGTGATCCTGGAGACCCAGGATCGAATCCCACATCGGGCTCCCAGTGCATGGAGCCTGCTTCTCCCTCTGCCTGTGTCTCTGCCTCTCTCCCTCTCTCTCTGTGACTATCATAAATAAATAAAAAATTAAAAAATATATATATATATACGTTCAAGAACAAATATGAAGTACCTGGTTAGATCTATGAGTGTGGAGAAAGTTCCAGACTTCAGATAACATTTAAGTGGGGCTCCATGCGTGGAGCCCAATGCAAGGCTTGAACTCACAGCCCTGATATCAAGACCTGAGCTGAGATTAAAAGTCAGCCACTTGGGATCCCTGGGTGGCGCAGTGGTTTGGCGCCTGCCTTTGGCCCAGGGCACGATCCTGGAGACCCGGGATCGAATCCCACGTCGGGCTCCCAGTGCATGGAGCCTGCTTCTCCCTCTGCCTGTGTCTCTGCCTCTCTCTCTCTCTCTTTCTGTGACTATCATAAATAAATAAAAATTAAAAAAAAAAAAAAAAAAGTCAGCCACTTAACCAACTGAGCCATCCAGGCACCCCTTCAGATAACAATTTTAAGTCATGAGTATATAAATAGTACTTAAATATCTGGACTACACAGAACCAGATGAGATAATATAGGAAGGATGGACAGAGAAAGAGGAAAGCCCAGGATAAGAATTTCATGGATTCCACGTCTTAAGAGTTTTGGGAGAGGGATATGCAAAGAGAATATGAAAATCCTATCCAGAGACGTCAAAAAAAGTGTGTTTTTTTTTAAAGATTTTATTTATTTATTCATGAGAAACACAGAGAGATTGAGGCAGAGACACAGGCAGAGGGAGAAGTAGGCTCCATGAAGGGAGGCCGATACAGAACTCGATCCCAGGGCTCCAGGATCATGCCATGGGCCAAAGGCAAGTGCCAAAACACTGAGCCACCAAGGGATTCCCCCAAACATCAAAAAAATGTTGATCAAACATATAAACAATGTGGGTTTTCATAACAAAGGGCTAGAACTGGAAAATCAGAATGTAGGACCTACAGAATTTCATCCCAAGATCATTGAGGTAAAATATTCAACAATCATCTTGTTACTTAGTCTTTCCTTCACATTCCACCTGCACATCAAAACTAAATTTATATAAAACACCAATCACCTATTTAGAGTAATACTGTAGTCAATACTTGAATTTTCTTTGTAGAAATGATGCAACCTCATCCAGTCCAATATATCCAGACACATATATGTCCATCTAGAATTTAAAAATAGGTCTTTAGGGTCACCTGGGTAGCTCAGTCAGTTAAGCATCCAACTCTTGATTTCACTCAGGTCATGATCTCAGGGTCATGAGCTCGAGCCCCATGTCTAGCTCCATGCTGAGTGTGGATCCTGCTTAAGATTCTCTTTCTCTCTTCCTCTCCCTCTTGCCCCAACCCTACCACCTGCATGTGTGCACATTTTCTCTATTAAAAAAAAAAGTCCTTAAGCCATTTGCCCTTGTCCTAGAGAACAGTTTATTGACTGATGGAAACATCACCTTCTCCAATCAGTTTAATCACACTATAACTGTGTACTGTGCTGTTCAATAAAATTTTCTGCAATAATGGGAATGTTCTATATCTATGTTTTCTAATATGGTACCCACTAGCCACACTGACTATTGAGTACCTGAATGTGAGTGACTAGAGTAATGGCAGAACTGAATTTGTAATTTTACTTAATGTTAATTAAATTTATGTAGCCACATGGGGCCAGTGGCCAACACACTGGATAGCACAGGTATAGGCCATCTATATTCATATAAACCATATTCATTATTTGCCATTTGATATACTCATTCCCAAAATTTCTTCTTTCAACTGATGCCACATTCTTCCTTAATCTCTCTGTTCCTACATCATCTCTGACACCAACCAATTAAGAGAATCCCCAATCAAGAACAAAACATTGACCTCCCTTATCTTCCATTTATCCTAGAACTCCAAGCTCAAACTTGCCATGTTTCGATGCTACTATCCAGCTATCAAGACTCAAACAGGGATCCCTGGGTGGCGCAGCGGTTTGGCGCCTGCCTTTGGCCCAGGGCGCGATCCTGGAGACCCAGGATCGAATCCCACGTCGGGCTCCCGGTGCATGGAGCCTGCTTCTCCCTCTGCTGTGTCTCTGCCTCTCTCTCTCTCTGTGACTATCATAAATAAATAAAAATTAAAAAAAAAAAAAAGACTCAAGCAAGCTATCAAGCAAGGCTGTCTAAAAATAGCACAAAAGATAAAATAGAACTAAACTCACCCTCTATGCCAATTATTAACATAAAATCCACAATAATCAGCCATTTCCTTTCATATAGTCTCCTAGAGGCCAATCTGTTAAGAATCTCCTACATTACCTTCCTCATTTCCATCTCCAAAAACTTTTTACTGACTCATATCATTTTTATTTGAAACTCAGCTATCTTTCTTGAAGAAATTATTTTATCAATCTTCTTTTTTTTTTAATTTTTATTTATTTATGATAGTCACACACACACAGAGAGAGAGAGGCAGAGACACAGGCAGAGGGAGAAGCAGGCTCCATGCACCGGGAACCCGATGTGGGATTCGATCCCAGGTCTCCAGGATCGTGCCCCGGGCCAAAGGCAGGCGCCAAACTGCTGCGCCACCCAGGGATCCCTATTTTATCAATCTTCTAAAAAGTATTTTATTCTTTCTGTAACACTTTACCAAAGTGTTTACCAAATCAATTTCTCTAATTTTGCAAAAACAGTCCCTGTCTATGCCTCATAATCAAATGCCTAAAATTTTAGGATTTTAGGCACATACTTCAACCTAAGACTTTGACATTTGGAAGGGACTTCCATCCTTCATTAGACTCAAATCTTTCAGGGTGTATTAGAGTGGTCGTTCTTCAACTACAGGGATCAAAGCACAGTCTTTCCAATCTCATATGCTCAGGGCACTGTCCATATTGAGTAGAGCAGAAGCCAAATCTCAAGATGAAGCCTGTGGTCTGAAAAAGTTCCCACGTAGTTTATACACATATCTCTGATTTAAACACGAAAGAAAGAAAGAAAGAAAGAAAAGAAAAGAAAGAAAAGAAAAGAAAAAAAAGAAAAGAAAAGAAAAGAAGAAAGAAAGAAAAGACACAGAAAAGAAAAGAAAAGAAAATAAGAGAATAACATACGAAGGAAAGGAATTAGGAAGGCATAGAAGAAAGAATACGCCCGAAAACTCCCGAAACCGAAAGCACGACCGCCAACGCTGCCCCAAAACCCCCCCCTCGACCTTCCTCTCCAGCCCTCCCGCCGAACCGACCCTACATCCACTAAACTCAGCACGAACCCCCCCGACCACCCACGAACGAAAAACTAGAAAGAAAGAAAGAAAGAAAGAAAGAAAGAAAGAAAGAAAGAAAGAAAATAAGGCCTACTTTCAAGATGTAATGAACAGATGCAAGTGATGCTGTCAGTGAGTGATTATGTAGTCTATACACAGCAAGAAAGAGTAAGATAGAGACCTTTTCTCTATATGGAAAAAAGAAGCCTCATACCAACCAGTAAAACAATAAAATAACATGTGATCATTACTGAGTCAATGCAGTATAGACACAAAGTACAGAGAAATCAGAAAAGAGGGAGTTCCAAGTGTGCACTGGACTTTGTGGAGATAAAAAGAGCTCAAGGTGAAAGAAGCCAGTATCTAGCCAGAAAAATCCAACACAATCAAATGCACAGGTGCCAGTCCTCCAGCTTATTGGACATTATATTACCCACTTCCTCCTCTTTGGAATGAGTTTGTCACTTGTTTTCAGGACATTTTCTGACCCTCCTCCTACCATAGCCCAATACTTCTCACTCTACCCAGCTGGGTTCTTATCTTCTCAACCTCTAAATATATGTGGACCTCTTGTTTTTTTAACCAGTTCTTGTTCCTCCTGTTTTCTCATCAAGTTCCAGTTCCCCTTCTTTAATGCCCCATGCCCACAGAGGAATACAGCCATACAGCATTAAAAGGGACTAAATTAACACAGTCAATGTGTGTAGCAACTGCTGCAACGCAAGACCAAATGATCACAGCCTACTCACAGATCACAGGTGGGAACTGAGAGTGTACAATTTC
Organism: Canis lupus familiaris; assembly: GCF_011100685.1. NCBI lineage: Eukaryota > Metazoa > Chordata > Mammalia > Carnivora > Canidae > Canis > Canis lupus. The sequence goes on along the minus strand of NC_049222.1, from coordinate 105,893,722 downwards.
CAAGGGCCTTTCCAAAACAACAAAATTTAACAGAAATAGCAGAGACCATCAGAAATAGTACAGAAAATTCAAGGGAAGTCACAGGTGACCAAGCACCAACATGTACTGCAGCACAGCAGAACCTAAGTAAAATGCACTTGGAGTAAAAGGATTCACTAAGAGGAAAAATGATCTCAGGTTACAACACTAAAGCTGAGGGGGAAAGGACTTCTCGGGAAAATTATTCTCGGTGCAGACAAAATATAGAATTAGAGATCAGATCAGACTACAGAAGGGGAGGTGTCAATTTGGAAATAACTGTCAGACTACAGACAGCTTAACTCTTCAAATATATATGAGTACATTCTATTATGGTGAAATCATTATGGGAGAGGAAGGAGGACTCTGCTTTTGCATACAGGAAGGAAGACATCAAAGGGCGGCTGCCCTGGGGGCTGGCAACATACTGGGGATTACATGCAGATTAGACTTCAGTAGAAGAGGTCACTTTGGTACTCTCCAGCAGAGAAAGAAGAGTTTAGGCCTAGAGAATGAATGAAACTCTTAATATGAGAATCAAGCAGAAGATTAAAACAAAAACAAAAAACAAACCCAGGACCAGGAAGTTGGGGAAGCAGAGACTGAATAAGTAGACAGAGGTGCCCTAAGAGTAAAGGTACGTGTAATTTTCAAATGCCTTCAGGTGAGGTGGGGTGTCAGGGAGGGATTTCAGCCCTTTTGAAAGGGGCAGGGATGTGGAGAAGATGAGAACTGTGCCAAGTGCAAAGCCGTCTGTACAGAAGCAAATCGTCAAAGAACAGGTAGTGGGAACTCTGCAGAAAAAGAAGGGGAGAAGACACACACAAGCTGGGCAGGAGGGAACCAGGTAAGAAATCTGGATCCTAGATGAAAGGCTGTAATCAGATCTAGAAATGAGAAAAAAAGAAAGACCTCATCCTTTCACAGCAGGCAAAGAACAGCCCTAAAAAGAAGAGAGATACAGAAAGGAGTTGATCAGATATCTGTGTCACCAACTGGTATAAAAAAAAAAAAAAAAAAATTTCCCCACAAACTACTTCCAGAGTGTTAACCTTTCACTGATCAACTGGAATTTTAGTGTCCTTTCTCCCCATTTTCCTGATTTTCACTCACTCACCTGGACAGGTTTGACTATGAGCTACTCCCTCTACTGTCCATGGCAGTCCTCCTTGCTCCAACCGAAAGAGTGAATCTTGTTTGCTGGCTTGATAACCTGTAAAATGGGAAATCATGGACAACTTGGCACCAAGTACTTAAGCCTGAGGAATCTATGAAAACTGGAGAGAGGTTGTACATCATTTGTACTTCAGTAAAGTAAAATCCTTTCCCAGGGAAGGGAGAACATCTACACTCTAGGGCCAAAGAGGAGAGTAAGAGTCTATACCCTACAATGTTTAGTCCAAACCAGGAGATATTTCAGGAATACTACAGATTTTATTGAATGAGAAAGAAAAGGCAACTGATTGTGATGCTGTCCTCACCCAGGGATACCAGGTTATTGTAGTTCTCCAACATCACGTCCCAGTACAGGTCCTTCTGAGACAGAGTCAGTAACTGCCACTCCTCCCAGGAGAAGCTCACAGCCACATCCTCAAATGATAATGATGCCTGTAACAACAAATGTCAATGCAAGCTAAGGTAGAACAGATGATGTGGAAGAGAGGAACAGGAACACATTCTGGTCATTTTCCCATGATACATTATGCACACTGTGGGTATTTCACGTACCACATACCCCATGTATCTTAGTCCACTCAGATTGCTATAACAAAATACCACACACTGGGTAGCTTACAAAAAACAGAAATTTAACCTGTAATTAAGAAGGTATAAAGGGAGCATGGCTACTATCTGTACTCCAAGCTGTTATTAAAGAATGGAATTTTCAGCTGTCTTCTGCCAAATGGCAAAATTCTCCTTCATGGAGGACCACTCACAGATCAAGCACCCATTCATTCTATTAAATAATAATTAATTAATTAATTAATTAATTCAGGCTTTATTCCTGGGTAAAGTGTGGACTGCTAGAAGGTTGTATCATCCAGGTGCACAGCTTTTGAAGAATTTATCCAATCGAGTTCTGCTTTGGCATTTACCCCCTTAGCTTACTCTGAGGAACACAATGAGAAAAAGCCAAAGGAAACATCCTGTGTCTTTATTACATGACTGATACTGAGGACACTGTCTACCACAAAATTTTGGTGAAGAGCGAGGAAAAGAAATTTCTTAAGTACTAAGAGCAACAAAATTACTTTCCCTGAAGAACTGATTTGCTTTCTCCTCATAGATACTACACATCACATAGCTTTTCATGTTTTTCTCGTTATTACAGGTGCCAAGAAAGGAGACACAAATTCAAAGCTAAGGCAGCCCACAAAGTCTTACACAGTCATTTACCTTGGTTCCATCCTTAAGAGCTTTGTATGAACCCTATGTCCTATATATTTTCCTTCCTAACCTACCCAGATTTTAAGATTATCACCTAAACTTATTTTCCAACAGATGCTGATTTTTATCAACTATGGTGTCTCATTTTATCAGACTGTGTTTTAGAAGCTTCCACAAATCCACTGGGAAACAAAGGACAAAATAGGTAAAATAAACCTTACCTGGGAATTGGTCATTTTCCTGTTCTAAAGAAAGGGCTAGCAATCCAGGATATGCTCTGTCTTCTGTCTGCTCTGGGCCTGCCTGGAGGTTATGGTCAGATATCTCAGGTCAGGCTGCTGCCAGAAATGATGATCTCCTAAGCCTGGGACCTTCTCCTTCTTCCAGTACTGATAATGTCTTGTTCCCGTATCCTAGAACCTGTAGATTCAAGAGCAAATTCAACTGTAAGACTACATGCACCCAAGACTCACAGCTTTCCCTTGCCATGCTGACTCACTCTAACAAAAGGCCCTAACATTTCCTCTGCATCTTTAACACCAGGGAAGCTTTTATATCATGGGGATGTGCTCCATAGGTAGATAAGGAATAGGCAAGAGGAATGCCTTTTTTGGGGGTGGGAAACTAGAAAAAATGTTGGACTAGAATGGATATGAAAGAGATGGAGGGGAAAAACCCAGCTTACGATCTTGTCCATTGCCAAGTTCTCACACACATCAATTTTAGGAAAGATAATATATACAAGTGGTGGTCCTGGAAACTGCCTTAAAACCACCTGTGCCCATACATTCCTAAAATTTTTGTTAATTGCACTGGAGCAATTATCCCATGTGAAAACCAAGATCTATACAAATCCTCAATACTACTCTATAAGGTACGCATTATCTCCATTTTATATACAAGTAAGCTGAGGCTTAATCAGGTGAAGTGTGTTGTCCACATAACTTCTTCCCTAAGGGGATGTTAGGTGGTGGTTCAGCGGTTTAGTGCCTGCCTCTCCCTCTGCCTATGTCTCTGCCTCTCTCTCTCTCTCTGTGACTCTCATGAATAAATAAATAAAATCTTAAAAAAAAAAATCCCCAAGTAGCAACTGAGAATCTGAATCCACATCTGCCCATCTTCATGATGACATATCCCTTTTCCAACAGTCTCAAAATACAATTTTCTTTTCTTGTGCATTTTAAGAACTTCATTCTGTAGCACATTATACAGTGGAGTGGCCATATGGCCAAAGTTGCAAGAATAGAACCTCTGGAACCAGTTCTTGTAATATTTGCTACGCACATCCAGCCAGCTCCTTCCACACAAGCCGGAATGCAAAGAGAGACCCATCCTTGCCTCAGCAGCAGCAGATCAGAAATCAGTATCTCCAATGGCCAAGCCCTGGACCCATGCTAGAAACTCACACTCTGAGGACACAAACACCATGAAGTCAATTTGAATTTTGTTTCACCCTGCAAGGCAGCAAATTATTCTCAAAGATTCTCTAGCTCTCCTGAATCCTCTACACCAAGACAGCTGATCTCTGACCCATCCTCTGGTGGACTGGTAAACTTGGTGAACAAGGATAACTACCCACTTCCATGTCTAATCCTGACAATGCTTTATCCCAGTCTTGGCCTTTCATCCAGTCTGAGTGCTGGCCTACAAAGGACGGTATACAGCTCAAGTGCAGAACTCCATACGGGCAGGAGAGAGGTAGGAAGAGGGGGTTAGACATGAATGAGTTTACAACTGAGATCTCTAGGACTGGAGATCAAGGACTCAACCATTTCTCAGAAGCCCTTGACAGACTTTCCTTCACACTTAACAGATTAGAATTACACCAAATGTTCATGCCTAGAACACTGCAATGAAACTGAAAATGGCAATGGAACTACCCTGATTGGTAGGACTACTCTACATTTCCTACAGAACTGTGGTTAAGGTCAAGTTCCCAAATGGATGGCTGCCTAAACAAGAGATTTTCTTAACCAAAGGGGCATGGATGTCAGGTTGGCAGCTAAAAGTAGCTAATAAAATAAATTAATAGGTTAGAGGAGGAAAGCCTAAATTGATATTGAAAAAACAGCTCATAAAATTCAGTATTCCTTTTGTTACAAACCTATAATAGCCTAGGAATGGAGTGGCTACTTCCTTAGGCTTATTATGGTACAATGGGAAATAGATATTTGGTTTATGTCCCAGGTTTCTGGCACACAGCTCCTAAAATCCTTGGAATCTGTGGAGTGACAAGAGTAGCTTTTATATGCCAATGAGCTTATCAGTGACTGGGGATCCCCAGATAGCTTCAGGATAGGAGGAGGTCCCCAGAAAGACCAAGGCATAATTAGTGGGTTAGAACTTTCAGCCTCACCCCTGGAACCTCTGGGAAGTGGAGGGAGCTGGAGATTGAGTTTAATCACTAGTGGCCTACATAATTCACAAAATCTCCTAAAGTACACAGTTTGGAGAGCTTCTGAGTTGGTAAACACTTTGAGGTGCCAGGGGTGTGTGTACCCCTACCCCTACTCCACAGGGACAGAAGCTCCTGTACTCAGGATCCTTCTGGATCTCACCCTCTTCAACTGGCTATTCATTTTTATCTCTTACAATAATTTGGTGATAGAAAATAAAGTATCTTCCTGAGTTCTGTGCACTGTTCTAGTAAATTATTAAACTTGGGGGGGTGGAGAAATCCCTGATTTATTTATTTTAAAGATTTATTTATTTATTTGAGACAGACAGAAAGAGTCTGCACGTGTGTGAGTAGGGAGAAGGCAAAGGAGGAGGGAGAGAGAGAGACAGTCTCAAGCAGACTTCCAGCTGAATGCAGAGCCCAACCCCAGGATCACAACCCTGAGATCATGACCTGAACCAAAAGCAAGAGTCAGATGCCCAACTGACTGAGACACTGAGGTGCCCCTGAAACCCGATTTATAGCCAGCTGGTCAGAAGTACAAATGGCAACCTGAGAATTGTGACTGGCATCTGAAGTGTGGTCAGTGTTGTGAAACAAAGTCCTTAACCTGTGGGATCTGCATTAACTGCTGGTAGTTAGCATCAAAACCGAGTTGAATTTTAGAAAACTCAGGGGTGCCTGGGTGACTCAGCGGTTGAGGATCGGCTTCGATTCAGGGCATGATCCTGGGGTCCAGGATCGAGTCCCACGTTGGGCTCCTTGTGGGGAGACTGCTTCTTCCTCTATGTCTCAGCCTCTCTCTTGGTGTCTCTCATGAATAAATAAATAAAATCTATATATAAAAAAATAATTTTAGGGGGATCCCTGGGTGGCTCAGCGGTTTGGCACCTGCCTTTGGCCCAGGGCGCGGTCCTAGAGTCCCAGGATTGAGTCCCGCGTCAGGCTCCTGGCATGGAGCCTGCTTCTCCCTCTGCCTGTGTCTCTGCCTCTCTCTCTAAGTCTATCATGAACGAATAAATAAAATCTTAAAAAAAAAAAAAGAATTTTAGGATACCTAGTTGGTGTCCAGGGAGTTGGAGAATTGGCTGGTATGGGGAGGACCCCCATACATGTGATGTCAATAATGTTGGGGGCGGGGAGGAACAGCCTGCTGATAAAACAAGAATAAAATCCTATGAAGTTCTTGTAAAAGGATACCTCAAGTATAACACCATTTGCATAAATTTCTTAAATGCACACAGAATAGATATTGTTTGAAGATAGATACTTAAAGTCCAAAAATCATTATAATGTAAAATTTCAAGTTAGTTTACTTCTAGGGATGAAGAGGAACGAATGGAGTTGGGACTTGTAGTTGACACATTAGTTGGATGTCACACTTTCTTTCCAAAAGATAAGAGGAAAAACATCTGAAGCAAAACATAACCAAAGCAAAAATGTAACACTTTACATGCTCAATTGAGAGCCAATGAGATGCTGGAAGCATTTCTATGAAGCATGGAAAGATTTAATTACTACCATTCTCATTCATCACTGATCTTACCATGTCATTAGAGAAAAGAATCAAATAGCAATCATCAATATGAAAGAAAAGGCAATAAATTATCAACATTTGCACAATATTACTGTAGACCCAGCAAACTCAAGTAATTGAAATGGACAATAGTAAAAAATAAGAGTTAGTCATGATGAACACAGTAATGTATAAACTCCTCAAATCACTAATATAACATTGTGTGTTGATGTACTAAAATAAAAAAAGTTTAGTCAGTGGTTGAAAAATTATAACCTTCCTTTACATATATTAAATACCATCAGCATTATTATTTTTGGTATAATTGAAATGTATCAGTTTCAGGTGTACAACATAACAAATTCAATATCTGTATATATTATGAAATAATCACCATAATAAATATGGTTAATAACTATCACCATACGGTTATAAAAACTTTTATCTGGTGATGAAGAGTTTTAAGATCTATTCTCCTAGCAACTTTCAAATATGCAGTACAGGGACACTTGGTGGCTCAGCAGTTGAGTGTCTACCTCTGGCTTGGGGTGGGCATGATCCCAGCACCCTGGGGAGGCCGCTTCTACCCCTGCCTATGTCTCTGCCTCTCTCTGTGTCTTTCATGAATAAATAAAATATAAAAAAAAATAAAAAAAATATGCAATATAGTATTATTAACTATAGCCACCATTCTGTACATTACATCCCTATGACGTATTTATTCTATAAATGGAAATTTAGGTCTTTTGATTCCCTTGACTCATTTCACCTACCCCCATGCCCCAACCTCTAGCACCCACCAATCTGTTCACTGTATCTATAAACTTGGTCTTTTGGTTTTGTTTCATTTTTTTTTAAGATTCCCTATATATAAATGAGATAATACAATATTTATCTTCCTCTGATTTATTTCAATTAGCATAATGCCCTCAAGGTCCATCCATACTGTTGCAAATGGCAAGGTTTCCTTCTTTCTTATGGCTGAATAATATTCATGTGTGTGTGTGTGTGTGTGTGTGTGTGTGTGTGTGTATACTGACTGAGCCACCTATCAGGCGCCCTTCTGATATATGCACTTCTAATACATGTCTAAATTCCCTCCCTTGAATGCTTTAGTTGCATTCATCAGAAGTTGACATTAAGGATTATTAAAATGCAATTCAAAACATTTCCACTGTAATATTTTTTGAATATGGATTATTTAGACTTGTATGGTATGCTTACCAAAAAAATGGAGATTTTCTAGTTTTCAGCTTGATATTGCTTTATGAGCTTAATTCCACTGTAGTCAGAGAAAATATTCTGTGTGATTTCAATACTTTGAAATTTGTTTAGACTGGATTCATGACCCATCATATACTAAGTTTTTATAGTTGTTCTATGTGCATTTGAGAAAAATTGTTGAGTGGAGTGTTTTACACTGGTCAAGTTTGTTAATCATGTTCTTCTAATTGCTCAGGAGTTGGTGGTATAGTGGGCTGCTGACATGTTTTTGTAAATAATGTTTTCCTGGAACACAACCATACCCATTTGTATGCAGTCTCTAGGCTACTTTCATCTTATAATGGCAGAGTTCAGCAGGTGCAGGACTATCTGGCCTGCAAAGCCTAAAGTATTTACTTTCTCACTGCTCTTTACAGAAACCTTGCTGACCACTGTTAAACTATAGCCTTCTAGCTTTCTGTCTCCTTGTTCTTTGTTACTGAGTGAAGTGTGCTAAGAACCTCCTGTTGTGACTGGCCATTTGTCATTTCTCCTTGTATCTATCATACCCTACACTTCAGAAATTCTACTAAGTAGGGAAGCCCAGGTGGCTCAGCAGTTCAGCACCGCCTTCAGCCAGAGGCCTGATCCTGGAGACCCTGGATTGAGTCCCATGTCAGGCTCCCTGCATGGAGCCTGCTTCTCCCTCTGCCTGTGTCTCTGCCTCTCTCTCTCTCTCTCTGTGTCTCTCATGAATAAATACATAAAAATCTTATAAATAAATAAATAAACAAACAAACAAATAAATAAATAAATAAAATTGGGGTATAATCACACCAAAGAATACCATACAGCAATGAAAAGAAAATGAACTACTGCTATATGGAAAACTTAGATGAATTTCACAACAAAATACTAAGCAAAAGAAGCCAGATACAAAAGGACATGTACCCTATGATTCTATTTGCATAAAGTTCTTTTTAAGATTTTATTTATTTATTTGAGAGACAAAGAGAGAGCCAAGGGAGCAGCAGAGGGATAGAGAGAAGCAGGCTCAGCTGAGCAGGGAGCCGGATGCAGGGTTGGATCCCAGGACCGTGGGATCATGACCTGAGCCGAAGTCAGATGCCCAACTGACTGAGCCATCTAGGCACCCCTCCATTTGTATAAAGTTGACAGCCAGGAAAATTTAATATGATGTCTTCAGATAATAATTACCTCTGGGGAGAAGGAAGGAGATTAGAATAAGGTGGAGCTCCTAGGGTACAATAGTCCATTTTTTCATTTTTTTAGGTTATACTTGAAAAATACTCTTAAAGACAAGTAAGGATTGGAATGCCTAGGTGGCTCAGTGGTTGAGCATCTGTCTTTGGCTCAGGGTGTGATCCCGGGGTCTGGGGGTCGAGTCCCACATCGGGCTCCCTGTGGGGACCCTGCTTCTTCCTCTGCCTGTGTCTCTGCTTCCTCTGTCTTTCATGAATAAAACCTTTAAAAAAATAAAAAGTAAGGATCAGTTTTACTTATAAATATAGAAGCAAATTTTTAAAATTTTATTATGAAAAAAGTTCAAGCCGAAGAAGAAGAAACAGTGTAATTAAACCCCATGTACAAAGAGGAGGGGTACCAGGACGGCTCAGTGGGTTAAGATGAGACTCTTGATTTCAGCTCAGGTCATGATCCTAGAGTCATGGGATTGAGCCCCATATCAGGCTCCTTGCTGAGTGGGGCCTGCTTGAGATTCTCTTTCCTTCTTCTGCCTCTGCCCCGGAGTGGAGTGGAGTGGAGTGGAGTGGAGTGGAGTGGAGTGGAAAGGAAAGGAAAGGAAGAAGGAAAGAAAAGAAAGAAATCAAAGTATAATCAAACTCCTCATATCTATTATATACCTTCAATAATTATCAACTCAAACCTAATTTTTATTTTCTACACCACCACTCATCTCCCTTCACCAATGGATTATTTTGAAGCAAATCTAAGACATCTTTTTATTTCTAGATGCAAAAATATTAAATAAAATATTAGCAAATGGAACCCAGCCACATATTAAAAGAACAAAACATTATGGATAAATATGGTTTTTTTCAAGGAATATAAGACAGTGGGAAATCTAGCAATCTATAAATCAAATATTAAAGACAGAGAAGAAAAATATAAATGATGGGCTTTAATGTACAGCATGGTGATTACAGTTAAGACTGTATTATATAACTGAAAGCTGCCAAGAGAGTAGACCTTAAATGTTTTCACCACATAAAAAAATGATAATTGGGGAGGTGGGTGGGGAGATGGGGTAATTGGGTGATGGGCATTAAAGAGGAGGGCAGGTGATGTGATGAGCACTGGGTGTTATATGCAACTGATAAATTACTGAACACTACATCTGAAACTAATGATGTGCTAGAAGTTGGCTAATTGGATTTAAATTTAAAAAAGAAGTGGTAATTAGATGTGACATGATGCAAACGTTAGCTAACGTAGGGTGGTAATTATTTTGCAATAAATGAGTGTATTAAATCAACATTTTGTATACCTTAAACTTACAGAACCATTATATGTCAATTATATCTCAATAAAGCCAGGGGGAAAAATCCTTGAGAAAGAGGAACAAAACCCTGATAAATCAGTTACCAGGGCACCTGGGTAGCTCAGTGGTTGAGCGTCTGCCTTTGGCTCAGGTCGTAATCCTGGAGTCCTCGGATCAAGTCCCGCATCATGTCCCTCACAGGAAGCCTGCTTCTCCCTCTGCCTATCTATTTCTCTCTCTCATGAATAAATAAAATATTTCTTAAAAATCATAATTACCAATTATTCAGACTATACTAGGTACCAGGGACTACACTTTGTACTTAAAGAACATTTGCTAATTTAATCTTTATAACAACTCTATGACAGTTTTGTTTTGTTTTGTTTTCACGAAGAAACTGACTCAGACATTAACCTACCCAAGTCAGAAGCAGAAGTAGATTCTTCTTACTCCACAGTTCATACACTTGCCACCTGGCCATAATTATTTGCAGATAACAAAAATAATCAACTAGAAAATATAAAGGAATCAAGGTATAAGCTAGTAGCAGTAACATTAGTAGACTGAGGTGACAAAAATAGCGTATTTTTAAAAATTTTTGCATTATATGAGAAGAAACAAAAAGAGGGAGTGGCGTCATACAGGAAAAACTCACACCATTTACAATTAAAACAATATAGACCATTTAGGAATAAACATAAACACGTATGTCTAAAACAGTGGAAAATTATCACCACCACTGGCCAAGGAAACAAAAACACTTGGGTTAAAGGAAATCCATCACATATTCCTGAAAGTATTGGACCTAGACCTACATCAGTTTTACCCAAATTATCATCATTAAAGATTTTATTTATTTATTCATGAGAGACACAGAGAGAGAGGCAGAGACGTAGGCAGAGGAGAAGCAGGCTCCCTCCGGGGAGCCCCATGTGGGACTCATCCCAGGACCCAGGGATCACGCCCTGAGCCGAAGGCAGACACTGAGCTACCCAGACTTCCCCAGTTTTACCCAAATTAAGTCACCCACGCGATGGTACATAACTTCAATAGTTAAAAAAAGAAAAGAGGGCAGCCCGGGTGGCTCAGAGGTTTGGCGCCGCCTTCAGCCCAGGGCGAGATCCTGGAGTCCCAGGATTGAGTCCCACATCGGGCTCCCTGCACGGAGCCTGCTTCTCCCTCTGCCTGTGTCTCTGCCTGCCCCTCTCTCTCTCTCTCATGAATGAATAAATAAAATCTTGGAAAAAAAAAAAAAGGAAGAAAGACAAAAAGTTCCAAATAGTAATATAGAAATAGCTGATAGGATATTAGATTCACAATGTATAAAATTATATCAGTACCTACACAAATCATCCCAACACTAAAATTGAAATACTCTAAAATCTAACCAGAGTTATTTTCTGGACTTAGGAGTTTGACCATGTCATTACATGGGTCGGAAATAAAACTGAAAACACCTTTTCAGTAAGAATATACAGTAAACGTGGGCGCAATAGGCCAAAAACTCCATGTTTAAGAGTCAGGATGTGACAGCATCAACAACCGAGCTCCCCAACACCGACACGACTCCCGCTTCCCTCAACCAGACACCCCAAAACGCTACTCTCCCCACGTTCTCGTCCCAAAACGGAGTCTCACACGCTCCCCCTCACAGGGAACCCCCAAATGATCCTCCCACACAGCAACCCCCAGGGAGAATTCCCACTCGCTTCCCCAACACCGACGCCTCACGCGCTCCGGACAAAAAACAAACAAAACCCAACGCGCTCTCCGTGGCCCCGAAACACTCCCAGAACCGACACCGACCTGGTGATAACCCCGATCTTCATCGCTGGAGACCAATCACCGTGCCACTTCCTCAAACACTTTGCTCAGCGTCTACCGCCCCCGAGTCTCACCTCAGCGGCTGACAGACCCTCAGAAGCGCAGAGGAGGATGGCGGCCGACCAGGGCCAGCGCGCTAGTTCCGGAGATCCGGAATCTGGCGCGGGGCTCGGCCTCTGTGACGTCATAATGCAGCGCGCGCTGCAGACGGTTAGACGGGAGCTACCGTTTCTTCGCTTACTACCTTGTGGCGGGTACCTCTCTTTTTGCACCTTTTCTGGGAAGGCACTAGACGGTGAGAAGCTATTGAAAACGCTTTGGTTCACTTCATTTCTACGCCACCTTACCCATTTGGCCGTGAATTTGTAACATTCACGACGGGCGGTGCGTATACCGCTTAGCCTCTCAGACACTCAGGCCTGCCCAGATCTCTCCCCAGGACCCTCCGAGATGGTCGCGGACTTGAAGGCACTTTGATTTAAAGGAAAGGGAGAAGCTAAGTGAGCGCGGCCCACGTAGGAGTTTGCGGAGGAGAGGGTCCCAGCCAATCCTGAGTAACAGCTGGGAGGGGAGCAGGCTGGTATCCTGGGAATGCTGGCCGCAGGGGGCCTAATGGAGAAAGCGGCGTGTGAGGCCAGGCGAGATTTTAGAGAACTCTGAAAAAGCCATTAAAGGCATTAGCCAGAGTGGACAAATAGAATTATAAAGCTCTTGGTATTGATTAGGTTCTTGTCTCGGAGTCGAAGAATGAGTCTCCCAGACAAAGGAGAGTGAGTAAAGCGATAGAAGTTTAAGTAAAGATAACAGAGAAAGCTCTCAGAAGTGACAGCAGTCCCCACAGGGTTGCCACTGGTAGGGTTGGTCTTTTATTGAAAGCCAATCTGGGAACGTAAATATTTTTTTAAGATTTTATTTTATTATTCTTTTAAATTATTTATTCATGAGAGACACAGAGAGGCAGAGACATAGGCAGAGGGAGAAGCAGGCTCCATGCAGGGAGCCCGATGTGGGACTCGATCCTGGACTCCAGGATCACGCCCAGGGCTGAAGGCAGGCGTTAAACGCTGAGCCACCCAGGCGTCCCTACATAAATAAAATCTAAAATAAAATAAAATTTAAAAACAACCTCTCCCCTTTCTTCCCCTCTGCTTGTGTTCTCTCATAAATAAATCAAACAAATAATCTTAAAAAAAAAAAAAAAAAAAAAAGCTTGGAACTTTCAGACCTGCCCATTCTCTTGAGAAGGGAGAGGGGTTTGGAAATAGAATTAATGATCAATCATGCCCATGAGAGGAAGCCTCCATAAAATAGCAAAAGTATAGAGTTCGGAGAGCTTCTGGGTTGCTAAACTTGTAGAGGTGCTGGGAGTAGTGCCTGGAGAAGGAATGGAAACTTTGTGCGCCTTGCCACATACTTCACCCTTCACATCTCTTCCACCAGGCTGTTCATCTCTATTCTTTATCATATCCTTTTATGATAAACTGGTAATTGTGTTTCCAAATTCTGTGATCCACTCTAGCAAAATAATTGAAACTGAATTTGAACCCAAGGAAGGGTTGTAGAAAACTTCCAACTTGTAGCCAAGTCAGACAAGTTGTAAGGTGGGGACCTAATTTTCTGAATCTGAATGGGGGAGTTTTGTGGGAGTACACCCTTAATCTGGGATCTGACACTAACTCCAGATAGGTAGTGTCAGAATTGATTTGAATTATAGGCCACCCAGCTGGTTAGAGAATTGCTTGGGAGGATGGAACTCTCCACACATCTGGCATCAGATGTGATGTAAGTATGGTAGTGATGTGAGAATAAAGGAAACACAAAGGAGGGAGGGCAAGGTTCTCCCTATTCAAGAGCAACATGAAGGAAGTTACTCTCATTTTCACCTTGTGGGCTCCAACTGTATTCCTACTTTATTTCAATTATTTGCAAAAGAAGGAATGTCATAAGGATGTTCAGTCATCCTTTCATTCAACAAATCACAGATTTCTGTAATATGCAGCCATTAAATCCTCTTGCTGACCTGAGATCATTTGCAATTTGTGTTTCAGCACTTTTTGATCAATCACTATACTAAATGCTAGTGACATCAGAATGATGTAGTACAATTCCACTCACATAAAAATGTCTTAATAGATGTACTTACCTACATAAATTCATGTATATGTATGCATATACATGCATGCATACATAAACCTACACATAGATATAGATGTTCACATAGGTAAATACAGGAAACACACTACCACACAGTTGTTAATGATGTGTCAGAGAATTAAGGGGAACAATGTATAGAGGGGTACTTTGTTTTATCATCGTGTGTACTATATAATGACTCTTTTACATTGAAAATGTGACTCAGAGTCTGTGGTTCTAACACCAAATACATGGTGTCTTTTCCAATACCAATTTTCCAAGTCTCTGATTCTCCAATTATAGTGTTCTATAATTCAATCCTACCTAACACTAACTACTCAGAGTTATTAGCATCAGACTAAACAGCTTAAGGGCTCAGTTCCACAAGACTGCCTTCAGTTCAGATACCAGTCACAAGTACCAGGTCCCCAGGTTACTTCTGTCCAGTGTAGCTATAAATTTAGGGGTTCCCACAACCTCTCCTCTTGGGTTTGATAATTTGCTAGGACTCAGAGCACTAAGGAAAATGTACTTAAAATTATTATAAATTATACAAATAGACTGCCACACGAAGAAGTACACAGGTGAGGTCCAAAAAGGTCCTGAGTGTAGGAGCCTCTGTCCCTGTGGAGTTAGGGCGCACCAATCTTCAAGTAGGCAGATGTGCTGGCCCACTTGGAACCTCTCTGAACCCTGCTGGGTTTCTTTGGAGGTTCCATTACATAGGCATGATTGATTAACTCACTGGTTACTGGTGACAACTCAATTTCCAGCTCCTCTCCTGTCCCTAGAGGTCCCAGGTGGTGGTAAAAGTTCCAATCCTCTAATCGAGGCTTGTTCTTTTTGGGGACCAGCCCCTATGCTGAAGCGATCGGGGTTTACCGGGCATCACCTCATTAGCATGAATTCAGATACGTTCAAAGGGGCTTGTTATGAAAACAGAAGACATTCCTACCACCCGCAATAACAGGGATTTAGGAGCTCTACCAGGAATCCAAGACAAAGACCAAATGTATATATATATGTATATATTTGATATATATATAATGCTACAATAAGTCATCTGGGTAATTAAAGGTAATAAAACGGTGGGAGATAACAACTAGATTTTGAACACAGAAGGAAAGGCTCTATATTTTCTAAGCTAAGCTGAAGTTCTAAAGCAACCTGTATGGATCTCAACAACCCAAGCCATTACCAGACAACAGAACTTATAATTCCCTATGGTCAAATCTTTACTCAAACAACACTTCAGCCACCTGTTCACAAAGGACCTCTGAAAGCTGTACAAACCTTCCATTTTACTGGGCACCTTAGGTTCTACCCAGGGGTAAATCCAGATGGCAGCAAGGCTGGGTATGCAAGTCACCAGGCTGTGGTCTCCTCAAAACCTGTGTCTACTCAATTCTACTTTATCTGATCCCACAGGGGACTCAATAATCATGTAAGAAACAGCCATGCTGGTACATCGATTAGAAGGCTGCTGAGAACACAGAGCCCACTGTCTCACCTCTGGAAAGAAACCAGTTCCTAGCTTGAGTGCCACAAAATGGTGACCTCTCCTCAGAAATTGATCTGCTTTGTCCTGAGTCAGTGCCTATAATGTAATTTATCGTGATTTTCTGGTTGTAATGCCTGTCAGATGTAGTAGATGCACACTGACGGTTTATGTCACCAACAGGATCCTGCAGAGCCATATGCTATATTCTAGCACTGGTCATGTACAAAATCTAGGAACACATTTCTGATTCCACTTTGTCCTGATTTTGAAGGTAGTCTGCTTGTCTCCAGAGCCCATTTTCCCCAATTTATGATTTTATGTAGTTGAGCTGGTTTTTTCAGGCCTCCACAAATCCATGAAGGACTCAAATTATCAATAAAACGAACCAAAAGTCACCTGGGCCTTTCATCATTTTCTTGTTTCAGGAAGTGCCCAGTAAGAGGGGCATTAAGTCTCTTCTGGATCTGCCCTTATTTTCTGTTCAAAAATCTCAGTCTTAGGACAAGGATGTCCCATGAATGGCCAAATGCAACCCCAGGAGCTTCCCTCTTGTCCTTTACTGAATCTCTTACTCCTGGGAATCCAGGACCTGTGGGGATGAAGAGCAATTTCATTTTGAATGACACACCCACTCTGAGCCCAGACACCAATACTGCTGCTGTGCACCCACCTTAAGTCAAGGCCATTATTTGTAAATATCTCTTTACTTGGTGCCCCAAAAGCCTTTATAACCTAGGGAAATAAAACATAACAATCTGAATGTGGGGGAGGTATGCCTTTTTTCTGTGAAGTAGAAGTAGCATGAATGAGAAAGGGAAGGTGGGAAAGAAAGATTAAGCTCTGGACATATTTTCCCTTAAAATCTATACCCATTTGTACTGGGTTGAATGGTGCACCCACCCCGAAAAAAGATATGTCCATGTATTAACTCCCATGAACCTGTGAATGTGACTTCATGTGGAAAAAGGGTCTTTGCAGATTTAATTAAGGATCTTGATATAAGAAAATCCAGGAGTGGGCAGCCTGGGTGGCTCAGCGGTTTAGCACCTGCCTTCAGCCCAGGGCCTGATCCTGGAGACCCGGGATCGAGTCCCGCGTCGGGCTCCCTGCATGGAACCTGCTTCCCCTCTGCCTGTGTCTCTGCCTCTCTCTCTGTGTCTCTCATGAATAAATAAATAAAATCTTAAAAAAAAAAAAAAAAGAAAATCCAAGAGTGTCTAGATGAGCCCCAAATCCAGTAAGTGCCCCTCTATACCAGAGACACAGGGAAGATGAGACCATGTGAAGATGGAGACAGAGAATAGAGACATCTTGCCCTAAGTTGAGGAACACCTGGAGAATCTGTTAGAAAAGGAGAAGGGATGCCTGGGTGGTTCAGTGGTTGAGCCTCTCTCTGCCTTTGGCTTAGGTTGTGATCCTGGGGTCCTGGGATCGAGTCCCATATCAGGCTCCTCTCACAGAGCCTGCTTCTCCCTCTGCCTATGTCTGTCTCTCTCTCTGTCTCTCATGAATAAATACATAAATCTTTTTTTTTTTTTAAGGATTAGGAAGTGAATGGATGTTGGGCAGATGTGATGAGAAAACCCAAGACTACCCCCAGGTTCAGTGATTAAGTAGGACTCACAGGCCTCAGCATATAATTTATTACCATAAAAATATACAAAGCAAAATCAGCAAAGAGAAAAGGTCCAAATGGCAAAATCTGGAGGAAACCAGGTACCAGCTCCCACAAGTCATGTCTCTGTGAAGTTACACGATACACTTACTTCTCCTAGCAACAGGTTGTGATAACACACATGAAATGTGTTAGATTAGAAACACAGTGCCCATGGCTTTTACTGGAGGTTCATGTAGGCACCCACTGCCTAGCACATATCAAAATTCCAGAATCCCAGAGGAGAGCAAATGTTTAGGATAAACCATACTGTTTGAAAGAACAAGTTAGGCATAGTGAGCCATTCAATAGAGAAAGGGGCAGCCCGGGTGGCTCAGCGGTTTAGCTAGCACCGCCTTCAGCCCAGGTCATGATCCTGGAGACCTGGGATCGAGTCCCACGTTGGGCTCCCTGTGTGGAGCCTGCTTCTCCCTCTGCCTGTGTCTCTGCCTCTCTCTCCTCTGTGTCTCTACTAAATAAATAAAATCTTAGGGCAGCTCTGGTGGCTCAGTGGTTTAGCGCTGCCTTCAGCCCAGGGCGTGATCCTGGAGACCTGGGATCGAGTCCCGCGTCGGGCTCCCTGCATGGAGCCTGCTTCTCCCTCTGCCTGTGTCTCTGCCTCTCTCTCTGTGTCTCTCATGAATAAATAAATAAAACCTTTAAAAAATAAATAAAAATAAAATCTTAAAAAAAAAAAGAGAATGAGAACTCTTCCCCAAATCTAAATTCCCTTGCAAGACGGCCCTTCTACGGTGAGCTGTGTTAACTCTTCTCTGCAACAGCAAGTAACCAACAGTGTCTGCTATATTAGAAAAGTCCTAGGATCACTGATGCTGAAAAAAATTCCATAAAAATCCAATAACTTTCATATTTGAGCCCTTGGTGGATTAGAAATTTATTATTTCCATAGCATGAAGAACAAAACACTACCTATAATTTTTATTATTTACTTGTTTTAATTTTGAAAGATTTTATTTATTTATGTATTAAAGAGATAGTGAGGTGCACCTGGGTGGCTTAGTGGTTGAGCATCTGCCTTTGCCTCAGTCCAGGATCCCATGGTCCTGGGATCGAGTCCCACATCAGGCTCCCTGCAGGGAAGAGGCTCCCTCTGCCTATGTCTTTGCCTCTCTCTGTGTGTCTCTCCTGAATAAATAAATAAAATCTTAAAAAGAAATAGAGATAGCAAGAGAAAGCATGGGGGGTGGGGAGAAAAGAAGCAGGTTCCCCACTGAGCAGGGAGCCCCACGCAGGACTGTTCCCAGAACCCTGGAATCATGACCTGAGCCAAAGGCAGACACTTAACCGACTGAGCCACCCCTTTAATTTTTTTTTTTTTAGTACATAAAATATACTACCATTCTCATCTGTTTCTGAAACATACATATGAAAGTCTGTATTGTTTGTGAATACATACACATCTAGTAAAAACATGAAGATATGCATGATATAAAATAAGATAGCAGTTATTATGAGGAGGGAAGACTGCTCCCCACACTGCTCCAATTCAGTCTCAAATCCAGGTTACCAAAACAAAACAAAACAAAAAAACAAATCTAGGTTACCTGCACTTGTGACCAAATGGCTATAAATCAGGTTTCCATGACCTCCTTGGGTTCAATTAATTTGCTAAAGTGGTTCAAGAAGTCAGAGAAACATTTTACTTACTAGGTTACCACCTTTTTATAAGATGATATAACTCAGGAACAGTCAGACAGAAGAGGAAGAGATACAGACAGTTATGGAGAAAGGACAAGGAGCTTCCATGCCACTCTCCAGGTTTGCCACTCTCCCAGCACCTCCACGTGTTCTCCAGCCTTAAAGCTCTCTGAACTGTGGCCTTTTGGGGTTTTATGGAGGCTTCACTAAGTACACATGATTAGCTCATTGGCCATTGGTGATTGAGTCCACTAACAGCCCCTGTGCCCTCTTTCAAGGTTAGGGAATGGGTTAAAAGTCTAACCACTGTTATAACAGGGTGGTTCCCCTGGCAACCAGACCCTTCCTACAGGGGCTTTCCAAAAGTCACCTCATTAATGTAACAAAACACTCCTTAATCGCTCTCAAGACTTTGAAAATCCCAGAGTTTAGGTGCTCTTGCCAGAAACAAGGATGAATACTAAATATATATTTCTTCTTCTAAATCACAAATCACAGTAACTCACCCAGGTTATCCAGTGAGAACAAGAATCCAGATTATGTTTTTTTTTTAATTTTTATTTATTTATAATAGTCACACAGAGAGAGAGAGAGGCAGAGACACAGGCAGAGGGAGAAGCAGGCTCCATGCACCGGGAGCCTGACGTGGGATTCGATCCCCGGTCTCCAGGATCGCGCCCTGGACCAAAGGCAGGCGCTAAACCGCTGCGCCACCCAGGGATCCCAAGAATCCAGATTAAAAAGCCGAATTAATTCGATCCCAAAACCCACACACTGGTCACTGGGCCTATATTTGGAGATGCTTATATGTTCACTTAGGAAATATAAAGGAGTTTGTTTATTTATTTAAAAGATTCTGTTGGGCAGCCCCGGTGGCGCAGCGGTTTGGCGCCGCCTGCAGCACGTGGTGTGGTCCTGCAGACCCGGGATCAAGTCCCACATCAGGCTCCCTGCATGGAGCCTGCTTCTCCCTCTGCCTGTGTCTCTGCCTCTCTCTATGTGTGTCTCTATGAATAAATAAAATCTTAAAAAAAAAAAAAAAAAACAACTCACAGCCAAGGGCAGCCCCGGTGGCTCAGCGATTTAGCGCCGCCTGCAGCCCGGGGTGAGATCCTGGGAGCTTGGGATCGAGCCCCGCGTCGGGCTCCCTGCATGGAACCTACTTCTCCTTCTGCTTGTGTCTCTGCCTCTATCTGAATTAAAAAAAAAAAAATCTTAAAATTCACAGCTAAGACCGCCTTTTGTTCCAGGCCTGTTTGGGAAACACCAAGAGTTGAAATTTTAAAGTGTGTTCTCTGAAATAAGCAGATACAAAAGCAACTGTGAGGAGCTCCTAAGTGGCTCAGTGAGTTAAGCCACAGACTCTTGGTTTCAACTCAGATCAAGATCTCAAGGTCGTGAGATAGAGTCCTGCATCAGTCTCTGCCCTTAGCAGGGAGTCCACTTGGGGCTCTCTCCGCCCTCTGCTCCTCCCCTCTACTCTGTCTCTGTAAAATAAATCTTAAAGAAAAGAAAGGGGGGACAGCTGTGATGCTGTCTTAGCTTTAGCAATACCGTGGGAATGGTTTTGAAGAAATAACACGCAAGCATTCTAGATGGCAGTTTCACCACCTGGCTGCTGGTAACTAATGTTACTGGAAGAGGATTCTGGAGCATCGGCCTACTGTTTTGTCACTTTAGGTCGGGGGCGGCGCCCTCTGTGCCCGCCCTCCCCTATCTCTGCGCTCTAGTCCAGGCTGCCTCACATGCAGGACAGGGAGCTAGGACAGAGACAAAGTCCTAAGCTTTTAAGTTAATATAAATCGGCCACTATAACTTTATAGAAATGTCCAAAAGCTGTTAAAATTATATAATAGTAGCTGTGATTTTTTTTGAAAGGTAAATGAAATCTGAGAATACTTTCATCCACAAATCGGTCTACTTCCAATTTAAAATGGGGACCCCTGGGTGGCTTAGTGGGTTAAGTGACTTGATTTCCCTCATGTCATGATCTGGGGAGTCTGCTTGAGAATTCTCTCTCTCCCCAAACCTCTACTCACACGCTCTCCCTCTGTGTGTCTCTTTCAAATAAATCTTTTAAAAAATATGTATCTAGGGGCTGCCCGGTTGACTCAGTGGTTTAGCACCGCCTTTTTGGCCCAGGGCATGGGCTGAAGGCAGATGCTAAACCGCTGAGCCACCCAGGGATCCCCTCAATTCCCTCATTTTAATGTAAACCAATGTGCTTGAAAAGGAAACCTACTTTTGCAAAATTAAAATCAAACTCAAAAAAAAATCAAACTCATTGTATCTTAGAGTTTAATCTCCATTTAAGAAAATAATTTGAGACTTTCCAGCTACAGTCTAGAGAGGGATTAATAAAAAAAATCTCTGAAGTTTCACTTATACTCTTTGAAAGGGAAGCACACCTTGTACAGTATAGGGGAAATAGAAGACTACTTTTTTTTTTTTTTTTTTTTTTTTTTTTTTTTTAATTTTTTATTTATTTATGATAGGCACACAGTGAGAGAGAGAGAGGCAGAGACACAGGCAGAGGGAGAAGCAGGCTCCATGCACCGGGAGCCCGACGTGGGATTCGATCCAGGGTCTCCAGGATCGCGCCCTGGGCCAAAGGCAGGCGCCAAACCGCTGCGCCACCCAGGGATCCCCTAGAAGACTACTTTGACTTTACGAACAAGTTACATTGTCCAATCAAGCAGTACCAAGACCAAAGCTAGTATTTAATTTCTGTCTTCTGATATCAGGGACAATCTCTCAAACTGTTTATAGAGTTCAAAGGGGCATAACACTTGTGAATACTCATTATCTTCAAGCCCCAAATATCTGATCAGTTTAGAAGAAACAAAATTCTTTATTACAGATACTTCAACTGTATTTCATCCAGCTTAAGATACTTTTGATTGTGTGACCCACAGTTACTTTACATACTAAGTTCTCTATTTAAATGTCAAGTCAGGGGATCCTTGGGTGGCTCAGTAGTTTGGCACCTGCCTTTGGTCCAGGGCATGATCCTGAGGTCCCGGGATCGAGTCCCACATCGGGCTCCCAGAATGGAGCTTGCTTCTCCCTCTGCCTGTGTCTCTGCCTCTCTTTCTCTCTCTGGTATACATAAATAAAATCTTAAAAAAAAAAAGATGTCAAGTCATTAACTGTATGCTACATTCAAACTTCATTGTTAACTATGTGGGGAAAAATATTCTATCTTTGAGTCAATGAAAAAACATTTTACTCAAGGAATGTTCAAAATCTTCCAGGCCCATTTACAAATAACAGGAAACAGTGCAGTGGCAAGGGAGGGGATATTCAGTATTTTATTAAGGTTTCTTATTAAAATAATGAACCATGTAGTTCAATTACAATTACAACTTATGTAGCACTGTAATGATATCAAGATTCAATGCAGATATTCTATTGGCAAGTTTTGTGTACATTTAAGTACATGCACTAGGGAGTCACGTTGTTTTGCTAACACATTCAATTCCCAATTATGAACAATCATTTTAATAATAAAAATAGATGTAAAACACATATTCTCATAGTTCTGATATAATTTTTGCTTTGTTTTCTGATAAATGTATTTATTTACATACTTAAAATATTCCATAATGCTGCTTATGTCACAATTCCAGGAAAATTTTTATATTATATTAATTTTATATTATATTATATTAAATATATTTAATATTTTACATACTTAAAATATTCCATAATGCTGCTTAATATGTCACAATTCCAGGAAATGACATCCCTTGTAAAATGATAACCAAAAAAGATACCTCAGACTCATTATAGAATTTTTTCATCAGCGTCAATTCTCTGATACCAGTGTGGCTGGATTTCATGCCAACAACATCCTCACAATCAATATAGACACACACAGATGTTCCCTCCTATTTTCTTTCTGGCTACATTCAATTGACATATATGTATGAAGGTATTTCCTCCTGTCTGGCATTCTAGTACCATTCTCTTGTAAGGTGTGAGTCTGGGGGAAAAAAAAAAGTGTGTCCACATCTGTGGTCTTAAGATTTCATTCCTGTGTAAACTCTGGTGTAATCAGCTATTTACTTTCAATGACTTTTGGATATTTACTTCATTCATGATTTCTCTCCTCTATGAGTTTTCTGATGTAAAGTGAGGCTGAATTTGTGGAAGAAAGTTTTCCAACACTCATTGCATCCATAAGGTTTCTCCCCTGTATGAGTTCTTTGATGTATACTAAGATATGATTTCTGAGTGAAAGATTTCTGACATTCGCTGCATTCATGGGGCTTCTCTCCTGTATGTGTCTTCTGATGCAAAACGAGGCTAAACTTAATAGGAAAAGTTTTCCCACATTCACTGCAACTGTAGTGTTTCTCTCCTGTATGGATTCCCTGCTGAATAATAAGGCTAAACTTGTGAGAGAAAGTTTTCCCACACTGGAGGCATTCATAAGGTTTCGCTCCTGAGTGAATTCTCTGATGAATAAGGAGATAGGACTTCCTGCTGAAGGCTTTGTGGCATTCACTGCATTCATAAGGTTTCTCTCCAGTGTGAGACCTCTGATGAATAGTGAGGTGCGACTTTTGAGTGAAAGCTTTCTGACACTGACTGCATTCATAGGGTTTCTCACCTGTATGTGTTCTTTGGTGTAGGATGAGACTAAACTTGATGGAGAATGTTTTTCCACATTCACTGCACCCATAGGGTTTCTCTCCTGTATGAGTTCTCCAGTGAGTATTGAGGAGTGACTTTACACTAAAGCCTTTCCCACATTCACTGCAATGATATGGTTTCTCTCCAGTGTGAGTTCTCTGGTGTCTAATGAGCTCAGATCTCTGGATGGCTTTTCCACATTCACTGCATCCATAAGGTTTTTCCCCTGTATGAGTTTTTTTATGTAAAATGAGGCTAAACTTAAGGGGGAAAGTTTTACCACATTTATCACAACCATAGGGTTTCTCTCCTGTGTGAGATCGCTGATGAATAATGAGCTGTGACTTGTTGCTGAAGCTTTTCTCACACTCACCACATATGTAGGACTTCTCTCCTGTATGAATTCTTTGATGGGAAGGGAGTTGTGACTTATCGATGAAGCTTTTCTGACATACACGACATTCAAACCGTTTTTCTCCTGTGTGAGTTCTCTGATGTTTAATAAGGCATGACTTATCAGTAAAAGCTTTCTCACATTTATTGCATTCATAAGGTTTCTCTCCTGTACGGGTTCTCTGGTGTAAAATGAGATGCGATTTCTGGGTAAAGGCTTTCTCGCATCTACTGCAACCATAGGGTTTCTCCCCTGTGTGTGTTTGCTGCTTAATGAGGTCTGACTTCCGGGAAAAGGCTCTCCTGCAGTCACTGCAGTTATACTGCTTCTCTCCTGTTTGAGTTTTCCAATGTTTAGTAAGCCGTGATTTATGGATGGAAGGCTTTAAATGTTCATTATATTCATTGGATTTTTCTCCAGTATGAATTTTCTCATGCTTAGTATAAAGAAATGCTTTGTCAAATCCATTAAACTCAACTTCGTTTCTTGCATAGCTTTTATTCTGAATAATGTACTCTACATTAGGTTTCAAATGTTTCTCAAGCATGTCAAATGTATGGGATCTTTGTGCTAAAGGGACATTGAAGTTTAAGCTTAGAGACAGTATTTTTCTAAATGCAGTGTTTTTGTGGTGATTCTCCATAGTTTCAAGATTGCCTTTGTTTTCTTGGTGCCAGTCTGTATGACAATCAACATGCCAGATGTCATCTAGAAAGAAAACCAGTGAGCCACAATGACTATGTAATAGAAGGTGTGGAATCCCATAGCAAAGGCCACGCAGAGAAGAGGAAATGAGACTGGGTATACAGTGAAAGTCTGACATTTGTAAGTAGGAGGAGAAAAAAAATGGAATAAACTACAAAATGTGGAGACAAGGGACAATTTATGAATGCTAGGTATATTAGAAAAGAGAGCTATATAAATGTGTTAAAGGGATGAGGAGAAGGCAGGTAAACTGAGGATGCCAGGGAGAAAGATTAGGAGAACAAGTTCCAAGATGAACTAGAGTGGGATCTGGTCCGAATACATAATAGGAGGAAATGTATTCTTTTATTTTTATTTTTTTGAAAACTTTTTAAAAATAGGCTCCACACCCAACATGGGGCTTGAATTCACAACTCTGAGATCAACAGTTACACACTACTAAATGAGCCAGTCAGGCACCCCCAGAAATGTATTCTTTTAAAAACCAAGCTAAATAAATAAATAAATAAATAAATAAATAAATAAATAAATACCAAGCAAAACAATCCTAATATGGAGAGATTAAAAAGGGGAATCAAGGGATGCCCAGATGGCTCAGTTGGTTAAGCGGCCAACTCTTAATCTCAGCTTGTCTTGATCTCAGGGTCGTGAGTTCAAGCCCTATGTTGGGTTCCACCCTGGGCATGGAGCCTACTTAAAAAAAAAAAGTGGAGTCAACATTAATGTATGAGGGCACTTATGTCCTCTAAGTCACAGTCAGAGCTTAAAAACATCAAGGTTTCTCCAAACAACAATAGGTGTCTCCCTGTTTCTGACCAAATAGGAATTTACTTCCATTTACACCACAGGGTTGGTTTTTCACTTACCTGGATGAATCTGACTCTGGATTTCTTCCTCTGTTATCCACGGTGTTCCATGTTCCAACTAGTAGAATGCATCTGCTTTGGTAACTTGATACCCTACTCAAGGAAAATTATAGCGGATCCATGGACCCAAATACTTGGTCTACAAGGCCTCTGAAAAATGGGGGAGGTTATATTTAAGGGCCTGAACAATTTGCATCTTAGCCAAATAAAGCCCTTTTATTTTGGGAGTGAAAGAAAAGCCTTCTGTTAAGAGGTGAGAATGTACCGAAATCTGTGATGTATAAAACTCAAGTGCAAAAAAGTAAGGTGCTTGTAAGGCTCCACACATTTAATCACTGAGAAAGGAAAGGCAATTCATTGCCTACATTACTCTGGGAAAGCTCTGCTTACCCACTGATACTAGGTTGCTATAATTTTCCAACATCACATCTTGATACAGGTTCTTCTGAACAGGGTCCAGTAGCTGCCACTCCTCCCATGTGAAAACCTCAGCCACATCCTTGAATGACAGTAACCCCTGAAATAGAACATTCCTACTCATTTCTAAAGGGATTATTGTTGGTTAATGCTATGAAGTATAATATAATAATTTTTCCTATCATCAGTCATTTGCTTTCTATATAACTAGTTTTGCATTATAGTCTGTAGGAAAAACTAATTTTTATTTAAAATATCCTATTTTTGTGCTTCTAATCATTCACTGATGTACATGTTCACTCTTTCACAAAAGAGAAATAGAATAGAGCATCCTGAAATCCTTTACTCTAAGAAGCATCTACAACCTATGTGAATGCACCTATATGTCAGGCACTACACTAGATACTCCTTTGTATATAAGACCCTCTCCTACCCTAAAAGAGCATACTAGTTTGCAGAGAGAGGTATATAAGTGCACTAGAGTACAACACATTTATATAGGGCAAGAAAGAAATGTATACCATGTGGGCACCAAGGTGGAGGAAAAAACTTCTAAAAGGTTGAACTTCAGATAGGCAAGGAGAGAGGTGAATGGAATTCAAGAAAGAAATAATATGAATGACAGCACAATGAAAAACTATGAGCATTTAAAACACTGCAAATATATTTCTTCCTAAGTTGTGAAATCAAATGACTGAATTTAGAGCAGGGAGAGCATATTATAAGCACTCAAAAATTTTTTTTCACATTATTTTTGTTACTTAAACATTAACAGTGATAGACTTCCAAGGTACTGGGTTAAGTGCATTTAGTAAGTTACAGAGGAGCACCTGGGTGGCTCAGTGGGTTAAGCATCTGCCTTCAGCTCAGGTCATGAACAGGGATTGAGCCCTGCGTTGGGCTCCCTGCTCAGTGGGGAGCCTGCTTCTCTCTCTGCCCTCCTCCCCTGCTCATTCTCTCTGTCTCAAATAAAAAAATAAAATCTTAAAAGAAATAGGTTACAGAAAAGTATATAAACTATAACCTCGAATATGATGATGGGTATTAGGTTCTGTGTGGTAAAGTGTTGACTCAGCAGGCCTGGGCTGCCCAAGCCCTGCACACTCCAAAGAAAGGGCTGTCTTTGGGAGAACCAGTCTTTGACTTGCTCCTGGGAGATGATCTCTGAACCCCTATAATATCCAGCCCAACACAGGTGTTTTCACATTCTTGAGGCCTTGGGCTAGGCTCTATTTTGGGGAGCTGGAGACCGAGTAGCTGAAGTTGGTCATGCATGCTGAATGCTTGTGTTGACTGACTCCCACTAAAACCCTGGACACCAAGGTACATGTAAGCTTCCCTGGATGGTAACACTTCCCACTTGTTGTTACAGAGTGCTGCTGGGAGAATCAAGCCACTCCACTGGGTGAGGAAAACTAGAAGCCAGTACATGGTCTCTCCTGGACTCTACTCTGTATCTTTGCCTTTGTTGATTTTAATCTGTATCTTTTCACTATAATAATGAATAACTACGATAGCTTTTGTTGAATCCTTTTGAGTTCTTTTAGAGATCATAGAACCTGAGAGTGGGCCAAGGACCCCCAACTCAAATATATACAAATTCATAGTTACATATGTAAATGCTGACAGGGGAAGTCAAAAGAATACACATATAGTTTGAGGATGGTGAAAAAGAATTAATGGGGAACTAAAGTGTTTAGCTCTAAAAACCCCTCCACTATTTGAAACTTTGGCATTGAGAATATTTTAAGTTTTACTAGTATAACTGGAATTCTAAAATTTTTTGAAATATTTTTATTTTTATGAATTAAAAAAAAAACTTTTAAGATTTTGACAGAGAGAGAGCTCGCATGCGCAAGTAGGCAAAGAGCCCGACATGGGGCTCCATCCCAGGACCCTGGGATCTGAGCTGGAAGATGCTTAACTGACTGAGCCATCCAGGGACTCTGCGACTTTTTGAAATAGAAGAAATGGATTATGAACTGAGTGAAGAATGAGAAGACATTATGAAGGAAATATTCTAAGACTTTGCTAATAGATGTAACTTGGAAGTGTTTGCTAATTAACATAAATTGGGATTTCTCAACCTCAACCCTACTGACATTTTGGGCCAGATAACTTTTTGTGGTGGAAGTCTGTAATGTGTGTTGTAGGATATTTAGCAGCATCCCTGGCCTCTATTTACTAGATCCCATTAACAGTTATGACAATTAAAAAATGTCTCCAGATATTGTGAAATGTTCCCTGGGCAGAGAAAATCATCCTGATTTGAGAACCACTGATTCAAAGAAATGACTGAATTTTGAAGACTGTTTGTGGAAGACCAAAGGATGGTCTTAGAATCTATCCAAAAGATGGTCTTAGAATCTATCCATTTTCTCAATAATCTAGGTATTATCCCTGGATAAAGTCAGACCACCAGAAACCTATGGACTTGAGCTACATTGTTTTGAAACCCTAAAGCACTCTGATCACTGATTTTGGCTTTAGTATAGCCCCACTGGCTTGTCTGAGGACAGCTGAGAAATAACCAAAAGGAACTTACCACTTTACTAGTGGTTTGCTATAGAAGAAACTGAGCATTAAACAATCTAATGATCTATCAAAGACATTTCTTCCTACTTACGTGACAGGAACTATCTACTTTTCTAGAGGAGATTTCTCCTTAAGGCAAAGCAAATCAGTGATTTTTTATTGATGGTCATGTGGTAGATTATATTTCCCAATGATGACCACAATAGTATGTCCCATTCCAAAACCTTTTGCAATGTGACTTCGTTACTACCCAATCAAGCGGTAGAACGTGTTCCTCACTCCTTGAATCTAGTTTGTCTTAGGGACTTGCTTGCAACAAAGAGGATGCAGCAGAAGTGATGATGCCTAACTTCCAAAGCTAAGGCAGAAAAGGCCATGTAGTTTCAGTCTGGTTTTCTTAGAATCTAGCATCATGCTGTGAGAAGCCTAAGCCACAAAGGGAGGCTATGCATAAACACTCCATTCCAGAGCCTCAGCTCAGCCTAGTGTTTGAGTTGCGTTATCCTGGAAAACAGACACAGGAATGAAGAGTCATTCAGATGATTCCAGTCCCCAACCTTTGAGTCTTCCCAGCCAAGGTTCCAGACACGATAGTGTGGTGATAAACTGTGCAGTAAAGGATTAATACAGCAATCTGGCTTGTCCACACCCTGCACATGCCAAGGAAAGGTTTGATTTTTACCTCTTCATAGGAAGTAACCTCTAAGTCCTTGAAATATCTTTACCTGAGAGCCTTGGGCTATGCCAGATAATTCATGTTATTGGTGTGGTTTATGGTGGGGGGCTTGCTACACCATAGTAGCTTGACTTCTGAAAGGGCTGGAGACTAAAGGTAGCCATTCATGAAGTCAGCATTGCCTATGTGACCAACTCAAATAAAAACCCTGGAAACTAAGGCTTGAATTAGCCTCCCTGATTAGCAATACTCAATACATAGTGTTACAAGTGATTGCTGGGAAAATTCAATACTGTCAATATGACTCCACTAAAAGAAAACAAGTGGAAGCATTTGCTTGGTATCTCCTGGATCCAGCCTTATGATCTTTCCCTGTGGCTGATTTTAATCTATATCCTTTTGTTGTAATAAACTATTATCGTGAGCATAACAATGTTTCTGAGTACTCTGAGTTCTAGCAAATCACTGAACCTGAGCATGGTCCTGGGAACCCACGAACATGTAAGACACCACTATAGGGCTCTGTCTGACTTCCTGACCCACTGAATCTATGAGAATGATAAAAATAAATGCATAGCACCAGGTTACAGTGTGGCTTCTTATACAGCAATAGATAAGTGGGACAGGGAATACTAAAGACAAGTTTGTAGCTCAATTTTGTGAACTACTTAGAACTTGGGCTCTATAATTTATGTTCTAACTTAAAATCATTTGCATAAACAAAGGATTTACACATTCTCATTGTACAGTCCTCATAAATAATGAATAAATGTATTCTTTTAATATGTGTATTGTCAAGCTTCCTTAAACCTACAGGAAAGCTTAATGGAAAATAAATATATAAATAAACTCACTTGGGACTTGGACATTTTCTGAAGCCCTTAAATATTGTCAGAAAGTTTAATATGTGCTCTGTTGTTGATTCTGGGCTCTTTTCTGAATTTCTAGTTCAAGCTCTCTGGTAAAAGATGCAGTGTTGATCTTCATACCTTCACTTCTTTCCTTCATAGGAACTATTTTATCCCAGGAAGCCAGGACCTGGGGATTACAGAAATTGTAACTGTGAGTATAACAGATTTTTCTGAGTTGTTGGAGTCCTTATTTGTATGTGTATATATTTTTTAGATATACACAAATAGATATATATCTAAAATTTATGTTTTCTTTAGGTAGTAGGTTAATATGATAGTCTAAAGAAAAAAGTAATATGTAGTACCTGATGGCTTATTTTTCAATAAACATACAACTATTTTATAATAAAGAAACACAAACAATAAAGCTGTCATTAAATTATGTAATTTTACCAAAACTGTACTCAAAACTAAATATGCATTTCGAGAAAGACCATTACAAAGAAATAGCAGGGGAAAGTCCAAGAAGAAAGTTTTAAAAGCCTAAAAAAATCCAGAGAAACAGGTATGGTATAAATACTGAAATACTACTTGCTAATCTGTCTTGGGTATCTTCTGTGTGATCTTTAACTGTATGAAGAGTTAGCACTGTTTATCTTTTGTTATTTATTTATTTTTAAACAAATGGGAAAAGAATCTCAGGTTGAGAAACTTGCTCAAATTCACATAAGAAAGTGGCAGAATAAAGGACAGGGGGGTGGCTCAGCAGTTTAGCACTGCCTTCAGCCCAGGGCCTGATCCTGGAGACCCAGGATGGAGTCCCACATCCAGCTCCCTGCACGGAGCCTGCTTCTCCCTCTGCCTGTGTCTCTGCCTCTGTCTATCTCTCTCTCTCTCTGTGTCTGTCATGAATAAATAAATAAAATCTTAAAAAAAAAAAAAAAAAAGGAGGGGATCCCTGGGTGGCTCAGCGGTTTGGCACCTGCCTTCAGGTGCCTTCATGCCCAGGGCATGATCCTGGAGACCCGGGATCGAGTCCAGCGTCAGGCTCCCGTCATGGAGCCTACTTCTCCCTCTGCCGGTGTCTCTGCCTCTCTCTCTCTCTCTGTCTATCCAGAATAAATAAATAAAATCTAAAAAAAGGAAGGAAGGAAGGGAGGAAGGAAGGAAGGAAGGAAGGAAGGAAGGAAGGAAGGAAGAAAGAAAGAAAGAAAGAAAGAAAGAAAGAAAGAAAGAAAGAAAAGAAAAGAAAGAAAGTAAATGGCAGAGTATGGATAAAAAGAAAGAAAAGAAAGAAAGAAAGAAAGAAAGAAAGAAAGAAAGAAAGAAAGAAGAAAGAAAGAAAGAAAGAAAGAAAGAAAGAAAGAAAGAAAGAAAGAAAGAAAGAAAGAAAGAAAGAAAGAAAGAAAGAAAGAAAGAAAATGGCAGAATATGGATAGAAACCTTAGGTCTGCCCAAATTCAAAGTCCATATTCTTTTCTCTGCGTTAAACTTACCTGCAGATGTTCTGATTACCTGGAAAACCTACAAGAATCAATTAGTAGTTACATTAATTAATAAGAGTTCAGTAAAGAAAGAAAAGAGAAGGTGGTTTATTTTCCTTAAAAATTGGCTCTTTTGAAAAAAAAAATTGGCTCTTTTATATCTACCAGAAAATAAATAAAATAACCATTGGAGACCATCAAAGACAGGAAACAAAGCTGCCCCAAGCACTAATCTCCCTACAAGCCATCCCATTCACTGACCACGCCCAAAGACCACTCAATCACTGACCCCTCCCCCAAGTACATCCCAAACACTGACCTAAGCCAAGAACATCAAAAGCACTAAACTATCTACCAAAGATGTCTCAATCACTGAACCCCCACCACTCCCAGACCCAGGAATATTCCCATCGTGGACACTGGCATTAGTAAACCCTCTTAAGGACGTTCTGATCACTGACATGTTCCAAGGATTCTTCAGGCACTGACCTTTTTCCAAGGATGCTCCAATTGCTGACATGGCCCTCACGGCTGTCCTAAGAACTAATCTTTCCCATGAGACCTTTTCAGGCCTGACACACCTTCAAAGACACCCTTATTCCTGACTTCCTTCATGAACACCCCAAACACTGACCTCCCATCATTGATCCTCAATCAGTGACTTTACCTGAAAGACGCCCCCATCACTGGCTATCCCAAGTGCATCCAAATCATTGACCCACTGACTAGGTAACACCAATAACTGACTTGCCTCCAAGACGGCCCCAGTCACCGATCCCCACAAAGTAATACCCCAAGTCCTAACACCTTTCTCCAGGCCACTCCAATCCCTGACCATCCCCAGGCCTGCACCATTGCCGACTACCCCAACCCCTCAATCATGCAATGCGCCCCCCACCACACAACGGCTTGCTTCTCTCACGGACAACCCAAAGCTTCCCCTACCATAAACCCCAAATCTCCACAAACCTAGTTAAACCTTATTCCGCTCCCAGAACGCAAAACTGAGACCCCGTAATACAGCCTTCGCGCACCAGGTGGGTGGGTAGAAAGAGCCACGGTCCATCACTTCGGCTTCAGACTCACAAACGCTGTTCCACCTCACGAGATCAAGTTTAACGTGTGTGGCATCCGAGTCTACAGGCAGCCGACCATCACCCCGGGGGCGTCCTTCCACAGACTAAGATTCCGTTCAGCTCTCGGTATTTTAGACAAAGGCACTATGAGAGAGTATGGCGGTGCCCTGTTGGCAGATTTACGTGGGAGCCGCCATATTGGAAGTCCGGTACAACTCCTTTCCAGCGAAAGAGAACATTCCTTACGTTAGTTGTGAGCGACACAAAGGGCGATGCGCAGGCTCCTGTCTGTGTGGGCCAAGCCCAAAGGCAGCCGCCACCGCTTTGCTGATGATGGTACGTGCCAAGCAGTGAAAGTTTACTGTGGGCGCGGCCATCATGAAAAATGCACAGGGCTGGCCGTAGAGGAGAGGGAGTCCTTTAAGGAGTGGAAAACACTGGAATTTATATAAAACGGTATAGGTTTCGAAAAGCCAAACTAGTACGACAAAGGCAGTAGGCCTCACTGTGGGCGTGGAGTACACTAATTTATTTTAAGGAAAAGATTTCCTGCCAGGATTGGTGGTGGTGGTTAGGCGACATCTCCAAGGTGAAAGGTGAGAGGGCTAGTGGGTACGTAGAGCTAGTAGTGAGGGAGGGGCTATGCTCTTCATCAAGGTAGGGGCTGGAGACCCGGGGGAGAGAAGACTAGAAATTGTTGGTAGAAATTTCTTAACAGATTTTATCTCAACTCAAATATTTTCACATTTTATTTATTTTTTTAAATTATTCATGAGAGACACAGAGAGAGGCAGAGACACAGAGGGAGAAGCAGGCTCCTCGCAGGGAGCCGGATGTGGGACTCGATCCCGCAAGTCCGGGATCACACCCTGAGCCAAAGGCAGACGCTCAACCACTGAGCCACCCAGGCGTCCCCTCACATTTTATTTCTAGTGAAGTAATTATTAGAATTAGAATTGAGTCAAAGAGAATGAAATATTTTCTTTTTAGTATATGTGCTGCCGAAGCGAGCACGAAAATGAAAATTTTTAATTGGGTAGATAATTCCAGATTGTTGTCCCAAACTGGTTTTACTGATGATACATTTTACTGGCTACTATCCTTCTTAAGGAACTGGATACTTCGGGGACGCCTGGGTGGCTCAGGGGTTGAGTGTCTGCCTTTGGCTCAGGGCATGATCCCGGGGTCCTGGGATCCAGTCCCACATTGGGCTAACTGCATGGAGCCTGCTTCTCCCTCTGCCTGTGTCTCTGCCTCTCCCGTGAATAAATACATGAAATCTTAAAAACGAAAACAAACAAACAAACAAACAAAAAAACCAAACAACTAGATACTTAGGGGGCCTGGGTCATGATGCCAGAGTCCTGAGATCGCACCCCAAGTAGGGTCCACTGCTCAGGGGAGAGCCTCCTTTTCCCTCTTCCTCTGTTTTCCCCCACCCCCACTTGTGTGCACCTGCATGTGCTCTCTCTCTCTCTCTCTCTTTTTTAAGACTTTTATTTATTTATTCATGAGAGAGAGAGAGAGAGGCAGAGACACAGGCAGAGGGAGAAGCAGGCTCCATGCAGGGATGGATCCCGGGTCTCCAGGATCACACCCTGGACTGAAGGCGGCGCTAAACCGCTGAGCCACCCGGGCTGCTCAACAAAATCTTTTTTAAAAAAGGAACTTGATACTAAAACTAATAACTATATTAAGTATATACACATTTTTTTTAACAAGGAACTATTTCAGGCATAGTAATTACATTATCTTGCTTAGTACTCTGAAAGCTGATGTGGAAATGTTGGGGTTTGGAGCAAACAGCTAAGAAAGAATTCTTGAACTGTCTTTGGTATAAATAGATGGTTTTATTAAAGCATGGGGACAGGACCCGTGTGCAGAAAGAGCTGCAGAAGAATTGTGAGGAGCAATTGGTTATGTATTTTGAATTTGGAAGGGATAGCTTAAGTCTGTAAGGAATTTTGGAAGCAACATTTCCAGGACTTTGAGGGGGCTAGCTATTGTTAGGAAAAGGTCATTTATTACTGTCTAATAAAACCGTAGTCATGATGATGTGGGAAACAAAGGCAGAAGAGAAATTATTAAATTTCCTTACTACTTGCAGCCCATTGACAAGTCGTTGATGTGGGCAGAGTGACATTCCTCTAGGGATTCAACTGCCTGGATGTTATACTTTGCTAAGGGCAAAAGGCAACCCTAGTCCAACCCCCTGGCTTCTGTAAATCTACTTTAACATAAAAATTCCTTTTGGGGACACCTGGGTGTCTCAGCAGTTGAGCGTCTGCCATTAGCTCAGGGCATGAGCCCAGGGTCTGGGGATCGAATCTCATATCAGGCTCACTGCAAGAAGCCTGCTTCTCCCTCTGCCTATGTCTCTGCCTCTCTCTGTGTGTCTCTTGTGAATAAATAAATAAAAATCTTAAAGAAGGGATCTGTGTGTGTGTGGCTATCATAAATAAATAAAAATTTAAAAAAAAGAAGATTGATAAAATAATTTCTTCAAGAAAGATAGCTGAGTTTCAAATAAAAATGATATGAGTCAGTAAAAAGTTTTTGGAGATGGAAATGAGGAAGGTAATGTAGGAGATTCTTAACAGATTGGCCTCTAGGAGACTATATGAAAGGAAATGGCTGATTATTGTGGATTTTATGTTAATAATTGGCATAGAGGGTGAGTTTAGTTCTATTTTATCTTTTGTGCTATTTTTAGACAGCCTTGCTTGATAGCTTGCTTGAGTCTTTTTTTTTTTTAATTTTTATTTATTTATGATAGTCACAGAGAGAGAGAGAGGCAGAGACACAGGCAGAGAGAGAAGCAGGCTCCATGCACC
Source organism: Canis lupus familiaris (assembly GCF_011100685.1). Taxonomy (NCBI): domain Eukaryota; kingdom Metazoa; phylum Chordata; class Mammalia; order Carnivora; family Canidae; genus Canis; species Canis lupus. Next base: position 105,858,431 of record NC_049222.1, on the reverse strand, counting down.
GGGAGCCCGACGTGGGATTCGATCCCGGGTCTCCAGGATCGCGCCCTGGGCCAAAGGCAGGCGCCAAACCGCTGCGCCACCCAGGGATCCCTGCTCGAGTCTTGATAGCTGGATAGTAGCATCGAAACATGGCAAGTTTGAGCTTGGAGTTCTAGGATAAATGGAAGATAAGGCAGGTCAATGTTTTGTTCTTGATTGGGGATTCTCTTAATTGGTTGGTGTCAGAGATGATGTAGGAACAGAGAGATTAAGGAAGAATGTGGCATCAGTTGAAAGAAGAAATTTTGGGAATGAGTATATCAAATGGCAAATAATGAATATGGTTTATATGAATATAGATGGCCTATACCTGTGCTATCCGGTGTGTTGGCCACTGGCCCCATGTGGCTACATAAATTTAATTAACATTAAGTAAAATTACAAATTCAGTTCTGCCATTACTCTAGTCACTCACATTCAGGTACTCAATAGTCAGTGTGGCTAGTGGGTACCATATTAGAAAACATAGATATAGAACATTCCCATTATTGCAGAAAATTTTATTGAACAGCACAGTACACAGTTATAGTGTGATTAAACTGATTGGAGAAGGTAATGTTTCCATCAGTCAATAAACTGTACTCTTCTCTAGGACAAGGGCAAATGGCTTAAGGACTTTTTTTTTTAATAGAGAAAATGTGCACACATGCAGGTGGTAGGGTTGGGGCAAGAGGGAGAGGAAGAGAGAAAGAGAATCTTAAGCAGGATCCACACTCAGCATGGAGCTAGACATGGGGCTCGAGCTCATGACCCTGAGATCATGACCTGAGTGAAATCAAGAGTTGGATGCTTAACTGACTGAACTACCCAGGTGCCCCTAAAGACCTATTTTTAAATTCTAGATGGACATATATGTGTCTGGATATATTGGACTGGATGAGGTTGCATCATTTCTACAAAGAAAATTCAAGTATTGACTACAGTATTACTCTAAATAGGTGATTGGTGTTTTATATAAATTTAGTTTTGATGTGCAGGTGGAATGTGAAGGAAAGACTAAGTAACAAGATGATTGTTGAATATTTTACCTCAATGATCTTGGGATGAAATTCTGTAGGTCCTACATTCTGATTTTCCAGTTCTAGCCCTTTGTTATGAAAACCCACATTGTTTATATGTTTGATCAACATTTTTTTGATGTTTGGGGGAATCCCTTGGTGGCTCAGTGGTTTGGCACTTGCCTTTGGCCCATGGCATGATCCTGGAGCCCTGGGATCGAGTTCTGTATCGGCCTCCCTTCATGGAGCCTACTTCTCCCTCTGCCTGTGTCTCTGCCTCTTTCTCTCTGTGTTTCTCATGAATAAATAAATAAAATCTTTAAAAAAAAAAACACACTTTTTTTGACGTCTCTGGATAGGATTTTCATATTCTCTTTGCATATCCCTCTCCCAAAACTCTTAAGATGTGGAATCCATGAAATTCTTGTCCTGGGCTTTCCTCTTTCTCTGTCCATCCTTCCTATATTATCGCATCTGGTTCTGTGTAGTCCAGATATTTTAGTACTATTTATATACTCATGACATAAAATTGTTATCTGAAGGGGTGCCTGGATGGCTCAGTTGGTTAAGTGGCTGACTTTTCATCTCAGCTCAGGTCTTGATATCAGGGCTGTGAGTTCAAGCCTTGCATTGGGCTCCACGCATGGAGCCCCACTTAAATGTTATCTGAAGTCTGGAACTTTCTCCACACTCACAGATCTAACCAGGTACTTCATATTTGTTCTTGAACGTATATATTATATAAAACCTAATGTGTCCCTCAAAATAAGCATTTGATTCCCCACAAATGCCAAACCTGTCTCCCTAATGTTCCTCGTCGTATTAAATGGCACCAGCATTTATAGAGATGTGTAAGCCACATATCAAGAAGTTATTCTTGATGATTCTTTCTTCCTTTGGCATCCATTCTTACACTGAGCCTTATCTTTTTGTCCTGTCATTGTCTTTCCCTTCTCTATACTGTCATTGTCCTTGTCTGTTTCTCTATCTCCATGATGGTCATTCATGCTAATGCTGTTACTTCTTGCCTGAACTCTGCTGTGGCCTCTTGTGTATTCTCTCAACAACTTCATTTCTCCAGTTCATTCTTCATACAACAGATATGTGATTATTGGTATTTGGAAAATATTGTATTCCTGCCAAAAGACATTCAGTCGCCTATGGCCATTGCTCTTAGCTAAAATCTAATTTCTAACAAAGTCTTCCTCTATCATCTATATGTTCTCAATTCTTCCTCCCTTTTGTTTTTTTTTTTTTTAAATTTGGAAGTATTTTTTTTAATTTTTTTAATTTATTTATGATAATCACAGAGAGAGAGAGAGAGGCAGAGACATAGGCAGAGGGAGAAGCAGGCTCCATGCACCGGGAGCCTGATGCGGGATTCGATCCCGGGTCTCCAGAATCGCGCCCTGGGCCAAAGGCAGGCGCCAAACCGCTGCGCCACCCAGGGATCCCTCTTCCTCCCTTTTGAAACTTATCTATTTCCCCTTCACTCAAGCTCAAGACAATGCAGGTACATCAGCCTCTCTTATGTTTCTTGATCATGCCTAAGTTTTTCTGCCTTTGGGTTTTTGCATTGGCTGTTCCTTCTTAGGATGTTCTTCATCAAGTTATTTGCATAACATTTGCTCATTCTTATCTTATGATGTCACCTTAACTTTCCTTGTCTCGTGGATAGCTTTTTTTTTTTTTTTTTAAAGATTGTATTCATTTATTCATGAGAGACATACACAGAGAGAGAGAAAGGCAGAGACACAGGCAGAGGGAGAAGCAGGCTCCATGTTGGGAGCCCGATGAGGGACTCGATTCTAGGACTCCAGGATCACACCCTGAGCCGAAGACAGGTGCTAAACTGCTGAGCCACCCAGAGATCCCCGTGGATAACTATTTTAACTAAGATTAACCTACCACTGCTCTATCACCTTCAATATACATACCATTTTGCACATTCTGTAATTTTTTTCTTTGGTTACTTGTTGATCTGCTCTTTCCCCCCTCAATCTTGCTCTCTCTCTTGTTACTAGAATGACAGCTCCAGAGAGACAGATTATATAAGGTACCTTAGTGTCATTGATTTATTCTGATTTTGATATTCTAATATTATTCTAATGCTTAAATATCATATTGTAGTATATTCCCAAATACCAGCACATTCAGTGTTTGTTGGATGAATGGATCCATCCCCTCTATCTTCTTTTGTTCTGTTCCAATCACAGTGTGGTTCTATTTTTACTTCTGTCACCATTTTGCAAGGTCCTATTTGGAAAGAATCCCAAGTTATATTTATTCATTCTAGGCTGTTTCTGAAGTAGTCTGTTTTTCCTTTTGCTGTTTTATAATACTGTCTTTTTTGCACAGAGCACAGGGTATATTTCTCTTAGACTGGGATCTTACAGAGAGCTAGCCCAAACCATGGCTTTTTTTTTTTTTTTTACATTTTTCCCCCTAAAATTATCATGGATGTTTTCATTCTTCTTTTTCCTAGAAGAAATATGGGAGATTGACCATATGCAGTGGCACCCAGAAAACCAAAACAGGAGTAAAACTTTGGAAAGATGTCAGCAAAGTTATGCACTTGGAAATAATTTCGATTTATGCAAAAGTCTTGTTCCTTTAATACAAAGACACAATAAGTTTGGCTCATGTTATAAAAGTTTGAAATCACACTTAGGTTTTGTTACCCAGAATAGAAGATATGCAGGAGAGAATTCTGATAAGTTTGGTAGATGTGGGAAATCATCAGTCTCCATCCAGCAGGATACAACCATTACTAGAATTAAATGCCATGGATGCATTAAACCCAGTAGCTCTAAATCAAAGCTCAATGAACATCAAAAAACTTATACAGAAGAGAAACCACATGAATGCAGTGAGTGCGGAAAAGGCTTCTCCAAGAAGGCACAGCTCATTAGGCATCAGAGAACTGAAAGAGGAGAGAAGCCTCACAGATGCAGTGAATGTGGGAAAACATTCATGAGGAAGATTCAGCTCACTGAACACCAGAGAACTCACACTGGAGAGAAACCCCATGAATGTAATGAATGTGGAAAAGCCTTCTCCAGAAGGTCACAGCTTATGGTACATCAGAGAACTCATACAGGAGAGAAACCCTATGGATGCAGTGAGTGTGGCAAAGCATTCAGCCGAAAGTGCCGTCTCAATAGACATCAGCGATCTCACACTGGGGAGAAACTCTATGGATGTAGCGTGTGTGGGAAAGCCTTTTCCCAGAAGGCATACCTCATTGCACATCAGAGACTTCACACAGGAGAGAAGCCTTATGAATGCAGTGAATGTGGAAGAACTTTCTTTTTTAAGTCAGATCTGACCAAGCATCAGAGAATTCATACGGGAGAGAAACCTTATGAATGCAGTGAGTGCAAAAAAGCTTTCAGGAGCAAGTCAAAGCTCATTCAGCATCAGCAGACTCATACTGGAGAGAGACCATATGTGTGCAGTGAATGTGGCAAAGCCTTTGCCCACATGTCAGTCCTCATTAAACACAAGAAAACTCATACAAGAGAGAAAGCTATAAATTCACTGAAGGTGGAGAAACCTTCCTCAGGGAGTCACAGCTCTTTATACATCAGTGAACTTGCACAGGAACAAAACCAGATGAACACAGTGCCTGTGGAAATACCTTCCTTGGGAACTCAGCCCTTGTTAAACCTCCATGAGTTCCTTGGGGATAGAAATGTAATGTTTGTGGAACAGCCTTTTCAAAGAAATCAGGCCTCAGTAGATAGTCAGGAATTTGCACAGGGAATAAGTCTTGCAAATGCAGTGAATGTGACACCTTCTGTAATAAATTATGTCTTTTATGTTACAGATATTGTGTAGGAAAGAAAATCTCTGATACCATAACTTATCTGATAATAGAAAAGCCTTTAGCAAGAATATTCCACACATTATATGTCAGAGCTCATTTTGGATAGACAATGGCTGTACTGATGGTAGAGGATAAGTCTGTGAGAATTCAGACTTATTAAATATCTACGAAATCCCACTGGGCAGAAATGCAGCTATTGTAGGGAAGCCTTTTCCTGGAGGTAATAACTCCATTGGCATCAAAGAATTCCTACAGGACCAGAATATTAGGAAAGAATGTGATAATGTTTTCAATGATAAGTTCTACCTCATCACATCACAGAAGTGTAGAAAGACACCTCTAGAGACACCGAATATGGACAACATTTTTAGTAAAATGTGGAAGAACTTATAGGAAGGAGAAAACCCCTGAACACAATAAAAGATGGAAATTCTAAGTTGGGAATTCTATTGCCAAACTAATATGTCACAATTTTATACCTTGGGAATCTGGGACTTTTCTAATAAATGAAATCTTGGGACTAGGAATTGCATCCTGTAGCAAAAATGTATGAATATGATGAATGTGATAAGAGGCTGCTGTAACAACCATAAATTTGGTGGTTTAAAACAACTCACATGTATTACAGCTCTGGGGGTCTGAAGTCTGGACTAAATACATCCCACTGGGCTAAATACAAGGCATCCCACTGGACTAAATACAAGGTGTTGGCAGGGCTATATTTAATTTTGGACGCTCTAGGAGAACCCGTTTTTCTTTGCCCTTCCATCTGCTAGAAGCTGCCTAAATTTGTGGCTTGCAGACCCCTTCCACCTTCAAAGTCAGCAATAGCTGATCAGTTCTTCCATCACTCTGGCACTGATGTCTACCTCTTTCTTACATTTACAGACCTGTATGACTACATTGGGCCCACCCAGATAATCAGGATAACCTTCTTATCTTAAAATCACTCTGCCTACTACCTTAATTCCCCCTTGCCTTATACTGTGACATATTCACAGGTCCTGGAGATTAGGGTGTGGACATTTTTTTGGGGGGGGGGGTATTATCTGCCAACTGCAGATCATTCTCTGGCATCCAATTATTTGTGTCCATACCACATGCAAAATATATTCACTCTCTCCTAGCATCTCAATCCCATCCAAGTCCAAAATCTCATCTAAATCTAAGAGCTCAGGGACACCTGGGTGGCTCAGCAGTTGAGCGCCTCCCTTCGGCCCAGGGCGTGATCCTGGAGTCCCGGGATTGAGTCCCACATGGGGCTCCTGTGTGGAGCCTGCTTCTTTCTCTGCCTGTGTGTCTCTGCCCCTCTCTCTGTGTCTCTCATGAATAAATAAAATCTTTTTTAAAAATATAAAAAATCTAAGAGCTCAAAAGCTCTAAATCAAGCATTGGGTGAGGCTCTGCATATAATTTGTCCTGAGGCACAATTCCTCTGTGAGCATGTGAAACTCTAGAAACAAGTCAGGTGGCCCTAGAATACCTAATTGCATCTTTTACTTTAAATGACCTTTGCAGTGTAGTGGAACATAGTTATAGGTTCTGGGGATTAGGACATGAACATCTTTGGGAGACCATTCTATCTACTACAAAAACATTAGATTTCAGAGAATTCATACTATAGTAAATTCCTACCTAGCCATTAAATTTATGGAAGTGTGCACAAGGAGTAACCTTTTTTCTACAATCAGGGAATCTTAACACTTGTGTCATTATATGTGACCAGCAAGGAATACTTTTGAAATATGTAAATCAAATGATCAGCACTGTAAAATAACTTATAAATGCCCTAAAGGAACATGAGATTTATGTGCTGTAAATGCTGCCAAATGTATTTGTATCTATTCTGAAATTGTATAAATTAACATCCTATTCTGAGTATAGAATGCATATTCCATAATGTGCCTAAGTACCAGAATTCTTCACAGCCAATTCCAACAATTTTTTTAACAAATGCTTATGTACTCTTATTAATAACAAAAAAATACGAGTGGGCTGTTTTCAGACATTGGGCAATAGGGAGATCGGGATAGCTATCTCAAGAGAAAAGAAACAAATGAAGAGAGCCTTATGACTACCTCCAGCCTGGAGAGAGTTTCCATTCAGCATAGGAGGGAGAATCTAATCAGATTCTGGCAGTCTCTGAATTGAGAGTTTAGAGTTTGGAGAATTTAAGGTGGCTCAAATTTATGGGGTAGGTTACAGAGAGGAGCTGCACCCAGATGTAGCACATTCCCCACATGATTTGAAGTTGTGATCACACATATGTGAGGAAGCTCCCTCGGCTGGAGAAAGAACTACTGGAAAGGAACAGGCAGAGCCATCCTTGGAACTTGCACAGGTTGGAAGTAATTTGTGTTTCCACCCATTGGAATGGAACCCCCTCCCTGCCCCAGCCCAACATTTGGAAAATCACAATGGAACTTCATAAAAATAGTGCCTCAGTGGGTCACTCAAATTGGCTCTAGACTAACGGCTGCTCTGAACCAGACAAAGCATAAATGCAAACCACTACAAAACCAAACTGTTTCCAAGTAAATTAATTGCTTCCCAGACCTATACCCAGTAGTATTTAAAGAAAAGAAAGCAATCCATCAAGAAAATCAACAATGTCAAAATCACAATGTCTGGCATCTACTCAAAACCTAACCAGGTCTGCAACATGAAGAAAAGTCAGTAGAATCCCAGAATTGGCATAGGTGACAGAAAATGATGTTAAAAACAGCTATTACAAATATTCTGTATGCTCAAGAAAGTTGTATCAAGTAGATGATAAAAATTATAATTTACTGTGGGGTTTCTCTCCACATGAGCAAAGAAGTAGGTGAGGCCCAGTCTAGTTACTGGTTCCACCAATCCCAGGTTGTTCAGCCTCCCAAAAAGAGGTCAGAAGGAGGTAATTTCCATCAGTGAGGACCAGGTCCCATAATTTCCATCAGTGAGGACCCAGGCCCAACTCAAGTTGGAGTGTAGTTTGGTTTCTGTCTTGGCCCTCTGGTTTTTCTGAGAACTGAGGCATGTGTGCCACACCACAGGTTTCTGAGAATTACAGTTTGGGATACATTGTTTTTCTAGTGAGTGGCTGGTCCTTGGCTGTTTGGCTGCTACAGGGGTTCTGGGACATGCAGTTCATCTGCTTTTGTCTATTTTTCTTCACATGAGAATTCTGCTTGAGTTCAAGTGGCTGGTGAAGAGAGTGCCTGTCAGAACCCTATCAAAGACATCCATGGTTTCTCTATGTAGCATGTGAGCATGTGAGGGAATTGGTTGTCCGTGGGTCGAATCCAAGCTTATCCTGTGGCTCAGTGTGGACAAGGGCAGGTCTTGGTAGGTTTGTCCTGCTGTGTGCCTGGACAGGCTTTAGAGAGCAACTTTGTTTTATGGGAGATATTTGTCCCCATTCCTCCTGCTCTAGGGGACTAGATGGACCCCGTCTTGGAGCTAGGGAGAGGAATTTGATTGTGGGTCCTACTGAACCTGACTGCCTCTTATCCCATCACTTCCCCTCTTGGTTCTCAGAAAAAACTGTGGGTATCTGTGTGCTCTAAGGGGTGTCTTGTCCTGACCTCCCCTCACCAGTTCTGTCACCATGAGCAGAAAATTTCTTGAACAATGTCTGCCATGCAGTGCCTTGAGGACTAAGCAAGCAACTTTCCAATAGTATTGTTATAAACAGGGAGGTGATTTAGGCAGAAAGAAATTTAATTTACATACTTCAGAACCTACAACAGTCTGTACAGATTTACAGATTCCACCTACTTGGTCTTGATTTCCAGTCTAGAACTTGGCTCTCTAGAATTTAGAATCTGCCAGACCTTAAGAAGTCCAGAATCAGGTATCCCATAGTTGCCTGGTGCTGTACAAGGGAGCAGTAGCTCCTGGTTTGGCTTTCTCTGTGTTTTGTGTTTTAGGAGTAAAGGTAGAAGATTAGAAGTTCCTAGTTGGTGTGTGAGCTGATTAGTTGGCTCTCTGAGGGCTCCTTTTTCTAACTCCAGCTTTGTGCATTTAAGAATTCATCCTGGGGGGATCCCTGGGTGGCCAGTGGTTTGGCGCCTGCCTTTGGCCCAGGGCGCGATCCTGGAGACCCGGGATCGAATCCCACATGGGGCTCCCGGTGCATGGAGCCTGCTTCTCCCTCTGCCTGTGTCTCTGCCTCTCTCTCTCTCTCTCTCTCACTGTGTGCCTATCATAAATAAATAAAAATTAAAAAAAAATCTTAAAGAAAAAATCCTTTGGAAACTTTCTTTACCTCTGCCCTCCTCACCAAGATACATGTTGGCAATCGTTCCCCAAGTATATGATCCACTGATATACATCTGACGGGCTTCATTGAGTAAGGGACAGGCAGGACTCATAGGGAGAGATAGGTAGGGGGCCACATCATCAGGCTCACAGAAATCCCAGAAATGCTGAGGTGTAATGAAACCAGAGATAAGGGAACAAACCAGGCCATCCTGCCCTGGACATCAGAGGTAGGTCTTTTTATGATAGTCACACTGTAACCAACAAAGAATAATCAGATCACAAAGAAGAAGGCCACAAGCTCCAACCAAAAAGGCCTAATTAAACTGGTCAGTTCTAGGGCAGCCCCGGTGGCGCAGCGGTTTGGCGCCGCCTGCAGCCCAGGGCGTGATCCTGGGGACCCTGGATTGAGTCCCATGCTGGGCTCTCTGCATGGACCCTGCTTCTCCCTCTGCCTGTGTCTCTCCCTTCTCTCTGTTTCTCTATGAATAAATAAATAAAATCTTTAAAAAAACATAAACTGGTCAGTTCTAAATAAAAGACTGTTGTGGGAGGTCCATGTTGGCAACCCTATCGGGACCCTTCACTCCTGAGAGTTTTTTCTATATCCTTGATTAATAAAATTCTATCACTTCACTCACTTTCTTTTGTCCACGAGATTCATTTTTTTTAAAAGATTTTATTTATTTATTCATAGGCACAGAGAGAGGGGCAGAGACACAGACAGAGGGAGAAGCAGGCTCTATGCAGGGAGCCCGATGTGGGACTCGATTCTGGGTCTCCAGGATCACACCCCGGGCTGCAGACGGCGCCAAACCGCTGCGCCACCGGGGCTGCCCGAGATTCATTTTTTGACCCTGTGAGACAGAACCTCACTTACTCGCTTCATTGAGACCCGTCAGATGTAGATCAGCAGGCCATATGCTCAACAGATGATTACTAACATATATCTTGGGAGGGTAGAGATAAAGGAAGTTTCCAAGGGAATTTTTAGAAGTTAAAGGAGACTTACAAGATCCTTGAGGTGGGGCTAATATTAAGGTAAGACTACCTTTTGCCCTTAGCAAAGTATTAACATTGACACAGTTGAGTTCTTAGAAGGTCATTCTGCCTGTCTCAAGGGCTTATCAATGGATGTAAATAGTAAGGAAATTTATTTTTCTTTTTCCTTTGTTCCCCACATCAAAAGCTATCAATGGTGAACCTAAATATTACCTTCACTTCATATATGGAGGAAAAAAAGGCCAAGTCTATCAGAATGTCTATTTTATCAATATTTCATTAATCATTTAATCTTTGCCTATCTTAACAGTGAATAAAAATCTTTTTCAGGGGCGCCTGGGTGGCACAGTTGGTTGGGTGTCCAACTCTTGGTTTTGGCTCAGGTCATGATCTCAGGGTTGTGAGACTGAGCCCTGTGGTCAGGCTCCATGCTTAGCCTGGAGTCAACTTGAGACATTCTCTCCTTCTCCCTCTGCTCCTCTCCCCTCAAATAAATAAACCTTAAAAAAAAAAGTCTTATTTTAGTTTTTTATAAGTTGCTGTTTACTTCCATCCCCCCATTTTAAGTTGGTTATCTTTGTCTTAATCATATTGAGTATTTATAACTATTATTCTACCCCCCTCCCCAATTCTTGTATGTTGACAGACACCCTGGCTCTGGGCTATTATGAATAAAAGGTGCTATGAACATTCTTGTAAGCCTTCCTGAGGACATATCATTTCAGTTTTTTTTTTTTAAGATTTTATTTATTTATTCATGAGACACACACACACACACACACACACACACAGAAAGGCAGAGACACAGTGTGGCAGAGGGAAAAGTAGGCTCCATACAGGGAGCCGGACGTGGGACTCGATCCCGGGTCTCCAAGATCACACCCTGGACTGAAGGCGGTGCTAAACTGCCGAGCCACAGAGTCTGCCCTCATTTCAGTGTTTTTAAATAAATATGTAGGAGATGAACTGCTGCCTAATATAGTTGTTTTTATTTATTTATTCAAGTTATCTCTATACCCAACATGAGGATTTAACTCACAACCTGGAGATCCAGTCTCATGCTCTTCTGACTGAGCCAGCCAGGTGCCCCATGGTTCTGTTTTATTTTGCAATTCTCTTAAGCTTAGAAGTTAGTTTTGAAAGGATTTTTACTCTTTAAAGATTTTGATAGTTTAAGGAATATGGATATACTAACAGTGAATTTTTAAGTTGGGCGCTTTATCCATAGATTTATCTTGAAGGAAACTTCAAAACTGTCCTGCAAATACAATTCTCTGCACATAAGCATTTCTGTTTCCTCATTCTTCCAGTTAATTCTGGTTGGATTAGATTTGATGTTTACATTATGATGACTATGTAAATACTATTTACAGCTCAGCCACATAGTATACTATGATTGTATTTCCTTTCTTGTACAATTTTTTTATTCTTCCTGGAGTTGTCTTATTTATTCCTTCCAGAAATTCTGGCCTTTGGTTCTTAGCAAGCCCTGCCCTTCGCACTGGCTCCACATGACTTGCGACCTGGACATTGGCTTGGGACTGTTCTCACCTTTTCTGGGCAGTAACTGTATCTCCCCACCACCTCTCCCAAAGGGAAGCTTGGTTTCTTCCAGTCACTATTTTTCACTTCCTTGTGATTAAGTTTTGGAATATAGGTTAGGTCCAGAGCCGATGACCAAGAAATAATTTTTGAGACGTCTTTGGTGCAAAATGGTGGTTTTATTAAAGCCTGGGGACAGGACTCATGGGCAGGAAAAGCTGCTGCCCCGGGCCTGTGAAGGGTAGCTCCCAACCTGGGAGTTAGGAGGGGTTTGAAGATAGCCTACTCTCTAAGGAATTAAGGAAGCAAGGTTTCCAGAACCTTGAGGGGGCTAGTTATTGTTGGGAAGGGTCACTTTTTCTTTTTCTTTTTTTTAAATTCATGAGAGACACAGAGAGAGAAAGAGACAGAGACACAGGCAGAGGGAGAAGCACGCTCCCTGCAAGGAGCCTGATGTGGGACTCATACCGGATCCTGGGATCACACCCCAAGCCTAAGACAGACACTCAACTGCTAAGCCATCCAGGCGTCCCATGGGAAAAGGTCACTTACTACTGTCTAATAAAACCTGAGTCATGAGACCCTTCAGATGTACACTGGTGGGCCGTGTCCTTGGAGGATGATTGGCAACATGATTGGCAACACGTATCTTGGGGGTTTAGAGATAAAGGGAAATTTCTAAAGGACCTTTTATATGTTAAAGTAGACTTACAGGATCCTGGGTGTCGGGCTAAGATTGCCTTTTGTCCTTAGCAAAGTATGAACATCGGGGCAGTTGAGTCCATAGAGGAATGTCCCTTTGCCTGTTTCAAGGACTTGTCAATGTGCTGTCCCAGGCTCGTGCCTTGTCCTCAGCTAGCCCTGTGTTCCCCCATCACTTGGATGGCATTATCACTCTCCCTATACCGTTACTGCTTCTCCAGATACTTTTTTGTCCTCAAAATCTTCCTCTTGGCCTCCATATCCGTCAGAAGCATTCCTAGGGTATTTGCCCTTTGGCTTTTATGTTTGCCCTTTTTCCCCCGTTAAAAAACTTTATTTTGTATGGACACTTAAATTCTAAGATGGCTGCACCTCGTGTGTTTTCCAAATCTTTCTTCGTGTAAAGTGGATTTTTCTCGCCAGCCCGCTGAGGTAGACGTATCCTACTCCATGTTTGCCTTGTGTAAGTAGGTTCAAACTTTTGAAAATCAGTGCAGTTTGTAGCGCAGGATTTAAGGTGTGAGACATGGGAGTGTTTTCGGTAGGTTTTCATTGTTTCGAGCCTTACCTGGCTACTCTGGCCAAAACGACCACTTCGCCTTCCGTAGGTCGATTACCGAAGGGCAGCCGCCTGGCAGACCCGCTGGCCAAATGGGCGCGGACATATTGACTCCAGGAAAAGCCGGAAGTCCAAATGACTGTTCTCGGTAGAAACGCCTCTGGCCCTCGTCGGCCGCCATCCCCGGGCGCGGAGGCTGGGCATGGGCGCAGCAGGAGAATTTGCGGAAGTGCGGCTTGTAGGAGGTCGCGGTGGGGTCACTAGAAAATCAGGTCTGTGTATGGTTCGGTATCTGGAATAAGAGGAGAGGACCGAGGCGTCTGTGGGTGCCCGAGTGGGTGGAGCCTTGGGGTCTGTGGGGGAGAGGAAGCAGGTGGAAGCCGGTGCCGATGTCTGTGTGTGCTATGCCTTTGGAGTGTGGGGGCAGTGGTTACCGATCTGTGGAGACCAACGGTTCCGAGACCGCTGTCAGGCTTTGGGTTCTGTCTGTAGCGCCCAGTGATTGAGCTCTAGGGAGGGAGGGGGGGCGGTTTGTCAGTGAAAGCGGTGTCCACTTCGGATTCGGGTTTTACTCTTGCGGCTCAATGAGGGGCAGAGGCGCATGGTCAGCGAACCCTGGTGTTTCGGGATTATTCCGGGGAGGGAGAGTAGGGCGATGATGAGTGCATGGGAGAGGTCCAGGTGTGTCAGCCCCTTGAGAGGTTTGTGAGAGCTGAAGCACACTTGGTGGGTGGGTTGAGGGTCCAACGTTTCTTTCTCTCCAATCCAAGCCCCTGGTTTGCCTTTGTCTTTGCACATCTCTTGACCCCATAGTTATGATGGAGGATTTCACACAGAGTGGTTTCAATTAAAGAGGATTTTGCCCTTTCTGCAAGTTTACTTTATGTACGCATACGCACACACAGCTGGAAATGTTTCTTTTGGGTGCCATTGTAACACAGTAAACTAACATTGCTGTTACTCCAATTCTGTTCCCCAACGGTAACATTTGTTACCTTTTTTTCATTTCCCTTTTAGTCTTCGGTTTTCTATGCTTCACAATTCCAATATTCTATTGAAACAGGCATAATTTGACTCTCTATTTAATTTCATGTTATAAATACTATATAATAAACATACGTTTTTTCTTTAAAATTTTTTTAAACTTATGTAACTATTTATTGTCAAGAGGCAAATCTGTGCCATTATGCATGCAATCTCAGCATTCATTTATTTTTAATTTTCTCTCTCTTTTTTTAAAGATTTTATTTATTTAATCATGAGAGATACAGAGAGAGAGAGAGGTAGAGACACAGGCAAAGAGAGAGAAGCAGGCTCCATGCAGGGAACCTGACGTGGGACTCCATCCCAGGTCTCCAGAATCACGCCCTGGGCAGAAGGCAGGCACCAAACCGCTGAGCCACCCAAGCGTCCCTCAGCATTCATTTAGATAGAATTTGAATAGGCTTGTGTCTGAGTAATCTCTACACCTAACAAGGGGCTCAAATTCACAACCCTGAGATCAAGAGTTGCATGCTTCACCGACTGAGTCAGTCAGGTATCCCTAAATAGAATATAAATATTTAAATACTCAATCACTTTTTTTTTAATATTTTATTTATTTATGAGAGACACACACACAGAGAGACAGAGACAGAAACAGAGACACAGGCAGAGAGAGAAGCAGGCTCCATGCAGGGAACCTGATGTGGGACTTGATCTTGGGTCTCCAGGATCACACCCTGGGCTGAAGGCGGCGCTAAACCGCTGAGCCACCAGGGCTGCCCACTCAATCACTTTTAAAAACAGGTTTTTATTCTCCATTTACCCATGCACGTGGTTTCCGGTCACTCCTGTCCACCTTGATCTTAATTTTTTTTGCCAGTGTGAATGGTGTTTTTAAACATTTTATTCTCTTCTTTCAATTTACTATCACAAAGAAGAAAAATTACATTAAAAATCTGCTGCTTCACTGAATCCTTAATATTAAGAAGTTCCCATTCCCTGTAATTTTTTATTGTTTAAAGAATTTTAGTGCAGCCCCGGTGGCTCAGCGGTTTAGCACCGCCTTCAGCCCAGGGTGGGATCCTAGACCCAGGATTGAGTCCCATGTCAGGCTCCCTGCATGGAGCCTGCTTCTCCCTCTGCCTATGTCTCTGCCTCCCTCTCTCTCTCTCTCTCTCTGTCTCTCATGAATAAATAAAATCTTTTTAAAAAATTTTAAAAATAATTTTACATTTGAACACCTATTATGTCTACCACCTAGATTTTTGTCATCATGATTTTGTTTCCTTTATTCCATATCCATATATCACTTCTCAGTCATTAATATACCCTTTTACAGGGATCCCTGGGTGGCGCAGCGGTTTGGCGCCTGCCTTTGGCCCAGGGCGCGATCCTGGAGACCCGGGATCGAATCCCACGTCAGGCTCCCGGTGCATGGAGCCTGCTTCTCCCTCTGCCTGTGTCTCTGCCTCTCTCTCTCTCTGTGACTATCATAAATAAATAAAAATTAAAAAAAAAAATATACCCTTTTACATTAAAATTTTTTAAAAGATTTTATTTATTTATTTATTTATTTATTTATTTATTTATTTATTTGAGAGAGATAGCACAAGCAGGGAAGAGAGAGAAAAGCAGACTCCCAGATGAGCAGGGAGCCCAATGTGGGACTTGATCTCAGGACCTGGGATCATGACCTGAGCTGGAAGCAGGTGTTTAATGGACTGAGCCACCCAGATGCCCCTCTTTTACATTTTTTAATGTTTATTTATTTATTTAAGTAATCTCTGCACCCAACATTGGGGGCTTTAACTCATGACCTCAAGATCAAGAGTTATATGTTCTTCCAACTGAGCCAGGTACCCTGGTTTGTCTCTCCTTTTTTTTTTTTTTACTTTGTTCATTTATTTCTTAAATTCCACATATGAATGAAATCATATAGTATTTGTCTTTCTTTGGTGGCTTATTTCACTTAGCATTATACTCTGTGGATCCATCCATATTGTTGCAAACAGGAAGGTTACATTCTTTTTTATGGTTGAATAATATTCCATTATATATAGGATATATGCCATATAATATGGCATATAATATTAAGTATATTTTATATATATGATATAAAGTTATATATTATATAAAGTTATTTTAAATACAATATGTATTATATATGTGTATATACACCACATTTTCTTTCTGTTCATCTATCAATGGACATTTAGTTTGCTTCCATAATTTGGCTATTGTAAATAATGCTGCAGTAAACAGGGGTGCATATATCCCTTTGAATTAGTGTTTTCATATTCCTTCATATTCTTTGGGTAAATACCCAGTAGTGCAATTACTGGATCATAATGTCATTCTATTTTTAATTTTTTAAGGAATCTCCATAATATCTTCCATAATATCTACCAGTTTGCATTCCCACCAACAGTGCCTGAGGGTTCCTGTTTTTCCACATCCTTGCCAATATTTGTTTCTTGTGTTTTTGATTTTATTATCCTGAGAGATGTGAGGTGATATCTTACCGGGTTTTCTGTGTACAAACTTTTGTGTAGATATCCTTTTACTTCTGGATGTAAATCCTATGTGAAATTGTTGGTTCACATGGTAAAATATATTTAAGTGTTAGAGGTACTACCAGACTATTTTCCAAAGTGGCTGCACCATTTTACATTTCCATTAGCAGTTATGAGTGTTCTATTTCCTCCACATGCTCCCCAACACTTGTTATTTCCTTTTTTTAAAAAAACTATATCCATCCTAGTGAGTGTGAGCAGTATCTCAGTTGTGGTTTTGTTTTGTTTATTAAAGATTTTATTTATTTATTCATGGGAGACACAGAGAGAGACAGAGGCAGAGGCACAGGCAGAGGGAGAAGCAGGCTCCAGGCAGGGAGCCTGAGGTGGGACTGGATCCCGGGTCTCTAGGATCAAGCCCTGGGCTGAAGGTGGCGCTAAACCGCTGAGCCACCCGGGCTGCCCTCAGTTGTGGTTTTGATTTGCATTTCTCTGAAGAATGATGTCGAGCATCTTTTCACGTGCTTATACTATGCATAACTTGAATACATATTTTCACTGAATATAGATTATTAACATTTCTTTAGCTTCATTGGATGTGTGTACTTTTATTCATTCAATTAATTATCTAGTAGCAGACCTAAATAATCCCTGTATATCAACTTTGCATGCTTATGCCATTATTTCCTTTGTAAAGATTCCTAGGAGTGGATTTCTTGGATTCTAGCTAAATCTCTATTGAAAGTATTCAATACTAAATGTTAAACTATTCCCCTGCATTGAATAAGCAGTCACTCCCCACTACCACCTCCCCAAGGGGGTAGAGACAACTACCCTGACAACTACCAATCTGCTTTCAGTTTCTGTGGATTTAGCCATTCTGGATATTTCATATAAGTGAAGTCATACAATATATGACCTTTTGTGTCTGGCTTCTTTTACTTAGTATAATGTTTCATGATTGTGTACTGTGTTCTAGGGTGTTCCTTCCGTGCTTATCCAGGCCATTTCATTTATAACCCTGCCTTAACCTTCATTACCTGCTTGCACTGAGTGTAGAATTCAGCCAGAGGGAAAAGTTGGGGTCTTCTCAGGTCTCTTCCAAGCAGGTGTCCTGCCCTGTACTTGGCTTTATTAATTCCCCAGTATGCCCTACTGCTTTTGAATGGCTTAAGTTCCCGAAGAAACTCTCTCCTCAGCTTTTTCTCCCAGCCTTTCAACTGTGCCTCAACTATAATCTTTTTTTTTTTTTTTTTAGTTTTTATTTATTTATTCATGAGAAACAGAGAGGCAGAAACATAGGCAGAGTGAGAAGCAGGCTCCCGGGAGCCTGATGCAAGACTCGATCCCAGGACCCTGGGATCATGACCTGAGTCAAAGCAGATGCTCAGTCACTGAGCCACCCACGTGCCCTTCAACCATAATCTTTTGTCCCAGGCATCTATAGGTTGTTTGTCTAACTGTTGTTGTTTTTAAGATTTTACGTATTTATTTTTTTATAGAGTACACTAGTGGAGGGAGGAGCAGAGAGAGAGGGAGAGAATTTCAAGCAGATTGCTTGCTGAGTGCAGAGCCCAATGTGGGGTACCATCCCACAACCCTGAGATCATGGCCTGAGCCAAAATCAAGAGTTGGTCACTTAATCCCCTGAGCCACCCAGGCGCCCCACCTTGCATTGTTTTGTTTTGTTTTTTTAAAAGATTTTTAATTTTTTTTAAAGATTTTTTAAATTTATTCATGAGACACAGAGAGAGAGAGAGAGGCAGGCAGAGACACAGGCAGAGGGAGAAGCAGGCTCCACACAGGGAGCCCGACATGAGAGTCAATCCCGGGACTCAATTCCGGGACTCGATCCCAGGTCTCAATCCCAGGTCTCCAGGATCACGCCCTGGGCTGAAGGGAGGCGCTAAACCGCTGAGCCACCCAGGGATCCCCAAGATTTTTAAATTTTTTATTGACTCATGAGAGATACAGAGATAGAGGCAGAGGGAGATGCAGGATCCTGGCAGGGAGCCCGATCCTGGACTCAGTTGCCGGCCCGGGGATCATGTCCCGAGCTGAAGGCAGACACTCAGCCGTTGAGCTACCCAGGCATCCCCCACCTTACATTATATTTGAGAAACACCCATTGCTTTTCTATCCTGTGCGAGGTCCAAATTAGAGGGATGAGCATGTTGCATTAGTCCTTCAGGTAGGCCTCAGACAGATTGGAACAGATAAACACAATTCTTTGCATTTAAATAAAGTCTGCTCTACTCATTCCAGGATCAGGAACCAGAGTTCCCCACTGGGAATCCTGGCTCCTATCTCTATCTAGCACTACTACCAGGCTGGGGAGAGGGTGGAACAAGGGCAAATAAAAATGGTACAGAACTTTCCTACCATTTTTTTTAAAGATTTTATTTATTTATTCATGAGAGACACAGAGAGGCAGAGACACAGATAGAGAGAGAAGCAGGCTCCATGCAGGGAACCTGGCATGGGGCTTGATCCCAGAACTCCAGGATCACACCCTGAGCCAAAGGACGCTCAACCACTGAGCAACCCAGGTGCCCAAGTTACCTCTTTCTTGATTGAACGATCACTCTGCTACTTAAACCTGTGACTATTTTTCAGAGTTATGATAAAGGGTTTGTTTTGTTCTTTATTCTGACAGTTCTTACTTGCTTTGGTGTTTCTGTGGAGGTTTGAACCCTTGGAACTTCCCACTCTGCCATTTTCATTCAGTGGGAGTTCCTCCCACAATGTGCATGATTGATTTTGTTTTGTTTTTTAGTCATGGGTACTTTTTTGAAGAAATGAACTACATATGCAACTTAAGTGATAGCCTCTAATTCATCTCCCTTCCCTCCCCAGACATAATGGCTTTCTTGAACTTGTTCTATATAACGCATGTTTTTATACTTTCTTTTTTTTTTTTTTTAAGATTTTATTTATTCATGAGAGACACAGAGAGAGAGAGAGGCAGAGACACAGGCAGAGGGAGAAGCAGGCTCCATACAGAGAGCCCAATGTGGGACTCGATCCTGGGACTCCAGGATCATGCCCTGGGCCGAAGGCAGGCGCTAAACCGCTGAGCCACCCAGGGATCCCTGTTTTTATATTTTCACTCAATGTGTATATAGCAGGAAAGAATAATCTTGTTGTATATGCTTTAATTTTTTTCTATCAGTTTGCCTTTGTTTCTTTCACATGACTTAGTGAAAATGGTTTGTTAGATGATACTTTCCTGAGCACCTTGTCTTCAAACTGAGGTATGTACAAAAACTTTCGTACATGAGCACATTTGGTCTTAAAGGAATAGATATCCAAATCTTTGCCTTTTACAAATTCTCTTTCCAAAAACTGACCTGTTTGAGAAGCCCCTCAACCGTGGGGCATTATGCTCTGCTGATTCTCCTTTGCTGGCTTCCTTTCATGGACTCCACTTCTACTTCATGGAAGAAAGTGCTCACATACTCACAATCTGGTGTTCCAGTGCTCCAGAGTACAGTAGCCTCCAGGGTTCCAAATAAAAGGACAATACCAGAGAGCCAGGATATTTAGAGGTGACGATATGAAGAAAGACTCAGAATCTCACTGAATTTTAATCTGGGGGACAGGAGGACTGAGAACACCTGGACTTGGACCCCGAGGCTTTGTCTTCTCCAGCTTTTATTAAGAAAGCTAGCGAATAACAATCATCAGGAATCTACTTGTTAGCTATAGGAATGATTAACTTTGGGAAATAGAAACAGAAAAACATGTTTACTTCAAAGGGTAAAAGAATTGTCCTGCACAATACTTTGCAATTATGCTATATGCCGTGTAAGGAGGCTATTAACTCAGGGAGGTGGAGCGGAAGAGCTATATCTAGAGAACAGTGTGGTCTAGTCAGTGTGCTGACTCAGGACCTCACGTATCCCCAGTGTGCTGGGGGTAATGGGTAATGAGATTCAGTTCTCAGATAAGCTCCACAGCTGGTTGCCCACAGGACAGGTGGCCTTGAAATCAGGTGGTGGCAGTAGCAGTGATGACATCTGGGTCCAGAGAAAATGTGCACTCAAAGCTAATTTACTTTTCAGCCCACAGGTCCTACTCTAGGAGCAAGATCCAACAAGTAAAGCAAGGAAGAGGTCTCAGGACCTGCATATGGTCATTTGTGGGGACACCATTGACCAGAAACGAAGATTTCAGGAATTTAGGGGAATTCAAGAAGAAACTAAGGCACAAGTCTCCATATTGGCCATTGTCCAATAACAGAAGAAAATGAAGGACCAGGTGACTTTGTTTTATTCTTTTTTTCATTCTGTGATTGTTTTCTGGAGGACTTGAAAACTCAATTGAGTTAAATGGAAAAGTATAAATTGGTAAAGTTGACCTTGTGTAGAAATGGATTTAGATTCTAACTTCAATATTGAGGCAGATAGGATCAGGAATATATTGTTCGTAGGATCCCCACTAAGTGACTAATTTTAGAACATCATGTGTGACTGGAGCAACCTATGGGCTATGCTAGCTGTCAGTTTATGTCTGATAACTCTAACGGCCATCACAACCATAGAATCACAATGATCACGGGATTATGCAGTAATGGAGGAGAAAGCAGCCTGGTTCTGCAAGGATGTCACTATATATTTTATGGCACTTAGATGTCAGGACTTTTGTTTAATGGTGCCTCTTAGACGTGATATGGTAGTGCCCTTAACTTCAGCTTTCTCCTAAATGCAAAAGAAGGTTTCTCAAAGACCTCTTTGAGAATATACCAGGAGAATTCAGTGGGCACAGTTCTTCCTGGGATCATAACAAGGTGACTGTCAGGGTTATTCTAGATCATAATAAGGTTATCTAGATCATAACAAGGGGCTGTCAGGGTTATTCTAGAAATAAAATCCAGGTGACCTAAGAAAATGGAAGGGTTTCTTGACTTTCAAAGGTCTTATATGAACAAGTGGCTAAATTGATGTTTGAGTTCAGATATGGCAGTAGGGAGTTGAAGGTACTGTTGTCTGGCACAGTTGTTGGGATCCAAAGGGCTTGCCTTCAAACTTCCCCTTATGTACGATAGATAGTACATGCTCCTTGCTCTTGTTCAAAGCCAATTCCTACTGCCTCCTCTTTTATTACCTTTTAAAATTTACTTCTATGAAAGTGCCTGGATATATTTTAAAGGTAAAAAAATTCCAATTACAAAGTTCTATAGCAAAAGTAAGATTCTTCATCATGTATACATAGAGCAAATGTTTCAAATACATATATTGTAAATGTTTTTAGTTTAGCAGAATTTAATGGCTACTTATTACCACAACTTATTTGTTGAATGATGCTTGACTGAATGATTAAAAAATATTTTGTTATATATATAAGTTCGAACGTGGATGTATTTTTCTTCTATACCAATGTAGTTTATTTAAAAACATTTTTTTAAAGATTTTATTTATTTGAGAGACAGAGACAGATCATGAGCAGGGGGTGGAGGCAGAGGGAGAGGGAGAAGCACACTCCCTGCTAAGCAGGGAACCTGACATGGGCTCAGTCCCAAGACCTGAGCTGAAGGCAGACACTTAATTGACTGAGCCACTCAGGCACCCCTATAACAGTGTAGTTTACAAAAAAAACCAAAACATTTGGGGCACCTGCATGGCCCAGTGGGTTAAGCATCTGACTCTTGATTTCAGCTCAAGTCATGATTTCAGGGTCGTGGGATGGAGCCCTGTGTTGGGTACTGAGCTTAGCAGGGAGTCTACTTGAGATTCTCTGTCTCCCTCTGCACTTTCTTCCCTGCTTGCATGCTCTTTCTCTCTCTAAAATAAATGGATAAATCTTAAAAAAAAAAATCTGAACACCTAAGTGTATAGATGCAGCCTATGTGGTGAACATGAACAGAGCAACTTCCTTCATATTCCTTTCATTTCAATAACTAGAGAAGCACTCATATTAAACAGGACTATGTTGTTATAGGAATTGCTGACACTGGAGGATGTGGCTGTGGACTTCACCTGGGAGGAATGGCAGCTCCTGGCCCCTGCCCAGAAGAACCTGTACCGGGATGTGATGCTAGAGAACTATAGCAACTTGGTGTCAGTGGGTGAGGACATCTCCCTTGTGTCTCTCAAAGGGTCCCCATCAGTGGCCTTCCCTCTCACAGCTTCTGAGAGTTTGGGTGTGTCTGTGCTGCTCTGAAGTATATATTCTCAGTTCCCTCTCTGGCCCCAAATTCGAGAGTATGATATACCCTTCTTAAGAGAAGACCTTTAACTTTACTGATCTGCAAATTGCATGGCTCCTAAAATACAGCAGTGTTCTGTGTTGGAAGACCACAGCTCAGTTCACAGAGCCTACCTCTTCTGTCATTTCCCACAATCAGGGTATGTGGCCGGCAAGCCAGACGCACTCTTCAGATTGGAACAAGGAGAGCCATGGGCAACAGAAGATGAAATCCGCAGTCAAATCCATCCAGGTAAGAGGGAACCAACCAGGAAGGTGGCAAAGAAGTTGTATTTAGTAAGTCAGAGGTGTCACAGCTTCGAGGATGGCTGAGGACATGTGAACAGAGCTCTGGGAATCTCCCCTAGAGGGGCTCTTTCTCTTTGAGGTGCTTAGAGCATTTATCTCTTCTTGGGTTCAATCCCTGTTTGTTTCATACAGGCCTCCATTAACTTTCTCTCTAGATTTCTTAGAATTCTCAAGTATTACCACCCTTCTTTGCCTAATGCTGTGTCATCACTTGTTCTTTCTGCTTCTCTCCCTTTGGAGGTCTACCTTCCACCTTCCACATCTTCCACATCTCTCTCCAAAGAGAATTGTTTGATTGGAGCACTGTCTTTTGACTGTTGCACCTTCCTGCCCCTTTGGATAATGTCAGTTTCCCTTCTTAACATTCACCTCCATTTTCGATTGGGAGTGAGGATTTCAGCATGTGAATTGGTTGGGGGTGGAGCATGAACATCCAGTCCACAGTACCTGCTGTTCTATATGTCTTACATCCTGGCTGTGTAGGAAAACCTTTTGTATCTTCTTTAATCTGACACCACTGCCACATGCACAGTACTTTTGACACCACACGTTAGCAGTTTTCCTCACACCAAGCAGTTCTTTGTGACACCAGCTAGTTGTCCTACGATTTAGCTCAATTCTGACCTTATCTACGTGGAGGTAGTGTCAGATCCCACAGGTTAAGGGCTCCATCACATAATTCTGCTCCCCACTTTATTTTTTATTTTTATGAAAAGAGTAATCACATTTATTGATTGATGAAAAGGGTATTTGTCTTTTGCCCCCCATTTTAGATATCAATCCCAAATAGGAGGTCCCCAGTTTACTCACAACTTCTGTCTGACTTGGTTACAAATCAGAGGTTCCCATGACGTCTTCTCCCTTGGAATTGATTACTTGCTAAAATAGCCCAGAGAACAGAATTCTTTTCAAAGATGACATTGTACAAGGAGAAACGAAATTCATCAAAATAAACAAATATGATGTCTTGTGGTGAAAAGTGCCAGGAAGATCGATGGGACAGGAGTAGAATAGTGTGAGGCCCTGGAGCTGCTCTAGCATCTGGGAGTCTAGCTGGGGCCTCTAATCAGTCTTAAGTCTTCAGGCAACGGGAATACCTCTTTGAGCAGCTGTTTGAGGGATGTGAGGCCTCCTCCAGTGAATCGAGCTCCAATTCAATATATTTTGTATATAAAATAGTGAGTTCAAAGGCCCAAGGCAGGGTGCTCAGTGGGGAGCCTGCTTCTCCCTCTTCCCACCCCTCCACTTGTGCTCTCTCTTGATGTTTTGCTCTCTCGAATAAATAAATAAAATCTTTTTAAAAAAAACACCACCACCACCACCACCACCACCCCACCCTGCCCCAAACAAAGGCCCAAGGCAGGAGCATGTTTGAGGAACCTCAAGGAAGCTGGTATGAATACAGGAAAGGAAGCCAGAGGGAGTGGCTGGCAGTCATGTGGAGATAAGGGCAGTGGGGTAGTGGCTGGAGTTTGGAGTAAACAGCTCATGTAGGACCTTGGAAGAACACTTCAAGGGCTTGATATTTGTAAATAAGGAGATAAGAAAACATTAGGAGTTTTCAATAGAAGATGAATATGAAATAATTTATACTTAAAATGATGGCTTTGGCCACTTCATAGAAAGGAGATGGTAGTAGACAGAGGTTGAAGCCTGAAATCCGGCCACATACTGATTGCTTTAGTCACCTGAGTAGAGAGTGTGAGGTTTGGTCAACATCTGAATGTGTTTATAAAGAGGGCAGAAATGATTTCCTACTGAAGTAGATAGAGGATGTGAGAGAAAATACAAAAGCAGGATGATGGTGTTTTTGGTGTGAGTCTGGGAGGAGGGAATTGCCATTTCTGAGATGAAGACTTGCAAAGAAGGTGTGGGTTGAGAAGTCAGGGGTTCTGTTTTGGACAGTGTATGTGAGACCCTATTTATGCCCGTTGAGGTATAGCATGCTGTTTGGATTTACCTGAGGAGTCCAGGGAGAGTTTAGGACTAGAGATAGAACTATGGATTGAGTAGATCTCCTGTGATATGCACATACAGATTAAAAAGAGCCTGGGAGGGACGCCTGGATGGCTCAGTGGTTGAGCATCTGCCTTTGGCTCAGGGCATAATCCCAGGGTCCCAGAATCAAGTCCCACGTCGGACTCCCTGCATGGAGCCTACTTCTCCCTCTGCTTGTGTCTCTGCCTCTTTCTCTCTGTTTCTCTCGTGAATAAATAAATAAAATCTTTTAAAAAAAAAAGAGCCTTGGACAACTACCAATCAGAAAGATGGCTATTTGATAAATGCAGGGTTTTCTAATAAGGTAACCAGATCCCTTCTTTTGAAAGTCTGTTTTTGTAGATTTGAGTGACAGCCTGGGTTAGTTTATATAGAATGCCATAAGCACCCCCTCTTGAGCCTAGCCTAGTTGGTGAACCACAATCTTCATTTGTGCTGGGAGAAATTGAATTTGGTGAAAAGTAAAGCAATATATTCTAGAAGTAAGATTTTAGTAGCAAATAGATGACAAATTGGCATATAATATGTGGAGGTTCAGCATTTGAGTGAGCCATCTTTTTTTTTTTTTTTTGAGAGAGTGCATGTGAGTGGGGGAGGGGCAGAGGGAGAGACAATCTTAAGCAGGCTCTTAAGATGCATGGCTATGCATCTGATGCATGGCTTGATCCCACAATCCTGAAGTCATGACCTGAGCCGAAATCAATAGTCAGACACCCAACTGAGTGAGCTACCCAGGCGCCCCTTGAATGAGACATCTTGTGCTACAGTTCTGGACTGTGTGAAGTTAATTGTCAAAATTAAAAATGAAGTGGAGCACCTGGGGGGCTTAGTTGGTTAACAGTCTGACTATGGCTCAGGTCAATGATCTCAGGGTCCTGGGATCAAGCCCCTTGTTGGGCTCCCTGCTCAGCAGGGAGTCTGCTTCTCCCTCTCCGTCTGCCTGTCTCCCCATCATCCCTCTGCTTGTGCTCTCTCTCAAATAAATAAAATCTTTTTAAAATTATTTTTTATTTTTAAATTTTTCAAAAGATTTTATTTATTCATGAGAGACACAGAGAGAGAGAGGCAGAGACATAGACAGAGGGAGAAGCAGGCTCCATGCAGGAAGCCCAATGTGGGACTCGATCCTGGAACTGCAGGATCATGCCCTGAGCCAAAGGCAGATGCTCAACCGCTGAGCCACCCAGGCACCCCAAAATCTTTTTTAAAAAATGCTAGGAATACTTTGGAAACTTAGTGGGAACAGCTTACAGTGACATAGAATGGGGGAACGGTAGCATGATATGTGGGAGACAAATAGGATTGGAGCAAAGATGATGAAGGGCAAAGAGTGCAGGTGTGAGTGTGGAAATGTGCACAGCCATGTGGAGGTGGTCAAGGAATTAGCCTAACCCCAGGCACAGAAAGGCCAAGTTTAGAAGGAATTTTGTAGGGGAACTAGTGAAGCAGGAACATGGATAAGTGGGCTAATTGTTGGAAATCTAACTTATTTCCAGGCTAACTGTTGTGGATTTTGTTAGAAACTGAGTAAAATGGTGGAGCTGTAGGTTTGATTTGTCCTTGAATATATCCCATTTTTAACTAGATGGCAGCAGTGTAGCAAGTGGTACATCCAGTAGTTCTAAGAAAAGTGGAAGGCAGAGCCATCAACAGTCTTGGTTTGGGATCAGTAATGTGATCCTTTAGCACCCCTTAAATGATGGAAACCAAGACATAAATGCAGAATTTTGAAAGAAGATGATTTTAGTGCCAAGCTGCGGGTTTGCGGCTTATTACATTGAAATGGGAACAGGTGAAATAGTCCATGTATACAAGTACAAGATGTGACTGAAAAAGATGACAGTCCCTAGTGTGGTATTGTGATATAAGAAGTATAATTTGGTCTTTGGCTCTGGTTCCTGGCACAGAACATCCTACAACCCTTGTAGTTTCCTGAGTATGGGAATGTTTTTTTCCCTTATTAGTACAGACAATGTTTGGTGCCCCTCTGTGGGCTTTTTAAAATCTTTGGTATTTTTGTTTTTATTTATTTATTTACTTACTTACTTATTTATAATTTTTAAATTTTTAAAAAGATTTTATTTATTTAAGAGAGAGTGAGAGAGAGCACAAGCAGGGGGAGCAGGAGAGAGAGAAGCAGGCTCCCCCTACTGAGCAGGAAGCCCAATGAGGGATTTGGTCCCAGGACCCTAGGATCATGACCTGAGCCAAAGGCAGACACTCAACCAACTGAATCACTGAGGTGCCCCAAAACTCTCAATGTTTCAGTAACTGTAACATAGTCCCATGCCTTCACTTTTTGATGTACACATTTTTGCAAGTATAAACTCATCCAGTTTTCTGTCTTTACATGATATTTATACACTGATGATTTCTACATTGTTATTTCCAGTTAAGACCTTGCTCAAGATTTATATATCCAATCAAGTTCTTCATGTCTGTACCATCTATCCAAAACCTATGTAAAGACTGGTACACTTGTAAATACACACTCAATTTACCCTTATTCCAAACCTCAATAATAATTCCCATCTCATTACCTATCCATTGGCCCAGGTCAGACACTTCAGAATAATACTTGATTCCTCACATTTATCAATTGTCCCCACATTGAAACCATGAGTGAGTCTTGTCTTCTTTCCTGATTATGTTCTGACTTACCTCCACCTTGCTCTCCATTGCTCCCTGAACCCAGTTTTCATTGTTTTGTACCTGCTTTTTCTATTACTTCTCACTTACTCTGTTTTTTCTAACTAGAATGTATGCTCAATGAAAATAAGGAATGTGTTTCTATATCCTCATCATCAGCACAATGCCTGGTACAGAGACATAGTTTAATAAGGATTTATGGATGTATGAATGTGTCCCACATCATTTTTAAACAAATACTCTATTTCCTAGTGTTTATAGGAATTTGATTTTATTGAACCACCCAGCATGTTTTGTAAGTCACAGTTAGAAAGCAGCCAAGTCCTGGGGCACCTGGGTGGCACAGTCAGTTAAGTGTCCAATTCATGGTTTTGGCTTAGGTCGTGATTTCAGGGTTGTGAGATCAAACCCCAACTTGGGCTCCATGCTTAGCATGGAGTTTGCTTGAGATTCTGTCTCTCTTTCTCCCTCTGCCCCTCCTGCTAGTGCACACACTCACTCTCTCTCTAAGATAAATAAATCTTTTTTAAAAACCAACAACAGCCAAATCTATGTTTATTCATTTTCAGTGATCTAATCTTGTTTATGCCCTGACGGTTCTTATCTTATATTTTCTTTGGTTATGTTACTGGTTTTAACCTTTGTCTAAGTGACGACAAGCGTATTTACTTGGAGTTTCTTTAAAATGAGGTAATAACATTATCAATAAAGAGCCAGCCTACACAAAGCCATTTGTGAAATAGTTTTATTATATTCCAGCCTCATGAAAAGATTCATTCTTGTCTTCTTTCCTAGAGATCAAGAAAGATGATAGTCATCTACAGGGCCACTTGCAAAATCTAACATGTCCAAAGAGAATGAAACAAGGCCACAAACATAATGCATTTGGAAACATCATTCTTCAGAGTAAAAGTAATTTTCCTTTAAGGCAAAATTACGATATCTTTGACTTACATGGGAAAACACGGAAATCAAATTTAAGGATAGTCAACCAGAACAGAAGCTATGAAGTAAAGAACTTCATTGAGGTTAATGGAGATATGAAATCTTTCTCCTATACAAAGCATGACCAGTATTGTATTGAAATTAAATTCCCTGAATGTGGAAATTCTATGAATACAAATTCCCAATTCATCAAGCATCAAAGAACCCAAAAAATAGAGAAACCCCATGTATGTAGTGAATGTGGAAAAGGCTTCTTCAAGAAGTCTCGGCTCATGGATCATCAGAGAGTTCACACAGGAGAAAAGCCTCATGGGTGCAGTGTATGTGGGAAAGCCTTTTCCAGAAAGTCCAGGCTCACTGAACACCAGAAAACTCACATAGGAGAGAAGCGGTATGAATGTTCTGAATGTGACAAAGCATTCCCTAAGAAATCACGGCTACTCATGCATCAGAAAACTCATACAGGAGAGAAACCCTATGTGTGCAGTGAGTGTGGAAAAGGCTTCATCAAGAAATCTCGGCTCATTAATCATCAGAGAGTTCACACAGGAGAGAAGCCTCATGGATGCAATTTGTGCGACAAAGCATTCTCCAGAAAGTCCAGGCTCATTGAACACCAGAGAACTCATACAGGAGAAAAACCTTATGAATGCACTGAATGTGACAAAACATTCCGCTGGAAGTCACAGCTCAATGCCCATCAGAAGACTCATACAGGAGAGAAATCATATATATGCAGTGATTGTGGCAAAGGCTTCATTCAGAAGGGCAATCTCATTGTACATCAGCGAACGCATACTGGGGAGAAGCCTTATATATGCAGTGAATGTGGGAAAGGTTTCATTCAGAAGGGCAATCTCCTTATACATCAACGAACTCACACTGGAGAGAAACCCTATGTATGCACTGAATGTGGGAAAGGCTTCAGCCAGAAGACATGCCTCATATCACATCAGCGATTTCACACTGGAAAGACTCCCTTTGTATGTACTGAGTGTGGAAAATCCTGTTCACACAAGTCTGGTCTCATTAACCACCAGAGAATTCATACAGGAGAGAAACCCTATACCTGCAGTGACTGTGGGAAGGCTTTTAGAGATAAGTCGTGCCTTAACAGACACCGGAGAACTCATACAGGAGAGAGGCCCTATGGATGTGCTGACTGTGGAAAGGCTTTCTCTCACCTGTCATGCCTTGTCTACCATAAGGGAATGTTGCATGCAAGAGAGAAAGGTGCGCATTCAGTTGGGTTGGAGAATCCTTACTCACAGAGCCCCAGATCATCACTTTCAAATGATAGCATGCAGGAGAAAAACCCTGTTAACACAGTGTCGGTGCAGATGTCTTCTGTAGCAGCTCAGACTTCATTACACCTCCATGGGCTCCTAGCAGATAGGAACATAGTCACTGTGGGACAGCCAGGTGCCAGATGTACACCACCAGCAGATAACAGAAGTTGCACAGAGAAACCTTTTGAATGCAGTGAATGTGGTAGTACCTTCACTGATCATTTACATCATATTTTATGTCATAAAAAGCACACAGGGGTAAAGTGTGATACAATCAAGGTGGAAAATCCTTGAATAAAACCTTCCAGCTCATTATGCGGCTGGTAAGTGTATACTGAGACAAATAGCATAAAGACCAGGAATAGTATAAAGACAAATAGTATCAAGATCAGGAAAGCCTTTCTGGAAGGATAGACCTTCCTGGTGCCTCACAGGTCACATATCATTAGTGAGCTCATAGCTGGTAGAAATATAATGACCTTGGAAAAGTCCTTCCCCAGAAATAAGACTTCGGTAAGCATCAGAGTTCACACAGGAGAGGAACTGTTGGAAGAGCTCTGAAAGCAGTGAATGTGGCAGGGTTGTCAGTGGAGCATTTTGCCTCATCAGTAGGCAGAGGAAATAATACAGAAACAAAACTGCACACAGCAACTGTGGAACATCTTCGGAAAACACATAAAGCAAACAAGCCCTGTGAAAATGAATATTTTAGAGATTTCTGCCACAAGTCTACCATCATTTTATATCAGATAATGTACATAGTGTATATTTAGGACCTTGAATCAAACTCCTAATTGATAATGATGGTCATTCCTTAATTCAGTGGTTAGAGTTATAACAGTGTATCCCCTCCCTTTTCAGGGTGGGGGGCATGAATCTTTCATTCCCACCCACGATCATTACACAGTTAGCTCTTGTGTTTCTCTGGTTCTAAATTTGTTGAGTTTATTTTAGGTTACTAAATACTGAAGTCTATCCTTCAAAAGGAAAGTGGATGCATTTGATTCAATAACATAACTTAGGGTGTTTGGATGTGTTTAACTTTGTAAATATCACCCAAAGGGACAGCTGCTCACAACTGAAAACCTATCGGCCAGGTTTTTTCCATGGAGGATAGTTCACATCTGATCTACACACCATTCAGAAAAACTTTCATCAACTATTTCCTTTACCTGGCGCTATTCTAAGACCTACAGATGCTGACAGTGATGAACTGAACAAAAGTCCTTGCTGCCTTTGAGTTGGCTTTTTTAAAGCTGGATTATATGCATGTAGCAATTTGACCCTCCAGCAAATGTAATCAAAGGATGTATATGCCTACATTAGTTGAAAAGGACATACTATAGAAGGTACAAAGTATCCTGATTATTTCGTGTTCAAGGCGCATATTATTTTTTGGAGAGGGAACAGGAAAGGATTTACTTAGTTTTACACATGTAAAATAGGATATGGGGACTTTTTAAAAAGGTTTGTATCTTATTTCTCTACCTGGATTATAAATGCCTATCTGGATAGTTTATAGATAGTCCTATATTCTGCAGCAATAGCAAAATAGAAACGGATTACATAGCTTTGAAAGATGATTGAAAATGAATGTGTGACCTAATGAATGACCTAACAGACTAATCAAGCAAACTTATTTTTGTCACCGAAGGAAAGGAATGAATGCCAAAAATCAGTATTCTCCCAAGAAACATTTTAAAAAAGAATCCTGAGTAGAGGCCCTTGGCAATACAGAAGGGGCAGATCAGCAAGGGAATAAGATCCACAGAATAAGCCCAATTAATGGAAGAAAATGACGTCACTTTAAAAATGGAGGACAGTGTGTTTGGCAGGTGGAGGTGAGATTCCCTTCAGATGTCATGGAGAAGAGCCCTGAACTGTTCACAGTCTGCCATCTATGAGAGTTGCCACCATCTCTGGGATCCTGGCTCCTCTGTGATGTGATGAGACATGATGTAGCGTCATCCTCACTGTCCTGGGAAGGGGCCTGTGTCCTCTCTTCTGTACTCAGGGTTCTTCCCCTCGGTTCAATAAAGATCTATGCAGCTTAAAAACAGTCCTGCTTACAAGGGAAAACGGTGGAAATTTGCCATGAAGTGGCTGTCTCCCAATTGAGATCCAAACTGAGTTTTTGAGTAATTTACTACTACAGACATTTTTTTGAGCATCTAAACTGTGACAGGCACTGTTGTAGACATGGGATACACTGGTGAACAAAACATGCAGAATAATGGCCCCTAACAGGATGGATTCAGGACAGATGCTCTTCAAAGAATCAAATGGATTCTTCAACTCGGGCTTCAGGTCCTCTCCATTTCTTGTTTTGTGAATCTGCATATCCCATCATGATGGTCAGTGATTTTCTACTTAAATCTGCAGTCTACCCCTGAATGGGCTGCCTGGCCTGCCCTGAACCTGAGGACCAGATGCTGAATTAACTCACCTTTCCGACGCTGGCATCCCAGGTAAATAAAACATTGTCATGGGATACTTTAAGAAGGCTGTCTCAGCTTATATCCTCTACTGCTTCACCTCTTCGGCTTCATAAAATGAATTTTAACAGTTACTAAGTGTGCTGTTTGCTAAATGATGACCACATTGTTTTGTTACTTAGTATTCTGAAATGCTCCATTTCCAATTTGGTGTATTTTAGGGAACTGCTTTTGTACATTTGAAACCTGTGTCCAGGTACCATTTTATCAGCTGTTGCACATGGTAATGAGTGTAGGTACTGAGATCAGGGTTTGGGATCTGCCTGGGTCACTCTGCCTTGTCTGGCTCAGTGTGGGTGGGTATATTAGTGTTCTTGAGCTGTCATAACAAAGCACAGACTGGGTATTTTAAACAACAGACATTTGCTCACAATTCTGGAGGTGAGAGTGTGAGATCAAGGTTCATGGGGTTAGTTTCTTCCAAGGTGTCTCCTTGGCTTGTAGATGACCACCTTCAAGACCTAGTCTCCTTTGTGTCTAAATTTCTTTTTATAAGGAGACCAGTTATATTGGTTTAGGGCTTCACCAGTGTGAATTTCCACTGAATTATCTCTTCATTTCTAGTAAATTATCTCTTCAAATACCCTATCTCCAAATATAGTCCCATTCTGAGGTACTAGAGAGGTTATTATCAACATAAAGATTGGCGGGGGTGGTGGATGATGGTATTTGTCTATGAATGCCATTCAAATTTGGAAATTTATATTGGGCTGATTGATGGAGCTGGCAGGTCATCAGTAAATGGTGGTATCTTTTCCAGATTTGAGGATTAATACAGGGCCATATATCAGTATCTGGGAAAGTCCATGTGTATCTGTGGTTGAGAGGCTAAAGGTTTGGAGGCCCAGGACCTCTGGGTTGTTGGAATAGACCTGATGAATGTTGTTTTCCCCTCAATCCTTTAAAATCCCTCATTAGTTATATATGTATATATACATGCATTCATATACATATTATGCACACACACAAACACATGCATTTTCTAGAAAAGCAGTAGATCCCTAGGGGACAATGATAAGACACAGCCACCCTAGGTAATAGAGATTCCATTTTTTTTTTTTTAAGATTTTATTTATTTATTCATGAGAAACACAGAGAGAGAGGGGTCAGAGACATAGGCAGAGGGAGAAGCAGGCTCTATGCGGGGAGCCGGATGTAGGACTTGATCCCGGTACTCCAGGATCACACCCTGAGGGGAAGGCAGATGTGCTCAACCGATAAGCCATCCAGGCATTCCCCGAATGTCTCTTAAGAGTTGCATTCACTGATTTCTGCCCACAAGTATCTCTGCCTTTGGGCTGTGTACCTTTTCCTCTGATAATGTTATAAAGAGTCAGTTATGAAGTTTCTGAGGTCTCAACCAAATTGCCTGGATATCTGAGATCCAGGCTAGGGAGTGAGGGGCCCTGTGAATTTGGAGGATGCAGGAAAATTATAGAAAATGATTAAGGTTAAGGTTGTTCCTGAGTAAGATCTTTTTTATTTCATCTTTTAAAAGAGATTTTATTTATATATTAGAGAGAGAGCACACAAATTCGGGGGGAGGGAGAGAGAGGGAGAAGCTGAGCAGAGAACCCAATTTGGGGCTCGAATCCAGGACCCTGGAATCATGACCTGAGCCAAAGGGAGACTCTTAACCAACTGAGCCACCCGCAGGCACCCCCTGAGCAAGGTATTTGATTCCAAAGGCTTAGTGTGACATAATAAGAAATATATTATTTGGTCTCTGCTCCCAGTTCCTGACTCAGAGCTTCTAAAACCCTTGTAGTTTTCTGAGCAATGGTGGGGGGTGATAGAAGCATCTTACACAGAGCTGTTAAATCCCTTGAAATTTCCTGGTGATAGAAGTGTCTTTTGTTCTAATAAAACGACTCTCCTGGATGTCTTCTGGATCGAGGTTGGTTACCAGAAAGACCACCACCTTTGATGAGACACTTAAAACTTTCAGGGAAGGGAGAAGGCCTAGATATTGGGTTAATAATCCGTTATTCATTTGAATCTATCGGTCAATCTGTGTATCTGTAATCATTTGAAAGTTTTGTCTTTAAAAAGCATTCATGATGGGATACCTAGGTGGCTCTCGGTTAAGCATTTGCCTTTGGCTCAGGGCATGATCCTAGAGTCCCAGGATCGAGTCCCACGTCAGGCTCCCTGCATGGAGTCTGCTTCTCCCTCTGCCTGTGTCTCTGCTTCTCTCTCTGTCTCTCATGAATAAATAAATAAAATCTTTAAAAACTAAAGTAAAATGCATTCATGAATCAAATAGGTCATTTTTTAAAAGTAAAAGCCATATATATATTTTTTTTTTAATGGTTAATATTTATGCATATATATATTCAGCAAACAAGTGAGTTCCCTTTTATGTTGGGGGTCCCCAAGACCATCCCCAGGTTTGGTAATTTGCAAAGACTCAGAACTCAGAAAACTTGTACTCAAGGTTACATTTATTATAGAAAGGATAGAGATTAAAGCAGCAAGGGAAGAGCCACAGTGTGACAGGGTAGGAGCTGTGTGTCACATGGTGTCTGCACTTGTGGAGAGGCTGGAGGCCGAAGTCAGCCATGTGTGTGTCCTGCCCTGCGTCAGCAGAGAGTGGACATCAAGGCTCAGGTGAGTTTTCCCTGCTAGCAGTTCCTCTTGCCTACTGTCACAAGTTCATGCCAAGGAAGTAACACTGCCTGTGACTCCATTGTGGGAAGACAGCTCATAACTCTGTGTTTGGAACTTTCCTGTATTCTGTGCTTTGTGCCACTTTTTTTTGTCTGATGTCAACCGTATCCTTTAACTATAGTAAGCTGTAACTGAGTGTAACAGTTTTCAGTGAGTTCTGAGTCCCACTAGCAAATTATCATGGTGTTACAGAATAATCTCCCAACCTTTGGTAGCTTCGTGTTGCATTTAGGGTAATTTCTAGTCTACTAATTATCTCTTCAATGTCTCTAATGTGCTTTTTAAATATGTGTACATTTGTTTTTTCAGAAATAGTCTTTTCCTCAAATCTGCCTACTTGTCTCTGTATAGTTCTTGCTCTTTAGACATTTTAAAATATTTAAAAAATATATATATATATATTATTTATTTATTTATTTATTTATTTATTTATTTATTTATTTATTTATGATAGTCACACACAGAGAGAGAGAGAGAGAGGCAGAGACATAGGCAGAGGGAGAAGCAGGCTCCATGCACCGGGAGCCCGACATGGGATTCAATCCCGAGTCTCCAGGATCACGCCCTGGGCCAAAGGCAGGTGCTAAACCGCTGCGCCACCCAGGGATCCCAAAAATATTTTATTCCTTATAACTTTTTTTTTTTTTTTTAAAGAGGGAGAGAGAATCTTAAACAGGCTCAGTGCCTGGCTGGTTCAGTTGGTAGAACATTCGACTCTTGATCTTGAGGTTGTGAGTTCAAGTTCTGCATTGGGAGTAGAGATTACTTTTTAAAAAAATCTTAAAAAAAAAATGGGAAACACTAATGTTAAAGAGGACCATGTTGTTACAGGCATTGCTGATTCTGGAGGATGTGACTGTGGACTTCATCTGGGAGGAATGGCAGCTCCTGGCCCACTGCTCAGAAGGACCTATACTGGGACGTGATTTTGGAGAACTATAGGAACCTGGTGTCAGTGGGTGAGGACAGCTTCCCTGTGTCACTCAGAGGGTCCTTTTTTTTTTTAATTTTTTTTTAAATTTTTATTTATTTATGATAGTCACACACACACAGAGAGAGAGAGAGGCAGAAACACAGGCAGAGGGAGAAGCAGGCTCCATGCACCGGGAGCCCGACGTGGGATTCGATCCCGGGTCTCCAGGATCACGCCCTGGGCCAAAGGCAGGCGCTAAACCGCTGCGCCACCCAGGGATCCCGACTCAGAGGGTCCTGATCAGTGGTCTTTCCTCTGTTAGCTGCTTAACGCTTCAGAGTAAACGCAGTGCTCTCAAGTGGTAGATTTTCAGATCCTTCTCTGGCTTCAGGCAAAAATATATAATGTGCCTGCTCCTGAGAGAAAAGCCTCTGGGTTGCAGATGTGAAAATTGTCAGTCCCTTAAATGTAGCATTCTCCCACCTTGACAGACCCCAGCCCATTTCAAAGCATTCTGTCTTTTCCATGAACAGGGTATCAAGCTACCAAACCAGATGTACTCTCCAAGCTGGAATGAGGGCAAGAGCTGTGGATGGCAGAAGAGGAAGTCCATAGTCGAACCCATCCAGGTGAGTGGGTGAGAACAGCAAGGTGGACAGCTGAGGAAGTCATGTTCTCATCGGTCAGGGAAGGCTCCAGGCCTATGAGCGGGTCTCAGGATGTTTAAACAGCTTCACCTCAGGGCGCTTGAGTGGCTGAGTCATTTAAGCATCTACCTTTGGTTCAGGTCATGATCCCAGGGTCCTAGGATCGAGCCCCTCATTGAGTTCCTTGCTCAGCATGGAGTCTCCTTGTCTCCTCTCCCCTTCCCCCTAGCTTGTGTGCTTTCTCTCCCTCTCTCAAATAATAAAATCTTTAAAAATACTAAGGGGCCCCTGGATGGCTCAGTGGTTGAGCATCTGCCTTTGGCTCAGGTTGTGATCCTAGGGTCCTGGGATCAAGTACCACATCAGGCTCCCTGCGAGGAGCCTGCTTCTTCCACTGCCTGTGTCTCTGCCTCTCTGTGTGTCTCTCATGAATGAATAAAATTTAAAAATCTTAAAAAAAAACAAAAAACAAAAAAAAACAGCTGCCCCTCCTATCCTTCTTCCCTTAAAAGAGCTTCTTTGTAGAGTCAAGAGGAAAATATGCCCCTTTTATTCCTCTGAGAGCTGATCTCCATTTATGTACATCTTGATTTTTTGTTGTTGTTTGGTTCTCTATTTCCTACATTTCTCAAATATTTTATTTAAAAAAAAGGATTTATTTATTTTAGAGAGAGCATGTGAATGAGTTGGGGGTAGGGATAAAGGGAGAGAGAATCTCAAGCAGACTCTGCAATGAGTGTGGAGCCCAATGCGGGCTTGATCTCATGATCACAAGATCATGACCTGAACTGAAACCAAGAGTCAGATGCTTAACTGTGCCACCCAGGGTCCCCAACTCAAATCTCCTTTTCTGTTCATTGTAGCAGTGTCTCTACTTCTTCCACCTCCATGCTGTGAAATCCCACCTTCCAGGTGCTACTCCTAATGTAGACCTTTGAATTCGACATAGTCTTCCAACTAGTTCATCTTCCTGCTCCATTGCAAATTAGTGATTTCCCTTCTTAGCATTCAACCTTACTTTGGGTGCTGTATCCACACCATAATCTGATCTCTGTGTTTCCATGGTTTCTTAGCTTGTTGTAGACTAAATGTTTGTGCCCTCTCAATATTCAGGTATTGAAATCCTAATCCTTAAGGTGATGTATTAGGTGAGGCCTTTGAGAAGTGATTAGGTTATGAAGACCCTGCCTCTTCTGCCATATGAGGTTGTAGCTGGAAGGCACTGCCTGTGAAGGAGGAAGCCTTCCAGACACTGAATCTGCTGGAACCCTGATCTGGGACCTCCCAGCCTCCAGAAAGATGAGAAATAAATTTCTGTTGTTTTTGTTATAGCAGTTTGAATGAACTAAGACACTTCTCATTCCCCACTCTGAAATTGTCCAAAGGTTCTGTTTTCCATTTCTTGCTCTGTTCTCATTTCCTTACACCTTGCCTTCATTTTGATGAGTTAAGCTCTTATTCTGTATAAAGACTCCTACATTCACAGAAACCCTGAGTGATTTCAGAATTTTTGAGGAACTAAAATCACTTTCTCTACAAGAAAATTTCTTCCATCTTGCTCTCTCTCTCTCTCTCTTTTTAAGCTTAGGGTCTTCTAACAGTTTAGAAAAATGAGTGTCTACTCAAGGTTAAGAAAGAACAGTGGGAGGGATGCCTGGGTGGCTCACTGGTTGAGTGTCTGCCTTTGGCTCAGGGTGTGATCCTGGGGTCCTAGGATCTCAAGTTCTGCATCAGGTTCCCCACAGGGAGCCTGCTCCTCCCTCTGCCCATGTCCTTGCTTTTCTCTCTGTGTCTCTCATGAATAAATAAATAAAATCTTGAAAGAAAAAAAAAGAAGGAAGGAAGGAAGGAAGGAAGGAAGGAAGGAAGGAAAGAAAGAAAGAGAAAGAAAAAGAAAAAGAAAGAAAGAATGAATGAAAGAAAGAAGAAAGAAAAGAATGAAAAAGAAAGAAGAGTGGGAATTAAGAAAGAGGTCGGAAGATCTAAGAGAGGCTGATTCTCCAGAAGCAGAACAGAAATGTCTTTTGAGAAAGTAAGAGCCATGAACATTATCTGGCATTGCTGAGTCATCAAGTAAGGTATAAACTAAGGGACAGGAATGTGATCTTTACTGTTGTCTTCCCATCCTTATAGTTGTATATGTGTGTACTTTTTTTTTTTTTTACTTTGAATTCTCTTTTTGTGAAATGGTCTTTGACTACTCCTTTGTGTCTTTCTTCTATGAATTCACATTGTACTTTGTGCCCAGACCATCGAAATGCAGCTTTGAAAACACTGTATCCATCTATTTTTTAAACATTTCTTAAATCCAAGGCTTTTTTTTTGTTTTGTTTTTTTTTTTTTTTTTTTTAATCCAAGGCTTTTGTTGAAGACTGTGCATAATACATGTCCAGGCCTCTTCTTCTCAGTCTCATTGATTAGATTTTGGGCACAAGTCTGGGGATATCAATATTTAAAGTTCTCTAGAGGATGCTGTTGTGGCAGTTTACCTGGTGACTCACAGCTAAAATGCTGAATTTCAAGAGAAGCAAATACCATCTGGTAAGCAAAGATTTTTGTGGTGAATATATAACATGGATACATGAAAATCTGTATGCAATATAGGTTTTGAACACAAGATATTGTTGCTAGATTTCAAGGTTGAAGTTACATGTCAAAAATTAGTAAAGATGTGATATTGTAGAAATCTAGAGGAAATACAGCCTACAGTTATATAGAGAGCATGGGGAGTGATGGCATGATATGTGGGAGCATATCTAGATTTTAAATAAAGAAGGTAATGTGGGGTGCTTGGGTGGCTCATGTTAGCCTCCAAATCCTGATTTTGGCTCAACTCATGATCTCAGGGTCATGAGATCAAGCCCTGTGTCAGGCTCTGTGCTCAACATGGAGTCTGCTCGAGATTCTCTCTCTCTCCTTTTCCCTATGCCGCTTCCCCTACTTGTGTGTGCTCTCCCTCTCTAAATAAATAAAGAAGATCTTAAAAAAAAAAAAGAATGGATCCCTGGGTGGCTCAGCAGTTTAGCACTTGCCTTTGGCCCGGGGTGTGATCCTGGAGTCCTGGGATTGAGTCCCATGTTGGGCTTCTTGTGTGGAGCCTGTTTCTCCTTCTGCCTGTGTCTCTGCCTCTCTCTCTCTCTCTTTCTCTCTCTCTCTGTGTCTCATGAATAAATAAATAAAACCTTAAAAAAAAAAAAGATAATGAAGGGCAAATAGTGGAGCATAAATAGTTGGAAATCTACAAGGCCATGTCCAAGACTTCCATGGATTGGTCTGAAGCCAGCCATGTAAAGGCCAATGTCAGAGAGTATTTGTGGGGGAAGTAGTGGAATGGAAATGGGTAAATGGGGTAATTAAGGCAGTATTAACTTTTATGGCCATGCTGACTGTTTAGATTTTATCTATTAGTAATTGAATTAGTTGGGGTAGCACAATGGTAGAGGTGTTTTGTTTTGTTTTTTATATCTCTGGGTAGTCTTAGTTTCTACCTGGTAGCAGCTGTATAGCAATAATAAGGAACAGCCAGAGGTTGTAGGAAAAACTGAATAGGTAGCTGGCTCGAGTTTTGGTAGAAGGAGTCAAGTGGTCCTTTAGGCTACTTAACTGATTCCAACATGGAGACATAAATGTAGAATTATGGAAGAAGATGCAGTTTGTTGCAAGATGAAGGATCACTGCATTAGGGTATCAAAATGAGAGAAAATCAGATGTGACATCTTTATAGGTACAGCATGCAGAATGTGACTGAAAAAGATGACAGTTATCATGTTTAGAAGGCCATCTGCCTCTGGAGAACTCTGAGTGTCCTTCTACTAGCCTGTTGGAAATTCCTGGTGGTCACGGTCTCTCATCTTTGCCCCTTTCTTCAAGAACATACCCTAGCTAGACTAAGAGTTGGAGTGTTGAGATAGGAGTTTCTCTCTAAATGTGTGACCAGTTTGATGATGCTATGCAGAATGAGGAGAAAATTTCTAAATTTTAGAAACAGGATGACCACTGAAAAGTAGCACAGATATGTCAAAATCAAACTTCTGAATTGCCTCCCTGAGCCATTTGTTCATAACAAGCGTTTGCTTCTGTCCTCAACCAGCATAATCAGTTTGTGTCCTTTGGTGGGATCTTCAAATCAGAAGCCTGAATATTTGAGCAACTGACATCTTGTTCCTCTGCCTCAACTTTCTTTCAATCTTTGCATTCTCTGAACATGACTTCAGCTCATGCTTTATCCTTAAATACTTATATACTGATGTTTTTCACATTGCTATGTCCACAAAAGCTAATTCTCAGCATTTATATATTCAACTGGGTACTGGCACTTTACTGTCTAATAAAATCTAAATGTTTCTAAAAGTCCACTTATTTCCCCTACATTCTGAACTTCAGTAACATTCACCCTCTTGAGGGGAGTTTCCACTTACCTCTTGACTCAAGCAAAATATTTTGGAATAAACCTTAATTCCTCATGTTCTTTATCCACCTTCTCATTTTTAATTCACTGATGAGACTTGTCTTACTCCACAGTGTACCCTCATTTCCTCCACCTCTCTTCGTCTCCTTTGCTCCTTCAAACCACTTATAATTTGCAGCTGCCTCCTTTTTTTCTTTGCTTATTTTATTTTCCCTAACTATAATGTAAGCTCAGTGGGAATAATATGTTTATATGCCCCCAGCACGAGCACTATGGCCAGTACCTAACAGGCATTTTATCAGGATTTGTGGAATGACTGAATGCAGCCCTTCTAATTTTAGATGATGTTTTCTTTCCACCTCCTTCCCCCTCTTCCTTTTTTTTTTCTTTCCTTTTTTTTTGTTCTAACAGTGTCTTTCTTATTTTCTACTCCTGCATGTTTTGCAAGACACTACTTAGGAAGCAGCTGACTCTATTTATTCATTGTGAATTATCTAAGCTCATTTGTATGTTTATTGCTTTTGCCACTTGATTTTTGTGTATTATATTTTCACCAGTGCTCAAGAAATAAGAAACATTATTAAAGATTCTTTTATACTGAGATCCTGCAGGCAACACTAAAGATTGGCCAATCTATACCTGAGCATTCATTGTTCTCTTCTTTCCTAGAAATCAAGGGAGTTGATGATCATCTGCAGTAATACTTGCATACCTGAGATTTCTAAAGACAACTAAATATGAAACGATGTGTGAACATAATGTCTTTGAAAATATTGTTCATCTGGACCAACACCGTTTTCCTTTAAGGCAAAATCATGGAAATAAAATTTAAATTTAGTCAGTTAAAACAGAAGCTGTGGAATAAAGAACCCTGTTGAGCATGGTGGAGATGGAAAATCCTTTCTCTTTACATAATATGAGCAAATTCATACTAAAATGCCTGAAATTGGAAACTCATCAGCACGAAGGCTCCCATTTGTTAAGCATCAGGGAACTCAGAAAATTGAGAAATGCATATATGTAGTAAATGTAGGGAATCCTTCATCAGAAGTCTCAGCTCACTGAAGATGAGAGAATTCACTGGGGAGAGAAACCCCTGAATGTAGTACAAATGGAAAACACATACCACAAAGTCTAGGTTCATTGAACACCAGAAAATTCATACCGAAGAGAAACTTTATATAAGGTCAATGTGGCAAAGCATGTTATAGGAAGTCAGAAGTCATTATACGTAAGAGAAATGAAAGAGGAGAAAACCCCTGTTGATACACTAAATGTGGCAAAGCCTTTTTCATTAAATGACATCTCATTTTATAATATCAGAAAACTCATACCTGATAGAAACCCGTCATGTGTAAGGATTGTGGAAAAGGCTTCACCCAGATTAGTTTCACTGTACATTGGTGAACTCGTACTGGTGAGAAACCTTATGTATGCAGTAAATGTGGACAAGCTTTATCCAGAAGATAGGGCTCATATGACATCAGAGAGTTCATACAAACAAGACTTCCTTTGTAGGTAGTAACTGTGGAAAATCCTGTCCTCAGAAGTCAGGTCTCATTAAACATCAGAAAATGCTCACAGGAGAGAAACCTCATAAGTGTAGTGGATGTGGGAAAACCATCATGAAGTAACAGCTCATTGTCCATTAAAGAACTCCTATAGGAGAGAGATCCTATGAATGCACTGGATGTGGGAAAGCTTTCGCCTATAAGTTTTGCCTTATTAAACATGAGACATGCACAAAGTTAGAAATACGTAGATTCTAAATGTGGAAAACCCTTCTACAGAGTTACAGCTTATAACATATAAGTGAAATGCTGTTAATTTGGTCACTGCAAATGCCATGTGTTGCCCCTCAGACATCATTAAATATCAGTGGGCTCCTAACAAATAGGAACATAGTCCTTTGGAGCAGACACTTGCTAGATATGTGTCCTCAAGAGATAGCAGAAAACGTGCACGGGAGAATAAAAACCTTCTAACTGTAGTGAATGTGATTGTGCCTTCACAGGTCAATTAGGTCACATTTTGTCTCAAAAAAAAAAAAAAAAAAAAAAACCTATGGGAAGGAAACATATAATCAAGATAAAAAAAAAACAGTGAAAAAAAATTCCAGCTCATTATATAGTTAAGTATATTTTGAGAGAACTATGAATGCAGAGATTGGGAAAGCCTGATAAATTCCATCCTATGTGTATATTTATGTGTTGAT
The DNA here is from genome assembly GCF_011100685.1 of Canis lupus familiaris. NCBI lineage: Eukaryota > Metazoa > Chordata > Mammalia > Carnivora > Canidae > Canis > Canis lupus. Next base: position 105,815,297 of record NC_049222.1, on the reverse strand, counting down.
ACAGAGACATAGTTTGATGTTATTTTTTTAAAAAGATTTTATTTTTTTATTCATGAGAGACAGAGGCAGGCACACACAGGCAGAGGGAGAAGCAGGTTCCACGCTGGGAGCCCGATGCAGGACTCGATCCTGGGATTCCAGGATCACACCCTGAGCCCAAGGCAGATGCTAAACCACTGAGCCACCCAGGGATCCCCAGTTTGATGTTACTAATCCCAGCTTCCATTCACATTGAGTGCTCACTTTTGTCAAGTAATCTGGAATGCCTAACATCATAAGTGAAGCAAAACACTACAGTGATTATAAAGAAATAAGATTAAAAAAAGAAATAAGATAATTGGCATCTGGATGTTGCTAGGAATGAAAATCTTTGTAATATAGAATTGATTGATAGGAAAAGGCAGTGTTTGACTAGTGGAGTTTGGGGCACATGTATCCTTTCAGTTTCCCTAGGATAGTGTGGAGGATTAATTGAAAAGTGGTATCCTTTCACAGATTTTTAGGACTTTATATTATGCAGTCACCTGAGAAACAGCCTTACGTTGGATCTCTGTTCAGTGAATATTTGTGAAGTACCTCTTTTGTACCTGGTATTATTCTATCAGCTAAGGACAGCTAAGGGGTAAACAAAACAAAATGTCTTTGTCCTTCTGGAATGAGTGTTAAGTTAGTTGAATTACATGTAAGTGGTATCTTCTTACTCCATCTAACATACTCAGGGTATGGGCAGCACAGGTGGCTCAACGGTTTAGTGCCACCTTCAGCCCAGGGCGTGATCCTGGAGTCCCCAGGATTGAATCCCACATTGGGCTCCCTGCATGGAGCCTGCTTCTCCCTCTGCTTATGTCTCTGCCTCTCTCTCTCTCTCTCTGTCTCTCATGAAAAAACAAAATCTTTAAAAAAAAAAACATACTCAAAGTATGTAAACTCTACATTAGATAAAATTGACATGGAATAACTGGATCATGGGGTTTGTATTTAGAATGATGTGGAGTTAAATCCTAAAAATATCTTCCCCCAAGGAGAGTAATTTGAATGGGAGACAAGGGAAACATTATTAATAATGTATAAATAACTGAATGATGAATGGATAAAGATGTGTATACACACACACAATGGCATATTAGCCATAAGGAAGAATGAAATCTTGCCATTTCAACTATGTGGATAGAATGAGAGAATATTATGCTAAGTGAAGAAGTCAGAGAAAGACAAATACCATATGAGTTCACTCATGTGGAATTTAGGAAACAAAACATGAACATGGGAGTGGGGGCAGAGAGGCAAACCAATTCTTAACTAGGGAGAACAAACTTGATGGTTACTGAAGGGGAGGTGAGTGGGGAGTGGGTTAAATAGGTGATGGGCATTAAGGAGTGCATGTTATGAGCACTGGGTGTCATGTAAGTGATGAATCACTAAATTCTACAGCTGAAACTGATACTATACTGTATGTTAACTAAATTAGTTAATTTAAATACATTGTTATTAAAAATGTAAATAAAAACTTGGGAAGAAAAAAAATGTATAAATAATCCAGGATACAAATACATTTAAAAAAATACCTGTGTCTTTTCTCCCCACATTGATTACACATTCCTTGATAGTTTTGCACTAATTTAGTACCCATTAGCCACGTTATTTAAATGTAAATTAATTAAAATTAAAAATGTATTTCATCAGTATCAAGTGTTCACATTTCAAGAGTTCAATAGTTACATGTACCTAGTGACTCCCATGTTAGTATGGATATAAAATATTTCATCTTCACAAAACGATCTATTGAATAGTGCTGCCTTATCGAGTCCTTTTCTATATCACCTATCCTTTGTGATATAGAAAAAAATTACATATTTATTTGGAAGATGAAGTTGATGGACTATAAAGTTCTATCATTGCAAAGAATGAGCAATTGTAAGGTAGTTCTAAAATAACTGTACAAAAAACGTTTTGTGTACATGTGCATTAGATTAAATGTCTGCCTATAAATGGGAGAGTAGAAGAGGAATGGGATCCTCAGGATAAGTAAAGTAAAAGGCATGAGAATCTTTGTCTAAGATGGAAGAAAGCTGGAATATGAAAGGAGGTAAGATTCCTCTTGGGTGTATTGGAGAAGAACCCTTGTATTGTTCACAGCCCTATCACCTCTGAAAGTTGCGATAATTTCAAAGTTCCCATTTCCTCTGTGACCTACTTAATTGCACATGTGATTTTCCTTTTCCATTCGTTCTTCCTTTTCTGATTGGGGCTCTTGTTCTCTATCCAGAGTCTTTCTCTTGATCCAATAAAGGTATCTTGCTTAAAAACCTTGAATCCTGGTTAAAGAAGAAGAAATGAATATTTGCTGTGCCGCAAATAGATATTTCTATTTCCACCGCAAACCCTGCATTATCAGTGAAATTCAACCCAACATGTATTTTTAAGCAACTAACTGGTTACCTCAACACTTGAGATTTTATTCTGTAATGCAGTCATTAGATAATTGAGAACAGGAAAATTTTCAAGATTGATTTGTTTTACTAGGATCACTTTGTCTGCCATATGAAAATGAGCTAGTACAGACCGAGGGTGCAAGCAGGAACAATTTTAGTATCAGGTGGGAGAGTGGGCCAGCATAGTAATGATGGAGGAGTGTGAAGATGGAGCTAACTTCGTGCTTTGACCTGTGATTACATGACTTTATCAGGTGCACTCCGAAAATTATAACGGCCAACAGGGTTGAACATAATAAATAAACAGGTTAACCGGACGTCTTTGCCACAGCCTGTGTTCTGGAGATCTCTGGTTCCTTAGGGTGAGAGACCTCTAAGCTCAGTACTGGGGTTGGGGGAGTGAGGAGAATATGAGCTGGAGCAGGGATAAAAGTGCGTTGTAGACCTGGAAACGGCTGGAAAGATGCAGACGCACACGACTGGTAAATCAGTTCTTTGTAGTCATTTTATTTTCTACACATGAATGTTCGCAAGATTACCAGTTGCCAATACCTAAAACACTGGAAACAACCCAGAGGCAATTATGCTCTGTGAATGTTGCAGGAAAAAAGTGCACATACGACTAATTTCATGAATACACTACAGACTAATCTTTAGTGACATGGGGCTGCCTAGATGGATAAGAGGCAGAGCTGGGATGAGGCTCAACGTCTGTGGCTTCAGCGCGCTTTGCGATCGCCGAACACCCCACACCAGCTCACTTTTCCAAACCCTGCTCTCCCGAGACACCCTTGCGGAGCTCCGGGCACCGCCAGCTCCGAACTTGTCCCGGCCGACGCACACCTGCCCCGGGCACAACCCTCCCCGGCCACAACGCGCCGCCTGCTTTCTAATCAAGGCTGCTTCAATTTTTTCCCCGGCTCCTGCGACTTCGCACAGAGAATCGAGACTGCAGAGCCCAGAGGTTATTTTAATTTCCCACCGAGCTGAGACGTCACGGCCGTAGGAGCCGCGCTCCTTAGACGGGGAAGGGCTCCGGCCTTTGAAAAATTGGCGCCGTTCCCCGTCCTCTACAACGAGGAGCTCTGCCCCTTCAAAGATTACCGCCATGGCATATCTGCCTTGCGGGACCTTAAGCCTCTGGACATCTCCCCATCTCCCCGTAAAGAGCTGCGGGGCCAGGAAGCGCTGGTGTTCCGGCTACACTCTCACCGTCGCGTCACCGCGCAAACGCAGCCGCCGTGCCTTCAGGACGTCAGGTGTGCAAACATGGCGGCCTCCAGGGCGTCGAGGCGACGGCGGCGCGGACATATGACCTCATAAGGGAGAGCCGGAAACCCGTATTCGGTTCTCCATAGAAACGCGCCAGAAACGCGGCTGACCCTCGTCAGGTGTTCTCGGGAGATGAGTCTAAGTGAGGGGACTAGAGCGAAGGAAGTTTAGGGAAGTAAGTTGGGCCCTGAAGAGGTCGCTGCAGGCTCAGGAGAGATTCCAGTCCGCGTGTGGGTCTGTCGAAAAGGGTTGGGGGGAGATGGGCGGCCTCTCGGCCTCTGGGTAAGTTGTTGCTCCAGTGAGTCCGTGAAGGTAGCGCAGGGGCGGGTGTGTTTTTTGGAGGTGAGCACGGAGGAGTCGAGGTGTCTTTGGGGTCAATCATAGGGGGCTCTGGTGTTCAGTGATTGAAAGTCTGAACAACTCAACTACCGAGAGTCCTGAGGTCAGGGTTTAGGGTCTTCTTGTAGGTGATTGACAGCTAACGGGTGGTGTTTGTCAATAAAGGTGGTGTCTCGCGCGGGTACGGGAATAGTTTGGAGCTCGGGGACGGTGGAACCGTTAAGGGAGGTCGGTGTACGAGTGGAGCTGGTCTGGGTTTGGTATTGATCCAGTGGGAGTGATGGCCTGTCTTTTGTGCAGGGTTGTGTAACAACAGGCGTGGAGGCTCAGGAACCCTAACTGCTTCGTGCTCCTGGAACAGAGTTGTTGAATGTTAGCATTCCTCAAAAGCTTCAGGCCCAAATCCCTCCGCCATATGATTTTCTAATCTCTTTTGGCTCCTCACATCATTCCATCTCTTTGAACCTGCAGAAATGAAAGCTTTGGGGGAGTTGACTGATTCAGCAGATTGAAAATTTTTAAGATTTAAAATTAACCTTTTATTTAATATTCTGTTTAGCCTTCTGTAATTTTACGGTGTATTCTTTATTATTATTATTATTATTATTTAAAGATTTTATTTATTTATTCATTCATTCATTCATTCGAGACACATCGAGAGAGAGAGAGAGAGAGAGAGAGAGAGAGAGAGAAAGAGAGAAAGAGGCAGAGATAGGCAAAGGGAGAAGCAGGCTCCGTCCAGGGATCACACCCTGGGCCAAAGGCAGGCGCTAAACCGCTGAGCCACCCAGGGATCCCTTTACTGTGTGTTCTTTTGGGTATTTCCTTTCAAGTTATATATATACACGTAAAGGCTGCTATTTTCCCAGTATTTGTGTTTTCTGGTGTTTTAAATTTTTTTTCATTGTTTTGAAGTTTTTTTTTTTTCTCTTCAATTTGTATAGCTCATATTCCTTCCCTTTTTTCCCGGGATGCGCATTGTTTCTCATATTGAAATGTTGTGTAAATAGGGTGTGTAAAGACTTAAAGAGATAGGAGAGGCAGGACGCCCTGGCGGCTCAGCGGTTAAGCGGCTGCCTTCGGCTCTGGGCAGGATCCTGGTGTCCTGGAATCGAGTCTCCCATCGGGCTCCCAGCATGGAGCCTGCTTTTCCCTCTGCCTGTGTCTCTGTCTCTCCCTCTGTGTCTCTCATGAATAAATAAATAAACTCTTAAAAAAGAGAGAGAGGAGAGCAATATATTAAAGGAGAAATTCACTGTTCCTCACCGTCCTAATGGCTTCATTTCTAAAATTGATCTGAAAATTACCTGCCACTGTTCTGTTCTGATTCTCCTTTGCCACCTCCCTTTACTTGCTCCTACACATTCAGGGTCTTCTAAGGCATGATTTCTGGGGAACCAAAAAAAGAGACAGAAATTCTGGGATCATGTGTTAAGGTGTATAGCAAGAGAGAATGTAACACTGAAAGTTATTTTGCTCTTTGGCCCACAGGTCCTGACAGGAGACAAGAAATAAATGAAGAAAAAGGAGGTTCCAGGACCTAGGTAGTGCCATCTCTGGACTACTTTTGATTGGTGACTAGATTTTTAACTAGAAATTTAGAGCATATCTGGAAGAGACACAAACAGTATACATCAGTTGCTGGCTGTTTCTCAAAACAGAAGAAAATGATCAATGCCCAGGTGATTTTTGTCTTGTTTTATTCTCTCCTTTGTTCCCAGATGGATTTGTAGAGGCTTGTAAAAAATCTGTTCAGTATCTAGAGAAAATAAACTTTGAATCTAACTCCAACACCATGGCAAAGTAGAATCATGAGTATAGTGTTCATGGGTGCCTGGGTGGCTGAGTTGGTTAAGTATCTGGCTCTTGATCTCAGCTCAGGTCTTGGTCTGAGAGTTATGAGTTCAAGCCCATGCCCAGCATGGAGCCCACTTCCAAAAAAAAAAAAAAAAAAAACCCATAGTGTTCATATGATTCCTAGTTAATGATTAATGTTGGAACAATACATAACAGAAGGATCCTCTGGCTTACATTAGCTGTCACACTGCATCTAATATGTGTGACAACCAACACAAGAGAATTATGTGATATGCAGTGACTGAGGAGAAAGCAGAAAGGTTCCTCTAGCACTGAGGAGTCAGGAAAAATTTTATATTATTAGAGATTCTGGGGTGGACAGTGTTTTGAGCAGTAGCCTTCTAATAAAGGCAGCAGCAGACTTCCTACTGCTGTTTATTACAGAGTTCTCAGAATCTCCTGTGGGAATAGACCAAGCAAATTCAGGGAACACAATTTTTGCAGGGGACCAATGCAAGGCTCCACGAACAGGTAGCTGAACTGTCATTAGACTACAGATTTGGCTTTAGAATATTGCAAGAAATTGTGTCTGGTAAGAGCTTGAGTTATCAGGTACCAGAGTGTTTGCTGTATAACTTCATGTTATCTCATAAGATGCATTATCCTTTCCCATTTTGAGATCTATTTTTTGCCTACTCTTCCTTTTTTTTTTTTTTAAAGATTTTATTTATTCATAGACACAGAGAGAGAGAGGCAGAGACACAGGCAGAGGGAGAAGCAGGCTCCACGCAGGGAGCCCAATGTGGGACTTGATCCCGGGTCTCCAGATCACACCCCAGGCTGCAGGCGGTGCCAAACTGCTGCGCCACCGGGGCTGCCCTTTACCTACTCTTCCTTTATTGCTTTTGTTTCCTGTAATTATACAAATGACTCATGAGTACCTTTTTTAAAAAAAAAAGACTTATTTATTTATTTTAGAGAAAGAGAACATGAGTGAGGGGAGGGGTACAGGGAGAGAGAATCCCAAGCTGATTCCCCTCCGAGCATGGAGCCTGCTGCAGGGGCTCTATCCCACAACCCTGAGATCATGTCCAGAGTTGAAATCAAGAGTTGGATGCTCAACTGACTGAGCCACCCAGGAGTCCCTTATGAGTACCTTTTATTTATTTTTTTTCTCATGAGTACCTTTTTTTCCCCCCCAGAATTATATAGAGGACCCTCATATGTTTTTTGTATATTTTTTTATTGGAGTTTGATTTGCCAACATGTAGCATAACACCCAGTGCTCATCCCGTCACGTGCCCCCCTCAGTGCCCATCACCCATCACCTGATCCCCCCGCCCACCTCCCCTTCCACTACTCCTTGTTCATTTCCCAGAGTTAGGAGTCTCATGTTCTGTCACCTCCTCTGATATTTCCCATCATGATTACCTTTTAAAGGAAAAAAATCCTCATTGTGGAATACATGTGGGAAAAAAAGTAAATTCCCTCTTTGTGTCCCCTTTCCTTATTCCCTCGTCCCACTTTAGCAGATGTTTGGTGCGTTCTTGCTGTCACTGAACCTGTGTATGTCTGTATACATATGTCCATTTACAAATGTACTTCGTTTTTTTGTTTTGTTTGTTTTTAAAGATTTTATTTATTTATTCATGAGAGACACAGAGAGAGAGAGGCAGAGACACAGGCAGAGGGAGAAGCAAGCTCCATGCAGGAAACCTGATGTGGGACTCGATCCTGGGTCTCCAGGATCACGCTCTGGGCTGAAGGCAGCACTAAACCACTGAGCCACCTGGGCTGCTGAAATGTATTTGGATTTATGTACATCTGTATTTGTAAACAGACCTATTATGACATTTTGTGTATCAATGGAATCATATTCCAAAGAACATAATGTGTTGGCTTAAGATGGCATAATTCAAACATCTAAAGGAATAATGAGTGCAACTGATGGGTGACTATTAACTCTATAAAATTCCATTTGTTTATAGTCATACACAACAAAATTAGTTAAACTATGTAAGGCATTTAGTGAGTGCCTCCTAAGTGATATGTGGATCATCTATGTCTGAAATCTTTGCCAGTGTTAATAATAGGACATTATTAGATTGCATAATGTTCAACAATCCCAGTGGTCCAATGTTCTTTTGCCTTATTTTGAGATTGGAATCCTTTTTGTTTATTCATTGGCCAGTGGATTTTTTTCTCTCATGAAATGCCTTTTACATTAAAAAAAATTAAGATTTATTTTATTTATTCATGAGAGATACACAGAAAGAGGCAGAAACACAGGCAGAGGGAGAAGCAGGATCCCTACAGGGAGCCCGATGCAGGATCTGATCCCAGGACCCCGGGATAACGACCTGAGCAGAAGGCAGATGCTCAACCACTGAGCCATGCAGGCGTCCCCCGCCAAAATTTTTTTCTTACTGCTTAATAAGTTATTTATATCTACTATATAGTGATCCTTTATTTTGTTTACAAAAAACATTTCCCAGCTTGTCACTTTTCTTTTTTGCTTTGTCCATGGTATCTTTTTCAAAACAGATATTTTAAAATTTTTAAAAATTTTTACATTTTTCCTCTTACATTAAATTTTTTAAAAATTTTTACATTTTTCCTCTTACAAAATTCATTACTTATTTTCTTCCATGGATTTTGGCTTGTGACATGAACATACTTCATATTTGCCTGTATTACCTCCATAGGTTCCTTTGTTTTACGGTTAGAACTTTAAACAGGAAAAAGGTATTTTCAAGTGTGAAATTAAGTAGGAACCTAAGTTTTAATTTTTCCGAATGGATCTCCATCCCACATGAAATAATCAGAATGTGTTAAGATCAACAGTGGTAAGAATTTGCAGCCTCAGGTGCCTGGGTAGCTCAGTCAATTAAGTGTCTGCCTTTGGCTCAGGTCATGATCCCAGATCAAGTCCCGCATCAGGTTCCATGCTCAGTGAGGAGTCTGCTTCTCCCTCTACCCTTTCTTTCTGCTTGTGATCTCTCTCACAAATAAATAAATGAAATCTTAAAAAAAAAAAAAAAAAGTTTGCAGCCTCTACCAAGTCTGTTCTCCTCTCAATGTAGTAATCTCTACATGATGCAGGGATAGATTATCCCATCAGTTTTCCCCTGATATGGCAGTTCCATTGACAAATAGGTCTCAGTTCATTTCCTGGTGGCATTTGGGTGTAGGCTGCATGACCATAGGATCAGGACACTGAAGATGTTCCACACTCCTAAACTGTTTTTTATTCATAGCACTTCTGACACCAGACGTTTATATTTTCCTCACACCTACTAATTCTGCAACTCTGTGAACACCAACTGTGTGTTCTACAATTCAGCTCAACTTTGACATTCCCTACCTGCAGCTAGCATCAGATCCCATAAGTGAGGGCTTGGTTCCATGAAACTGCCCTCACTTTAGGTGCCAGCCAAAAGTCCCAGGTTGTCACCTATATTTGTGGTGACTAGCTGTAAATTTGATGGTTCCCACAACTCCCTTTCGGGTTTGGTAACATGCTAGAACAATTCGCAGAGCTCAGGAAAGCACTTTACACACATTTACTGTTTTTTTAAATAAAGGCTACAACTCAGGAATACCCAAATGGAGAGATGTACATGACAAGAAATGGGGAGAGGGGTGATGACGTCCTCCTTCAGAGAATCACCCTGCCAGCACCTCAGTGTGTTCACCAAACTGGAAATTCTCCAAACCTATTTTTTTTAAGATTTTATTTATTTATTCACAAGAGATACAGAGAGAGAGGCAGAGACATAGGCAGAGGGAGAAACTGGCATCCCTCCAAACCTATTGTTTAGGGGGTTTTATGATAGTTTTATTATACAGGCACAATTGAATAAATCACCAGCCATTGGTGATTTAATTCAACCTGCAGTCCCTCTTCCTTCCCTGGATGTTGGGGAATCTTTCAGGTCTCCCATCCTGAAGCTATATAAAGGCCCCCAGCCTCTAGTTGTCATATGAGGATACAGAAGACACTCATCACTCCAGAGATTGCAACAGTTTTAGGAACTGTGTAGCAGGAACCAGGGACAAAGACCAAATATATATTTATCACAACATTTTCTGGCTTCTACCATTTTTATTTCACTAAATTTTGTCTTTCTTAAGGTGGTAATGAGTCTCCTCTTTCTGGTTGTTTTCATAATCTGTTCTATAGTTTCAGTGATGAGTCTAGAAACAGACTTCCTGTTTGGTTTTGCTTGTGTTACTAAGTCTGTTGTAGGATGTTTAGTCAGTTCTAAAGTTTTCTCCATTCTGAGCTCTTCACATTGCTTCTCTGATTGCCTATAATAACTTCCAAAAACTACATATGGACCTTATTCTATTCTCATACTTTATTTTTTTTAAGATTTTATTTATTTGTTCATGAGAGGCACAGGAAGAGGCAGAGACGTAGGCAGAGGGAGAAGCAGGCTCCCCTAAGGGAGCCTGATGCAGGACTCAATCCCAGGACCCAAGATCACAACCCAAGCCAAACGCAGATACTCAGTCACTGAGCCAGCCAGGTGCTTCTATTCTCATTCTTTATTAACTCTCCTTTATATTTTCTATCTCTTGTGTGTCTGGTTCATTTTTTGGTTATTTTTTAAAATTCATATTCCAGTTCACTAATTATCTCTTAAGTATATCTAATATGATGTTAACCTTTAGTGTAAGAATAAGAAACATACATTGGTTTCTGCCTCTAGTTTCTAACACAGGCTTCTAAAATCCTTGTAATTCTGTAAGTGAAAAGAGTACTAGAGGCATCTTTTGTTCGAATATTTGGTCTTTGACCTCATCTGTAACAAAATTCCTAAATCCCTTGGAATTTCCTGGGTGATAGGACCATCTCTTGTTTTAATGGCATGACTCTGGGTGGGCTCCAAGGGGGCTGGTCACTAGAAAGACCCATGATCAGAAGTGTGGGGTTTTCAGCTGTATCCCCATTATCCAGAGAGGGGCTGGAAATGGGGTTCATGACCAACCATGCCTATGTGATGGAGCCTCCTAAAATCCCAAAGGTGTGTGGTTTGGAGAGCTTCTGGCTTGGTGAACGTGGGTGCTAGGAGGATGACACGCCCCTTGTGCCTCGCCCTATGTGTCCCTTTGATCTGGATGAGATCTGTGTCCTTTATCATATCCTTTTTATAATAAACTAGTATGCAGTAAGTAAAGTGAGGTCTCTGAGCCACCCAAGCAAATTAATCAAACCCAAGGAGGGTGTCATTGGAACCTCCAGTCTGTAGCCACTTAGTCAGAAGCACGGGTGACAACATGGACTTGGATTGGTGTCTGAAGTGAGGGCAGAGGAAGTCTGTGGGACTGAACCCTTAACCTGTGAAAAGTGACACTACAGAATTGAGCTGAATTGTATGTCATCCAGCTAGTGTCAGAGAATTGCTTTTGAAAATCCAAAAACATCACCTATACATCAGAATCTGTCTCAGCATTGTAGTTACTATTAATATAACAATTTCCTTTATATTCCTTATGAATCCGTGAAAGAGAAACACTCATATTAAATAGGACTCTGTTATTACAGGGATCACTGACACTGGAGGATGTGGCTGTGGACTTCACCTGGGAGGAGTGGCAGCTCCTGGCCCCCGCCGAGAAGAACCTGTACCGGGACGTGATGTTGGAGAACTATAGGAATCTGGTGTCAGTGGGTGAGGATAGCTTCCCTGTGTCACTCCAAGGATGCCCAGTCAATAGCTTTTCCTTTCTCAGCTGCTTACACTTCAGAGTTACTGCATTTCTCTGTATGTGCTTGACAATTTCTCAGTGCCTCCTCTGGCACAGAATAAAAGGGTCTAATGTACGAGGAGCTGCTCTTACTACCAACATAAATAGTGCCAAACATGTGGGGTTTTTCTACACCAACAACCAGTTCTCCAACTCTTCAGGTATCAGTGAGGTATCCTGCAATTCATTTTAGTTCTGACACTACCTAGAATTAGCATCAGACTCCAAAGGTTTAAGGGCTCAGTACCACAGGACTGCTCTCTCTTCAGATGCCAGTTGCAAGTATTGGGTAGCCAATACCCAGGGTAACCACACTTCACTCTAGCTATAAATTGGGCATTCTGGTAACCCCCTTGAGGTATGGTATTTGGCTGGAACAGCTCACAGAGCTGAGGAAAGCACTTTACTTAAGATTACCATTTTATTATGAAGAATAAAACTCAGGTACAGCAGAAAGGAAGAGATGTATAAGGCAAGGTATGAAGGGAGGGGTGTAGACCTTCCATGACCCTCTAGGTATGCCACCCTCCTAGCACTTCAGGTGTGTTCACCAACCTGGAAACTCCCATCCTGGTGGTTTAGGACGTTTTATGGAGGTTTCTTTATATAGGCATGATTGCTTAAATCATGATTAACTCAATCTCCAGTGGCAGGGGGAGAGGGTTGGAGCTGAAGGTTTCAGCCTTCTGTCCTGCTGAGTTCTTTCTGGCAACGAGCCCCCATGCTAAAGCTCTATACGGGCCTCTGCCACCGGTCATTAGTTTACAGAAAGACATTCATTCACTCTGGAGAGTCCAAGGGTATTAGAAGTTCTGTGTCAGGAACTGGAACTTAGACCAAATATTATAATAGAAGATATGCATATCATGGCTGTCACTTAGGAAATTACAAGGGCCTTAGGAGCTCTGTGCAGGAACCAGGTATAAAGACCAAATATATATCATTATGTTACAGTATCATATATGCCCTTTCCTGAGAGAGAAGCTTCTGCTTTGTAGATGTGAAAACTGTCTTAGTCCCTCAAATGTAGCATTCTCCCATCTTGACAGACCCTACCTAGCCCAGTTTAATGAGTCTAAGTGTTCTGTCTTTTCCAATGAGTAGGATATCAAGCCAGAAAACCAGATGTACTCTCCAAGCTGGAACAGGGAGAAGAACCGTGGGCAAAACAGAAGGAAGTCCTCCATGGAACCCGGCCAGGTGAGTGAGAACTGGCAAGCCAGGTAACTGTGGAAGTCACCCTTGGTCAGTGAGAGTTGAATTCTTGGGTCATATGGAGTCCAGGAAGGGTCCAGACATGGTATTTCCAGACTCATGGTCAGCATTACCTCCTCCCAGCCATGGTGTGTGACAATATGCAAAGAGTATTGCCAACCAGGGGAACTCACTTGAGCCTTTGGTGTCCGGTGTTTTTATTGGGGCTTCATCACACATTGCTTTCATGGCTGAACTTTAATTTCTAGCCCCGCCAGAAATCAGGCTAATCCTATAGTTTCCAGTTTCTCTGAATGTCTGGATGTTGGAATGGACATGGCATGGCCCAAAGTCTCCATCATAAATCATGTTGTTAGAATATCCAGTGGCCAGCGCCCCCAGGCAAACAAAGGCACTTCTATCAGGTAGGACATTCTGAGGGCCTAGAGATCACTTCCCTGGAGCCAGTGGCAAGGGCCAGGCCGCTCTCTGGATTAAATTTTAATGGAAGGTAACTATGAAAATGAACAATAAAGGAATTAATGTAGAAATAAAGAGGAAATAGAGTTTATGTTTGTACCATATCAGAATCGAATGACAGCACGATATATACAGAGTACATCTACATTTTGAATTAGGAAGATGCCACCATTAATTAGGAATGAAAGCATGAAATAGGAAATATGCAAGGCATGGTGTTGACTATTCAGAGTGGCTTGAAGCTGGCTGGTTGAAAGCAGCATTAGAAAGTGTCTAAAGGGGATCCCTGGGTGGTGCAGCGGTTTGGCGCCTGCCTTTGGCCCAGGGCGCGATCCTGGAGACCCGGGATCGAATCCCATGTCGGGCTCCTGGTGCATGGAGCCTGCTTCTCCCTCTGCCTGTGTCTCTGCCTTTCTCTCTCTCTCTCTCTCTCTCTGTGTGACTATCATAAATAAACAACAACAAAAAAAAGTGTCTACAGGAGAAGCAGTGTAGTAGACACATGGATAAATAGGAGTATTCATGATAATGTACACTTTTATTGCCAGGATGACTCGATCTGATGTGTGAGTAGTTGAGGTAGCATGGTGGAGGGTTGTGCTTGGTTTTGTATTTTTTTGTAGCTTTAGGTTGCATGACCTTTCACCTGGACAGTGGTATTGTAGCAATAGTAAGGAATAGCTAGATGTTCTAAGAAAAATTGAAGGTAAAGCTGACACACCTTGGTCTTCGAGGAGGAAGTTCATCCTCTAGTATAACCAAGACACAAATGTAGAACTACTGAACTAGATGCTGCTGGTGGCAAGTGAGGAAACAGCATATCAGAGACACTAAAATGGTAAAAGCTTGGGGATGATTTCTCTACTGAATGCAGATTGTGATCAACATGACAGTTTCCATGTGCAGGAGCATATTAGCTTCTGAAGATGGCTACATGGTACGCTGGCCAGCTGCAAAATTTCCTACCAATCATGGTTAGCTTAGTCAGTATGAATGGAACATATGAGAACATGACACAGCTGGACTAAGGTTGGGATATTGTCCACTAAATCTGATTGATGTTTGTGGAAAGTTAGTTTGATGGTCTACAGAAAGGCAAATTTAGGAACAGGATTACTCCCCAAGAGTCTGTCTCAGCTCACTTTAATTCTGAAGACCTTACTATCTTACTTGCTAGGTAACAAATGCACCTTTATTTATTTATTCTGTGCACCTCAATTTGCAAATTTCCCCAATCTCTCTAGTCAGAATTTGGGTTCTCTAAGAATCCCCAGACTAAATGTTGGAATGTCTAAAACCTTCTTCTGTACCTTAATCATCTTTCATTCTCTGTGTCCTCCCAACATTTCTCCAGTCTTCTTTTCTTGATAACAGGTATATATTATTTCCACACTGCTATCTCCATCTATACCTCCAACCAGACCTTGTAGTCTGTACTACATTATCTTATAATAATCCTCTCAAAGTTTATATTCTGCAACACAGACTTTTCCCTGTACATCCCGGATTTCAGTAATATTCCTCATCTCCATTCGACATGCCTCTACCTACCCAGTGGCTCAAGCCATGCAGGTAGCAGGGAAATCCTTGATTCCTCATTCTTTATTAACCACTCTCCATTGAACTCATCATTTAACTGTCTTTTCTTGATGCAAATATATCCTAATTCCCTCCACTTTCAGTCTCCATTGCTCCTTCAATCAGATTTCACAATATCCAACCCCCTTCTTTTTTCTTTTTTTCTTCATTTGATTTTCCTTAACTGTTTATATATTCCAAACACCAGCATACTGCCTTGTACACAGGAGCTATTCAGTAAACAGTTTGGAGTAAACAAATGCAACCCTTATAGTTCTGGGTAGTAGTCTCTTTTACCTTTATGATCTGGTGTCTTTCTAAGTACTATGGAATAGTGTTCCTGCAACCCTGTCATTTGCTGCCAAAAATGACTTGTGCATGTTTTACTATCTCTGCATATTTTGTGAGTTCCTAGTTAGCAGCAAATCTATATACATTGTCAACTGTGTAATTTTATTTATACTTACTGCTTTTGCCTTTTGGTTTATTTATATTATGTTTTTTACCAACATATAAGAGATAAGGAACTTTTATTTTATTTTTTAAAAAGATTTTATTTATTCATGAGAGACACAGAGAGAGAGGCAGAGACATAGGCAGAGGGAGAAGCATAGGGAGCCTGATGCAGGACTTGATTCCAGGACCCCAGGATCATGACCTGGGCTGAAGGCAGATGCTCAGCCACTGAGCCACGTAGGTTCCCCATAAGGAACATTTATATATGGCATTTCATTTATACTATTATCATAGAGTTGTCACTGAAATATCATTTTTAGGAAACACCAAAGAGTTTTTTAAAGTTTTATGCAAAACAAGATTATGAAAGGATTCATTGTTCTCTTCTTTTCTAGAAACTAGCAAAGTTGATAATCACCTGCAGCATCATTGGGAAAATCCAAGAATGCCAAAATTAGGTATGGAACCATACCACAAACACAATGCATTTGGAAATACTGTTCCTCAAAGCAAAAGTCATTTTCCTTTCAGGCAAAATCATATGTTTGAGTTCTGTATAAAAACTTTGAAATCAAATTTAAGTTTAGTCAATCAAAGCAGAAGCTATGACATTAAAAACTCTACTAAATTCAGTGGAGATGAGAAATTATTTCTTCATGATAAGCATGAAGATTTTCATTCTGCTGTTAAATTCCCTGTAAGTGCAAAACCAATTAGCAATAAGTCCCGAGTCATTAAGCATCAGAGAACTCATGAAATAGAGAAACCTCATGTATGTAGTGAATGTGGAAAAGCCTTCATTAAGAAGTCTCAACTCACAGATCATCACAGAGTTCATACTGGAGAGAAACCTTATGGATGCAATATTTGTGCGAAGGTATTCTCCAGAAAGTCCAGGCTCAATGAACATCAGAGAATTCATAAAAGAGAGAAATCCTTTATATGCAATGATTGTGGAAAAGTCTTCACCATGAAGAGCCGTCTAATTGAACACCAGCGAACTCACACTGGAGAGAAACCCTATGTATGCAGCGAATGTGGAAAAGGTTTCCCAGGGAAGCGTAATCTCATTGTACATCAGCGAAATCATACTGGAGAGAAATGCTATGTATGCAGTGAATGTGGAAAAGGCTTCACTGGAAAAAGCATGCTCATCATACACCAGCGAACTCATACAGGAGAGAAGCCCTACATCTGCAGTGAATGTGGGAAAGGCTTCACTACGAAGCACTATGTCATCATACATCAACGAAATCACACAGGAGAGAAACCCTATATATGCAATGAATGTGGGAAAGGTTTCACAATGAAGAGTCGACTGATTGAACACCAGCGAACTCATACAGGAGAGAAACCCTATGTATGTGATGAATGTGGAAAAGGATTTCCCAGGAAGAGTAATCTCATTGTACATCAGAGAAATCATACAGTAGAGAAATCCTACATATGCAGTGAATGTGGAAAAGGTTTCACCGTGAAGAGCATGCTCATCATACACCAACGAACTCATACTGGAGAGAAACCCTACATCTGCAGTGAATGTGGGAAAGGCTTTCCCTTGAAGAGTCGCCTGGTCGTACATCAGCGAACACATACTGGAGAGAAACCCTATAAATGCAGTGAATGTGGGAAAGGTTTCATTGTGAATAGTGGACTGATGTTACATCAGCGAACTCATACAGGAGAGAAACCCTATATATGCAATAAATGTGGAAAAGGTTTTGCCTTTAAGAGCAACCTTGTGGTACATCAGCGAACTCATACTGGAGAGAAGCCCTTTACGTGCAGTGACTGTGGAAAAGGCTTCACCATGAAACGCTATTTAATCGTACATCAACAAATCCATACAGGAGAGAAATCCTACATATGCAATGAATGTGGTAAAGGCTTTGCTATGGAAACTGAGCTCATTTTACATCAGCAAATTCATACTGGAGAGAAACCGTATGCATGTAATGAATGTGGTAAAGGCTTCACTGTGAAAAGCCGACTAATCATTCATCAGCGAACTCATACAGGAGAGAAACCTTTTATATGCAGTGACTGTGGAAAAGGCTTCTCCTCAAAGAGAAATCTTATTGTACATCAGAGGACTCATAATGGAAACAAACCCTAATGACACAATGAATATGGTCACACCCTCAGGAGGAAAATATGCCTTGTCCAACATAAGAAATTTCACACAGGATTGACTTCCTTTATTTGTACTTACTGTGGAAAATCCTGTTCATTACCCACCAGGGAATGTATGCAGGAGAAAAACTGTATGTATGCAGATTATGTGAGAAAGCCTTTAATACCAAGTCAGCACCCATTGTACATCAAAGAATTCATAGAATAGAAAGACTCTATGGATTCAATAATGGGGGTCCACCTTTCTCTCATTTGTCAAGCCTTGTTTATACACACAATAAATGTATAAGTCAAGGTACATAATTCTTTGCAGAGAATCTGAACTCATGACATACAAGTGAACTCCTGCAGGGTACACACCATGATAGTTCAGTAAACTCATAAGACATCAGTGTGCTCCAAGGATACCTGAATATAGTCAGTATAGATTAACTAGCCTGTTGCTAGGTTTTCACCCTTGGAAAATTATGGAATTTGCATAGGAGTGACGTTTAATGAATGCAGAGAATGTGCTAGTGCCTTCAATGATCAATTACCTCACATTGTATGTCAAAATAGGAAAAAAATACCCTTATATGTTCAATGCAGAAAAGTCCTGAGGAAACATTTCAAGGTAATTACATATCTGAAAAGTATATATTAAGATGAATTCTTATGGATGGAGAGAGTAGAAAAGCCTCCTATGGGAATAAAGACCCTGTCTCATCAGTGATCAAAATAGATCACCAGTGAGCTTACACACAGTAGCAATGTGATGATTGTGGGAGAGCCTTTGCCTAGAAGCAAAACTTCAATAATTGTGTGATACTCATGTTGAAGGAAAATGGCAGTAAATATGGCAGGATTTTAGCAATACATTCTGCCTCATCATTTCTCATGAATTCATACAGAAAAAAAAAACCTCATGAACACACTAAATGGGGAGAAAATAACAAAATATCAGAAATTTTGAAGGAAAGAAACCTCAAGAAAATGATGCATACCTGAGTATTTCATCACAAGTCTAAACTATACCTGATGTCCATTCTTGGGGCTGGATACCTTGAGCCATATTCTCAGTGATGCCATAATTTTAAAGTAGGCTGTTCTCAACACTGATTAAAGTTTCATGCAGGGGTGTTCTGTGTCCAACTTGTGTCATATTATTGGCACTTGCATTACTTAGGTCCTAAAGTCATCTCTTTCAGCCAAAAAGAAAAAGGAATATATTTATAAAATGTAATTTAACATATTTGGGTGTATTTATTCAATTTATAAGTAGTGTTAAGTAGTTTACAAAAATAACGTGATTTTTCTAAATTTTTTGAAATAATTTTAGACTCACAAAATATATGAAGTATACAAACTTCCTGAGTACTTGTACTTGGCTTCTTCATTGACATTATCTTACATAACCTTAATACACAATCAAAACGAATGAAATGACATTGGTACGATGCTGTTAAGTAAACTATAGACCTTATTTGGTTTTCACTAGTTTATGCATGCATTTATGTGAGGTTTTGTTTTGTTTTTTAGTGTAGAGTAGTAAGAAACTTTACCACATATGTAGATTCCTGTAAATCCCACCACAGTCAGGATGCAGAATTGTGCCAACACAAAAACATCCATGTGCTGCCCCTTTATAATCACATTCTCCCCCACAACCCTGACCCATAGCAACCACTGACCAGTACTCCATCACTCTGATTTAGTCATTTCAAGGATTCTGTTAAAATGGAATAATACAGTGTAACCTTTGGGATAGGCTTTATTTCATGCAGCAAATTGCCCTTAAGAGTCATTCAATTTGTTGGGCATATAAATAGTTTTAGTTTTTGTTACTGAGTAGTATTCTTTTGTTATGAATGTACCATAATTTCTCTGTTCAGTGTTGATGGACTTTGGGTTGTTTCTAGTGTTTCGCTGTTATGAATAAAGATGCTATGAATCCAGTTTTGAGTGAACATAAAAGTTTTCGTAAATACCCATGTTAGGTTTGTGTTTTTAACTTTATAAGAAATTGCCAAACTTTTCCAGAATAGCCATACTAATTTACATTCCCGCCAACAGTGTATGGATGCTCCAGTGGCTCTAGCACTTGGCACAGTCATATTTGATCCTAGGTGTCCTATCAGGTGTGTGCAGCATATAATGGTGGTATTAACTTATTTTTCCCTAACAGCAAGTGATGCTTAGCACCCTTTAAAATCTTTTAAAATGTTTTATTTATTTATTCATGAGAGACACAGAGAGAGAGAGGCAGAGACATAGGCAGAGGGAGAAGCAGGCCCGATATGAGACTCAGTCTCGGGACTCTGAGATAACACCCTGAGCTGAAGGCAGACACTCAACCGCTGAGCCACCCAGGCATCCCATTAAATATAATTTTAAAAACTCAAGAATAAAAAAAAAAAAACAACTCAAGAATAGCCTGTTATGTTTGAGGATATACTTACTTTTTAAAAAAGATTTTATTTATTCATGAGAGACAGAGACACATAGACAGGGAGAAGCTGGCTCCATGCAGGGAGCCCAATGTGGGACTTCATCCTGGAACACCAGGATCACATCCTGGGCCAAAGGCAGATGCTCAACTGCTGAGCCACCCATGCATCCCTATATTAACCTTTTTCATTTCCTCTTCTTCATTTGCCATGTTTCATGTTTCCTTCTGTCATTTCCTTTTTGTTAGAATTTCCTTTATCAATTCTTCTTGAGCAGGTCTGATAACATATCTTAGTTTTCCTAGCAAAAGGCCTGTTGTTCTTTTTTTTTTTTTTTCTTGTTCTGTCTTTATCCAGTTATTTCCCTTGATATAAGAATATGTGGGAGGCTGGGTGGCTCAATCACTTAAGCCTCTGACTCTTGGTTTCAGCTCAGGTCGGGGGACTGAGCCTCATATGCTCTGTACTCAGTTCAGAGTCTGCTCCAGATTCTCTCTCCCTCCCCTTCTACCAACCCCCCCCCCCTCACGTTTGTGTGCATACATAACTCTCTCAAAGAAAATCTTTAAGATGGGGGGATATACAATCCAATTTACAAATCCTACTTGTGGCCCCAAAAAAATTGCCATGCAGTTTTATGGCAGAATTCAATTCCCAACTTCACGCTGAGTAACTCATTCCTTTAAAAATATTTTTTTGAGCGTCTGCACTGTGCTAGGCACCATTGTAATCACTGGGGACACATCAAAGAATGAAACAGGCCAAGTCAAGGCTTTTATAGAGCCTTTATAGAGCATATGGTTTAGTGAAGATGACTGAGTAAAATAAGTACATATAGAATGTTAGTTAAGTGCTATGAAGAAATAAGAAGCCTAGTACATGGGTTGTAGTAGAGGAGCTATTTTAGTACAAGTTTTCAAGGAAGGCTTTTCTGAGCACATGTAATTTGACCTAAGACCTAAATGTACTGAGGGTTACCAGCAAGCATAATACTTGTAAGCCAGGAACACTCCAGATCTGTTTCTAAGTGTTTTCTCTGGGCTTCCTGCCTCAGGATTCTCTGAGAAGTTTGTAAAAGATGCAAATTCTTGAGTCGCACCCCAGACCTCCTAAACCAGAACCTCTAATATTGGGGCCCAAGAGCCTGCATTTATAAAATGATCTTTGTGATCTATATTTAAACTTTAACATCTCTGCCCTAAATCCTGGATTAGTGCACCTTTCACCACCCCCACATTGTAACAGGATGGATTCTCAGTAGACCCTCTCTACAGTAAAGAATCAGAAATGAGTGCTCTACCAACCAGGCCCCAGGTCCCCTCCACTTCTTCAGTGAACTTATACATCCTGCCATGGCAAGGTCAGATCAGCTTATTCCTGAAACCAGACAGGCAAGGTTCCAGAATGGGCTGCCCAGCCTCCCCTAAGCTCTCTGGACCAGATGCTGAATTCACTTTTCAAAGCTTGACATCCCAGGTGAATGAGGTTTAATCCCTGAAGGGAATATAAATATAATACTCTTACTATTAAAGTTACTATTGGGGATCCCTGGGTGGCTCAGCAGTTTAACATGTGCCTTCAGCCCAGGGCATGGTCCTGGAGTCCTGGGATCGAGTCCCACATCGGGCTCCCTGTGTGGAGCCTGCTTCTCCCTTTGCCTGTGTCTCTGCCTCTCTTTCTCTCTGTGTCTCTCATGAATAAATAAAATCTTTAAAAAATACTATTAAGAAATTATGTGAGGGGCAGCCCCGGTGGCGCAGCAGTTTGGCGCCGCCTGCGGCCTGGGGTGTGATCCTGGAGACCCGGGATCGAGTCCCACGTCGGGTTCCCTGCATGGAGCCTGCTTCTCCTTCTGCCTGTGTCTCTGCCTCTCTCTCTCTGTGTCTATGAATGGATAAATAAAATCTTAAAAAAAAGAAATTATGTGAGCAATAAATTCTTAATGTATAGAAATTAGAAAACACAGGGGTGCCTGGCTGGCTCAGTTGGTAAAGTGTGGTAAAGTGTGACTCTTGATTTCAGGGTCCTGAGTTCAAGCCCCATGTTGGGCAGAGAGCCTCCTTAAAACTTAAAAAAAAATTAAAAAGTTAATTAGAAAACATATAAATCATTGAAGAATTTTTTTTTAAGATTTTATTTATTCATGAGAGACACGGAAAGAGAGAGAGGCAGAGACTCAGGCAGAGGGAGAAGCAGGCTCCACGCAGGAAGCCCGACGCGGGCCGCCGGACCCGATCCCGGTCTCCAGGATCAAACCCCCGGCTGAAGGCAGTGCTAAACCGCTGAGCCACTGGGGCTGCCCAGAGTTTAGCATTGTTAACAATATATTCTCCCCAAATTTTCAAATATATTTAAGTATATTTCATGAAAGAAAAATGAGACTAGTTTTTAATATTTACAATGCTGTGAATATCTACATCATTAAATATTCTAAAACTCAGGCACCCCCGGTGGCTCAGCGGTTTAGCGCTGCCCTTCAGCCCAGGGCCTGATCCTGGAGACCTGGGATGGAGTTCCATGTCGGGGTCCCTGCGTGGAGCCTGCTTCTCCCTCTGCCTGTGTCTCTGCCTCTCTTTCTCTCTCCGTCTCTCATGAATAAAGAAATCTTTAAAAGAAATTCTAAAACTTTTCTAAAATTGACATTTTTATAATACTAAAGTAATATAGAACTATGACACAAAGATTTATAAACAATGGAGAATTGCAAAAATTGGGAATGTGAAAACTGACACTTCTGTAAGTACAAACTCTGAAGTAATCCAAACTAAATGTTTATTTAACCAATCACAAATGAACAGGCAAATGTTTCTGATGTGTTCCCATAATAGGAATTATATTTATATTATCCTGCAGATTTTTTTCTTCTTGAGAATAGTTATCTTTCCTTATTTATACTGACACTTGTAGTATATTCTTTTCAATTGCTATGTACTGTTTTGCTAAGTGAATGTTCCGTAATTTACCAAAGTATTTGTCTATCACTGTACATTTAGATTTTTTACCATTTCGTTTTTATTTTTGTTTAAATTCGATTTGCCGGGCAGCCCCGGTGGCTCAGAGGTTTAGCGCCGCCTTCAGCCCAGGGCCTGATCCTGGAGACCCGGGATCCAGTCCCGCGTCAGGCTCCCTGCATGGAGCCTGCTTCTCCCTCTGCCTGTCTCTGCCTCTCTCTACGTCTCTCATGCATAAATAAAAGTCTTTAAAAAATTCGATTTGCCAACATAAAGTATAACACCCAGTGCTCATCCCATCAAGTAGGTTTTTTTTTCCGTTTTAATTACAAAGGCCAAAATGGCTAATATGAAGAAAAAATTTTAGGGACGCCTGGGCGGCTGCCTTCCACTCAGGTCGTGATCCCGGGGTACGGGATTGAGTCCTGCACTGGGCTCTTGCCAAAAGCCTGCTTCTCTCTCTGCCTGTCTCTGCCTCTCTGTCTCTCATGAATAAATAAATATTTAAAAAATAAAAAAAAAATTTACTAACTTGCAATTAGAATTTCCAGGTCAAAGAGAACGAAAAATTTAAATTGACTCAGGTTGTCTTCTCAAAAGGGAGTAACTACTTAAGTCCTCTATTACTAAACCTCCCCGCGCCTAAATAATAAAAATTTAAAGTGTGCTCGCTTTTAAAAATTTGGGTAAATATGCAGAGTATAATTACATTATCTCAGGCAGCCCAGGTGGCTCAGCGGTTTAGCGCCTCCTTCAGCCCAGGGCCTGATCCTGTAGTCCTGGGATCGAGTCCCATGTCAGGCTCCCTGCATGGAGTCTGCCTCTCTATCTCTCTGGGTCTCTCATGAATAAAATCTTTAAAAAATAATTACATTATCCCGTAATTTCATATTCTCCAATAACCCACAGTCATCATTTATTTTTGGAAGAAAAACACACTTGTGCCCTTCACTTCATCCCTTCCCCGTAGAGGTAGGAGCTCTTTCCGGGGGATTAGCATCTCTTTAGGAAGTTCCACTCTATCGGCTTCGCCTCTTCAGTGGCGGTCTTCCTTCTACACGACAAGGGTCTTATACACTCCACACACAACCGCCCTCTCCCTAAACCTAAGACGTTAAGCAGCCGTTGCCCGCCCTGTGACGTCTCAGCTTCCACAGAAGTCGGCCGCGGCCTGAAGCCCTCCCAGCCGTACGGACACCTGCCATCCTCTAAGATGGCCGCGCCCTCGGTGCTCCAGCCTTAACGCCTGCGCTGGGCAGGGCACAAAGGGCGCCGCCATCTTTCTTCCCTCGGCCGATAAACGTGCCTCGTGGCTTTGATAGACACCAACTTCTGAAGTCTTACCCAGTTAGCATAGCTTTATTGGTCATCCCTCGCAGCGAGGAGGTAAAAACACTAGCGGGGCCAGTAATGATTTCGATTTCGCTACAAAGCCGCTATAGCCCCCACCTTCAGAAACGCCGGCGTGGGCGTGGCCTCTACGTCATAGAGCAGGGCCCGCCATCCGAGTTCCAAAATCCCGCAGCGCGCCAAGGGCCTCGCGGGATTCGCTGGTCTCGGTGGATCCGAGTTCCTAGGTGCTGCGAGGAAGCGCATCCGGACAGGAAGTGGCTATGGACGTTGGGGGCTTTTCGTCGCTGCGTTCAGCCTCTGTGGAGGTTCGGGTTCAGGTGAGTCAGGTTCCGGGCTTGGTTCTCGGCCTGTGGGGTCCGTGAAACGGGAGCGTGTGTGAAGGACCGCAGTTGGGATTTTATTTGGATTCAATCATTAAGGAATCCGGGGAGCGTGATGGGGCCTTTGGGAGTCAGTGATGAAAAGTCTGAAGACATCGCGACTGAGAGGCCCACTTTGTTAGGGTTTGAAGTCCACGTGGGTCGCTCTGCCCCTGGGACTTGGTGGTTGAGAAGTGGGGTGGAAAGTATATGCGTGAATTTGCCCAGCTTCCGTGTGTTAGAGGAGCCTAGGTTGGAGATGTCCCTATTGGTTTCTTCAGCCTGTTGTGGGTATGGCACTTTTAATACAGGACTCACCCTAAGAGGCTCCTGGTGGGCGCTCTCCGTGTTCGAGGAGATCCAGGGCCCCTGGAGAATCGGAGGGTTCAGGCTTAAGCCTTGAATGCTGGAAACAGACCTGAGGCTGCATTTTCTCCAGTTAATCCAAACCCAATTCTCTCCTTCAAGTCCATCATTACGGACCTTCCTGAAAACTTTGTCTCCCAACATCTCTCTTCGCACTGTCCCCACAAAATCAAGTGTGTTCTGAGTGAGCTAGTGACACAATGACTCTTTTTTTTTTTTTTTTTTAAGATTTTATTTACTTATTCATGGGAGACAGAGAAAGAGAGAGGCAGAGACACAGGCAGAGGGAGATGGAGGCTCCTCGCAGGGATCACGCCCTGAGCCGAAGGCGAACGTCCAACTGCTGAGCCACCCAGGCGTCCGGACATATTTACTCTTAAAAGATGTAGCTTTTGTTCTTCTTGCCTCAAATTAACTATAGTCATGGATATTTTCTTTTAGGGTCATTCTAAGTAAAAGCATCTCCTCTACCCTATATTCTGTTCCATAGTGAGAACCTTTCCCCCCACCCCTCACATTTAGGAGCATCTGTATATCTGTATAAGTATAAGGAAAATTGATTGTATCATGTCCTTTCATATCCTCAACGTATTTGCATAGAAGATGATACTTATACAGTTTTAATCATTGCAGTAATACCAACACAGGTTGGTGAGCCATTGCCATGGTGTCTGAATCAAAAAAATTTTTTAAAGATTTTATTTATTCATGAGAAACACAGGGAAGAGGCAAAGACATAGGCAGAGGAGGGGAGCCTGATAAGGGACTTGATCCCAGGACCCTGAGCCAAAGGCAGACACTCAACCACTGAGCCACCCAGGCATTCCTGAATCAAACATATTAATATAAGTGGTAATGACGTGAAATATTCAAAAGTATTGTTACAGTTTTAGTAGTTTTATGGAGGTTTAATTTACATACCATAAAATTGACTAAGTATTTGCAGTTCAGTGAATTTCTAGAGTTGTGCAACCATGAGCAAATCCAATTTCAAGACACTCCAATTTTAAAACATTGCCATCACCTGGAAAAGTTTTTCTTTTTAATTTTAAAGATTTTATTTATTTATTCATGAGAAATAAAGGAGAGGCAGAGACACAGGCAGAGGAAGAAGCAGGCTCCTTGCAGGGAGCTGCACGCAGGACTCCATCCCAGAACCCCGGGATCACACCCTGAGCCAAAGACAGACGCTCAACCTAGGCTGAGCCACCCAGACGTCCCTGTTTTCTTGGTCCTCTGTACACTGAGTCTCCACTCCTACCCCCAGCCACACACAACCACTGATCATCTCCTAGGGTCTGTTAATTTGCAACTTCTAGACATTTCATATAAACAGAATCATATATGTAGTCTTTTATTGCCTTTTTTCATTAGCATTGTATTTTGGTGTACGTTATAATTATCACTAGATTTTCCCTTTTTTTTGCAATTAATTTATTGAGGTAAAATTGACATACAATAAGCTACAGATATTTAAACCATACCATTTGGGGATCCCTGGGTGGCTCTGCGGTTTGGCGCCTGCCTTTGGCCCAGGGCGCGATCCTGGAGTCTCCAGTCTCTGCCTCTCTTTCTCTCTCTCTGTGTCTATCATCAATCAATCAATCTTAAAAAAAAAATAATAAACCATACCATTTGGTAAATTTGTTATATATACTCAGGATAGTGTCCCCACATCATGAAGATCATGAACATACCCCTCACAGCCAAATTTTCTGTGTTCCTTTTTAATCCATCCCTCTCATATTTCCCCTTCCCTCCCAAGTAACTGCTGATCTATTTCTCACTACTGTAGGCTAGTTTATATTTTTTAAAGTTTTATTGAAATGGACTACAGGATGTACTTGTTTTTATTATGATTTGATTTATTCAGCACGAGTATTTTGAGATAACATTCTTCTTTTTTAAGATTTTATTTATTTACTCATGAGAAACGCAGAGAGAGAGAGAGAGAGAGAGAGGGGCAGAGACACAGGCAGAGGGAGAAGCAGGCTCCACTCAGGGAGCCCGACGCGGGACTCGATCCTGGAACTCCGGGATCACGCCCTGGGCTGAAGGCCACGCTAAACCGCCGAGCCACCCGGGTTTCCCTTGAGATAACATTCTTGTGTGTATCAGTAGTTCCTTTTTCCCCCTTATTTCTGAATGATCCATTGGATGTATATAATGCCTTTTGTTTAGCTAAACTTGTTACTTTTCTGTTTGTTTTCTGTGTACAAGATTATGTTGTTTTAGCAAGTATAGCTGTATTCTGCATTTCTAATCCGGATGCCTTTAAGTTTTAGTTATTTAATGATTTGTTACCTATTATTGAATTGATTAGAACCTGTATTATAATAATGGAAGAAGGGGTGATCGCAGCCACTTTTGCCTTTTTTTTTTTTTTTTTTTTAAGATTTTATCCATTTATTCGTGAGAGACATGGAGGCAAAGACACAGGCAGAGAGAGAATCAGGCTCCCTGCAGGGGACTTAATCATGACCTGAGCCAAAGGCAGACACTCAACCACTGAGCCACCCAGGTGCCCCTTTTGCCTTGTTCTTAATTCTAGGAGAAAAATATTCAGAATTCTATCATTAAGTCTGATACTAGTTTTGTTTTTTTGTGGATGCCCTGTATCAGTTTGAATAAGATCCCTCTGTTCTTAGTTTTTCAAGAGTTTTAATCATGAATGGTGATGTGACATGTGGTTACATACTTTTTCTATATCTCTTCAGAACATGTGGGTTTTATACTTTATTATATTAATTTGGAGTGTTATATTTATTTATTTTCACATGATAAAACCAAACTGGCATTCCTGGGATAAATCCCCCTTAGTCATTGTAATTCCTTTTTATATTATCCTAGATTTGTTCTGCTAATTTTTCTTTTTTTCTTTAAAAAAAATCCGTTCGATGAAGAGCACCTGGGTGGCTCAGTCAATTAAGCGTCTTCCTTCAGCTCAGGTCATGATCCCAGAGTCCTGGGATTGAGCCCTTCATGGGCTCCTGCTCAGCGGGGAGTCTGCTTCTCCCTCTGCTCCTCATCTCGCTCATGCTCTCGCTGTCTCTCTCTGTCTCGCTCTCTCAAATAAATCTTTTTTTTTTTAATAAATTCCTATTCATTGACAAACAGTTCAGTATTGGTTTCAGGAATGGAGTTCAGTGATTCATCCTTTACATATAACAGCCAGTGCTCATTATAACAAATGCCCCCTTAACACTCATCACCTGTCTATCCCATTCCCCACCCACCTCCCTCCATCAACTCTTAGTTTGTTCTGACATGATTTGTTTCCTTCTCTCCTTTTTTCCCCCCCTCATATATTCTTCCATTTTGTTTCTTAAATTCCACATGAGTGAAATCATACTTGTCTTTCTCTGATTGGCTTACACCGCTTATTGTTTTAGTAATATGTAACAGTTTTTCATCTATATTCCTGAAAGAGAATTTAGAAAAAGAAAATTACGCCTTTGTCTGGCTTTGATGTTTTGGTGATAGTGACACCATGGAATGAATACATCTGGGCGTAGGCTTTTCTTTGTGAGACAGTTTTTTTTTTTTTTTTTAAAGTAGGCTCCATGCCCAGCACAGAGCCCAATATGGGGCTTGATCTCATGACCCTGAGGTTAAGACCTAAGGTGAAATCAAGAGTCAGTCACTTAACTGACTGAGCCACCCAGGCGCCCCTGTGAGACAGTTTTTAATTACTAATTCAATTTTTTTTTAGAAGTGTCTTTTCTTTCTTTTCTATCTTTCTTTCTTTTCTTTTTTCTTTCTTTTTTCTTTCTTTCTTTCTTTCTTTCTTTCTTTCTTTTCTTTTTTTTCTTTCTTTTCTTTCTTTCTCTCTCTCTCTCCCTTCCTTCCTTCCTTCCTTCCTTCCTTCCTTCCTTCTCTTTCTTTTCTTTTTTTTTCTTTCTTTCTTCCTGACACAGAGAGAGGCAGAGACATAGGCAGAGGGAGATGCAGGCTCCATGCAGAAAGCCAGATGCAGGGGATCCCTGGGTGGTGCAGCGGTTTGGCGCCTGCCTTTGGCCCAGGGTGCGATCCTGGAGACCCGGGATCGAATCCCATGTTGGGCTCCCGGTGCATGGAGCCTGCTTCTCCCTCTGCCTGTGTCTCTGCCTCTCTCTCTCTGTGACTATCATAAATAAATAAATAAAAATTAAAAAAAAAAAAAAAAGAAAGAAAGCCAGATGCAGGACTTGATTCCAGGACTCTAGGATCACGCCCTGAGCTGAAGGCAGATGCTCAACCGCTGGGCCACCCAGGCATCCCTAGGACTGTTTTTCTGTCACTTTTGTTATTTGACTCTTTCCAGGCATTTGTCCATTTCATCTAAATTATTATTAATTTATTTTTACATTTTTGTTTTTAATCCATGGTTACTCAGAAACATGCTAATTTCCAAATGTTTATATATTTCCTGAATTCATTCTAAAGTGAGTATCTAATTCAGTTCTATTATAGTTGGAAAAAATATTTGAAATGTATTGACATTTGTTTTATATCTGATATTATCTTTTCTGGAGGATGTTTCATGTACCTTTGAAGACAATGTATATTTTGTTGCTGTTGAGTGTGGCATCAAATAATTGTTGGCTGATTGTGGTGTTCAAGTCTTAAATATATCTGCTGGTTTTCTGTTTTTGTTTTTTTGTTTTTTTTTTAAGTTGTTGACAGTGGGATTTTGAAGTTTTCTATTTCTATCTTCAGTTCTGTCAGTTTTTGTGTCTTGTGATTCTGCTATTAGGTGTATATAGATTTATAATTTATAGCTTCCTCATTTATATACTTTTTTTTATCTTATTACCAACCAGAGAAAATTCACATAAGCCTTGGCGCTAGAGTTTTTATTAGAGTTAATGTACACACACATGACTGCCTGTATGGCTGACTTTAGTCTCCTCCAGCCCCTCCAGAGGCATGGCTGATACCACCTAGTCCAAGGCCCTTCACCATAAACCACTTTATTAGAATAGACTACCTGACTGTCTTGCATGGCCCAAGACTCCCAGGTGAGCATAGACACTCTTAATTAGGCAGGATATTCCGTGGACTTAGAAGTTTCCTCCTTGGAACTAAGGGCAAAAGCTAAACCTCTGTTGGGCAAGGTTAATCATTTAGTGCACAAAGTGGGATAAGACTGTCCTTATGGTTTGCTTTGTTCATTAGTCTTCACATTGAAGTGTGCGTACCCATGGAGTGTATAAAAACTTTCAAAGCAATTCATGAGGACACATGCTTTTTAAAGACACAATGTCCAGATCTTTGGAACCTTCCGTATGTCCTAAATGGATGTGCCTTATTAGCCATCTGCCTCTGAGGCATCATGCTCTGCTGCTTTTGCTTTTCTACCATCTATCTATCTATCTATCTATCTATCTATCTATCTATCTATCTATCTATCTATTTATTTAAGATTGACTTATTTATTCATGAGAGATAGAGAGGCAGAGACACAGGCAAAGGGAGAAGCAGGCTCTATGCAGGGAGCCCCACGTGGGACTCCATCCTGGATCCCGGGATCACACCCTGAGCTAAAGCCAGATGCTCAACCGCTGGGCCACCCAGGTTCCCCCCCCCTCCCCTTTAATAGCCATGCCACTTCTACGTCACAGACGAAAGCCATACCTTTCACACATTTAGAACCCTGCCTTATTGCCCCAAGTGTGGAAGCTTTGGGGGCACCAAATAAAGGAATAGTTGGAAATACTGAGGTTCATTAAGGTAAGTGCATAGCAGCAGTGAAACACCTGGGCCAAGAGGGAATGTACACTCAAAGTCACTTGCTTTTTAGCCCGCAGGTTCCAGGTCTCCCAGAGCAAGAGTGATCGAGTGAAGGAATGAGGGAAGAAAGAAGTACTAGGACTTGGAAATCATTGCTTCTAGGGACAACTTCAAGTGGACACCAAGATTTCTGACTTCAAGAACTTTGTGGCAGATGCAGAAGAGACAAGAAACAGAATCCATGTCACTGTTTCATGAGCACAGAAGATGATCAAAGCCCAGGTGATTTTCATTTGTGTGCACTTTTCCTGCGTTTTCTGACAGCTTGTGGTAACCTGAAACAAATCAGTTCAACACTTTTGTATGAATTGAAATAATTGGATTTAGGGAGAAATTAAATTAGATTCTAGATTCAAAAGCAAGGCAAAGTGAAATCAGGAATATATTACTCATAGCAGTCATCCTGAAGGACTAACATTGATTGGGACACAGTGTGTGACTGTGGTACATCCTGGAGGTTATGTTACCTGTCACTTTGTGTCTGATATCTCTAACAAACATCACAACCAGAGAGACATGAAAAGCTATGTGATATGCACTGGCTCTGGGAGGAAGGCAGACCAGTTTCTTGGAGGATTCAGTAATTTATACCACTTAGGTCTCAGGAAATTTCTTTGGTGGATTTTCTCAGGATTGTGAGATTGAGCCCCATGTCAGACTCTGTACTGTGTGGATCCTGCTTAAGATTCTCTCTCCCGGATAGCCCTGGTGGCTCAGCGGTTTAGTGCTGCCTTCAGCCCAGGGTGTGATCCTGGAGACCCGGGATCGAGTCCCACGTCTGGCTCCCTGCATGGAGCCTGCTTGTCCCTCTGAGTGTGTCTCTGCTTCTGTGTGTCTCTCATGAATGAATAAAGAAATAAAATCTTTAAAAATAATAATAACAAATAAAACAAAATTAAAAAAAATATTCTCTCTCCCTCTCCTTCTGCCTGCACTGGGTCCCTGGACCCTGGTTCACTTTCTGTCAAAAGAAAAGTCCATGAGTTCATAGTCATACTCAACAAACAAATATTTTTGTTATTACAAACCATAAGAATGAACTGCCTGGTTAATGGCTCTTTCTTTTCTTTTTTTCCCCTTTTTCTTTTTTTTTTTTTCAAGATTTTATTTATTTGACAGAGAGAGAGACACAGAGAGCACAAGTGGAGGCAAATGGCAGAGGGAAAAGGAAAAACAGACTCCCCGCTGAATAGGGAGCCTGATGTGGAGCTTGATCCCAGGATTGAAGCCAGACTCTTAACTGCCTGAGCTACCCATGTGCCCCATTAATGTTTTTTTCTAAAATTGTAGTGTTTGTTCAGAGTGGCGACAGAGAAATCGGTTATGGGGTCTAGTCACATTTCACATTCTAATGTGCCAACTCATGGTTTTAAACATGTTTACAAATGTTGGTTTTGGAGTCTGGGTGACTGCACACTTCATTTAGCCATCATACCCCTGAGTTTTCTCATGTGTAGAACGGGGTTAATGACGGTGGCACTCACATCATAAAGTAGGGTCTAAAATGCATTACTCTAGGCAAAGCATCTAGAAGACAGTCTGGTTGATAGAAAGTGTTATATAAGAACATCTAGTGCCCACAGCTTCCCAACACTTGTTATTATATTATCAAATTGCATATTTTCAGAGTCTGTATGAGCCAATATTCTTTTGCCTTTTTTTATTTTGCATTTTCCCAATCACTTGTGAGGTTCAGATTCTTGTCCCTTTGTTGCTTTTTTGGATTATTTTCTTCTGTGATATGCCGTCCTCCTTCTTGGCTCATTTAAAAACATTTTTTTTGTCTTATTTGTAATTGCTGATCTTGTGGTATATTGGTCTTTTATTTTTAAAATTTTTTATCTTATTTTAAGATTTTTATTTATTTATTCATGAGAGCCAGAGAGGCAGAGACATAGGTAGAGGGAGAAGCAGGCTCCCTGGGAGCCTGATGCGGAACTCGATCCCAGGACCTGAGCCAAAGGCTCTCAACCACTGAGCCACCCAGGTGCCCCATATTGATCTTTTTTGTGTTGCAGATATTTTTCTAGAATCTTATCTTTTAGCTTTTCTTCTTAATATCTTTTTCCATGCAAATGTTTTATTTTTGATTCAAATTAAAATTTGTTAGTCTTTTTCTTTATGGCTTTTTACTTGAACCATAAATATTCCATATTTTCTTCTTTCTTAAGTTCTTTCTTTAAAAGTTTATGTCCTATATTTATTGATGTTGTAGAATAATAACACATATATGCCTATATCTATATAATAACATAGGTGCCTGAAAAATTACTCCAAAACTTAACAACTTCAAACAAGATATATTTTTTATCTCACACTTTCTGTGGGTCAGTAATTTCAGCATGACAGTATGTATTGATTTTATTGACAACACTTCTAACACCAAATGAGGTTTTTTCCTCCTGATACCAAGTATGTGATCTCTTCCAATACCACTTTTCCAGCCCTCTGATACTGACTACCTGCAGTTAGCATCAGATTACACAGGTTTAAGGGTACAGACCTGCAAGAATGCCCCCACTTCAGATACCAATCTCAAGGCTTGGTCTCCTGTACTGATGGGCTCTAAGTCATGGTTTCTGTGGTCCTTTTCTCAGGACAGAGTATGGGAATATGCCACTTTTCTAGCAGCTGGATATGCTCACCAACTTAGAAGCTTGCCGAACCTGTGGTTTTGGGGGTTTTATGGAGGTTTCATTTCTTAGGCATGATTGACTAACTCGTTTACTGTTGAGTGACTGAATTTAGGAAGTGGGGCTAAGTTCCAATCTTGTAATCACATTGTTTGTTTCTCTGGCAACCAGCCCCTATTCTGTAGTTGTATGGGGGCCTGGGCTAACAGTCATCTCATTAGCACACAAACAACTCATCACTGTGGAGATCCTAAGATTTTCGAAGTTCTTTGTACTAGGAACTGGGACCAAAAACCAAATATATATCTTTTGTCATATCACTACTGGGTACTTGGTTTCACAGTCTCTCATACTATAATCAAGACTATAATCAAGTTGTAAGTCAGGGTGGCATCTGATTTGGAGGCTCGAGTGGGGAAGGATGCACTTCTAAGCTCACTTACTGAGTTGTTCACAGGATTCATTTCTAGAAGGGCTGATCAGATGAGATCTTCATCTGATGAGTTCCTACCTGTCTGCTCATGTAAGATTCTTACTTATTAGTTTCTTGCTACATGGGCTTTCTCATCATGCCACTTGTTTTATCAGAGTCGTCAGAGGATGGATTCTGTTAGCAAGGTGGAAGTCAGATGTAGTATAATTGTAAAAGTGCAGTGTAGTCACTTTTGCTGTATTTTCTTTAGAAACAATTCCTGAGGCCAGGCCATGCTCAAGGGCAGGGCACTTGATAAAGGGACATGAATACCTGGTGTGTAATAAGGAATTTGGCTGACCTTTGTCTCTGATTCCTGAGAGGTACCTTTAAACCCTTGGAATTACCTGTGTGACAGGAGTGTCTTTGTTTTTCATCATGGGCCACGGGGACTACACTTTATGCTAATGAGTTGATTCATGTAGGCCCTGAATACTTTGTGCAAATGAGGTATCTCAAGATGGGACTATCCATGTGAGAAAGACCAACCATGTGATTAGAGGGTTGTGGCTTTGAACAGGTGACCTTGAGGAAGGGTAAGGATTTGGAGATTGAGTTCAGCAATGTGGTCTGTGTTTCAGTAAATCATGTGTAAATAATGAAGCCTCAATATAAACTCTGGACACTGAGAATTTGGTGAGCATCCTTGGTTTGTAGTATTCTTGAGTATTGTCAACGTTGTGGCTGGGAGTAGATGCTGTTCACAGTTCACAAGAAGTCATGTGTTTTAGTACCAAATGTGTTTCATGGCTGGCCATTTTGGCACAAAAAATCAGGACTTTCAAGATAATATTGCATTCTTTTCTGAATTCTGTTGTTTCTGTGGTGGTTGATCTGGCTTTTTGTTTCTAGATGCTTTTATAGTTTCTCTTTGCATTTAGTATATTATAGTTTTAGTCTAATGTGTTGAGGTGTATAGTTGTGAGTTTTTCAGCTTTGGGGTCTTTAGATACTGTTTCTCCATTACTCTCTTTATCTTTTTGAGAAACTATAAGCAGGTATACATTAGATCTTTTTAACACTATATGTTTATTAACCTCTTCTTTAGGTTTTCCTTCTATGCTGCATTTTTTTTTTTAATTTAGTCCTGAGAGAGAGAGAGAGAGAGAGGCAGAGACACAGGCAGAGGGAGAAGCAGGTTCTATGCAGCGAGTCTGATGTGGGACTCAATCTCGGGTCTCCAGGATCAGGCCCTGGGCTGAAGGTGGCGCTAAGCTGCTGAGCCACCAGGGCTGGCCCAATGCTGCATTTTTTAGAATTCCTTCAGTTATATTCCAGTTCACTACAGTGTATTTTAATCTGCTGTTTTCCTGTCCACCAGTATATGTATAGATATATATGTTTGACAATTAGAAGTTTTTTTTTTTCCTCCCAAGTTTTCCTAACCAAATTTAACGGTCTTTTTTTGTGTTAGGTATACCTTGTATGGTTTCTCTTATTCTTTTACACTTACTGAAAACACTATCTCATGAATTCTGAATGTGGAGGCTGGTCATGGTTGATTCTTACACTGGCTATGAAGTTTTGATGTGAAAAGCAGAAATATTTTGTTTGTCCTGATGTTTTTTGCCTATTTTTAGTATTTGGAAATGGTGCTAAAATATTTGCCAAGAAAGATTTTGCTTCTACAAAAATGCTGGGTAAAAAAAAAAAAAAAAAAAGATTATTTATTTATTTTAGAGAGAGCATGGGGGGTACGGGAGCAGAGTGAGAGAGATTCCTCAAGCAGACTCCCAGCTGAGCACAGAACTCCATCTCAGGACCCTGAGATCATTACCTGAGCCAAAATCAAGAGCCGACCCCTCAGCTGACTGAGCCACCCAGGCACCCTGCTTCTACTAAAATGTGTTTAAGAAAAGTATATAGATGAGGCTATATAATGGTTAGAACAACCTCCCTCATGCTTCTTCCCTGTTAATGAAAGTGATTCACATCTTATTAAACAGGACCATATTATTACAGGAATCGCTGACACTGGAGGATGTGGCTGTGGACTTCACCTGGGAAGAGTGGCAGCTCCTGGGCCCCGCCCAGAAGAACCTGTACCGGGACGTGATGTTGGAGAACTATAGGAACCTGGTGTCAGTGGGTGAGGGCAGCTTCCCTGTGTCACTTAGAGGTGCCTAGTCACTGGCTTTTCCTCTATCACTTGATGAAAGCTTTGCAGTCATTGTGGTCTTCAGAAGAGTCTCCTATCTTGGCCCTAAACAAAAGGGGATAATCTTTTCTATGCTGAAAGAGAACCTTTACTTTGCATGTGAGAAATTATTTTGTCTCTAAAATGTAATATTTTCTCATCTTAACCTATTATACCCAAGTCTTTTGTTGTTTCTTATGAATAGGGTGTCAGGCTACCAAACCAGATGCATTGTCCAAGTTGGAACACAGAGATGAGCCATGGATAACAGAGGATGAAATCCAGAGTAGAACCCATACAGGTGAGTGAGTGAGAACCAGCAAGGGGAGTGACTAAAAAAGTTATATTCTAGTCATTAAGAGAAAGTGTCATATTCTAGTCATTAAGAGAATGTGTCAGGATACCTTAATAGCTCCTCCACATATTCCTTTCCCCAGATGAGAACTTTCTTTGTATTTAACTTTGAATATGCTCCTATCTCTTCTTGAGTCTGATACTTACTTCATCTTACATCTTTATCATTTTCTTTTAAACTGGAATCATAGTCAATAGTAAAGAGCCACTTCCACATCATCTTTAAAACACTTTTATTCCAAGGGCGCTTGGGTAGCTCAGTGGTTGAGCATCTGCCTTTGACTCGGGTCATGATCCCGAGGTCCTAGGATCAAGTCTGCATCAGGCTCCCTGCTTCTCCCTCTCCCTATGTTACTGCCTCTCTCTCTCTGTCTCTCTCTGTCTCTCATGAATAAATAACTAAAACCTTAAACACTTATTCCATGCCATCTTCTTGAGAGAATTTGTTATTCTCCTCTTTTCCTAGGATTTGGGAAGCTTGATAGTCATTTCCAAGAGGACTCTCAAAACCACAGATTTCTTAAGAGCACACAACGATATGGGGAACAGTGTACATTTAGAAATACTGTTCATCTGAGCAAAATAAATTTTGCCATAACACAAAATCATGTGTTTGACTTAAGCAGAAAAGCTTTGAAATCAAGTTTGAGTTTAGTTAACCAGAAGAGAAAATATGAAATAAAGAAGGCCACTGAGTTTAATGGAGATGAGAAATCTTTTCTACATGGTAATCACGAACATTTGTATTCTGGAATGCAATTCCTTGAAAATGCAAAACATATCAGCACTAAATTCCAAGTCCTTAAGCATCAGAAGATGCATAAAATGGAGAAACCCCATACATGCATGGAAGGTGAGAAAACCTGCATTAGGAAGTCTCAGCTCATTTACCATCAGAGCAGTCATAGAGGAGAAAAACCCCATGGGTGTGATCCATGTGGTAGATCCTTCTCCAGAAATATCATGTTCACTAAACATCAGAAAACTCCTACGCAAGACAAAGTCTTTATAACCAGTGAATACAGAAAAGGCTCTAGTGTGAAGAGGAGTCTCACTGTGCCTCAGCAAACCCAAACAACAGAGACATCCTACACATGCAGTGAGTGTGGAAAAGGCTTCACCATGAAGCGCTATCTGATTGCCCATCAACGAACTCATAGTGGAGAGAAACCGTATGTGTGCAGCGAATGTGGAAAAGGCTTCACTGTAAAGAGCAATCTCATTGTGCATCAGCGAACTCATACAGGGGAGAAACCCTATATATGCACTGAATGCGGAAAAGGCTTCACAATGAAGCGCTATCTTGTTGTACATCAACGAACTCATACTGGAGAGAAACCCTATGTATGTAGTGAATGTGGAAAAGGCTTTACCGTGAAGAGTAATCTCATCGTACATCAGCGATCTCATACTGGGGAAAAATCTTACATGTGTAGTGAATGTGGAAAAGGCTTCACCACAAAGCGCACCCTCATTATACATCAGCGAACTCACACAGGAGAGAAGTCTTACTTATGTAGTCAATGTGGAAAAGGCTTCACCACAAAGCGTACCCTGATTATACATCAGCGGACTCACACAGGAGAGAAACCCTATGAATGCAGTGAGTGTGGTAAAGCCTTCAGCCAGAAGATATGCCTCATACAACATGAGAGATGTCATACAGGAAAGACTCCATTTGTGTGTACTGAGTGTGGAAAGTCGTATTCTCACAAATATGGTCTCATTACCCATCAGAGAATTCACACGGGAGAGAAACCCTATGAGTGCAATGAATGTGGAAAAGCCTTTACCACAAAGTCAGTACTCAACGTCCATCAAAGAACTCATACAGGAGAGAGACCATATGGATGTAGTGATTGTGAGAAAGCCTTCTCCCACTTGTCAAACCTTGTTAAACATAAGAAAATGCACACCAAAGAAATGAGTAGATTGAGTCAGGTTGGAAGTTCCTTTAACACAGAGTCACAGCTCATTACTTATGAGTGAACTCCTACAAAACAGTATCCCTGTGAATGTGATGACCTGCGGCAACCAAGGCTTCATTAACCATCCGTGCTTCCAGGAGATTGGAATGTGATCATAGTACTGCCGGTTGTCAGATGTGTGCCCTGCAGAGATAACTTGTCGAGGAGGTAAATCTGGTGGCTACAGTGAAAGTGGTATAGTGCCTTTAGTGATCCTTACCTCATATTTTCTGTCAGTGAAAACATGTTTGAAAAACCGATACATTCAACATGGAAATGCATTGAGCAAAACTTTCTAGCTTTATTATATTCTGAAAAGTGTGTACTGATACAGATTCTGTGAATGCGGAGACTAGGAAGGCCTTCAGTGGGAAGGTAGACTTTATTATCAGGGATCGTCCTAAATCATCAGTGAGCTTATTGTTTATAGAAATATGATTTTTTAAAAAATGATGATCATAGGAAAGCTTTTATCCAGAAAGAAGACCTCTGTGTCAGAATTCACACTGGAGAAAAACTTTTATGGCAGGATGTCAGTGATACATTCTGCTTTGTTTTGTCAGGAAATGATACAGAAATTAAAACTTCATGAACATGCTAACTGGAGAGTACCTATAGTCAAATATCCGAGAACTCATGAAGGAATTAAGTCCTGTGAAAGTGGTAAATGTTGGGAGTGCTTTTAATGTTACAAATCAGACCTCATTAGAAATCAGATAATTCACCTGATGTACATTTTCAAAAGATACTTGAAACCTTCATCTAGTGTCTTTTTCAGCAATTCCATAATTTTAAAAAGTAGTCTGCTTCCTCATCACTGATTAATATTTATTATTACATACAATGCAGAGTATTGTGTGGAGTGTTCTAGGACTACCCTGTATTATATGATTTTTTTTTACCTTTCCTTGGCTCTAAACTTAATTGTAAATTTAGCATATTGAGGTAGTTTAAAAGGAAACTGAATGTTTTAAATTTATAAAATAATAGGTATTTGTACTTAACTAAGTTTATAAATATGACCAAATATTTTATAAAACCACCTTCCAATTTATTTTTATAAAATGTTTAATTTGGAATCATTTTAACTTACAAGAAACTGCAAAATAGTCCAGAGATCCTTGGTATCCTTTACCTAATGTCTCCCAATAAAAACATTTATATAAACCACATCTTATTTTTGAATCCAGGAAAATGACTTTGGTAACATACCATTAGCTAAACCCTTAACCTTATTTGGATTTCATTAGATTTTCATGTGTTTTTTTTTAATATTGTAATTCTAAGTTTTATTACATATACCACAACTATGATACAAAGCTGTAATCAACAGACTCCCTCATTATACTTTTTTATGCTCCTATCCTTTATGCAAACCTACCTCTCATAACCACTTACCTGTTTGCTATCAGTATAATTGTATAATTGTATGAATTTATAAAAATCATTTTTACAATTGAATTTTATATATTTTGTGTTGTATTTATATAATCTTATAATTTTTCCATAAAAGTTATTACAATATTGACTATATGCAAATTTATAATTTTTTATTAATAGGAAGCATAGGGACACCTGGGTGGCTCAGCAGTTAAGCGCCTGGCTTTGGCCCAGGGCGTGATCCTAGGGTCTCAAGATCAAGTCCCACATCAGGCTCCCTGCATGGAGCCTGCCTCTCTCTCTCTATGTCTCTGCTTCTCTCTCTCTCTCTCTTTCTCTGTGTCTCTCATAAATAAATAAATTTTTAAAAAGTAGGAGGTATGTAAGCTCTTCATGTTTTTGTCATTTGGCAAATTGCTGTGAAGACTTACATGAGTTGGAGGATGGTTGTTTTATTTTTATTAGTAATAACATACTGGATGACCAGTTTGTATACCCCTTCACTCTTGGAAGAGATTTCCTGGTTTCGGCTCTTGTAAAGATGGTATGAAATCTGCATACAGGGTTTTGTGTGAACATAAATTTTCATTTCTCTACAATAAATATTCAGGCGTATGATTGTTGGAATCTATGGTAAGTTGTGTTTAGCCTTAAAAGAAACTTTCTTCCAGTGTGATTGCACTCTTACATTCTCACTAGCAGTATATGAAATATTGTTCTGTATCCTCTCCAGCACTTGGTATTCAGTACACTTGACACCTTAACAATATGAGAGTTAGGGGCACCAACCCCCATGCAGTTGAGAATCCACATACATATACTGTAACTACTCTTGACTGGAAGCCTTATCAATAACACAAACAATTGACAAAAACATATTTTGTACATTATATGTGCTATATACTAAAAGGGAAAAGAAAATTATTTTTTTTTTAAAAAGATTTATTTATTTATTTATGATAGACATAGAGAAAGAGAGGCAGAGACACAGGAGGAGGGAGAAGCAGGCTCCCTGCCGGGAGCCCGACGTAGGACTCGATCCCAGGACTCCAAAGGCAGGCGCTAAACCGCTGAGCCACCCAGGGATTCCCAAAAGAAAAGGTTATTAAGAAAATCAGACTTCTGGGGAAGAAAGATAAAGACCATATGGTTTCATGTCATATGTGGAATTAAGAAACAGAACAAATGAATAAAGACCAAAAACAACTCAAACTCTTAAATATAGAGAACAAAAATGGATGGTTACGAGTGGAGGTCGGTGGGAGAACGAGAGGAAAAAGGGATTAAGAGTATGCTTAATGTGGGTGCTTGAGTGGCTCAGTTGGTTAAGCGACTGCCTTTGGCTAAAGTCATAATCCCAGGGTCCAGGGTTGGATGGGGCTCTCTGCTCAGTGGGGAGCCTGCTTCTTCCTCTCCCTCTCTTTGTCCATGCTCTCTCTCAAAATCTTTATTATTTTTATATTTTTTAGATATTATTTATTTATTCATGAGAGACACAGAGCGAGGCAGAGACACAAACAGAGGGAGAAGCAGGCTTCATGCAGGAGCCCGACGACTCGATCCTGGGTCTCCAGGATCAGGCCCTGCACTGAAGGTGGTGCTAAACTGCTGAGCCACCCGGGCTGCCCTCAAAATCTTTTTTAAAAAAATACACTTGGGTGGGACACCTGGGTGGCTCAGTGGTTTAGCGCCTGCTTTCGGCCCAGGGCATGATCCCAGAGTCCCGGGATCGAGTCCTATATCAGGCTCCCTGCATGGAGCCTGCTTCTCCCTCTGCCTCTGCCTCTTTCTCTCTCTCTCTGTCTCTCATGAATAAATAAATAAATTTTTTAAAAAGTACACTTGGGGATCCCTGGGGTGGCTCAGCGGTTTAGCACCTGCCTTTGGCCCAGGTTGTGATCCTGGAGTCCCGGGATTGAGTCTCACAAAGAGCTCCTTGCATGAAGTCTGCTTCTCCCTCTGCCTGTGTCTCTGCCTCTCTGTGTGTCTCATGAATAAATAAAAATCTTTTTTTTTTAAAAAAAGTACACTTAAATGTGGTGAGCACTGAATATAGAATTGTTGCATCACTATATTGTACACCTGAAACTAATATAACACTACATTAATTACACTGGAGATTTAAAAAGTTTATAAAGTCTAACAAAAAAGTTGTAAGGAAAATACACAGTACTACACTGTAAAAAAATTCACATATACGTGAACCCATATAGTTCAAACCATGTTGCTCAAGGGTCAACTGCATATTTTATTTTAGCCATTCTACTAGCAACATAGGAGAGACTCAGTTGTTCTCCATACTCCCCAGCACTTGGTATTTTTGCTGTATTTTACAGTAACTGTTCTCTTGGTATATAGTAGTAAACAATCTTGAGCTTAAATTTCATTTCCCTAATGGCCAATGATGTTCAACACATCACTATTATTAGACTTATTTGTTTTTTTTTTTTAGACTTACTTCTCTTGTACCTTTTGACTGCCTTTACCTTCATCCACAATATACCCCCACCAATTTTCCTCTAGGAGTTTTTTTTTTTCTTTTAGATTTCACATATAAGTGAGGTCATCAGTACTGAACTTTCTCTGACTTATTTCACTTAACGTAATACCCTCAGGGTCTATTCATGAGTTATAAATGGCAGGATTTTCTTTTTTATGGCTGAATAACATTCAGTTGTGTACCATATTTTCTTCATTCATTTGTATAGGACACTTAGGGTTTGATGCTATGGCTATTGTAAATAATGCCTCAATGAACATGGGAAAACAGCTGTCCTTTTGAGAGTGAGTTCATTTTCTTTGGGTAAATACAAATAGAGTTAGTGGATCAGGTGGTAGTTTTAATTTTATGAGGAACCTTCATACTGTTTTCCATAGTGGCTGCATCAGTTCACAGTGTCCACTCTTTTTATGTCTGTATGCTGTTCATGAAGGGACATTTATGATTTATTTAACAAATCACCTACTGGGGGCACTTGGGTGGCTCTGTGATTGAGCACCTGCCTTCTGCTCTGGGAGTGATCCTGGGGTCCTGGGATTGAGACTTGTATCAGGCTCCCTCTGGGGAGCCAGCTTCTCCCTCTGCCTATGTCTCTGCTTCTCTGGTGTGTCTCTCATGAATAAGTAAAAATTTTTAAAAATCTTAAAAAAAAAAGATAACTAATACCAATATGAAGCATATCAGTAGGTGACTTGTTTTTTGGGTTTTTAAAAAGATTTTATTTATTCATGAGAGACACAGATGCAGAGACATAGACAGATGGAGAAGCTGGCTCCCCACACAGAACCTAACACAAGACTCAATCCCAGGACCCCGGGATCACTCCCTGAGCAGAAGGCAGATGCTCAACCACTGAGCCACCCAGGCGTCCTGGTATTAGTTACCTTTGATTGCATTATGAAACTAATTTCCTAAACATTTACTAATTCTGTAGTATGGGTCTAGGGTTGGATTATCTGGTGGGGCTGCCTGGATAGAGGCTGCAAGAGCTAGCTGGCTTTTTTTAATACATCTAAGCTTCCACTGGAATGGGGTGATTCAGTCTTTCATGCTGCAAGAGGTTAGCTTGGGCTTTATTCTAATGTGTTAGAAGACCTCCAAGAGATAGACCATAACTCCTTGAGCAAATCCAGGAGTTATTGTCCTGGACAATTTTTGTTATTGTCCCATTGGACACATTGGTCGGTCACTAGGAGAGGATGCTATCCAAACATGTGAATATAGAGATGCAAAAGTATTATGTTACAAGCAGAAGAGTGTTTCCTAAAATTGTCGACATTGATGCTATAATTATCCTTGTACATGTTCTCAAAAAGTTTTTCTACTGAATTTCTTTAAAATTCCTAGCTCAAATAGATTGTTTAAATTGGATAATTGCAGAATTGTGCTCCAAAAACATTTTAGATTTATATCCTGCCTCCCTTAAAACACATCAAATACCTAATATTAAATATAGTGTGTATTTTTAACTCCCAACCGTGATAAGCAGGATAGTAACAGTTCATTCAAAGCTGTATGTGGTAGATAATACTTACCTACCTAGGCAGTATGAGTAAAATAAGACTTAGGCTTAGCATGATAAAATGCCTGTATCCCATGGCCTCGCCATATTCATTGTTCAACCTTTATGACTTAAGGTTTAAAATATTTTTGTTTCATGTTTACTTTGCCTTTATTTGAATGTTAGACGCATTTAAAAAATCGGGTAATTCCAATTTAAAAAGATAAATGGCTTATTATTGAGCTGTTTAAATACTAGGTTGGTCTTTTTCTTATTCCTTTTATAACAGGATGTGGAGAGTGGATCTCATGTTGATGGTGGGAACAGAAACTGGTACACTGCCTGGAAAAGTGTGGCAATTACTCCGTCATACGCACAAGCCGTTCTCCCCATTCTACCTTGTTTCTGGCCCTTGGTCCTCAAAGCCTGCCTTCCTCTCTGGGCCCAGGGAAAGCTCCGCCTAGGTTCAGCCCTACACCCTGGGCACTAACTTTCCCCCATTGCGCTCCCCCAAGCCTATCTGGCGCGTTCCAGCGTTTTTATTTCCTAGTCAGTGACCACCATCTCTGTGCCCTCAAGGCTTCTCTGGTCGTCATTTTTTGCCCAAAAGTCGCTTCAAGCCTATTTTTGCTAGAAACTCAGTGGAGGAAGCTTCTCTGGGTGGGTTCGCCTTTTCCTAAACGAGTTCCGTGCCGGACAAATACCTCCCGGTCCTCAACAGGACAGCGCCAACTGAGCCGTCTAATTTAATTTCCCAGTCGGCTCCCTGAAAGGGATCCTCCCCTCGCCGTCTTCGTGTCATATAAGATTCAGCCTGGACACACCTGTGCGTTTCTGCCGGGATGGAAGGCCCCTTGCACTTTCCCAGCCGCCCCTCCTCGCGGGCGCCGAAGAGGCCCCCGGGCGTTCAGTAGGGCCGTGATCCAAGATGGCCGCCCCCGTGGGAAACGGCCAGGGCGCAGCCATGTTGACGCAGCGGAAAAGCCAGGAATACTGTTGTCTTTTCTCTAGAAATGCCTCAGACCCTTGTTGGCCACCGTCCTGTGGTGCGGAGGGACGCGGACGAAGTTCAGCGAAGTAAGTTCAGGCGCTGGCCGGTCGTGATGGTGTGTGGTGAAAATCAGGTCAGTGTTGGGTGTATTCATGGACCATGGCCGAGGAGGGTCGGTCGGCGCTCGCCTTGGGTGATGCGGCTGGGATTCCAGCGGGAGGAGGGCGTGGGTGGGCGTTCTTCCGTGCTTGGGGTGCCGGTGGCCTCGGTCAGGAGGTGCTTTCGGTGTTCGTGGTTCAAGATCTCTGGAAAACAGCGACCTGGTGCTGAGGGCACATTTGGGGGCCGTGTGCTTTCTGGGACTCGGAG
This sequence comes from Canis lupus familiaris, assembly GCF_011100685.1. Classification (NCBI taxonomy): domain Eukaryota; kingdom Metazoa; phylum Chordata; class Mammalia; order Carnivora; family Canidae; genus Canis; species Canis lupus. Next base: position 105,770,331 of record NC_049222.1, on the reverse strand, counting down.
ATTGCGAGCCGGAGCGTGGTGGCTGTCAAGGAAGGCTGCGCGAGGTGCGGTTTTGTTCCAGGATCAAAAATGAGGAGCTTCTTTGGGGATTCACGTGCAGGGGTCTGGGGTTCATGAAGGTTGGGGTGGGGCGTCCGGGGCGCGGGTGCGAGTGTGGGTTGCGCCTGAAGGCCGGGGGCTGGGCCAGCGCGTGCTGAGCCGGGACCCCGGCCGTTGGCACCGAAGCAAGATGCGTTTGCATCCCCCTTCTGCCCTGTAGCCCCAAGTCCCGCCTTCGGTTCTAGTTTTTAAACCCTCTTTGGCAGCCAGCATCACCCATTACTTTCGAACTTTCAGAAATCAAAGTTTTTTGGCGAGGTTAATGATCCAGCATATCTAATAGCAGTTTTATTTTTTTTTAAGATTTTATTTATTCATGAGAATACGCAGAGAGGAGAGAGAGAAGCAAAGACAAAAAAAAAAAAAAAAAGAGAGAGAGAGAGAGAAGCAGAGACACAGGCAGAGGGAGAAGCAGGCTCCATGCAGGGAGCCTGATGTGGGACTCGATCCCGAGTCTCCAGGATGACACCCTGGGCTGAAGGCGGCGCTAAACCGCTGAGCCACTGGCGCTGCCCTAATAGCAGTTTTATATTTAAAATGCAGCCTTTTATCCTTTGTCCTGCAAGATTCCTGCACATTGCTCTTGGATATTTTTTTTTTTCAGACTCTGACATAAGTGAAATAACATCCATTGTCACTGTTAAGTTCCGTTCCCCAGGGATAATCCTTTTCAAGATCTTGGTAGATTTCAATTTGAGGTTTTTATAATATGTGCTTAATATTGATAATTCAGATAAATTGTGTACCTGGTACTATGATTTTCTCTATTACATGGTTTCATGTAATAAACATTTATAAATCATTTTTGATGTATGAACCGGTGGTATTGTGAGTGGATTCTTACTCAGAGTTTGCATGTGTTTATATAAAGGTGAGATGTTTGAAGTGTTTAGGTATCATTTTGGGGGCGTTTTATTTATTTTTTTTGGGGGGGACAGTTTATGACTATGCATTTACTCATGGGTTTGTGCCCCTGACTTTCATCTTTAACGTAGACTATTTATTTTTATCGAAGTTGTAAATGTGTTATTACTTTCTGACTCCCTTTTCCTTATAATTTTCTATAATGTAAAAGATCCATTAACTTTAAACATTTCCTTGCTACTTGGCCACCCAACTAAATTCTTATTACAATATCTTTCTCTCCACCTAACATTTTGTATGGAAAAATTTCAAGCATACAGAAATACTGAAAGAATGTTAAAGTACCCATCTATATACCTACCACCTAAATCCTACCATTAACGTCCTACTAGACTAGCTCTGTTACCTAACCCTCCATCCATCCTCTGTTCATGAATCAGTCTTTTTTTTTTTTTTTTTTTTTTTTTTTTTTTTTTTTTTTTAAGAGTTGGGGAGGTGCTGAGCAAGAGGAAGAGAGAGAATCCCAAGCAGCCTCCATGCCCAATAGAGAGCCAGAAGCGGGATCCCTGGGTGGTGCAGCGGTTTGGCGCCTGCCTTTGGCCCAGGGCGCGATCCTGGAGACCCGGGATCGAATCCCACGTCGGGCTCTCAGTGCATGGAGCCTGCTTCTCCCTCTGCCTGTGTCTCTGCCTCTCTCTCTCTCTGACTATCATAAATAAAAAAAAAAAGAGAGAGAGCCAGAAGCTGGGCTCCATCTCACAAACCTTAGATCATGACCAGAGCCAAAATCAAGAGTCAGAAGCTAACACCCTCCAGGCGCATCATGAATCAGTCTTCTCTTTTCTGTTTTGGTGCATTTTAAAGACAGGTGCACCCCTCTACTGTTACCCTAAATGCCTCTGCAATTACTTGAGTAACAGAGTTCTAATAGCTTTTTACTCATTTCCTTTGTTTACTTAATGAACAGAGATCTTATTTACACATAGTTTTGGCTTGCTGAGAAGTGAGATGAAAGTGAATTTTGGAATGAAATGAATCTGATTTTTGTTTTAAGATGTTATTTATTGATTTGAGAGAGAAAACAAACTGGAGGGGCAGAGGGAGAGGGAGAAGCAGACTTCCCACTGAGCGGGGAGTACGGCAAGGGGCTCTATCCCAGGATCATGACCTGAGGTAAAGGCAAACACTTAAACTACTGAACCACCCAGGCGCCCTGAAATGAATCTGATTTTTCAAATCCCATTGTGTGATTGATGTGACCTGTGTCTCTTTCCCTGATAGCAAAAAGAAGTTAAAATCTCTCCCTCAGGGGTGGTTTTGAAGATTAAGTGAAGTAAAATACCTAAAATAGAGATCTGTGAAGGTAGGAACCTAGTATATTTGAGTAAAAAGGCTGATAATTTCCCCATATTTATGGTTTTGTGCTTTGTAAAATTTGTATTTATAACTCATTTTCTCTCTATCTGCCTCCCCCTTTTTTAAGTATGAAAACTTTCAAGCTGTGAACTTACATTAATGATCTAGCAACAGAAATTTTATTTTAATTATAGAATGCTGATAATTGTCTGATTAAAACATACATGCTCTTATTTTAAATTATTCCCATGAAATATCCTGTTCTTTAACACTGATCTTGACCTATGTGTGCTTTAGGATGGTATAGAATTTTTCTATTTATTTATTTAAAAATATTTATTTATTTATTTGATGGAGAGAGTGTACAAGCAGAGGGGAGCAGCAGAGGGAGAGGGAGAAGCAGGGAGCCTGATGCAGTGCTTGATCTCAGGACCCCGGGATCATGACTGAGTCGAAGCCAGATGCTTAACTGAGCTACCTATGCACCCCTAGAATTTTTCTATTTAAACATTGTAACCAGCTACCTGCCTAAAGAGGTATATAGACATGTTAGGTGAATACTGATAATTTGCCTCTTTATATATGCAGAAGTCATCTTTGATTATTTTTTCTTTTTTTTTTTTTTAAGATTTTTATTTATTCATGAGAGACACAGAGAGGCAGACATAGGCAGAAGGGTAAGTAGGCTCCCTTTGAGGGTCCCAGTTTGGGACTGGATCCCAGATCTTGAGATCATGACCTGAGCCAAAGGCAGATGCACAACCACTGAGCCACCCAGGCGTCCCTGATTATTTTTTCAAACAGTGCCATATTGGGTAATGTTTCCAGACACAAATTCTCAACTCTGCCATTATAGTGTGAAAATCACATGACTGAGACAATAGTCAACAGATGAATCTGTGTTCTCATAAAAATTTATTTCCAAAAACAGGTGGTCTAGGCCCTATGTTACTGACCGTGATTTAGATGATTATATGGCTTTTGTGTTCTGATTTGGAGTTGGGCAAGTAGAACCCATGAACTGACTCTGGTCCAGTGCCTGTTTTTGTTAATAAATTTTATTGGAACTCAGCCACACTATTTTTTTTTAATATGATTGTTTTCAAGCTGCAGTGGTAGAATTGAGTAGTTGCTACAGAAACCATGTGCATTATATTTTTTTCTCTTTTAAATGGGAATTATGCATGTTTTAACAAATATATTAGTTTTATTCCTTACATGAGAGATTGCAAAATAACTTACAGTTTTTATTTGTCAAACTATTGTAGTAATTAGTACTTTTTTTTTTTTAGACAGAGAGAGGGTGCTTGTCTGTGCTTGGCATTGGTGGGGTGGCAGGGTGTGGTGGGGGATGCTGGGAGGGGTAGAGATGGTGCAGTCTCACCACCCTGAGATCATGACCTGAGCTGAAATCAAGAGTCAGACGCTGAAGTGACTGAGCCACCCAGGCACTCCAGGAATTAGTTCTTTTATACTTCTCTATCTATACAGAGATCTTAGAACAGTTTTTCATTTACCCACTTCCTAATTTATACGCTTTCATGGACTATTTTAACTCTTTATGTTACCTCCTGAGAGGGGTGCCTGGGTAGCTCAGTTGGTTAAGTGTCTGCCTTCAGCTCAGGTCATGATCGCAGGATCCTGGGATCAAGCCCCATGTCTGGCTCCTTGCTCAGTGGGAAGTCTGCTTCTCCCTCTTCCCCTGCCCTCCCCCACTCGTGCTCTCTCTTTCAAATAAATAAGATGTTTTAAAAAATATACAAGATAAAACCTCCTGAGGGATGATCATTATTATGTTCCTATTTGGTACTAATTTATTATTTTTGTAAATATTTTTTTAATTTTTTTTAAAGATTTTTATTTGTTCGAGAGAGAGAGAGAGAGAGAGGCAGAGACACAGGCAGAGGGAGAAGCAGGCTCCATGCAGGGAGCCTGATATGGGACTCGATCCCGGGATTCCAGGATCATGCCCTGGGCCGAAGACAGGTGCTAAACTGCTGAGCCACCCAGGCATCCCTATTTGGAACTAATTTAGACTTAAACTCTTACATACCAGTTTTGTTTCTCTCGACTCCTTCTTGCTCCTGTGGTTATGTTGGAGGATCCTTTCCTTTTGCTTGAAGAACATTCATATTTGCTGTAACACAGGCCTTCTGAAGAAAAATTCTTTCTTCTTTTGTCTGAAAATGTCTTTCAGTTCTATTTCTAAGGAATATTTTTCTGACTATGCTATATAGGTTAATATTTATTACTCAACAGTATCAAGAGTGGATGGTAATGAGAAATTAAGTAAGATGGTGCTTATTATTTGCTTTGCATGATCTCAAAATCAAGTGAATGCATCCTGCGATGTAAAAAGACTTTTGAAGAGGTAGATGGACATGTATGATTTAAAAGAAAAATGTGGAGGTGCCTGGGTGGCTCAGTCAGTTTAGGGTCCAGCTCTTGATTTCAGCTCGAGGCATGATCTCAGGGTCATGAGATTGATCCCTGTGTTGGACTCAGTGCTGTGCATGGCTTCTGCTTGGGATTCTCTTTTTCTCTGTCCCTTTCCTGTTCACAGGTGCTCTCTCTTTCTAAATAAGTAAATAAATAAATAAAACTTAAAAAAATAAAATTGAGATGTCTATATCTTAACTGTCTGTATGCCCTCTTTCCTAAAATTGATCTGCCTGAGGAGTCCCCTGCCATTGGGCATTACACTGTTCTGGGTCTCTGTCCCACATTCCCTTTGACAATCATACCATTTCTACTCTACAGAAGAAAAGTGTGCTTCTCAAACATTCTGAATGTTATGTTTTCTTGACCCAGAGCATTTAATAAAAAGACAGATCTTTTGGGGCCTTGGTTTAAGGTGGATGCTCAGCAACAGTGACAAGATCTGAGCCTAAAGATAATGTGCCACTATCTAAGTAATTTGCTTTTCAGCCTGTAGGTACTGTCTCCCCAAGAACAAAAGGGATGAAGGGAAGAAAGGAGAAGATTCCAAGACTTAGGTAATATAACATCATTTCTGGGGAAACCCTTGACTGAAAACCAAGATTTTTGAACAGAAATGTAGAGCTGATCCAGAAGAGCTAAAGATAGAGCATCCCAGTTACTAGTAATTTCCCAAAATCAGAAGATGATCCAGGCCCAGGTGATTTTTTGGTTTCTTTTATTTTTTCCTTAATTTCCCAATAGATTTGTAGAGACCTGTTTAAAAAAAAAATCAGTGCAATTAAAAAGAAAAGTTTAAATTGAGAATAGCAGGATCTGGAGAAATCTGGGCAAAGTAGGATCAGGAACCTATTTTTCATAGGTTTCATACTTTGTGATTCATGTTCTAATATATGTGACTGTGTGGGACCCTGTAGATCACATTAGCTAGCAGTGTGCTGCAAATATCTCTGACAGTCATCACAAGAGAATTTTGGTAAGTTACGTGGTAGGCATTACTGTGATGTTTCTACTGCCAACACTTGTGACACCAAATATGTGAGTTTTTCCACACCAATGGCCAGTTTTCCAACTTTCCAGACTCCACCAATCTGCAATTTGATTCAATCTTGACACTGACTACATGGAGTTACTATCGTACTTCACAAGTTTATAGGGCTCAGCCCTGCAAGACTGCCCTCATTTCAGATGCCAAGTATTCTGACTTGGCTACAAATACAGTTTCCCACAATCCCTTTGTTGAGTTTTATAATTAACTACAGTGGCTCACATATCTCAGGAAAACACTTCACATTTTCCAGTTTATTGTAAAGGATACAAAGTGGGAACAGCCAAATGGAAAAGAAGCATAGGGCAAGGTATGGGAGAATCCTTTTGCTTTATTATATGTTTTGTACAGTTACTTTTGTTTTATTAGCCACTGAAATTAGTATGTATTGTCTTGTGATTCTAGCATTTGCAGTCTCTTCATTACTGGTTTTGGTATTGGCTCAAATGCTCACAGTGAATTTAGAAATGTATTCATCTACTTATAAGTATTATATAGTTCTACTGGCAAACAGATGCTCAAATATATATAGATTACAGATGTTCTTACACTAGCAGGAGGATTTAATGGTATGTGTAACAGAAACTTTCTTAAATTTTCAAGTTTGTTGGATAGAAGATTGCACAATGACATAATATTTTACAAGATTTCTTCTATCACAATGTATTAAGGAATAAAAATCACCCATTTCCTATATGGTGAAATGAACAGAATAATTTCCTTTATCTGTTTTTTTCATATCGCCACAAGAATTTCACTTCATTAAACATAACTGTGTTTAACAGGAATCCCTCACATTTGATGATGTGGCTGTGGACTTCACCTGGGAGGAGTGGCAGCTCCTGGCCCCTGCTCAGAAGGACCTGTACTGGGACATGATGCTGGAGAACTATAGAAACCTGGTGTCAGTGGGTGAGGACAGCTTCCCTGTGGCACTCACAGGGTGTTCTGCCAGTGGCTTTTTCTTTCTCATCTACTTAACTCTTTTGTACTTTGAATCAGTAGATTCTCAGATCCTTCTCTTGCCTCAGCGAAGAGGGTATAATATCCCATCTTTTGAGAGAATAGCCTTGATGTTACCTGTTTAGTCCCTAAAATGTAACATTATCCCTTCTTGCTGTACCCCGGTCCATTGAGTCTTCTATCTTTTTTCATGAACAGGATATCAAGCCAGCAAACCAGATGCACTGTCCAAGTTGGAACGAGGAGGAGAACTTTCGATGATAGAAAATGAAATCCACAGTCGAATCTGCCCAGGTAAGTGAGAACTGGCAAGATGGGCAGCTGCAGTAGTATTCTGGTCAGTCAGAGAAGGCCTCAGAACCATGACAGTATCTGAGGAAATGTAAATAGTCCCTCTATCTTTCTTCCCATATGAGAACTCTTTTTCTTTGTTGAAGTTTAGAGGAAAATATGCCCCCTTTTTTAAGATCTGATCTCTGTTTACCTTATATACTTCCTGGTTTTGTTTATTTACATAGTCATCTTCCTAGGACTTTCTTTTAATTTTATTTTTTAAAAGATCTATTTATTTTTAGAGAGAGAGTGTATGTGAGCAGGGGGTGGGGATAGTGGGAGAGGGAGACAAGAGAAAGAATCTTCAATCAAACTCCCTGCTGAGCACAGAGCCTGACACAGATCTCCATCTCACAACCCTGAGAGCATGACCGGAGTCGAAATCAAAACTGAAATCAACCGACTGAGCTACCCAGGTGCACTCTTTTTAATTTTTTTTTTTTAAGGATTTTTATTTTTAAGTAATCTCTACTCCCAACATGGGCCTCGAACTTAACTCTGAGATCAAGAGTTACACCGCACACTCCAGTGACTGAGCCAGCCAGGTGCCCCTTCCTATCATTTTCTAATCTTTCTCGTCTTCATCCACTGTGACAGTGTCTCTGCCTGTTACCACTTCTCCTGCTATGAAATTCTACCTTCCAGGCCTCTCTGTAAAGAAACAGCTTCGACTTCACTTTTTTCTTACTACTATGCTTGCCTGCCTTACTAGGAAATAATGTTCTCCTTCCATAACATCTGACCCCACCTTGGATGCTTTGTCTCCATGATAACCTGATTTTTGGTGTGCATTTAGGTCATTCTTTGACTCCCCTCCCCTACTGTTTTACCAGAAACCCCAGAGGTTCTCCATACTTCTATTTTCATTTTCTTCTCAGTTCTCATAACTCTTACAAGCTTCCTCTATTCCCATGAATTAACCCCTTTCCCTTCTCTGCGACATCCAAATTGGCTTCTCTCTTAATATTGTCTAATCCATGTTTTTTTTCTATGGATTTTACCTTTCTCCATGGCAGCTAGCCTAAGTCTTCCCATTTTGCGTGTGAGAATGAGAATCATCTTCTCTCCATCCTTTCTAAAAAAAATTTAGGTTCTTGGGACACCTGGGTGGCTCAGCAGTTAAGCGTCTGCCTTTGGCTCAAGGTGTGATCCTGGAGCCCCAGGATCGAATCTCACGTCAGGCTCCCTGTGTGGAGCCTGCTTCTCCCTCTGCCTATAACTCTGCCCCTCTCTCTGTGTGTGTCTCATGAATAAATAAATAAAATATTTAAAAAATAAATAAAATAAAATTTAGGTTCTCTTTCATCTTGACACAACTGCCTATTTTAAGTTCTCCTTATCCTGGCATTACCTCATTACCTTAAATGTTCTCTACTTGGGATCCCTGGGTGGCTAGGCGGTTTAGCGCCTGCCTTTGGCCCAGGGCGCGATCCTGGAGTCCCGGGATCGAGTCCCACGTCAGGCTCCCGGCATGGAGCCTGCTTCTCCTTCCTCCTGTGTCTCTGCCTCTCTCTCTCTCTATGTCTATCACAAATAAATAAATAGATAAATCTTTAAAAAAAAAATGTTCTCTACTTGCTGAACTCTCTACTTGGGGGAGTGGGAGGAGGGGAAGAAAGAGAATCTTAATCAGGTTCCATACTGGGCTTGGGGCTCAGTATCACAACCCTGAGATCATGACCTGAGCAGGAATTAAGAGTTGGATGCTTAACTAACCGAGCCATCCAGGTGCCCCTGAGCTCTCTTTGTAAATGTCATTTGATTAACAAGAAAATATCTTTTTTAGCATGCTACATGATTTCCAAACCAAACTAGGTCATAACTATGTCTACTTTAAATGATTTCCTTCATGGTTTTGCTAATTCACATTTTCCTTTAATTAATAGGTGTTATCACTGCATGTATTTTCCTAAAGCTTTTGTTTTCTATTATTTATTTATTTGTAATTTAGCCATGCCCTGACACTGGCTGTGCCCATTTATTGTTACTTATCAATTTCTAAAGTGATGGCAAAATGGAATTTTCACTAATTTTTTAAGAACTTGAGTCTGATTCCTTTTTTTTTTTTAATTCAAATATCATTAGCATACAGTGTTACATAAGTTTTGGGTATACAGTGTAATGATTCAACAATTCTATACATTTCTCTGTGCTCATCCAGGTAAGTTGCTCTTAACTCCCCTTATCTCTTTAACCCATCCTTCCACCTACCTTCCCTCTGGCAATCATTAGTTTGTTCTCTGTATTTAAGAGTCTACTTTTTTGTTTCTTTTTCCTTCGTTCATTTGTTTTGTTTCTTAAATTCCACATATGGGTAAAATCATAAAGTATTTGTCTTTCTCTGGCTGATATACTTCACTTAGTCTTATACTCTTTAGGTCCCTTCATGTTGTCGCACATTGTAAGATTTCCTTTTTTATGGCTAAGTAATACTCCATTGTGTGTGTGTGTGTGTGTGTGTGTGTGTGTGTGTGTATCATCTTTATCTTTTTTTTTTCAAATTTATTGATTTTAGGAGTAGAATTTAGTCATCACTCACATATAACACCCAGCGCTCATCGCAAGTACCTTCCTTACTACCCATCACTCATTTAGGTCATGTCCCACCTACCTCCCTCCACCAGCCCTCAGTTTGTTCTCTATAGATAAGAGTCTCGTGGTTTGCTTTTCTTTTTTTTCCCTTCCTGTATGTTCATTTGTTTTGTTTCTTAAATTCCACATATGGGGGCACCTGGGCGGTTCAGTGGTTGAGTATTTGTCTTTGGCTCAGGTTGTGGTCCCGGGGTCCTGGGATCAAATCTTCCATCAGGCTCCCTGTCTGCTTCTCCCTCCGCCTATGTCTCTGCCTCTCTCTGTGTCTCTCATGAATATATAAGTAAATTCTTTAAAAAAAAATTTGACGTATGAGTGAGATCCTATGGTATTTGGTTTTCTCTGGCTGACTTATTCCACTTAGCATAATACACTCTAGCTCCATCCATGTCATTGCAAAAGGCAAGATTTCATTCTTTTTGATGGCAGTAATATTCTGTTGTGTATATATTATATATACACACCACATCTTCTTTATCCATTCATCAGCAGGTAGACATTTGGGCTCTTTCCATCAGTTAGCTATTGTTGATAATGCTATGAACATTGGGGTTCACATGCCTCTTCAAATCTGTATTTTTCTATCCTTTGGTTAAATACCTAGTAATGTAATTGCTGTATCATAGGGTAGTTCTATTTTTAACAATTTTTTAAAAAGATTTTACTTATTTGAGAGAGAGAACAAACCTGAGTAGGGAGAGGTAGAGGGAGAAGGACAAGCAGACTCCCCGCTGAGTGTGGAGCTGGACAAAGGGCTGGATCCCAGGACCCCAAAAACATGACCTGAGGTGAAGTCAGACACTTAACTGACTGATCCACCCAGCCACCCCCACATGAAGGCATATTTAAATTAGTTTTATTCTAAGCCCAGATTATGAGAGATTACAGAATGATTCATTGTTCCTTTCTCTCCTAGAAATCAGGAAAGCTGATGATCCTCTGCAGTGTCACTTGCAAAATCGAAGTATTCAGAAGAGTGTGGAACAATGCTATGAACATAATACATTTGCAAATATTCTTAATCAGAGTGAAAGTCATTTCCTGTTAAAGCAAAATTATATGTTTGACTTATGTGAAAAACCTTTAAAATCAAATTTAAGTTTTGAAAGCCAGAGTATAAACTCAAAGAACTCTACTGAGTTTAATGAAAATGGAAAATCCCTTCTTCATTCTAACCATGAACAATTTTATAGTGTAATTAAATCTCCTATAAACGTAAAACCCATCAACAATACTTCCCAGGTTTTTAAACAGCAGAGAACTCACAACATGCAGAAATCCCATGTATGTGGTGAATGTGGGAAAACCTTTGTCATGGTGTCTCAGCTCGTTGATCATCAGAGAGTTCATACTAGAGAGAAACCTCATGGGTGCAATCTGTGTGGGAAAGCATTCTCTAGAAAGTCCAGACTAACTGAACATCAGAGAATTCATACAGGACTGAAACATTATGAATGTACTGAATGTGACAAAACATTCCTCAAGAAATCACAGTTCAGTATACACCAGAAAACTCATTTGGGACAGAAGCCTTATATGTGTAATGAATGTGGGAAAGCATTCATCAAGAAGTGTCAGCTTATTTATCATCAGCGAACTCATACAGGAGAGAAGCCTCATGGATGCAGCCTATGTGAGAAAGCCTTCTCTACAAAGTTTAGTCTCACTACGCATCAGAAAACTCATACAGGAGAAAAACCTTATATATGCAGTGAATGTGGAAAAGGCTTCATTGAGAAGAGACGTCTTGTTGCACATCACCGAACTCATACTGGTGAGAAACCTTTTATATGCAATGAATGTGGGAAAGGTTTCACCTTGAAGAACAGTCTTATCACACATCAGCAAACTCATACAGAAGAGAAATTGTATACATGTAGTGAATGTGGAAAGGGCTTTTCAATGAAGCAGTGTCTCATTGTACATCAGCGAACTCATACAGGAGAGAAACCCTACACATGCAGTGAGTGTGGAAAAGGCTTCACCCTGAAGAGTCCTCTCATCAGACATCAGCGAACACATACAGGAGAGAAACCCTATGTATGTAGTGTATGTGGAAAAGGCTTTACCATGAAGAGTGATCTCATTGTACATCAGCGAACTCATACTGCAGAGAAGCCATATATATGCAATGATTGTGGGAAAGGTTTCACTGTGAAGAGCCGTCTGATTGTACATCAGCGCACTCATACAGGAGAGAAACCCTATGTATGTAGTGTATGTGGAAAAGGCTTTCCAGCAAAGATACGGCTGATAGGACATCAACGAACTCATACAGGAGAGAAGCCCTATATATGCGCTGAATGTGGAAAAGGCTTCACAGAGAAGAGTCATCTCAATGTACATAGGCGCACTCATACGGGAGAGAAACCCTATATATGTAATGAATGTGGCAAAGGCTTAACTGGGAAAAGCATGCTCATTGCACATTTGCGAACTCATACTGGGGAGAAACCGTATATATGCAATGAATGTGGAAAAGGCTTCACCATGAAGAGCACTCTAGGTATACATCAGCAAACTCATACTGGGGAGAAACCATACAAATGCAATGAATGTGATAAAGCCTTCAGGAAGAAGACCTGCCTCATACAACATCAGAGGTTACACACCGGAAAAACTTCCTTTGCGTGTACTGAATGTGGAAAATTTTCTTTGCGCAAAAATGATCTCATTACCCATCAGAGAATTCACACAGGAGAGAAACCATATGAATGCAGTGATTGTGGGAAAGCCTTCACTACAAAGTCAGGGCTCAATGTTCACCAAAGAAAACATACAGGAGAGAGACCCTATGGCTGCAGTGATTGTGGGAAAACTTTTGCCCACTTGTCAATCCTTGTTAAACATAAGAGAATTCACAGATAGTCACTTTGGGATGACCTGTTGCCAGATGTAGGCCCTGAAGATAATAATAGTACGTAATGAAGAATAACAATGCAAAGAATGATATGTTTAGTGATCAATTGTGTCATTTTATATAGATGAAAAAATTTACAAAACTCATACAATCAGCTTTGATGAAAATATTTTAGGACATTGTACATCTAAATCTAAAAAGTACAGTTTGAAATAGATTCTATGAATGTGGCAGATGAAGAAAGCCTTCAATGGGAAGTAGACCCTTTTATATTCATCATCACAGATCATGAATGAATATTTGTTATTGGTAGAAATATAACTGTGGGAAAACCTGTGCCCAGAAGTAAGACCTTAATAGATGTCAGTTCACACTAGACAGGTACTTTCCTTTGGCAATAAATATAGCAGGGCTTGAAGTAATATATTTGCCAGGAAATCCATACAGAAATAACCTAGGAACACATTCAATGTGGTAGACTTTAACAAAGTAGCAAACAAGGAAAGAAGCCTCCCAGAAGTGATGAATGAGAGCATTGTCCTGTCTACACATAACAGATAATATGCCTCAGAAGCATTCAGAATAGGATATTTTAGCTGTATTTCTGATTGCCTTATAATTGATTATATAAATTTTAATAGTGGCAGTTACTCTCACCATGGATTAAATTTTAACATGTACAATACAGGGGGATTCCATACCTGTTTCATTATATATTTAACTTTTGAATTTCTCTAGTTCCAAGTTCCAAGTGCAGAATACTTGAAGTACTTCAAAATGAATATATTCATTTCATATGTATAACTCAATATGTTTAATCAAGTTTATAAGCAGCATCAATTTTGAATTTGAAATAAGTTTAGAATCACAAAAACTGGAATTTTTCAAGGATTTCCTAAGTGCTCTTCAGTCAGCTACTTCCAAAGATAAAATCTTACATAACCAGAGTTCATTATCAAATAGAGGAAAGTGAAATTATTATTATAACACTTCTAACCACAGGATTTACTTGGATCTCACCAGTTTTAACACACTCATTTTTGTTTTGATTTTTACATATAGTTTTAAGAAACTATCATGTAGGTTTGTATAACCAACACCATAGAATGTCTTGTCAACACAAACTCCCTCATGCTATCCATTCATAGTCACGTATTTCTGTGACCCTAACCCCTGGTATCAGAGACAAATTTATAGAATTTGTCATTTATAGACTATGAGAATAGTAGAATCATTTAGCACTTACTCTTTAAAGTTTACTATTTGACCTTGTGGGATATTGGTCTCTTCCCCTTGTTTGTAGCACACACTCCTGAAACCTGTGTAAATTCCTAAATGATGAGTGTGCAAGGAGCATTTATTCCAATGAGGCAACTCTGGGTGGGTTTATGGATGGCTCCTGGATGGGGACTGGTCACTGGAGAGACTAAACCATAGTTAGAAACTTAGAACTTTGAGCCCTGGGGCACCTGGGTGGCTTAGTGGTTGAGCATCTGCCTTTGGCTCAGGTCCTGATGCCAGGGTCCTGGGATCAAATCCTGTATCAGGCTCCCTCATAGCAGTCTGCTTCTCCCTCTGCCTATGTCTCTGCCTCTCTGTCATGAATCAATAAATAAAATCTTTGGGAAAATAAAAAAGAACTTTGAGCCCTACATGTCCCCCCATCCTCCAGAGAGAGGAGAAGGAAATTGAGTCAAAAATTGAGCAATTTTAGGGGGGCACCTGGGTGGCTCAGTGGGTTGAGTGTCTTCCTTTGGCTAAGACCGTGATCCTGGGGTTTTGGGATTGAGCCCCACGTGGAGCTCCCTGCTTGGGGGGGGAGGGGGGAGTCTGCTTCTCCCTCTGCCTGCCACCCCCCCCCACCGCTTGTGTTCTCCCCTCTCTTTCCCTGTGTCAAATAAATAATAAAATCTTTTTAAAAATTTAACAGTTTTACCTGAGGAAGCCTCCGTAACATCCACAAATAGTAGGCGAACTTTGAGGTAGGTGAACACCTTGTACAGGGAGGGTAACATACCACAACTCCACAGACCTAGAAGCTCTGGTGCTTGGAATGGGTCCTTCCAGGTCTCACCCTATGTATCTCTTCATCTGGCTGTTCATGTATATTCTTTATCATCTCCTTTAATAAACTGGTTCAAGTGTTCCTCTGAGTTCTGTGAGCTGCTGCTGCAAATTAATGGAACCAGAGGAGGGGGCTGGGAGAAGCTCCCACTAGTAACCAAGTCAGAAATTAGGCAGACCTGCTGCTTGCCACTGGCATATAAAATGGAGAGGGGGCACACTCTGTAGGGCTGGGCGCTTCACCTGTGGGATCTGACACTATGTCCCGGTAGACCGTGTCCAATCGAGTAACGTTGCAGGACACCCAGCTGGTGTCCTGGAAATCCCTTCAAACATCTGGTGACCAGAAGTGTCCTGTGGCAGGTGTGTGAGTAACGGAGACGCACGAGGAGAGGAAAATTCAACGGAGATCCAGCGAAGAGCACTCTGGGGTCTTTGCATTTGAACACCGGACTTGACGCAAACCCGCCGCATTCACGAGTTTTCTCGGGGTGCCTGCCTAACGGCTCAGGGCACCATCCGCGCGCTGTTTCTTCCAAACTCATGAGTAGAACGCGCCCCACGCCACGTCAGGCTTGGGTAGGTTCCCGTCTCTGGAAAGTAGTTAGCTCTGCGCCTGTGACCCTTTTGAGAAGAGAGGAGGCCCCGCCCGGGTGCCCTTAAGACCGTTTCATTTCTTTCCGCCAGGGAGGGTGGTGGCAGCCATGCCACTCCAGTCAGAAGCGCCAGACATGCTCCGTGAGGAAACGGTGGTCACCTCACAGCCGCGGGCTCTCAGGCCCCAAGCGAGGGGCGCGCGCTTCCTGCAGGACCCGAGGCCGCTAGTCTCCCTCCTGGCAGCCCTCGACGTCCCCATCGCTGGCCCGCGGGGCGCGGAGAGCCTAGCAGTCCGACGCAGTTGGGAGAGCGCGCTGGGGGTCTGGTGCGCCCAACTGGGTGTGGGTCTCAAGCAAGGGGCCCGGCGGGGAAAGCGAGAACGCGCGTGAAGAGTCCCCAGTGTTTGGGGGTTTATTTGGCTTCAGTAGCGGAGGATTGCGGGCGGCGGTTAAGGCGTGGTCTTCGGAGACTGGCGATGAACGGCGAATGGTCAGAGCCTGGGGCCTGTGTGTTAATTTGGCCGTGTGCAGTGATTCAACACGGCAGGTGTGGACCCGCCATCACTGCCTCTCAGGCACCCAGGGCACCTGACAAGGATGGGGGGCTGGGAGGGAAGTGTCTCTGGACCAGGAGCTCTGGGGTGAACATGAGATGGAATTGAGGTCAGTGTTGTTTGGGGAGTGTAGGGCTTGTGTTTTTTGTTTTTAAGATTTTATTTATTTATTCATGACACACACACACACACACACAGGCAGAGGCAGAGGGAGAAGCTGGCTTCAAGAAGGGAGTCCGATGTGGGACTCCGTCCCGGACTCCAGGATCACGCCCTGAGCCAAAGGCAGATGCTCAACCGCTGAGCCACCCAGGCGTCCCGAACACTTTAGTTTTAATTTGTAATTTCCTAATAACAAATTATGTTGATCATCATATGCTTGTTCCCCATCTTTTTATCTTCGATCAAGTGCCTGTTCAAAGTCTTTGCTCATTTTTATAACTGAATTTTCTTGTCGACTTTTAAGAATTCTGTGTTCTGGATACCAGTCCTTTATCAGATATATGACTCATGTGATGGATGCTTAAATTCCTCCCCCCCCCCCCCCCCCAGGGATGTCTATGTGTTCTAGTATGATGTGCTGAAGTCTTTCTTTTCTCCATTGAACAGCCTTTATACCTTTGTCAAACAATTGAGTATATTTGCTTTGCATGGGTCTTCTTCTGGGATCTCTATTCTGTGTGTTTATCTTTTCAAGAATACTACATTACTATAGGTTTATAAGTCTTTTTTTTTTAAAGATTTTATTTATTTATTCATAGAGACACAGAGAGAGGCAGAGGGAGAAGCAGGCACCATGCAGGGAGCCCCACACGGGACTCGATCCAGGGTCTCTAGGATCACGCCCTGGGCTGCAGGCAACGCTAAACCGCTGCGCCACCAGGGCTGCCCGGTTTATAAGTCTTGAAATGCATTGATGTGAACCCTGTATGTATGATGGTTCTTTTTGGCCATAATTGGTTTTGATATTTTCAGTGGAGAAACCCAGCAAACATACTTTACTAGATCAACATTAAGTCATTTTGATACTACTACATATGACGCGATGAGAAAGGGACTTCAAGCCTTAGGTGTCTTTCCAAAATGCATTAACCAACCCAAAAGATGGACAATATGCAAAGGACCTGATCGGTACTCCTCAAAATAACTGAGAGATGAAAAAGACAAAAATGGTCACAGAAATGAGAAAACCAGGCAGCCCCGGTGGCGCAGCGGTTTAGCGCCGCCTGCAGTCCAGGGCGTGATCCTGGAGACCCGGGATAGAGTCCCACGTCAGGCTCTCTCTATGGTGCCTGCTTCTCCCTCCGCCTGTGTCTCTGCCTCTCTCTCTCTGTCTCTATGAATAAAAAAAATAAAATCTTAAAAAAAAAAAGAAATGAGAAAACCAAGGAAACATGATTTCTAAATGCATTATTCTTGGACAAAAAAAAAGAGTAATGAAAAAACTTGTGAAATATGAATAGAATCTAATTTAGTTGAGTATTATACAATTTTTTTCTTAATTTGACAAATGTACCATGATTATATAAAGTGGTCACATGAGAGGAAGTTGAATAAGGTATATGTGAACTCTTTGTGGTACCTTGTGACTTTTAAGTTAATCTAAATTTTTCCAAAAATACAAAGTTTACTAAAAATAGGTATAACAGGACGCTTGAGTTGTTCAGTGGTTGAGCATCTGCCTTCTGCTCGGGGCATGATCCCGGGGTCCTGGGATTGAGTCCCATACTGGGTTCCCCGAGGTGAGCCTGCTTCCCCTTATGCCCGTGTCTCTGCCTCTCTCTGTGTGTCTCTCATGAATAAATACGATCTTAAATAAAAAGATATAATTTATGTTAATTATATCTTTCTTTAAAAAATATTTATTTATTTATTCAGAGAGAGCGAAAGAGAGGCAGAGACACAGGCAGAGAGAGAAGTAGGCTCCATGCAGGAAGCCCGACATGGGACTCGATCCCGACTCTCCAGGATCACACCCCGGGCTTCAGGCGGCGCTAAACCACTGCGCCACCGGGGCTGCCCTATGTCATTTATATCTTAATAAACTGGGAAAAATAGGTATAATTTTGTCACTTAATTTCCCATTGTAAACATATTTCCATATTATAAAATGTATATGCATGTCTCTATGATTAGTAGTAAGCAGCTGTAATAATATCTTGGTGAATTTGTAGGATGGTAACTAGAGCCACATAAAATGTAGGCATTAAAGTGAGGTTTATAAAATCTTCAATTATGTTGTTTCTATTTTGATCCTCTCATTATTCCAAATTCTTAACATTCTCACTGCAAGATTTGTTGTAATTTTTTTTTCTTTTTTCAAAAAGGAATTTATTGGGACACCTGGGTGGCTCAGCGGTTCAGCGTCTGCCTTTGGCTCAGGTTATGAACCTGGGATCCTGGGATGGAGTCCCACGTCAGGCTCCCCCTGCTTCCCCTCTGCCTGTGTCTCTGCCTCTCTCTGCCTGTCATGAATAAATAAAATAAAATCTTAAAAAAAAAAGAATTTATTTATTTGAGAAAGAGAGCATGAGCATTAGAGAGGGGCAGAAGGAGAGGGAGAAGCAGACTCCCCACTGAGAAGGGAGCTTGATACAAAAGGGCATCTCTTTCCGCGGAGGGGTCCTGTTCCCGAGCTACTTAAGTAAACTTACTAAGTTGTACCACGGTAACACTCAAGAATTCTTTCTTGACTACTGTGCTCAACAACCCCAAAACAACTCTGTACCAAAACAACTCTGTACCGGTTGCCCAAAAATCTTTCTGTTCTTAAAAACAGCTTCTTGGAAGCAATTTTTCACCACAAGCTTTCCGTGGGTGTCCGTTTACTCCCTCCACTCTCCACTTTTTTTCCAGAGTTCCTTCCTTGCTGCATCATCCACACCTGAACTTCTACTGACTGTTCTGAAATTTCCTTTTTTTAAAAAAATAGAGTGAAAAAAAAATAAAGAGTGGATAGTATACACTCTGATCTTGTTACTTCCTGCCCCACTCGCGAACACGATTTAGCTCACACCATTCTTGCCTCCGGGATCTTGAGTCTCTGAAAATCTAGTATTTTTCACACGAGTCAACACTGAGGAAATGAGATATGAGTGGCTTCTCACTATCGCGGCCATCCCTAGCTTGCGGCCTCAAACCGCCCCTTTGCCTTGTGCCACATCAGGTGTCCAAACATGGCCGCCCCCATAGCCACAGAGAGCGGGCGCGGACATATTACCTCCCTGAAAATAACAACACATAGTTGTTCGCCATGCTTCAAAGTCTTCAGGTCCTCCTCGGCCGCCATAGGCTGACGAAAATTCGGGGCGACGTTTCCAGCAGAAGTAGTTCGCGGAAGTGTTCGGTTTAGGCTCTCCATTCGGTCTGGAGAAAATCAGGTAAGTACGTGCTTTTATTCCTTGAAGATTTTTTTTTTTCCTGTTTTGCCCCATAGGAGGTTTGTTTTTCTCACAGGATGACATGATGTTCACAGGGTGGAAGTGGAGTAGGGTGAACCTATGTAATTATTGGCGGGGATCGATTGAGCCGAAGGTGAAAGTGAGAGGAACCGGGTGAGAGTCTGACTCACCTGACTGTGGTTGGGATACTGTTGAGGTCATTAAGACGGTTTAGGGTCTGTAGAGACCAACCACCGTGTCCAAGCTGTCGAGAGTTTGGGGTTCTACAGATCGGTCCACTTGTCGGGGGTGCGGGTGGTGCAGATCATTTACGATGATCTAAGCGTCTGGTTCTGGTGGGGGATTTATTTTGGGGCTCAGTGATGTTGAGGCCTCGAGTGGATGCTCATCACATCAGGGTGTCTGGCCCGGGTTTCAGATTCGTAAGGATGTGTGTGATCAGTGTCTGGTACAGAGACATGCATGTGAGGACTGATTGCGGTTCCAACCTCCGCTGCTGGGACAGAGGCTGCAGAGCCCAGAACATAGTTCAAAACCTGGTGTGTGTGTGTGTGTGTGTGTGTGTGTGTGTGTGTGTGTGTGTGTGTGTTTATAGTTTGAAACCCTCTGGTTGTGTATGTTTATAGATCGAAACCCTTTTGGGTGTGTGTGTATGTTCGTGTGTATTACCCTTTTGTGTGTGTGTGTGTGTGTGTGTGTGTGTGTGTTCGTGTGTATTTAAAGCCTTTGTCCAAAAAAAAAAAAAAAGATAATAAAGCCTTTGTCCAGGGATTAACTGCTGATGGAGGGACTAAACCGCCGATCCCGTCCCCCGTCTGTTAGCCGTTGTCTATGTCTGCTTTCCCGCGCGGCAAAGGAAGAATTGAGTCCTTGTGACGAGATTTTAAAAATTATTTATTTATTTATTTATTTATTTATTTATTTATTTATTTATTTATTTATGAGAGAAAGCAGAGAGCACAAGCAGGAAGTGGGAGGAAAGAGGGGCGGAGGGAGAAGCCGGCTCCCCACTGAGCGGGGAGCCAGATTGGGGACTTGATCCAAGGATTCCGGGATCATGACCTGAGCTGAAGGGAGACGCTCAACGGACTGAGCCACCCAGGCGCCACGTGACAGAGATCTTAAAGTTGAAAATGTGTAGTATTTATCCCTTTGCAGAAAATGTTGTCAACCTCTGAACTCCCCTCTTATTACTACATAGCAGCTGTGAACATGGTTGCTTACTTGCCTGACATACATTCACACTTTGTTCTTTGCTAACAGAATTTCCATTTTGTTTAGTATCCGTCCCTCCTGGAAGGTGACCCACATCTCAGTTTATTAGTAAGTACTGGTTGGTTTTAATCATGGTGGTTCCAATTCCCATTGCTAATGATCGAATTTCCGTGAAATGTTCAATTCAAATGTTCTAGATATAAGCAAAAATCTGCTAATGGTTTCTGGAGGAGCATTTTCTCTCTCTCTCTCTTTTGTTTATTTTCTCTCTTTTATGTTAGTAATTCTTTAAATCTTTTTCCGGGTCCCTGATGATACTGAGTATAACCTTAATTTTCATTCCAGTTTCCAATGTTTGTAATTTATTCTTATCTCCATGCATTGGGTCTACTCAGCAATTAGGTGTTAGTGGATATACATGTCCAATTGTTTACCCATAAAATTCACCTGCTATATTGTCTGGAGTTAACATGTTTTCAGGAGGGAGGGTTAGATCATAAAATTATGAATTCATCCAGGCTTAGTGACCTTAAAATGTTCATAGCATTTTTTCAAGATAAAAAAATGTCTATTTTACCTGAGTGATCCATTTCACTACAAATGGGTATGTTTTATTGGTCTTTTTAAAAAAATATTTTTATTTATTCATTCATGAGAGATACACAGAGAGAGAGGCAGAGACACAGGCAGAGGGAGAAGCTAGCTTCATTTAGGGAGCTTGACATGGGACTCCATCCCAGGTCTCCAGGTTCACACCCTGGGTTGAAGGTGGTGCTAAACCTCTGAGCCACCGGGCTGCCCTTATTGGTCTTTTTAAAGAACAGACTTTTGGCGTTGTTGAGCACTTCCATTTATTTGTTAATTTAAAAGATCTACAAGTTAATCTGTATGAAAGTAATATATTTTTATATAAAGCCATCATTGCCCAGGTCAAGAAACAGAGTGCTGCCAGCACCCATAGGTGTGCTGTGAGCCTCTTCCCAATTATATTGCATCTTCACACCCAAAGGCAGTTAATCGTCCAGTTGTTGATAATCAAGCACTTTAAGCCTTTTCTTTACAGTTTTGTCATATTAAAAAAATCATTCCTAATCGTATTTTATTTAGTTGTGCCTATTTCTGTGTGTCAATGTAATTATACTTTATGCATTTTTATTATATTTTTTATAGTTTATTTATTTTTTTAAAAGATTTTGTTGATTCATAAGAGACACAGAGAGAGGCAGAGACACAGGCAGAGGGAGAAGCAGGCTCCATGCAGGGAGCCTGATGTGGGACTTGATCCCGGGACCTCAGGATCATGCCCTGGGCCGAAGGCAGGCACTAAACCGCTGAGCCACCCAGGGATCCCCTTTTAATATGTTTTGATTAAAAAGTCATCTAAGTGCATTGCAGTTGCCCCACTTATTCTCAGTTTCTTATTCTCTCTCTCTCTCTCTTTTTTTTTCTCCTGTTTTGGATGAATTTCTTGTCCTTATATTTCCCCCTTCTGTTAGTATGAAAATTATGTACATTAAGACAATTGTTAGATTTCATCATGACACTAGAAATTATATACAGCACAGAACCTTCTTTTGTCAAATTCTTATGTTAATTAGTACTTTTATACTCTTCTCCAATGATACAAGAATTTTTTTTTTTTACAAATTTATTTTTTATTGGTGTTCAATTTGCCAACATATAGAATAACACCCAGCGCTCATCCTGTCAAGTGCCCACCTCAGTGGCCGTCACCCAGTCACCCCCACCCCCCGCCCACCTCCCCTTCCACCACCCCTAGTTTGTTTCCCAGAGTTAGGAGTCTTTTATGTTCTGTCTCCCTTTCTGATATTTCCCACTTATTTTTTCTCCTTTCCCCTTTATTCCCTTTCACTATTTTTTATATTCTCCAAATGAATGAGACCATATAATGTTTGTCTTTCTCCGATGGACTTATTTCACTCAGCATAATACCCTCCAGTTCCATCCATGTCGAAGCAAATGGTGGGTATTTGTTGTTTCTAATGGCTGAGTAATATTCCATTGTATACATAAACCACATCTTCTTTATCCACTCATCTTTCAATGGACACCGAGGCTCCTTTCACAGTTTGCCTATTGTGGACATTGCTGCTATAAACATCGGGGTGTGGGTGTCCCGGTGTTTCATTGAATCTGATACAGGAATCTTACAGCACTTCAACTTCACTTTCCAATTTATTTACAATATTCTGTATTTTTGTTTTTTATCTATTTAAAACATCCTAAGATATCATAAGACAATAATACATAATTTGTAAGCCAAAGCCTCTGATATGCCCTGTACTTTGGTTTTCAAACTGAAGTGCTTGTATTCACAGACTGTACAAAAGATTTGAAGAGGTACCTGAGCACTCATGGTTTAAAGGAAAACAGTGCTCTATACTCTCCTTCTGTCTTATCTGTTTTATAAAAGTAATCTGCCTGAAATTCCTCTTCTCCTGAGGCATGATGCTGGGGTATATCTCATTTTCCTCTTCTCATGTCACACTCACCCCACTTACATATCACAGAGTGAAGGAAAACCTCCACTGGATTCAGAACCTCAGGCTTTGTTGGCCAGAAGAATAAACTTTCTGGGGCATCAAATAAAGGGACATTTGGTAGTACTGTGGGCTTGTGTTAAAGTGAGTGCTCAAGAGGAATGACAGCATCTGGGCCCATAGGAAATGCACCACTCAGACTACATTGTCTCCTTAACCCATAGGTCCTGATGCCCCAGGAACAAAAGGATCATTTGAAGGAGGAAGAAGTTACAAGCTGTGATGTCAGTTTTTATGGGGACACACCTGACCAAGACAGATTTCTGAAGAGAAATTTAGAGTAGATCCAGAAACACAAAGCAGAGCTTCTCCACTGCCAGCTGTGTTCAGAGAGCAGAAAAAATGATCCAAGCTCAGGTGACTTTGGTTTATTTTATTCTTTCCTTTGTTCCCTAATAGATTTGGAGAGACCTGTAAAAAATCAGTTCCGTTAATCTGAAAAGCATACATATCCTTTGTCTGTCATATACATATGGATAGTGTTTTTAGGTTAATGAGAAGATTAGACTTTTACATGTTATAGAAACTTCTCAATGGATCAATGGATGGATGACTGAGTGCACAATTACCAAATATTTAATTAGGCATTTGTTTCTTCCACAATGTGTCAAAATAAAAACCCTGCTAGATGTCTAGAAACAACCTGTAGAGTGGAAATAAGCAGAAAAATTTTAACATTTCTTCTGTATCATCAAAAAGACAATCACTTCATTAGAGAACACTGTTATTACAGGAATCTCTGACATTTGATGATGTGGCTGTGGAGTTCACCTTGGAGGAGTGGCAGCTTCTGGCCCCCTTTCAGAAGGACCTGTACCGGGATGTGATGTTGGAGAACTATAGGAACCTGGTGTCAGTGGGTGAGGACAGCTGCCCTGTGTCACTTAGAGGGTCCCCATCAGTGCCCTTTCCTTTTTTGCTTCTTAAAGCTCTGTAGTGTTTGTGTTGCTCTGAAGTGAGATTCTTAGTGCCTTCCCTGGCTCCAGAGACATGGGTATCTTCTTCCTTCTCCTGAGTTCAAGCCTTTACTTTGTACATATGTGATATATATATATTATGATGTTTGTATATATCATACACATATATATGAAATATATGTATTTTTGGTCTTCATCTTGAATTTTAGCACAAGCTCCTATAACAGTTGTGATTTTCTTTTTTTTTTTAATATTTTATTTATTTATTCATGAGAGACACAGACTGAGAGAGAGAGTGGCAGAGACACAGGCAGAGGAAGAAGCAGGCTCCATGCATGGAGCCCGATGTGGGACTTGACCCCGGGACTCCAGGATCACACCCTGGACCAAAGGCAGGCGCCAAACCGCTGAGCCACCCAGGGATCCCCCAGTTGTGATTTTCTAAGTTATAAGAGGATAAAGATAAAATGGGTGTCTTTTGTTATTTATATAATAAAACTCAACTACATTTGAGTTTATGTTAATGAAGTGATTTTTAGAAACCTGCTGTATAACCCAAGGATCGGGTCTGGTTGCCAGGGGAACCAACCATTGTTAGAGGGGATGGAGTTCCATCTCTCTTCTGGAGAGGAGAAAAGAGCTGGAGTTTGAATCAGTCACTGAAGGCTAATGATTTAATTTAATTAACCATGCCTACTTAATAAAGGCTCCATAAACACCCAAGAGGACAGTTTTAGAGACCTTTTGAATTGGTGAACAAAAGAAGGTATGGGGAAAGTGCTCAGAGAGGGCATGGAAGCTCCACACCCCTTCTCATATACCTTGTACTCTGTATCTCTGCCAGGTTGTGCCTGGGTTTATAATAAACCAGTAATGTAATAAGTAAACTTTTCCTGAGTTCTATGAGTTCTTCCAGCAAATTAATTGAACCAGAAAAGGAGTCATGGAAATCTGTGATCCATACATATTCTATCAGAAGCTCAGGAAACAACTTGGACTTGTGATTGGGGAAGTCTGAGGGGAGTGGAGAGATTGTGCAGTCTTGTGGGAGTGAAGCCCTAACCTGTTAGATCTGAAGTTATCCCGAGGTAGAGAATGTCAGAATTGAGCTAAATTGTTGGACACCCAATTAGTGTCTTTGGCTGTCACAAAATTCTTTGGTGTGTGAAAACCCCATATATCAGGGGTCAGAAGTGAAGTACTGTAGTAGAGTATCAACAGTAGAGGGCACACACAGTGCAGTATGTTTTTCCTTTATGTTGTGAAAATTGTTTTGTCCTTAACTGTAACATTCTATGGTCTCCCCAGTCCCCAAGCCCAAAGCTTAGCCTTCTGTCATTTCACATGAACAGGTTTTCACACCAGTAAACCAGATGTGCTCTCCAAGTTGGACCAAGGAGAACCAACATGGACGGTGGAAAATGAAATCCCCTGTCGAACACGTTCAGGTGAGTCAGAGAACTGGAGGGGGCCAGAACTGTAGAAATCATATTCTAGTTGGTCAGATAAAAGGCACAGCTGTGAGAGGGTTTGAGGGTCAGTAGGCAGTGCCTCCCTGTGTTTCTCTCCTGATATGCAACCTCTTTTGCTTTATAGGAATTGAGAGAAAAATGTGCCTTTTACCTATTCTGGGATCTAGTCCAATTTTATTTTATCTACATCTTAAATTTTTGCTTGTTTGCATAGTTCTCTTTTTCTTAGTATTCTCAGATCTTTCCTTCTTTATGCTCTTCTACCTTCCTTGTCATTTAAGTCTACTGTCCAAAAGTCTCTCTCCAAAGAGAAAACTGAATTCCTTACTGTCTTCTAACTATTGCACCTTTCTGTCCCATTATTAATGTTGAGTTTTCCTTCCTAACCTCCTTCTCATCCTGGATGCTGTGGCCCCAAAATAAACTGGTCTTTGCTGTGCCCTTGTCTTCACTTTGAGGTCCTCCAAAGGTTCTGTTTTCCATTTTCTCATTGGGTCTCCTAACCTTTCAAACTTTCTTTTTTTTTAATTATTTTTTATTTTTTTTATTTATGATAGTCACACAGGGAGAGAGAGAGAGGCAGAGACACAGGCAGAGGGAGAAGCAGGCTCCATGCACCGGGAGCCCGACGTGGGATTCGATCCCCGGTCTCCAGGATCGCGCTCTGGGCCAAAGGCAGGCGCCAAACCGCTGCGCCACCCAGGGATCCCAAACTTTCTTTTTTTTAAACCTTATTTATTTAAGTAATCTCTGCACCTAATATGGGACTCCCACTCGTAGCCCTGAGATCGAGTCACATGCTCCTCCCTGAGCCAATGAGCCACCTCAGATTTTATTCTAATAAGCTGAGCTTCTCCTGTTCCCTGCAGGAGACTCTCAAATTGACATCTCCCCAAAATGATCCAGCAGACTTTAGTTCTGTGTAATCCACTCATCCCCCTGGCAACTCTCCTGAGAGCCCAATAAGTGCAAGGAACTCACATCATCTTCTTTCCCAGAAACCCCCCGTAAGTTTAGGTTCTTCTTTACTCCTGTGATTCTTAGAGCCTGGCCATCCCAGCATTACCTTAGATGTTCCCTGTCTGCAGAGCTCTCTTCTTTAAAGGAGTCTCTTGTTCATAAATTGCAACTAAGAAGATATTTTAGCATCCTCCATTCTTGCCTAAGCCAGATCAAAACTCCTTTCTACTTTGATTTAATGCCTTTGTGTATTTATTAATTTTCAACTTTCTTCTTGTTCATTTTAGGTGTTGTACTGTTGTGTTCATTTCCCTAAAACTTTTATTTTTTTTCCATCATATTCTGATGACATTAGGTCCCAATTAACAACATTACCTATCATATAACATGAAATTCTTCTTTCTGTAATCTCCATAACATATTATCTTGCTCAGAGTTTCATCATCTTTCCTACACTCTCCCCACTGTATTCTGTACATGTGGTTGCTTCCTTCATTCATTCCTTTCAAAATTATTTTTTTGATAGCTCAGCAATGTATGCTTGAGGGTAAGAGCAGTGAGAAAAATGCATACAAATAGACCAAGAACTTTCATTCTAAGAGAAGTTTTCAAAAAATTAAAATAAACAAATGAATCATAAGCATAGGGGGTGAAAAATACTCTAATAAAAATTTAGTCACCATAACAGAAACATAGAGGCTTGATCTCCGGTTTAGGAATGGAACACCCCCCTGATACGGAGCCTTAGAGCCAACCGGTGAGAGAAATTAGCAGGCTACTGGATTTGGAAGTGTTTCAAGTAGAGAGCATAGCAAGTTTAAAAGCAAAAGCCCAAAGTAAGTTTAAAAGCCCAAAGTCCTTAATGAGAAACATTAAGGAGCTGTGTGGACAGAGTGGAGTGTGCTGTCGGGAACATGATGGAAATAAGACCAAAGAGGCAGTAGCAGCAGGGGGAAGGGAGAGTAAGATCAGTCAAGTAATCCATTTCAAGGAATCATGATTTTACATCTAATAAGGTGAGAAGGGACGCCTGGGTGGCTCAGCGGTTGAGCATCTGTCTTCGGCTCAGGGCATGATCCCGGAGTTCTGGGGTTGAGTCCCACTTCGGGATCCTTGCATGGAGCCTGCTTCTCTCTCTGGCTATGTCTCTGGCTCTCTCTCATGAATAAATAAATAAAATCTTTTAAAAAAATGTGAGAAAACATGACCTGTTCTTGAGTACTGGAATGACATGAAATAATTATGTTTTCAAAGAATCCTTTTGGCTTTTGTGTAGACAGTAGTGGGCAGGGATGCTATATAGGAGGTTGTTGCACAACATGATAGTAGGTTTCTTGGCTTTGGTATGGGTGGAGGGGGAAGTGTTGGTCACTGTCTGGATGTAGTCATTACAGAGGGCAGATGAAATTCTACATTATATATGGGCTGCATGAGATGAAGGAATGGATGGAGGTTGAAGGTAAGGCTCTGGGGGTGAAAATGGCTATAAGGAACATTGAAACAGTGACTGAATAATGAGTAGTTGGCCTTGGCTATGATTTGGGGAATAGGAAATCCTTATTAAGGTACATTTGGAAAAAAAAAAAGGTACATTTGAGCAGGTAGATGAGGAATTTCAGTAGGCTCCTTGGGTAAGGAATGTTCCAAAGTAAAAGTGGAAAGTTCAAAGGCCTGGGGCAGCACTGTGGTCTGAAGAATGAGAAGGTCAGTGGGGGTAGTGGCTGGGGATTGGGGTAGAAGGTCACATAAGGGCCTTTCAAGGACATGGTAAGACCTTGACTTTATTCCTCTTGAGATGAGAAAACTTTAGGGAGTTTTGAGTGGAGTGACATGATATGATTTATGTTTGGAAGGTTCACTTTGGCTGTTCTCTATAATGTAGACAGGAAGCTGGCGGGGCAGGAACAGGAAAGCCAAGTAGGAGGCTGCTGCTATAAAACAAGAAAGCGACTGGCTTCTGTGAGGGTGGAAGGCATTGGTGTTGGTCCAGTTCTGGTTATGATTATAAAGAGGGCAGGCAGCATTGCTACTGTGTGTAAGTGAGAGACAAATGACAGGAGATGCTGAGAAGTTCTGTCCTGGTTAAAGGGAAGAGTGGAGGTGTCATTCACTCTGATGAAGGTGATATGTGGTGGAGGAGATTTGAGATGGGAAATCAGGAGTTCCCTTTTGGATGTTACAGGTTGCATATGCTTGGAGCCCAGCATGTATAATTATCATTGCTCCCCAAGGCCAACCATGACAATGAATCCTTCAGGGAGGCCTGTCTTCCTCCACAGTGTCACTTGATTTCTTGCATCTGTCTCCATCTCCATTGCTCCTTCATACCAGTTTTCACAACATGCAGCTGTTTTCCTTGTGTGTTGCTTTTTTTTTTTTTTTAAGATTTTTAAAAAAATTATTTATTAGAGATGGGGGGAGAAAGGGAGAGAGAAAGAAGGAGGGAGAGAGAGGCAGAGACACAGGCAGAGGGAGAAGCAGGCTCCACACAGGGACCCAGGGACCCTGATGTTGGACTTGATCCCGGGTCTCCAGGATCATGTCCTGGGCTGAAGGCGGTGCTAAACCTCTAAACCACCAGGGCTGCCCTGTTGTGTGCTTCTTTGCTCTTTATAGTTTTATCAAACTGCAGTGTAGGCTCCCTGAACATGAGGACTCTGTGTGTGTCCCCAGCTTGAGCACCATGTCCCGACAGTGGTCCTCAGTAAGGATTTGTGAAGTGAATAAGTCTTCCTGTCACCAGTTTGGATGCGGTAGGCCCTCCAACCTGTGGTCTGCTGCTCATGGTAAACTGCATGTAGTGAAATATACAGGCTCTGTATGTTTTGTAAGGCCTCATTTAGAAATCAGTCAGATCTACATTTGTTTATTGTGAATGATCTAACTTTGTTTTAATACTAACTACTTTTATCTTTTGGGTTATCTATATTATTTTATCTGATGTGCAAGGAACATTAAATATGGAATTTTATTGATACTCTAATTTCATAGAGTCATCACTACATAGGCATATGACATCAAAGGAGTCTTTTAATCGTGTTTTGTCCAAATCAAGATGATAAATGAATTCATTATTTCTTTCTTTTCTAGAAATCTGGAAACTTGACTATTTGCCAGAGCACTTACAAAACAAAATCATGGAGAATAATCTTGAACAATGGCATGAACTTAAAACATTTGAAAATAATGTTCATCAGAGCACAACTCATTTCATGTTAAGGCAAAATCATGATATGTATGACTTAAATGGAAAAACTGTGAAGCCAAACTTAACTTTATTTAGCCAGAATAGAAGCTGTGAAATAAAGAACCCTGCAGATCTTACTGGAGATGGAAAATCCTTTCTACATGCTAATAATGAACAATTTCATACTAAAATTATATTCCCTGAAAGCAGAAAACTTATCAGTACTAAGTCCCAATTCATTAAGCATCAGAAAAAGCAAAAAATAGACAAGACTCATGTATGTAATGAATGTGGGAAAGCCTTCATCAAGAAGTCATGGCTCACTGATCATCAGATCATTCATACAGGAGAGAAGCCCCACAGGTGCAGTCTGTGTGGGAAGGCATTCTCCAGAAAGTTCATGCTCACTGAACACCAAAGAACACATACAGGAGAAAAACCATATGAATGCACTGAATGTGGCAAAGCCTTCCTGAAGAAATCACGGCTCAATATACATCAGAAAACGCATACAGGAGAGAAACCATATATATGCAGTGAATGTGGAAAAGGCTTCATCCAGAAGGGAAATCTCATTGTACATCAGCGCATCCATACTGGAGAGAAACCTTATATATGCAATGAGTGTGGGAAAGGCTTCATCCAGAAGACGTGCCTCATAGCACATCAAAGATTCCACACAGGAAAGACTCCCTTTGTGTGCAGTGAATGTGGAAAATCCTGTTCCCAGAAGTCAGGTCTCATTAAACATCAAAGAATTCACACAGGAGAGAAACCCTTTGAATGTAGTGAGTGTGGGAAAGCCTTTACCACAAAGCAAAAGCTCATTGTCCATCAAAGAACTCACACAGGCGAAAGACCCTATATCTGCAATGAGTGTGGGAAAGCTTTTGCCTACATGTCCTGCCTCGTTAAACATAAGAGAATACACACAAGAGAGAAATGTGGAGATTCAGTCAAAGTGGAAAATCCTCCCTCAGAGAGTCATAGCTTATCACAGACCAGTGGTGCCATGCAGGGGAAAGACCTTGTTAATACAGTGACTATGCGAGTGCCTTCTGTGGCTTGTCAGACGCCATTACACATCAGTGGGCTCTTAGCAAATAGGAATGTGGTCATAGTGGGACAGCCTGCAGCCAGATGTGCACCCTCAGGAGACAACAGAGGATCTGCACAGGACAGAAACCTTATGAATGCAGTGAATGTGGTTGTGCCTTCAGTGGTTAATTATGTCCTATTTTATGTTGCAGAAAACCAGTAGGAAAAAAACTCAGAAACATTCTGTGTGGAGAAGGGTTGCACAAAAGTTTCTAGGTCATATTATGTCAGAAAAGTATATTCAGAGAGAAACTGTAATTCTGAGGCTGGGAAAGCTTGATCTCATCCTATTAAAAATATGTATTGATACACAGGCGTAATCTGATGTTAACTCAAATACATACACACACCTCAGTTGCTCCATTTGTGTCTGTTAAAGGAATGAAGGAAGTCTTAGTTCAATAAGTGGAGGAAATAGGTGAATTTTAAAAACACAAGTAAGTGTGCCTGGAATACTGGTATGAATGAAAAATCAGGAAAGGGATAATATTAGGTGGGTGAGATATGGGGCATGTATATAGCAATTCGGTTTCTACAGGCCAAGGTAAAGGATTAATTGAAAACTGTAAACTCTTAGAAGTTTATTTTATGCAGAGGCACTTAATGAAACAGCAGCCTTAGGTTGAGTCAGTTCATTCATTTACCAAATATTTGTTAAATACTCCCTTTGTACTGGGTTTTGTTTGAGGAGCTGAGGATACAGTGGTGACCAAAACAAAAAGGTTTCTTGGAGAGAGCACTGAGGTAACTGGATTATTTTTTAGTGGTACATTTACTCAGCTTCTAGTAAGAGGATGTAAATATCTATACTAGGTGAAATACTGTCTTGGTTCTTTCTGGCTGTTATAAGACCATACAGTAGCCTGTATGGCTTACAGAGAAAGAAATTTATTAAAAAAAAAAAAAAAAAGCAAAGTTCCTCTATAATGAAGTTTCAAAACTTTCTAAATGACATATGATAAGTCTTGAATAAATAATGAAAAAAATTATTTCTGTTTGGAAGCTGCAAGGTCTAAGATCAAGGTGCTGGCATATTTGGTGTCTATGGAAGGTCGGCTTCTTGCCTCACAGAAGGTACTCATCTCATTGTGTCCTCACATAGGGGAAGGGGAGAGGCATTTTCTGCGATGTCTCTGTCTCACAGGGGTACTAATCCTATTCATGAGTGTTCTATCATCATGACTTAATCTTAAGGACCCACTTCTAAATACCATCATATTTGTGACTAGCTTCAATATATGAATTTGGGGGGGATACAAACAGTCCACAGAAGATAATGGAGTACATAAGTCCCCTCTTATATGGGGGATATGTTCTAAGACCCCCAGTGGATGCCTGAAGCTAGGATAGTACTGAACTCTATAGTTTTTTCTTTTTCTTTTTCTTTTTTTTAAGATTTTATTTATTTACTCATGAGAGACATAGAGAGAGAGAGAGGCAGAGACACAGGCAGAGGGAGAAGCAGGCTCCACGCAGGGAGCCTGACGTGGGACTCGATCCCGGGTCTCCAGGATTGCGCCCTGGGTTGAAGCCGGCGCTAAACCGCTGAGCCACCCAGGCTGCCCTATAGTTTTTTCTTATACATACACATCTATGATGAAGTCTAGTTTATAAATTAGACATTGTAAGAATTAACAGTAAAACTAAAAATAGAACAATTATAACTGTATACTATACTATATACTGTAATAAAAATTATGTGAATATGTTCTCTCAAGATTTTATTGTCCTGTACTCCCCCTTCTTCCTGTGATGACGTGAGATGATAAAATGCCTATGTGATACGGAGTGGCTTGTAGGAATTGTGACTTAGAGTTAGGCTACTGTTGATAGGATCATCTGCTTCCGGACCACCTTTGATTTCAGGTAACTGAAACCCCTGAAAGTGAAACCATAGATAAGGGGTGACCACTGTAATTGGTTCAAGGGATTGTGATAATTTCTTGTTCAAGGGGTATATTACTTCAGTGGAGGCAAGGACTCTTATTAAAGGACTTTAAAGCACCATAAGATTTAAGTAAGTTGTTATTATTTAAAGACTTTATTCATGAAAGACACAGAGAGAGGAAGAGACATAGGCAGAGGATGAAGCAGGCTCCCCACAGAGCCCAATGCAGGACTCGATCCCAGGACCCGGGATCATATACTGAACCAAAGGAGGCAGACATTCAACCATTGGACCACCGAGGCATCCAAGTAAGTTATTTTTTTAATGTCCATGTCTTAGCTTTCCAAGTAGATTGAAAATTCCTTTAATTTTTTTTGCTATTTAAATTTTAAAGTTTTATTATTTATTTCTTTACTTTTTAAATTTTATTTATTTATTCATGAGAGACACAGGCAGAGGGAGGAGCAGGCTCCATGCAAGGAGCCTGATGTGGGACTTGATCCCGGGAATCTGGGATCATGCCCTGTGCCAAAGGCTCAACCGCTGAGCCATCCAAGTGTCCCTAAATTTTAAAGTTTTAAAAACAAAATAAATCACTTCCTCAGTTGTACTAAACCAAGTTTCAAGGGCTCAGTAGCCATATGTGACTAGTGGCTACCCCATTGGGCAGCACACTGAGCCAAATTTTGTAGCTAATTATATGGCTATAAAGCACAGACTGAGAAATTTGTCATAATTTCCAGAAAGTTATCTTGGATATTGGTTTGCATGATTTTCTATTTCCCAGCACAGAAAAATTAAGGCAAATATGTTGACTTGGAAAGTGAATAAATTAGTGAACTAGTCAGAATGTTTTGTCATTGAAGGAAGCAGTGTCATTCGAAGGCAGTTCTTTTTTTTGTTTTTAAAAATTCTGTTTATTGAAATTGCTTAAGACATTTCATCACCCTCCCCTTTATTTCTTTTTTAAAAAGATTATTTATTTATTCATAAATAAAGCTGGGAGCACGCAGGACCGTGGGGCCCCTGTAGTAGCACCCTGGAGTTGGGGCAGGGGGGCCCTGCGGGGAGGCCCCGTTCCCACCCAAGGCTCGGCCGCAGGTGCTCGAAGGCAGTTCTAAAGAACACAGACACTGCCTTCCAAATTGAGTGTGATCGGAGACTCAATAACTGAATATAAACCGGGAAGAGGGATCCCTGGGTGGTGCAGCGGTTTAGCGCCTGCCCTTGGACCAGGGCGCAATCCTGGAGACCCGGGATCGAGTCCCACATAGGGCTCCCGGTGCATGGAGAAAAACCGGGAAGAGCAGAAAAAAGGGATCCTCAGGATAGATAGAATAAAGAAGACAAGAGTCTCAGTCTCTAAGAACGGAGGAGAACTATAGGAAATGGGAGATGAGTTCCTTTTTTTTTTTTTAAGACTTTATTTATTCATTGGAGACAGAGAGAGAGAGACAGACAGACACAGACACAGGCAGAGGGAGAAGCAGGCTCCATGCAGGGAGTCCGACGTGGGACTTGATCCCAGGACTCCAGAATCATGCCCTGTGCCAAAGGCAGGCACTAAGCTGCTGAGCCACACAGGGATCTCCAGCAGATGAGTTCCTGAAGGGAAGTCATGGAGAAGAACCTTTGTGTTTGTCCACAAAACTATCACCCTTGAGAGGTGCCACCATATCAAAGATTCATTCCAGCTGTAATGATTGCTGCTGAATTGAGAAATGTGCTTTCTCTTCATTATTCCTTCTCCCTCTCCTGGGAGTGGGGCTCTTGGCCTCTCAATACTGAGTACTTTGCCTTAATCTCATAAATATCACATAGTTATCCACCTATCCAAGTTATAGTTTTCTCAAAGGAAAAGAAATGGAAATTTCCCATCCTATGGCTGTCTCAGCATTTAATCTGAAATACCAGGTTATTGGTATTCATTCCTTCAGATATATTTTGAATTATCAACACAATGCAAGGCACTGTTCTGTACAGTGAGGCCACATTACTGAACAAAACAGTCAAAGATACAGCCTTTATGGATCTTACAGTATAATGAGGGAGAGACACTGGATTACATAATCTTGGGAGGTGATGAATCCTAAGAAGAAAAATTCTAGTAATACTAGTTTATAGTAATGTATGGATTGTAATAGGAGAGGCTCTTCCCACCTTCTCACCCCTCCGTGGGCTTTTCTGGATAAAATTTGAGTGAATACAGAAGCAGTAAGAGGAGTTACCTATCATATTTGCAACTACAGAACATTTTACAACTGTTTTTAATGATTGTCTGTGACAGGCCTCTTGTTTCAGATCCTCTGAGAAACTTAAAGGAATGCAGACTCCTAAGTCACACCCCATGCATCCTAAACCAGACTGTGGCTAGAGTCCAGGATTCTGAATTTTTAACACTGGCCTGGTGAACACCCAAATTTAGCATTCTTTACCCTAAAAACTGGATTACTGCCCTCCACCACACTTACATTAAAATGGGATGGATTCAGTTGGTGCCTTTCTCATTGGCTCCAGGCCAATGTTTTTGCTGTCACAGTAGAGGCTTTGCTTCTCACAGAGTGACGTGTAGATGTGCTGTAGTATGGACTCATTAAATCATTGCTGGTGGCGGATGGGGAGGTAGCGCTGACGTGGAGGAATTTGAGAAACTGGTGGGACTTTGATTTGAGGTTTTAACAACATAAAGATACTCATAATGTTCTTTCAGGCGCCAGGCAGGTCACTCTGTGGTTGAGGTACTGTGGGGTCATTAAGACACTTAAGGGTCTGTAGAGATCAACCACTGTCTTGACTCTCCAGAGTTTGGGGTTCTGCAGATCTGACCACTTCTTGGGGGTGTGGGCAGTGCAGATCATTTACCGTGATCTCAGCGTCTGGTTCTGGTGGGGGATTTGATTTGGGGCTCAGTGATGTTGGGGCCCCGAAGGGATGCTCATCACATCGGGGTGTCTAGCCAGGGTTTCAGATTTGTAAGGGCGTGTGTGATCAGTGGTACAGAGACATGCATGTGAGGGCTGATTGAGGTTCAACCTCCGCTGCTGGGACAGAGGCTGCAGAGCCCAGAACCGTGTGTGTGTGTGTGTGTGTGTGTGTGTGTGTGTGTTGTTCAGGGGTTGACTAACTGCAGACAGAGGGATTACACCACCGCTCCCATCCCCCATCTGTTAGGCGCCGTCTATATCTGGTTTCCTACAGCAAAGGAAGGATTGAGTCCTTGTGACAGAGATCTTAGAGTTGAAAATGTGTAGTATCTTTCCCTTTGCAGAAAATGTTTGCCAGTGTCTGCACTCACCTCTTAATACACAGCAGCAGTGAACCCTGTTGCTTACGTGCTGTTTGTTCTTTGTAACAGAATCTCCACATTTTGTTTAGCATCCCTCCCTCTGGCAAGGTAACCCATATCTTGGTTTGTGCTGGTTGGTCTTAGTCATGGTGGTTCCAGTTCCCATTGCTAAAGACCGAATTTTTGTGAAATGAGCTTAGTATATAATATGGTGTAGTTCTAGCCAGCTATATGTGAAAATCTGCTTAGTGGTTTCTGGGGAGCGTTTTCTTTTTTACATTACTAATTCCTTGAATCTTTTTCCATGTCCATGATGATATTGTCTGTATAACTTTATTTTTCATTCCAGTTTCCAATGTTAATAATTTAGTCTTACCTCAATGCATTGGCTCCACTCTGCAATATGGAGTTCAAAAGTGGGGTGGTAGTGGACATCTTTGTCTTGTTGCCTACCATTAGAATTCACCTGCTATTCACCTGTCTGGAGTTAACATGTTTTCATGAGGATTACTCCAGGATTTTATTTTTTTTAATTTTTTAAAATTTTTTTTATTTTTTAGGATTTTAAATTTAACAACATAAAGATACTCATAATATTCTTTCAGGCAAAAAAAATCTTTATTTTATGAGTCGTATTTCTAACTTCCTATAGTCTTTATTTGCACTTTCTCTTTTGACTCTATAGGTATTTGTAGTGAGACAAATATATATATTATTGGCTTTTTCAAATAACAGGCTTTTGGTATATTTGAGTTCTCGCATTTCTTTGTTAATTTAAAATATCACCAAGTAGGGCACCTGGTTGCCTCATTTAGTACAGCATGAGACTCTTGATCTTGGAGTTGTAAGTTTGAGTCCCACATTGGGTGTAGAGATTATATAAAATAAAATCTTTAAAAAATCTGCAAGTTGGGACACCTGTGTTGCTTAGTGGTTGTGCGCCTGCCTTTGGCTCAGGGCATGATCCTGGAGTCCCAGGATCGAGTCCCTCATCGGGCTCCTTGCATGGAGCCTGCTTCTCCCTCTGCCTCTGTCTGCCTCTCTCTCTCTCTCATGAATAAAAGATAAAATCTTTTTTAAAAAATAAAAATAAAAAATCTGTAAGTTAATCAGTATATAAGAAATATTCATATATAAATAGTCATTACACAGGTTAGGAAACAACACTGCCAGTACCCCAGTGGTGTTTGTGCACTTTTTCCCAATTATATCCCATCTTCATACCCAAAGGTAATTACCATCTTGTCTGTGTAGCAAGCACTTAGAGGCTTTTCTTTATAGTTTTATAATATAATTAACCATTCTTAATCATTACAACTGTGTATCAATGTAATTATACATCATGCATTTTTTATGTTAAGGCTTTTGCTCAATATTTGTGAGAATTATTCATGTTGCATGTAGGTTTTCTTTTCCCTTTGTAAAGAGGGTCAGGCATTATATATTCACACAGTAAATATTTTGGGATTTGTAATCTATGGGTGTCCCACATATTTTTGTTTTTGTTTTATGATCTTTAAATTTATTCTTTAAAAAAATTTTTAAACAATAAATTTATTTTTTATTGGTGTTCAATTTGCCAACATACAGAATAACACCCAGTGCTCATCCCATCAAGTGCCCCCCTCAGTGCCCGCCACCCAGTCACCCCCACCCCTCCGCCCTCCTCCCCTTCCACCACCCCTAGTTCCTTTCCCAGAGTTAGGAGTCTTCATGTTCTGTCTCCCTTTCTGATATTTCCTACCCATTTCTTCTCCCTTCCCTTCTATTCCCTTTCACTATTATTTATATTCCCCAAATGAATGAGATACATCCACGAAGGCAAAAGAAACAAAAGCAAAAATGAACTATTGGGACTTCATCAAGATAAGAAGCTTTTGCACAGCAAAGGATACAGTCAACAAAACTAAAAGACAACCTACAGAATGGGAGAAGATATTTGCAAATGACGTATCAGATAAAGGGCTACTTTGCAAGATCTATAAAGAACTTATTAAACTCAACACCCAAGAAACAAACAATCCAATCATGAAATGGGCCAAAGACATGAAGAGAAATCTCACAGAGGAAGACATAGACATGGCCAACAAGCACATGAGAAAATGCTCTGCATCACTTGCCATCAGGGAAATACAAATCAAAACCACAATGAGATACCACCTCACACCAGTGAGAATGGGGAAAATTAACAAGGCAGGAAACCACAAATGTTGGAGAGGATGCGGAGAGAAGGGGAACCCTCCTGCACTGTTGGTGGGAATGTGAAATGGTGCAGCCACTCTGGAAACCTGTGGAGGTTCCTCAAGGAGTTAAAAATAGACCTGCCCTACGAACCAGCAATTGCACTGCTGGGGATTTACCCCAAAGATACAGATGCAATGAAACGCCAGGACATAGCAGCAATGTCCACAATAGCTAAACTGTGGAAGGAGCCTCGGTGTCCATCGAAAGATGAATGGATAAAGAAGATGTGGTTTATGTATAAATTTATTCTTTTTTTTAAGATTTTATTTATTTATTCATGAGAGACACAGAGAGAGGCAGAGCCACAGGCAGAGGAAGAAGCAGGCTCCACACAGGGAGCCCGACGCGGGACTCGATCCCGGTCCCCAGATTCATGCCCTGGGCCGAAGGCAGGCGCCAAACCTCTGGGCTACCGGGGCTGCCCAAATTTATTCTTTTTTTAAAAAGATTTATTTATTTATTTATTTATTTATTTATTTATTTATTTATTTATTTATTTTTTATTTATTTATGATAGATATATAGAGAGAAAGAGAGAGGCAGAGATACAGTAGGAAGGAGAAACAGGCTCCATGCTGGGAGCCTGACATGGGACTCAATCCCGGGACTCCAGGATCGCACCCTGGGCCAAAGGCAGGAGCCAAACTGCTGAGCCACCCAGGGATCCCCCTGTTTTATAATCTTTAAAAATATAAGGAGCATTCTTAGTTTGCAATCTGGGCAAAATCTGTAGTTTCCCCATAGCAGTCCATTGTCTGAATATATGCAAGTTTCCCTACTATTTATTAAACTGGGATTATTTGCATTTTGAATAACGCTATTAAAATTCTTACCCATGTCTTCTGATACAAATATACTTTCATTTTTGGAGGGATTTTTCCCTGGATCTACTTTTAATTCCACTTCAAAAATCTCAGTCTCAGGATTGCCTGGGTGGCTCAGTTAGTTAAGGGTCTTGGGATCAAGTTCTACATTGGGCTCCCTGCTCCATGAGAAGTCTGCTTCTCCCTTTCCCACTCCTTCTGCTTGTGCTCTCTCTGTGTGAAATAAAATCTTTTTTTTTTTTTTAAGTAGATCTAGAGGACACAGCAGAGTTTCCCCATTGCCAGCTGTGTTCAGAGAGCAGAAAAAATGATCCAGGCTCAGGTGACTTTTGGTTTATTTTATTCTTTCCTTTGTTCCCTAGTAGAGTTGTAGACACTTGCTGCATTAACATGAAAAGCATACATATATACATATATCTTCTGTCTATCATATATATATATGGATGGTTTTTAATGAGAATGAACTTATGCTTTTTTATTTTTTTATTTTTTAATATATTTTTTAAAAGATTTTATTTATTTAGTCATGAGAAACAGAGAGGAAAGAGAGACAGAGACACAGGCAGAGGGAGAAGCAGGCTCCATGCAGGGAGCCTGACGTGGGACTCGATCCGCGGTCTCCAGGATCACGCCCTGGGCTGAAGGCAGCGCTAAACCGCTGAGCCACCCGAGCTGCCCTTACACTTTTTAAAAAATAGATTTATTTGAGAGAGAGAGTATGTGTGCATGAGTTGGAGGGGGAGAGGCAGAGGGAGAGGGAGAGAGAAACTCAAGCAGACTTCGTGCTGAGCGCAGAGCCCAATCCCGGGCTCAGTCTCAGAACCCTGAGATCAGGACCCCAGCCCAAAGTAAAAGTCGGACACTCAACCAACTGCTCCACCCAGGCACGCCTGAACTTCTACATGCTATACGAACTTTTCATTGGATCAACAGATGGATGACTGAGTTCACAATTACAGAATATTTAATTAGGCATTTGCTTCTTCCACAATGTATCAAAATAAAAACCTCACTAGTATCTAGATACAGACGATTGAATGGAAATAAGCAGAAAATTTTTAACACTTCTTCCATCTCATGGAAGTGTATCACTTCATTAGGTAGCACTGTTATAACAGGAATCCCTGAAGTTTGATGATGTGGCTGTGTACCTCACCTGGGAGGAGTGGCAGCTCCTCCGATTTGCAACCTCTTTTTCTTTGTAGGAGTTTAGAGTAAAATGTATCCCATTTGTCTCTTCAGGGATTTGATCCCTCTTTATTTTTTTTATTTTTTTTAATTTTTATTTATTTATTATTTATGATAGTCACAGAGAGAGAGAGGCAGAGACATAGGCAGAGGGAGAAGCAGGCTCCATGCACCGGGAGCCCGACGTGGGATTCGATCCCGGGTCTCCAGGATTGCGCCCTGGGCCAAAGGCAGGCGCCAAACCACTGCGCCACCCAGGGATCCCGATCCCTCTTTATTTTATTTACATCTTGAATTTTGTTTGCATGGGGGTTTCCTATGATTTTCAGATCTTTCTTTTCTTTATATTCTTCAACCTCCCTTGTTATAAAAGTCTACTGTCCAAAGGCCTCTCTCCAAAGAGAAAACCGAATTCCTCACTGTCTTCTAACTATTGCACTTTTCTGTCTCATTGGTATTGTTGATTTTCCTTCCCAACCTCTACCCCATCTTGGATACTGTGCCCTTGTCTTCACTCCGAAGATCTCCAAATGCTCTGTTTTCCATTTCTTTTCTGCTCTCCTAACCCTTCAAACTTTCCTTTATTATTATTTTTAATTACTTTTTTGGAGTTCAATTTGCCAACATATAGAATATCACCCAGTGCGCATCCCGTCAAGTGCCCCTCTCAGTGCCCATCACTCAGTCACCCCAATCCCCCCGCCCACCTCCCTTTCCAATACCCCTTGTTCGTTCCCCAGAGTTAGAAGACTCTCATGTTCTGTCACCCTCTCTGATATTTCTCACTCCTTTTCTCTCCTTTCCCCTTTATTCCCTGTCACTATTTTTTATATTCCCCAAATGAATGAGACCATATAATGTTTCTCCTTCTCTGATTGACTTACTTCACTCAGCATAATATGCTCCAGTTCCATCCATGTTGAAGCAAATGGTGGGTATTTGTCGTTTCTAATGGCTGAGTAATATTCCATTGTATACATAGACCACATCTTTATCCATTCATCTTTCGATGGACACCGAGCTCCTACCACAGTTTGGCTATTGTGGACATTGTGCTATTAAC
This sequence comes from Canis lupus familiaris, assembly GCF_011100685.1. Classification (NCBI taxonomy): domain Eukaryota; kingdom Metazoa; phylum Chordata; class Mammalia; order Carnivora; family Canidae; genus Canis; species Canis lupus. The sequence goes on along the minus strand of NC_049222.1, from coordinate 105,729,259 downwards.
ATTGGGGTGCAGGTGTTCCGGCGTTTCACTGCATCCGTATCTTTGGGGTATATCCCCAGTAGTGCAATTGCTGGGTCGTAGGGCAGGTCTATTTTTAACTCCTTGAGGAACCTCCACACAGTTTTGCAGAGTGGCTGCACCAGTTCACATTCCCACCAACAGTGCAAGAGGGTTCCCCTTTCTCCAAATCCTCTCCAACATTTGTTGTTTCCTGCCTTGTTAATTTTCCCCATTCTCACTGGTGTGAGGTGGTATCTCATTGTGGTTTTGATTTGTATTTCCCTGATGGCCAGGGATGCGGAGCATTTTCTCATGTGCTTGTTGGCCATGTCTATGTCTTCCTCTGTGAGTTCATGTCTTTTGCCCATTTCATGATTGGATTGTTTGTTTGTTGGGTGTTGAATTTAATAATTTCTTTATAGATCTTGGGTACTAGCCCTTTATCTGATATGTCATTTGCAAATATCTTCTCCCATTCTGTAGGTTGTCTTTTAGTTTTGTTGACTGTTTCTTTGGCCGTGCAGAAGCTTTTTATCTTGATTAAGTCCCAGTAGTTCATTTTTGCTTTTGTTTCCCTTGCCTTCATAGATGTATCTTGCAAGAAGTTGCTGTGGCCAAATTCAAAAAAGGTGTTGCCTGTGTTCTCCTCTAGGATTTTGATGGATTCTTGTCTCACATTTAGAGCTTTCATTTTTGTGTATGGTGTAAGAGGATGATCTAGTTTCATTCTTCTGCATGTGGCTGTCCAATTTTCCCAGCACCATTTATTGAAGAGACTGTCCTTCTTCCAGTGGATAGTTTTTCCTGCTTTGTTGAATATTAGTTGACCATAGAGGTGAGGGGCCATTTCTGGATTCTCTATTCTGTTCCATTGATCTATGTGTCTGTTTTTGTGCCAGTACCACACTCTCTTGATCACAGCTTTGTAGTACAACCTGAAATCTGGCATTGTGATTCCCCTGGCTCTGGTTTTCTTTTTTAATATTCCCCTGGCTATTCGGGGTGTTTTCTGATTCCACACAAATCTTAAGATGATTTGTTCCAACAACTCTCTGAAGAAAGTCCATGGCATTTTGACAGGGATTGCATTAAACGTGTAAACTGCCCTGGGTAACATTGACATTTTCACAATATTAATTCTTACAATCCATGAGCATGGACTATTTTTCCATCTCTTTGGTCTTCCTCCATTTCTTTCAGAAGTGTTCTGTAGTTTTTAGAGTATAGATCCTTTACCTCTTTGGTTAGGTTTATTCCTAGGTATCTTATGCTTTTGGGTGCAATTGAAAATGGGATTGACTCCTTAATTTCTCTTTCTTCAGTCTCATTGTTAGTGTATAGAAATGCCACTGACTTCTGGGCATTGATTTTGTATCCTGCCACACTGCCAAATTACTGTATGAGTTCTAGCAATCTTGGGGTGGAGTCTTTTGGGTTTTCTATGTACAGTATCATGTCATCTGCGAAGAGGGAGAGTTTGACTTCTTCTTTGCCAATTTGAATGCCTTTTATTTCTTTTTGTTGTCTGATTGCTGAGGCTCGGACTTCTAGTACTATGTTGAATAGCAGTGGTGAGAATGGACATCCCTGTCTTGTTCCTGATCTTAGGGGAGAAGCTCCCAGTGTTTCCCCATTGAGAATGATATTTGCTGTGGGCTTTTTGTGGATGGCTTTTTAGATGTTGAGGAATGTTCCCTCTATCCCTACACTCTGAAGAGTTTTGATCAGTAATGGATGCTGCATTTTTGTCAAATGCTTTCTCTGCATCTATTGAGAATATCATATGGTTTTTGTTTTTTCTCTGGTTGATATGATCTATCACATTGATTGCTTTACGAGTGTTGAACCAGCCTTGCATCCCAGGGATAAATCCCACTTGGTCATGGTGAATAATCTTCTTTTTTTTTTTTTTTTGAGATAATAATCTTCTTAATGTACTGTTGGATCCTATTGGCTAGTATCTTCCTGAGAATTTTTGCATCTGTGTTCATCATGGATATTGGTCTATAATTCTCCTTTTTGGTGGGGTCTTTGGTTTTGGAATTAACGTGATGGCTAGCCTCATAAAATGAGTTTGGAAGTATTCCATATCTTTCTATGAAAGATATGAATTTAGTGTCATCATAATACCTATTCAGTCCCTGTTTTTGTGGATTATTTCTTTGGGCATCTTCTTTCTTTTACAGGTCCCCCTTAATATTTCTTGCAGAGCTAGTTTGGTGGTCACATATTCTTTCAGTTTCTGCCTATCTTGGAAGCTCTTTATGTCTCTTTCTATTCTGAATGAGAGTCTTGCTGGGTAAAGTATTTTTGGCTGCATGTTCTGCTCATTTAAGACCCTGAATATATCCTGCCAGCCCTTTCTTTTTTAATTTTTTTTAAATTTTTTTCTGCCAGCCCTTTCTTGTCTGCCAGGTCTCTGTGGAGAGGTCTGCTGTTAATCTAATATTTCTCCCCATATAAGTTAGGGATCTCTTGTCTCTCACTGCCATAAGGTTTTTCTCTTTTTTATCTTTGGAATTTGCAAGTATCACTATGAAATGTTGAGGTGTTGAACGTTTTTATTGATTTTAGGGGGGAAGTCCTCTCTATCTCCTGGATCTGAATGCCTATTTCCCTCCCCAAATTAGGGAAGTTCTCAGCTATGTTTTGTTTAAATATGCTTTCTGGCCCTCTGACCCTTTTGGTGCTCTCTGGAACCTCAATTAAACGTAGATTTTCCCTTCTGATGCTGTCATTTATTTCCCTTAACCTTTCCTCATGGTCTTTTAATTGTTTTTCTCTTTTTTTCTCAGCTTCCTTCCTTGCCATCAAGTTGTCTTCTATGTCATTCACTCGTTCTTCTACTTCATTAACCCTCGTTAGGACCTGCAGTTTGGATTGTATCTCGTTTAATTGGTTTTTAATTTTGATTAGATCTAAAATTAGATCTAAAATCTACAGTCATGAAGTCTCTTGAATCCTTTATGCTTTTTTTCCAGAGCCACCAGTAGCTTTATAATTGTTTTTCTGAATTGACTTTCTGACATCAAATTGTACTCCAAATTCTGTAACTCTGTGACAGAGGGTACTGTTTCTGATTCTTTCTTTTGTGGTGAGTTCTTCTTTCTAGTCAGTTTGCTCAGTGCAGAGTGGTTAAAAACAAGTTGTACTGGAAAAAGGAAGAAAAAAAGAAAAAAAAGAAGAGTACCCTCTGGTTCTATATACTGTAAATCCCTCAATTTCCCTGGAGCTTTCTAGCTCCTCTCAGTCAAGAACTTGCTCTTCCCCTTCCTTCAGCTGGTTTTCTGGGGGAGGGCCCTGCTGTGCTGATTCTCAGGTGTGTGTACCTGGGGGAGCTCCCCTGCCCCGGTCAGGTGTGGGGCTCAGTAGAGCTGTTGACCCCGTGAGGCCCCTCTTCCCTGGCGGCCCTGCTCTATCCCAGGCATAGGGTGACACCAGGAGTAACACCACCACTGACGGTGGCCAGCTCTCCAGCTCTGGAGTCAGTTCCCGCAGTAACTACTGCAGTCTCCCAGTCCACACTGGCCTGGATGCTCCTGGGGTGGGTGGCGCTGATCTGCACAGCTTGGGGCGCTCGGCGGCAGGAGAGTCCTCGCTGTCCTATGTCCTCCCTGCCTCTGCCTGTTGGGGGCGGGGGAAGCTCAGGATCGTGGGCTGTGTACATTTGGCACCCTGGGATCTGGGGCCTCCACTGCTGGAATTGTGCCCCTAGGGCTGCAGCTCCCGAAGGCATCAGGGCACAGCCCCCTCCATCCAGAGCCACCGCCTGAGCTTCTCCTGAGGTCCCACTGGGTGCACGCTCCAGCCCTTTACCAAGATCCACCCACAGTCTGTGGCCCACTTCTCTGGGCGCACTTCCTGTGTTAGTGATCTCAGGAACCTGGAGGCTCCACTGCCCCTCTTGGGATTATGCCTGAGTTCCCTGCTAAGTGCCTCTGTGTCCAGGAAGAATCTGGTGCAGATTTTTTAAGTTCCTGCTTCTCGAGACTGGGCTTTCCTGTCCCGGGAGGCTTTGGCCCGCCTGGCCTTAGCCCGGCTTCTCCCGGGGGCCTCTCTCCCACTTGATTCCCCACCCCCGCCTTCCCACCTTGTTAGAAGCGCAAACTCTGGGATCCCTGGGCGGCTCAGCGGTTTGGCGCCTGCCTTTGGCCCAGGGCTTGATTCTGGAATCCCAGGATCGGGTCCCGTGTCGGGCTCCCAGCATGGAGCTTGCTTCTCCCTCCTTCTGTGTCTCTGCCTCTCTCTCTATCATAAATAAATAAATCAATCTTAAAAAAAAAAAAGAAAAGAAACAAACTCTTCTCTCTGTAGTGTTCCAGCTGTTCTCTCTTTAAATCTCAGGTCGAATTTGTAGCTTTTTAGGATGATTTGAAAGTTATCTAGGTCAGTTGGTGGGGATAGGTGACCTTGGGACCCTACTCTTCCGCCATCTTGCCCCGCCCCCAGGGAGAGTGAGTCTTAACCAGACCCTTAACCATAGAGCCCAGAGCCCAAAGCAGAGCTTGATCTTATGATCCTGAGACCTGAGATTACCACCTGAGTGAAACCAAGAGGCCCCCACTTAACCAACTCTGCCACCCAGGTGCCCCAAGCTGGCACATTTCGTAAAGCAGCCACTTATTTCCAAGGGCAAGTACCGGCCAGGGCACAACCATGTTGTCTTATGGGTGTAGTTGAGAAATCGGTCCCAGAAGTCCCCATGGGGTCTCCATACCACTGCTGTGCCTGCGTGTCAGGGGAACGGGTAGACTAGCTCTAGTGGGTGAGCAGCCGAAGGTGCCTGACTGGCTGGGAGCTGTTGCCCTTATATTCATGTCCCAGCAGAACCCTGCAAAGCCCTGTGGGGAGGCCTGTGTCTTGAGTTGGGGATTGGGTCCTGAGGAGACCTGGGCAGGCACAGTGACTCTGGGTTCAAGGGATTTGCCTCTGAAATCCCTGGTGTTTCTGATTTGGAGTCTGAGGTAGATGAATGATAGACAATGCGATTAGAGCATGGGTTCTTGGAAGTCTATGAGGGGGTCTCAGTGAGTCTGGGGGACAAGGAGAGTGATGATAAAGGGAGAATTTCTGGTGGGAGGATGGGAGGACTGTTTGACAAATGCTAGACCTGTACATTAAAAAGTGAAATAAGTCATTCAGAGAAGGACAAACATTATATGATCTTATTCATTTGGGGAATATAAATAATAGTGAAAGGGAATAGAGGGGAAGGGAGAAGAAATGGGTAGGAAATATCAGAAAGGGAGACAGAACATGGAAGACTCCTAACTCTAGGAAACGAACTAGGGGTGGTGGAAGGGGAAGAGGGCGAGGGTTGGGGGTGACTGGGTGGCGGGCACTGAGGGGGTACTTGACAGGATGAGCACTGGGTGTTATTCTCTATGTTGGCAAATTGAACACCAATAAAAAATAAATTTATTATTAAAAAATAAAAAAATAAAAAGTAACACTTTATGTACATTAAATGTAAATTTAACAAAGTTTTTAAAAAGGTATACAGTCCTGACACATGCTGCAGTGTGGATGCACTTTGAAAACATTTTACTAAATAAGTCAGTCACAAAAGATGTTATATTACATTTGTATGATTCTATGTATAGGAAATGTCCCAAGTGAGCAAATGTATAGAAACAGAGAGTGGGTTCATGTTGCTCAGAGTTGGGAGGAATGAGGCTACTTTGGGTGATGGCTGAAGGCTATAATGTTTTTTAGTGTGTGTATGGTGATAAAATATTTAAAAATTGGTTGTTTTAATATAGGCACAGCTCTTTGATAAAACCATGGAAACCACTGTGCACTCTAGGTGGGTGAATCATATGTGAATTGTATCACAATGCTGTTGCAGAGCTGTTACAAAAAGATAAGAAAGCTAGAGGGATGCCTGGGTGGCTCAGTGGTTGAGTGTCTGCCTCAAGCTCAGGTTGTGATCCCGGAGTCCTGGGATCGAGTCCCACATTCTGCTTCCTGTGGGGATCCTGCTTCTCCCTCTGCTTATGTCTTTGCCTCTCTCTCTGTGTCTCTCATGAATAAATAAAATCTTAAAAAAAGATAAGAAAGCTAGAGTGCCTAGTTTAAAATCTTACAAAGTAGACTTCAGGAAAAGTAGTAGATAGGAGAAGGGAGTTTATACTTTGATTAAAGGATCAGCTTACCAGAAGTCATAACAATCCTGAATGCTGCACCTACCATCACAAATTTAAAATTTGTGAGGGAAAATACTGATAGCAGTGAAAAGAGAAATATGGAAACCCACAAATATGTTTGGAGATATCAACACTATTTCCTCAGTCATTTATGGAACAGGTGCACAAAAGATCAGCAAGGTTATGGAAAACTTGAGCCAACACTGTTGGTGATGGTGACCTAAATGGAACACTTTACTCCACAATAGCAAGTGTACATTCTTTTCAAGCACACATGAAATATTGTGCAAGATAGTCCAAATTCTGAGACATAAACCTAAACCAAGGGAATGAAATTGTTTAGTCTCTGACCATAATAGAATGAAGCTAGAAATCAGTAGCAAAAAGGTATTAGGAAATTCTAAATAATCTGAACTCTCAGAACACACTTTTTTTTTAAGATTTTATTTTCATTTGAGAGAGAGGAGAAATATAGCACAAGCCAAGGGGAGAGGCAGAGGGAGAAGGAGAAGCAGACTCCCTGATGAACTGGGTGCCCGATACGGGGTTCCATGTGGGTATTGATCCCAGGACCTGGAGATCATTACCTGAGCTGGAGGCAGACACTTAACCAACTGAGACACCCTAGAAAATGCACTTCTAAATAAACATGAGTTAAAGTGGAAGTCTCAAATCAGATGCCATCTTGAACTGATTTAATAAAAATGGTACATGTCCAAATTTGTGGGATGCAGCTAAAGCAGTGCTTACAGACAAACAAAGCATTGGGATCCTGGGATTGAGTCTTGTGTCCAAATTCTTCAATGGATTTTGTTTTCTGTAATTTTATTAAACTCCCTTATTAATTTTAGGAGCTTTTATTATTTTCAAAGAAACAATCTTATTTTCCATCAGTCTAATTTCAATTTTGTTTAACAGATTGTGCAGGAAAGCCTCAAGCTGCTCAGTGGTTGCTCCTACCCACTTGGTGGCCTGAGCAGTGAGAGCTGCACGCCAGTCTTCAGTGGTGGGCTGAGTGCTCCAGTCTTCAGTAGGGAACTGCTGAAAAGGCACAGAGGCACCTGCCCACCTACAGAGCAGGTCTGGGACCACAGGTTGAGTAGCAGTGAACTCGGGAGACGGAGCAGTCCATTCACCCTGAAATTCTTTCCTTGGTTAGTTGCTTTATTTTTAAATTTCATCAAGTTTTCTGTATAGATGACCTTGTCATTTGTGAATGAAGTTAGTTTTACTTCTTTTCAAAACTAGAGGCCTTTTACTTTTTTTTTTCTTCTCTGATTGCATGGACTAGCACAAACAGAACAATATTGAATAGAAGTGGTGAGGAATCCTTACTTTGATCCTAATATTTGGGGAGAGCATTCAGTATTTCATCATTAAATACAATGTTAGCTGTAGGTTTTCATCAATCTTCTTTATGAGGTTGAGGAAGTTCCCTTCTATTAGAGTTTTTTTTTTTTTTCATAAATGAATGTTGGAGTTTGTCAAAAGCTTTTTGGATATCTTTTAAGATGATCATGGGACTCTTCATTTTTGTTTCTTAATATGATTAATTACATAGATTGAGTTTTGAATGTTCTAATCCTGCATTCCTAGGAGAAAGTACTTTTCATCAAAGATGCCTTATCTTTTATTTATTTATTTATTTTTTTTTTTAATTTTTATTTATTTATGATAGTCACAGAGAGAGAGAGAGAGAGAGAGAGAGAGAGGCAGAGACACAGGCAGAGGGAGAAGCAGGCTCCATGCACCGGGAGCCCGACGTGGGATTCGATCCGGGGTCTCCAGGATCGCGCCCTGGGCCAAAGGCAGGCGCCAAACCGCTGCGCCACCCAGGGATCCCTAAACGTTTTTTTTTTTTTTTAGTCTTTTTTTTCAATTTTCACTTATTTATGATAGAGAGAGAGAGAGGCAGAGACATAGGCAGAGGGATAAGCAGGCTCCATGCACCGGGATGCCCGATGTGGGATTCGATCCCGGGTCTCCAGGATCACGCCCTGGGCCAAAGGCAGGCGCCAAACCGCTGCGCCACCCAGGGATCCCGCCTTATCTTTTAAAATACATTGTGGCATGTTTTTTCCTAAAATTTGATTATTGAGAGATGCTAATCTATAGATTTCTTGTGATGGTTTTGGTGGCAGAGGGATGCCAGAGGGTGTCCAGATTCACGGAGTAAGTTGGGAAATGTCCCTTCCTCTTTAGATTTGGTAAGAGTTTGGTAGAATTGGTCTGAGTCTCAAATCCTCCTTCCCACCTGGTCATGCAGTGGCATCTACACACCCTGGGTCAGCCAGGGAAGCTTTGATAGATCAGCTGAACACATCTGAGCCATGGAATCCCTACTGGGACCACCCATCCATACTAAACAATCCTTCTCTGACCTTTATGGGCCAGAGCCAGTTTTCATCAAAGCTTGCTACAAGAATAAAAGCCAGCCTGGCCCATACCTGGCTTCTTTGGACATTTTGGAGAAACGTGACCAGAGTCCAGTTAAGAAGCATTGGTCATAATTCTGAGTAGGGGCCCCAGAATCTCTTTCAGCAGGATCCCCAGGTGATTTGTATGCACATTAAAGTTTGAGAAGCAAATAAGTCAATCAGAGAAGGACAAATATTATATGGTCTCATTCATTTGGGGAATATAAATAATAGTGAAAGGGAATAGAGGGGAAGGGAGAAGAAATGGGTAGGAAATATCAGAAATGAGACAGAACATGAAGACTCCTAACTCTGGGAAATGAACTAGGGGTGGTGGAAGGGGAAGAGGGCAGGGGGTGGGGGTGACTGAGTGGCGGGCACTGAGGGGGGCGCTTGACGGGATGAGCACTGGGTGTTATTCTGTATGTTGGCAAATTGAACACCAATAAAAAATAAATTTATTATAAAAAAACATGGGACAGAGTATAGAATAGTCTGAAAAGGAAGAGATAGAAATATGAATATTAAGGCTTTTCACTTGAAAACAGTGTCTGGACTTAAAGGTATTGGCATATCCCAACAACCTGTACAGTTCTAGAGTGTGATAGTTTAGGGGTGAATACAATTTGAACTCATTCATGTTTAGATTGCTATTTTGAAGATCATCACTCTGGCTTTGGTGGAACTATGGTGATTGGCGGCAGAAGGAATCACATGTCAAATATCTTAAATAAAAATTTATTGACTAAATAATTTTGCCTATACTATACGTAATTAAAAAAAACTTTACACTTTTAGTAAAAAAAAAGTCTGGAAATCACTTCCTGTAGCAGAGGACAAAGGCCAGACCCTTCGGGTTTTGGCTAATTCTATACACAGTCTACCCCTTGGCTTCTACTCAGGACTCTCATAAAAAAACATGTTTGTGTGGATATCTACACGTAGTACAACATTTACAGGACAATTGGCAACAGATAGCTGTGAGTAGGCCTAACATATGGAATAAGCAGTGTGGGGTAGGGACAGATTTAAAGAAACAGCTATTCCGGGAACCCTGGGTGGCGCAGTGGGTTTAGCGCCTGCCTTTGGCCTTTGCCTTTTGCCTTTGGAGATCCAGGATCGAATCCCACGTCGGGCTCCCGGTGCATGGAGCCTGCTTCTTCCTCTGCCTATGTCTCTGCCTCTCTCCCTCTCTCTCTCTCTCTCTCTCTCTGTGACTATCATAAATAAATAAAAAAATAAAGTTTTAAAAAAATAAAGAAACAGCTATTCCATCCACTGTTGCTACATACATTTTCATAATTTTGTACTAACTGAATTACTCAATTCCCTTTTTGGTCTACAGACCTATGTTCGGGGGAGGCCAATTCTTCTGTACTCATATCCTAGTTGCCACATCAGGCAAAATAGCCATATGGATGACAACCCATTCTTAACACACAAATGTACACACATGGTTACTCAGACATATGTGCAAATGCATGTATGTTCACTTACAGACTTAAACATACTGAAATATGTACTGAAATAAGTCCTTACATGCACACTCACCACATGCAGATGTTCACATTCTGAGACACGGTGCACACACCCACACAGATGACACACAGATGACACCCACAGATGTCCTTCTCACATTCCCACAGTCACCAGGAAGATATGTATCTCAGTAACATGTTCATAGATTCTGTGGATGGTTCCTTATCTAGTAGTAGTTGGCTTCAGAACAATTAGAGTTGATGCATGATGGCTGGGTAGGAGAACTCCATGAGGGGAATGGTAGATATTTGGATTGCTTATTTGCTCAAGGAGAGCCTGCTGTACCCTAGCTTGGGACTCCAGACTGGCTCAAGGCAGCATGAAACAGGAAACTCAAAACTCTATTACAGTGTATTTTTGGATATTTATGTTCTGGAAACTGTTAGTATCAAGATAGAGCCAGAGGAAGGGGAGCAGCAGCCTTACAAGGGTGATAGTGGACTTGGGGAGACAAAATGGTTGTGGGTAATGAAATCTGAGGGGGAGGGTAGTGGTTTTGGGTAGACTTCAAGGCCCAGAGGAAATTAGTAGATGTAGGGGTGTGAATGGGGGCATAGGGTGGTGATGGCATCCAATTTTGAAGGGTGGTATTTTGAGGGAGGTGTAAAGAGGATATGGAATTAGGCTGAGGTCACTGGAATTGGGACAAATATACATCCAGAGGGAGGCAGAGGCAGTGGAAGTCAGGAGTGTTTGGCTGAGGTCTTGGTAATGGAATGTGGCAGAGAATTGACGGAAGGAAGGAATCCCAAGTGGGTGAGAGGTGGAGGTGGGGCATATATGTAGAATGGTTCAGTCAGTGGAGGTGGGAGGGGCAAATGCATCTTAGGGAGTTGAAGGGTAATCAAATAGGTTCTTACAGATGGGAAAGATCTAAAGATTTGTAGGATGAAGATCTCAAGGGCAATAAAGGTGAAGAGGGACCAGTATGGAGATTCAGAGGATGGAGGTATGGGGCCTATTGGGCTTCAGTGATTTTATTCCTTCACTCAGTATCATCATTTACATTGAGGCACACATTACTCATGGATCATGTTTACTTTGAGCCCATGAAGCAAAATTCTTACTCATATAAATTGCTCCTACAAAACTTTTAGCCTACAGTGGGACCACAGGCAGAAAGTTGAGTGATCAGCACTCCATCCCTATCCCATTCCTGTGTGAAATTCAGGTGGAGGGTATGGCTGGGGTGGGTCTGGTAGGAGAGCTTGTTCAATAGGACTAGGTACTCAGTGTTGGCAACAAGTGGCAGGCCTCACCATTCCCAATACTTAGATTTTCAAGAACTGTTATTGTCCAAAAGTGATGAAGTTGTTGTTCTTTAGTGGAATATTTCTGAAATGTCATACATGCTGTCTATAGGGATTAAACAAAACAGAATTGAAGAATGGTAAGTAATGTTTGTTCCTTAGGACGTCTGAGTGGCTTAGTGGTTAAGCGTCTGCCTTCAGCTCAGCACATGATCCTGGAGTCCTGGGATCGAGCCCCACATTGGGCTCTCTACATGGAGCCTGCTTCTCCCTTTGCCTATGTCTCTTCCTCTTTCTCTCTCTCTGTCTCTCATGAATAAATAAATAAAATCTTTTAAAAATGTTTTTTCTTGTGTATGATCATTCCAAATGGTAATAAGTAGTGATATTTTTGTGGATATTATTACAATTAAGGCTATTTTTACCTTTGTTTTACTGAGGTAGCAGTTTCCTGGTGTTATCTGTTGGTTGTATTTACCTTACATGACTAAAGGGACTTTGGAGATGAAATTAATGTTACTCATCATCTGACTTTAAAATCAAGAGATTATCCTGGATTGTCTGGGTGAATGGACTATAATCATATGGCCCTGAAAGCTGATTCAACTAGGTGTAACAGAAGAGGAAGAGATTGGAAACTGGGAGGGGGATTCAATGTGCTGATGCTGGCTGTGAAGTTGGAGGAGTCTTCTTGGAGACTGTTCATGGAAAGGACCTCTGCCAACAATGGATATCAGCCTGGAGGAATTCTCCCCCAGAGGCTCCAGGTAAGAGCTCAGGAGAGCTAGCATCTCGATTTGGCACTATTCACCTCTACTGACCTGTGAGAAAATAAATGAATGGTGTTTCATGGAAATTTGGTCCGGCAATAACAGAAACCTAATATGGCCATACTTTATTTTATTGCACTTTGCCATATGGCACTTACAGATACTGGTTTTTATTTTTTTTAAGATTTTTATTTATCCATTCATCAGAGACACAGAAAGAGGCAGAAACACAGGGAGAGGGAGAAGCAGGCTCTATGCAGGGAGCCCAATGCAAGACTTGATCCCTGGTCTCCAGGGTCATGCTCTGGACTGAAGGCGGTGCTAAACCACTGGGCTGCCCCAGAGATGCTGTTTTTTACAAACAGAAGGTCTGTGGCAACCCTGCCTGGAGCAAGTCTATCAGTGCCAGTTTCCCAACAGCATTTGTTCACTTCCTGTCTCTGTTTCACATTTTGGTAATTGCTACAATAGTTCAAATTTTTCCATTGTTACTATGTTTTTTATAGTGATCTGTGATCAGTGATCTTTGATGTTATGATTGTAATTGCGTTGGGGGCACTGGAACCATGTAAGACCACAAACTTAATTGAGAAATGTCTTGTTCAGACTGCAGATGTGGTGGAAATAGCAAGAGAACCTGCATTAGAAGTGGAACATGAAGATGAGTCTGGATTGCTGCAGGTTCATGATCAAACTTGAACAGATGAGTAGTTGCTTCTGGAGGAGCAAAGAGAGTGGTTTCCTGAGATGGAATCTCCTGCTGGTGAAGATGCTGTGAGGGTTGTAGAAATGACAACAAAGGATTCAGAATATTACATAGTCCTAATCGGTAATGCAGCGGCAGGGCTAGAGGAAATGGACTCCAGTTAAAGCAGTTCTGCTATGACTAAAATGCTATAAATCAGCATCATGTGCTACAGAGAAATCATTCCTGAAAAGATATGTCAATTAGTGTGGGAAACTTCATTGTTGTCTTATGTTAGGAAACTGCTATATCCATGCCAAGCTTCAGTAATACCACCCTGACCAGTCATTCAGCAGCCCTTAACATGGAAGCATGACCCCCCCACCAACCAAAAAGGTTTTCACTTGCTGAAAGCACAGATAATGGTTAGCATTTTTTTTGTAATAAAGTATTTTTAAATCGTTATACACATTGTTTTTTTAGGCATAGTGGTATTGCACACTGAATAGACTCCAGTATTAGGTAAACATAACTGTTAAGTGCACTGGGAAACAAAAAAAATGCATTTGGCCTCCTTTATTATGTTAGCTGCTTTATTGGGGTGGTCTTGAACTAAACCTGAATATCTCTGAGGTGTGCCTGTACACATAAATATGCACTTAATAATTCACAACAAAATAAGTAAATTTTTAATTTATTAATTCATATCTGATACCATTTTGATCTCCAAGTGTAACAGTTTTCTGGATGGGTTTATTCTTCTTCTCATGCAGCATTATAGCATATCTGATATTATAAAAGAAATGGCATAAAATTGGGACGCCTAGGTGGCTCAGTAGTTGAGTGTCTGCCTTTGGCTCCGGTCATGATCCTGGGGTCCTGGGATCGAGTCCCACATCAGGCTTCCTGTGGGGAGCTACTTCTCCCTCTGCCTATGTCTCTGCTTCTCTCTCTCTCTCTGTGTCTCTCATGAATAAATAAATACATCTTTTAAAAAGTGGCATAAAATTAAATATTTACACACACCTTTAACATATTCTGTTTTGGTTCAATGTTTACATAAATATATTATACTGGACTTATTTTCCAATCAGATAACTTTCCTGAGAATCAGTGATCTGGAAGGAGATGTATTTATGCATTAGAAATATGTCTGCCATATGCTTTTAAACATAATTCAATAATATTAATGAGTTATCTTTATCAAAACACTCCTTATTTATACATGTAAAGAGTTTAATGAGAAAAAATTCTTTATATTGATTATCTGGGTAGGGTTGTAAGAGCTGTAACTTCCTCTGTAAATTTTTGGAGTAGTGTACAACATTTCTATAATATTAGGAAAAATAAAGATATTTCCAAACTAAAAGAAAAAATTGAATATTGGCTATCCCACACATCAAGAGATGTGGAGAGTTGGTCAAGTTGCTTTATGCCCATATGGATTATCTTGGTGGTTCTGGATATGGATTCACTTCACCACAACTGCTGGTTTTCACCGTGGCTGTGCACTTGATAAGTCATCCTTTTAAATGGCTGTACCATGTAATATCTGAGCACCTGCATGCCCACATGTTTCCACTTGTCATTCAATGCTCACTTCATTTCAGGGACTATCCCTATACAGATTCCAGAGTAATACAATGATGTCATTTTGTCTGTTTTCAGAAATTGAGGATCCAGTCATGTCAGGGATTGATTTTATTATCTTCTTTCCTTAGTTTCTTTAATCTAGATCAGTTACTTCTCTTGCTTTTTCCTTTATCTTCAGTGATAGGGAAAGTTTTGAAGACTGCTGCCATTGTTTTGCAGGATGTCCCTTGGTGTGGATTTCTCTGATTGTGTCTGTCATCCTGTGTCTCAGGCATCACAAATGAGCAGAACTTCAGTCCTGAGTGTATCAGCTCAGAGGCAAAGGTTATGAGGAAATGTCAGTGCACTAGATATGTGGATGAGCTTCTTCAAGGGAAAAGCAGGAGATGTGGTTTGATTGTTGCAGTGAGCTGGGGAGAGAAGGTGTGCCCATCCACTTCCAGGCTCCCAGAGGAGCCCAGGCAGCTCTTAGAGGCAAGCTGATCAAAAGCCTATTAGCGTGGAATGTTGTAAAGAATCTCTTTCAGGCATATGCCAGGTGATTTCCAGGCTCATTATTTGAGAAGTGGTGTGCAGCTGAGTGGTCCTCCCTACTGGTTTCATGTTTATTATCACCTTGGGGAGGGGATTTCTGAAAAATCATTTTCAGATCTCTATATGTGCACTCCTAATGCTTCCGTGCTTGTAATAAATGTTGGATGAATGTCTAGAAATCATGTGATCCTGTGCAGAAACAGTATGTCTGGTTGCATTTGCTGGAGCAGAAATGTTTTCTATAACTCTGGGTTATGAAGTGCTTAATAGATTAAATAACTGTGTCTCCGTTAGTTATGTAGAGAGTTTTTCCATTAATGGAGGGAAGAAGCATTTAAGAAAAATATAACCAATTTTAGGGGGTATTAGTTGCTGGGGTGTCATAAGAAGGCCATGGACTGAGTGTCTGAAGCAACAAAAATTCCGTTTGGCAGTTCTGGAGGCTACAGCCTCAGATCAAGGTGTCCTCAGGGTGTGGACCTTTCAGATTGTCCCTGGGGAGAGTCTGCTCCAGGCCAGTCTCCCGGCTTTGTCTCCTAACCTTATGGCAGCATAACTTGTCTTTATAGGGTGTTTTCCCTGTATCAATGTCTTCCTCCAAATTTCCCCTTTCTGTAAGGACACCAGTAATGTTGGATTAGGAGTCACTGTGCTCCATATGACTTCAGCTTAACTAATTCCATCTGCAATGGCCCTATTTCCTAAGAAGAGCATATTCTGAGATGTTAAGATGTGAGCATAATGATTTTGATGGAATTCACTGGAACACATAATAGAAGGGTTGATGCCATAAAAGGCATATTTGCAAAATGTGGTTTTTCCAGATAATGAGAAAGACCTGGACCAGGATAGCAAAGGGAAAATGTCTTTCTGAGATAAATAGTGAGTTCCAGGTGAGACTCTGTGTCCTTCCTTCCTCCTTGAGAGGCCATGGGTTTAGACCTTGAAAACTTTTCCTTCTCTCAGCTCTATTACCCTGGCTCTTTACCGTGGGCTCTTTGGCTCACTCACATCCACTCTCTTCTTCAGGGCTCTCTGTCCTGTGCCTATGGTTCCTGCCCCTGCTTCTCTTTCCCCTAGGCTTTGTGTCCTTGACCCACATGCCAAGAATGTCTTAAGAGGTGCTCATTAGAAACTTGTAGTTATTCTTGGTAATTGGCAACTAAGAAAAAAGTTTTCAAAAATATTCTCAGCTCCCAAGCCTGTCAGTGCCAATGCTGCTTTAGGTGAAATGATAATTGAAGTTGTGAGGGGAAGGGAGCTCCCAGAGTCATAAACACACATCTCAGGGCCCAGCTGCCCCTCTTGCACACATACTGCTTGCTCTACCCATCCACTGAGCCCACCATGTGTGCAGCAGGACAAAGTTGGTGGATTTTTAAAAATTTCTGGGAGGTAGAATTTGTAAAGGAAGGAGTGGTATCAGAAGTCCAGATAAGGGAACATATTGGATAAAGGAGGATTTCTATGTATGAATCTGGTTCAGTGCCAAAGGCTGGCATGAAGGTGGAATACATCCTGAGGCAGGAGCTGAGCTAGGAAAGAGAGATGGTGGTCCTAGACCTATGGCCATCCCTTATAGCTCCTAAGGCGATGTAGTATCATCCTCACTGACAATGATTGCTGTGGTTTGAACCAAGTGGGTTGTGAAAACTGATTTTTTAAAGTTTTAATTTTAAGTCCAGTTAGTTTAACATACAGTGTTAGATTATTTTCAGGTGTGCAATATAATAATTCAACATTTTCTGCAAATAAATATAATCATTAATTTGCTTAAGGACTGTAATTCTGGAGTCCGGCTGCTGTTCAGACTCTGTTCCAGGAGCAATAGACATTTTCTGATCTCTACATGTGCATTCATAACACCTCCATGATTATAATAAATATTGGATGAATGTATAGAAATAATCTTATCCTGTGCAAAAACAGTGTGTCTGGTCACAGTTCCTGGAGCAGAAATGTTTTCTAAACTCTGGGTTATGAAGTGCTTAATAGATTAAATAATTGTGTCTCGGTTGTGGAGAGACTTTTCCCATTAACGGAGGGAGGAAGCATTTAAGGAAAATATAACTTAGTGTCACACATGATTTTTAATCTCAAATGTATCTTGTGATACATGTGCTGATATTAAACATACTACTCCAAAACCTATGTCACTTGTACAAGAGATAAGGATTTTGCTTTAGCATTCCATTTTGCATGTCTTGTAGTTCAGTATCTTTCACAAGTCTTGCTTTACAGGTACTAAATTTATTTAAGCAGATATTAATAAGTAGATATGTATATGATCTGAATGTAGTCATAATTTTGTGTGGATGTTACAGGACTTAAACCATCAGCGGTGCTTTTTATCCTGAGTTCCTATGTCTTGCACATTTGTTCCTGGAATAAAAGTCAATGATTCTTTCTTCGCCATCCTCGTATTGAGCCATTCTTGAATTCACTGAATCCAGCTTGTCATGGGGCAGGTTCCTTCAGCTTTGTAGTACTGCAATCAGTGCATCTACACTTTATTACGATATCTAAAGCTGTATTCAAGTTCCTATTTGGCTATAGAAACAGTCTTCATAAATAAGTGAGAACTCATCATTAAAAATTGTAAATATGCCAGCAATCTAACTTGAAATGACAAGGTACAAACCTAAACTTAAATCGATAGCTGGTTTATTTCAAGAAACACACCTCACTAGCATTTTTGTATATTATGGATTAAATGCACTAGTTTGTAACCATTCTGGCCAGATTCGAATTGCCACTTTGCCCCTAATTAGTGAATGAATTCAAAGTACTTCACCTCTGTGTGCTTGTGTTTTCACCTTTATAAAGAATGCAATAGTCACTGCCTCATGTATTTGAGAGAAATAAGTTACCACATGGGTGGCCATTATACCAGTGAGTTACACATTACAAGTATTTGGTAATATTTGTGTTTGCAACAATTTGAAGGCCTTAAATGACAGAAGTGCTGTAAGTATTATTTCAAAGTAGGAAGTGTCAATAAGTGGAGAATATCGGAGTTCAGCTGACATGATTCATGTTGCCCCTTCCTCATATTCCCACACGGGATCCTCTTACCCAGAAGACAAATACTAATCACTGAGACCTGCCAGGACGGCCACCAAGGATCTGGCAGTAGGAGTGATCTTAATACAGACTGTGGTTGGAATCCTGGGGAACTCCCTATCAAAATACATGGACTTTCTTCAGAGAGTTAGAACAAATTATTTTAAGATTTGTGTGGAATCAGAAAAGACCCTGAATAGCCAGGGGAATTTTAAAAAAGAAAACCATAGCTGGGGGCATCACAATGCCAGATTTCAGGTTGTACTACAAAGCTGTGGTCATCAAGACAGTGTGGTACTGGCACAAAAACAGACACATAGATCAATGGAACAGAACAGAGAATCCAGAAGTGGACGCTCAACTTTATGGTCAACTAATATTCGATAAAAGAGGAAAGACTATCCATTGGAAGAAAGACAGTCTCTTCAATAAATGGTGCTGGGAAAATTGGACATCCACATGCAGAAGAATGAAACTAGACCACTCTCACCATACACAAAGATAAACTCAAAATGGATGAAAGATCTAACTGTGAGACAAGATTCCATCAAAAGCCTAGAGGAGAACACAGGCAACACCCCCCCCCCCCTTTTTTTTACAGTATGTCCTACTTATTTTATTTTTTTAAATAATAAATTTATTTTTTATTGGTGTTCAATTTGCCAACATACAGAATAACACCCAGTGCTCATCCCGTCAAGAGGCAACTCCCTTTTTTATCTCTTCTTAACCATTATCTCTTCCTTTATTTCACTGGGTGTAGGCCAAAGTCCACAGATTTCATTGTTAAGAATCTGATTGTAGCCAACATTTTGGTCCTGTTCTCATTTGGAATACACAATGCAATGCCATTTTGGGGGTTATATCATATCCTCAGTGATTTTGGATGCAAATTTTTTCTCTATATTCGTGGGGTAGGCAGGGGAGTGTCCATTGGCACCACCCACCTCTTGAGTGTCTTCCAGGTCATCATCATCAGCCCCAGGAACTCCAGGTGGGCAGTGCTTAAAGAGAAAGCTTTCAAGTTCATTGTCCCTTCCATAGTCCTGTTCTGGGTCCTGCAGATACTTGTAAATATTGTGATTCCTATGTTTTTGACTATCACTTTGAACAACAAAAATATCACAAGTAGAAAAAGTTTTGGATACTGTTCAAGTGTTCGTGACAAAACCAGAAACCCATTGCATGTAGCATTGTTGTCATTCCCTGATGTCCTGTTTTTGGGGCTCATGCTCTCTGCCAGCAGCTCCATGGTCTTCATTCTGTACAGGCACAGGCAGAGTGTTCAACACATTCTCAGGAGCAGTGTTTCCTCCACATCATCACCTGAATCTACAGCCACCAAAACCATCCTTCTCCTGGTGAGCACCTTTGTCTATTTTAAAACTCTGTCCTCTTTCAGATTGTTTTGAGTCTGTTTGATAATCTCAACTGGTACATAATGAACACCAGTTTAGTGATCAGTCTGTGTTTCCCAACTGTCAGCCCCTTTTTGCTCATGAGTCGTGACCCCAGGATATCCCTGGTCTGCTTTGTCTGGATAACGAATATAAAATCCCCTCATCTTATAAGAAATATTTAAATTGAGAAATTCCCATATATTTCCCAATCTTGTTAATTCATTCATAAATGATGAGACCCAAACAGAACATCTTGAACATCTTCATTGTTAACAATGAGTTATAATAGTGATTGTAATGTCTCATTTATATAATTTTTTTTAAAGACTCATGTGATTGAAGTCATGCTAACGGTCAGTGGAAGAGTGCAGAAATAATTCAATTATAAACTCCAGGTCCTGAAGCAATCTGGATATTACAGAGAAGTCTTTGAGTGTGTGACATAAATTTGCACACTAAAATGCGCAGAAGTGAAGTAGGCATGGAATCATAGAAAAAGGAGGACGATAATGGATTGGCATGGGGCAGGTCATCACTGAAACTGAAGAGCATTCTGCTGGAGGGGAAATTTAGACAATGAATAGAGGTTTGGGGAGCCAGTTAAAATTTTTCCTTTTCATACTAGAGTGGTGGTAGTCACTCATGTGAAGTATTTATTGTTTTATGGGAGCTTGGGAGATAAGCACATGCAAACACTTTCAGATAGACATGGGCAGATTGAGCTGGAATAGGTGGTGGAGAGCACAAATTACATTTTAGCTGATTCTTAAACCAGATCAGGTGGTGGTAATAATTTAAATGACATGAATTCCATAGAATTGGCATCTGTAGAAGGCAGATTTTTCTCTCTTTTCTGAAGGTGATTTGGGCCTGTTGGCAAGAAAGAGGTTTGGTGGTAAACACTCCTGTCTCTGAGGTGATGAGATTAGTTTATGGTGGAGACTTCCATTGAATGTGGAGCTGTGAAGTGAGAGCCATTTGAAAGACGAAGAAATACATTGTTTATGTGGAGTTTGTAGCTCCTTGATTTTCAATTATCCTCAATTTTAGAAAGGATTTATAATTTTGTTTTACTTATTTAATTGAGACAGAGAGTGTGCATGCATGTGATTACGGAGGGGTGGAAGGGTGGGTAGGTATAGGAAGAAAGAACATGAGGCCGACTCTGCACTGAGTGTGGGGCCTAACTGTAGGGCTCCGTGCTCCATATCACAACCACCAGGTCATGACTTGAGCCAAATCCAAGAATCAGAAGCTCAATGGACTGAGCCTAGGCAACCCTCGGGGAGATTTTTACATAATATAAATATACTTATAGATTATATATATAACTCTGCATCACAAAATGGAACCCATATTTGTGTCTCACATATGGCACTTAATATATATCACAAATTAGATCACAATGAAAGAAGACAGAAAAAATAGATATTGACACACTCATACATACAGTTCTGCATGTAGGGTCTATTGTGTGTGATCTCTGTAGGAATATACACATACAGATGTAGATTTAATCATTTTTGTTATCCACTAATCAATGCATTAGAGCTTTGTCCATTAGGGAAAATTATCAATGGTACCAGTTACAGTAATGACCAAATCAAGGCAAATGGGATCTGACGCATATATTGCCCTGTTCTGTGTTTGATTGTTAAAGTTCTAGGAAATTATTTTCATTTTCCTACTTTAATTCTATTATTTTGACATATCTCTAGAAATAACAGTGAATATAGGAAAATATGCTTGAAATTAAAGAGGGGTAATTGGAGTGAAGATGACAGTGCTAGCTGATATTCCAGAGGTAAAGGGTTGTCCTCCACCCCTCTGGAAATCCTGTTCTTTCTGAGTTAGTGGTATTATGCTTACTATTCCTGCTGGAACTCCTCATATTTCTGTAGAAAGCTCTCCTGCTGCCATCTCCAACAGCCCATGTAGTAGTGGATGTGGTGATGCCTTTCTTTTACTTTGGAAATGAAGGAATTCGACTATTTTTTTGGTATAAATGGAAACCTCTGCCATTGAAAGATGCCAGTTGGTAGTGTGGGTTTGACCTTCCGATCTGCCCCATGTCCTCCTATTGCCTGCTGCTGCAGACCTCTGTGCTCTTCTTGGAAGCCATCCTGAACAGCATGTTGCTCTTTTGTGGTCTAGAGCTGCTGCTTGAGGTGCTCACCTTGGCTGTTTTCTCCAGAATGGACAGGATTTGCAGTACAGAAATTTCAGCCAGCTTCGCTCATGGGCTGACATCACAGATACTTCTGGTCTTTAGCCACACCAGTGAGAATTTGTGGGTCAGATTGTCCTGGGAAAGGCCACAGCTGTTCTTCAGTGCGGACGTTTGTGTAACACACTGAGCACAAACCATTGGGCATCTTCTAACGCAGGACCAAAAGTCTAAGAGACTCTTCTACACTCCAGTGTCAGGAGGGGCAAGGCTGTTCCATTCTCGCCCTTCTCAGAAGTAGGTTCCTGCTGCCCTCCAGTTCTCCTTGATCCTCCTGGCCAGAGCATCTTGTGTGGGCCGGTAGGCTCCTTGGGCTACAGGCAGGGCCAGAGCCATGTATTCCCGATATGTGCTGTGCTACACCTGTCATAAGAGTACAGAGATCCTGAGGGTGGTCTGCTTCCAGGATGATGCAAAATCCTCTCACCTCATTCTTCAGAGATGAATGCCAGAACTTCTTCTTGTAGTTCATGGTGTTATTTTCCTACTCTTATTATGAAAGAAACATTTATTTTTTTAATTTATTTTTATTGGTGTTCAATTTACCAACATACAGAATAACACCCAGTGCTCAATAATAAATGTGTTTTTTGTCAAAAAATAAAGGAGTAATTAGTCTATTTACAGTTAATATAATTCACATATTTATGTATCAGTGGGGTTCCTCTTTTTATATATGTAAACCACTGTGAATTTTTTAAAAGATTTATTTATTTATTCATGAGAGACAGAGAGAGCGAGGCAGAGACACAGGCAGAGAGAGAAGCAGGCTCCTCGCAGGGAGTCTGATGCGGGACTCGATTCCAGATCCCGGGATCATGCCCTGAGACAAAGGCAGACGCTCAACTGCTGAGCCACCCAGGCATTCCACCACTGTGAATTTTTATTTATTTTTATTTTTTATTTTTAAAAATATTTTATTTATTCATGAGAGACAGAGAGAGAGAGACAGAGAGACAGAGAGAGAGAGAGAGAGTCAAAGACACAGGCAGAGGGAGAAGCAGGCTCCATGCAGGGAACCTGACGTGGGACTTGATCCTGGGTCTCCAGGATCACATCCTGGGCTGAAGGCGGCGCTAAACCGCTGAGCCACCCGGGCTGCCCCACTGTGAATTTTTAAATAGAATTTTACATTATGGCTCCATATAATACTTGAGCTCTCTTTTTAAGTTGTATCCATATTTCTTAGTTTTACCCAGAAATTTCAATATACTCTTAAAAAACTAATCACAGTGTCATTTCATTATGTACTATGAAAATCTATCTTTCTAAATAGGACAATAATAATCCATTTACCATGTTCCATCTATTTGATGAGATGTACTTTAAACATTCAGTGGTCATAAGTGTGTAGCTTATCAACAATTTACATACTGAAAACCTTTCTGTACTTGGCACTTACTTCACTGAATAGAATATTGTCAGACCCCCAGAAACCCTTTGGGCTCCTACCTCTGATGGTCATCAGAGCTCTGACATGAGACAGCATAGGTCACATTAACATGTTTTGCATTTGGTATAAAGGAATAGAGCTTGAATTCTTTCGTATTTTCCTTTTACCTTTCCTTCTGGTGTTTGTGAATGCAGTGCTGCATGCTGTTATTGATCATTCATTGGCATTGCTGCATAGGTTTCCGTTGTGTGTATATAAAACTATTTATTTGATTATTCCCCTGTTAATTAGCATATGGATGGTTTTCACTTTGGAACTATTAGAAATTGTGCCGGTATATAAACTTAGCTCATGCTTTGTTGGCACACATACACATTTCTTTTATTTATTTATTTTTATTTTTTTTATTGGAGTTCGATTTGCCAACATATAGCACAACGCCCAGTGCTCATCCCGTCAAGTGCCCCCCTCAGTGTCCCTCACCCAGTCACCCCATCCCCTCACCCACCTCCCCTTCCACTATCCCTTGTTCTTTTCCCAGAGTTAGGTGTCTCTCATGTTCTGTCTCCCTCTCTGATATTTCCCACTCATTTTCTCTCCTTTCTCCTTTTATCGCTTTCACTATTTTTTATATTCCCCAAATGAATGAGACCATATGTTTGTCCTTCTTCGATTGACTTATTTCACTCGCATAATATCCTCCAGTTCCATCCACTTTGAAGCAAATGGTGGATATTCGTCGTTTCTAATGGCTGAGTAATATTCCATTGTATACATAAACCACATCTTTATCCATTCATCTTTCGATGGACACGGAGGCTCCTTCCACAGTTTGGCTAGTGTGGACATTGCTGCTAGAAACATCGGGGTGCAGATGTTCCGGCCTTTCACTGCATCTGTATCTTTGGGGTAAATCCCCAGCAGTGCGGGGATCCCTGAGTGGCTCAGCGGTTTAGCGCCTGCCTTTGGCCCTGGGTGCGATCCTGGAGTCCCGGGATCGAGTCCCACATCGGGCTCCCGGCATGGAGCCTGCTTCTCCCTCCTCCTGTGTCTCTGCCTCTCTCTCTCTCTCTCTCTCTCTCTCTCTCTCTATGTCTATCATAAAATAAGTAAATAAATCTTAAAAAAAAAAAAACCCAGCAGTGCAATTGCTGGGTCCTAGGGAAGTTCTATTTTTAACTCTTTGAGGACCCTCCACACAGTTTTCCAGAACGGCTGTAGTAGTTCACATTCCCACCAACAGTGAAAGAGGGTTCCCCTTTCTCCACATCCTCTCTAACATTTGTTGTTTCCTGTCTTGTTGCTAGAACTCATACAGCAATTCGGCAGTGTGGCAGGATACAAAATCAATGCCCAGAAATCAGTGGCATTTATATACACTAACAATGAAATTGAAGAAAGAGAAATTAAGGAGTCAATCCCATTTACAATTGCATCTAAAAGCATAAGATACCCAAGAATAAACCTAACCAAAGAGGTAAAGGATAAAGGGTATAGACCCTAAGAACTACAGAACACTTCTGAAAGAAATTGAGGAAGACATTTCTTTTCTTTTCTTTTTTTCTTTTCTTTTCTTTTCTTTTTTTTTCTTTTCTTTTCTTCTTTTTTTTTTTTAAAGATTTTATTTATTCATTCGAGACACAGAGAGGCAGAGACCTAGGCAGTGGGAGAAGCAGGTTTCTTTTTGGGGAGCCTGATGTGGGGCTTGATCCCAGGATCCCGGGATCATGACCTGAGCCAAAGGCAGATGCTCAACCACTGAGCCACCCAGGTGCCCCCACATATAAATTCCTGTTGGAATTGGGTGTTAGATTTCCATCTTAGCAGTTTAAGGAGATGGTGCCCAGGGGGTTGGAAAATGTTTGTAGGAAGTTTCATGCCCTCCAGCAGGGTAGGAGATTATCTGTTTGTGCACATCCTTGTCAACAGTTGTCATTTATTTTCCAATATCTTTTTGACTTCTGGTTGGTATGGGATGGTATCAAGTAGTGATTTTATTTTCATTTCTTTGATTAACATGGAAGTTGAACCTCCTTTCACATATTTGTTAGACATTGGGCAACCTCTTTTTGAAGTATGTGTTAGTTCATTTTATCCATTTTTAAAAAGATTTTATTTATTCATGAGAGAGAGAGAGAGAGAGACAGAGACAGAGACAGAGACACACATAGGGAGAAGCAGGCTCCATGCAGGGAATTCGATGCTGGACTCCATCCCGGGACTCCAGGATCACACCCTGGGCCAAAGGCAGGTGCTAAACCACTGAGCCACCGAGGGATCCCCAGGCGGCACTAAACCGCTGAGCCATCCGGGCTGCCCCATTTTTAAAAAGATCTTATATATTTATTTATTTGAGAGACACAGAAAGAGAGAGAGATAGAGAGCACACATTAGTGGAAAGAGGAGCAGAGGGAGAGGAGAGGCAGACTCCCTACTAAGTAGGCAGGCCAACATGGGTCTCCATCTCAGAACCCTGGGATCATAACCCAAGCCTAAGGCAGACACTGAACCCCCAGGCACCTTGTCTTTATTGATTTGTATGAATTCTGTATATGTGTTGGACATGTTTCCTTTATTAGTATCTCTTGTATCCTCTTTCTGTGTCTGTCTTAAACGTGTGTGTGTTCAGATGAGGAGAAAGTGTTAATGTGCATAGAAGTATTTCTCCCTTTCCAGATAATGTTTATTATTCTTTCTTTTTTTTTTTAATGTAACATCAAGATTTTATTGTCTGCATAACAAAATTTGACGCTTAGAACTGGATCACTTGGCCCCTTCTCTTATCTCCTCCCAGGTCAAATTGCTTGCATCTCTTAATAGCTAGCATTCTCTTAGATCTGCAGTTGGGCTCAACACATTCAAGCCTCAGCACAATCTTCTTTGTAGTTTTAGCCTTTTTCCAGAAAATCGGCTTAGTCTGCCCACCATAGCCCCTCTGCTTCCTGTCATAACGCCGCTTTCCTTGGGCATAAAGAGAATCTTTGCCTTTCTTGTACTGTGTCACTTTGTGGGGTTGGTGCTTGCCACACTTCTTGCAGAAAGTCCGGTGGGTTTTAGGAACATTCATCTTTGCAAGAGTGCTATCGGCATGGAAAGCATGTTAATTATTCTTTCAAGAGATACTCTCCTAAAAAAAAAAAAAAAAAAAAAAAGAGATACTCTCCTATAGTAAGACTATGGCGATATTCTCCTTCATTGTTTTTTAACCTTTATATAGCTTTAAAATTTAGACTGTCAATGCATCCAGAATTGATTTGTTGCGTGTGTGGATGGTGAAATCCATATCTTTCTTTTTTTTTTTTTAAGATTTTACTTATTTATTCATGAGAGACACACAGAGAGAGAAAAAGAGAGGCAGAGACAGAGGCAGAGGGAGAAGCAGGCTTCATGCAGGGAGCCCAATGTGGGACTTGATCCTGGAACTCCAGGATCACACCCTGAGCTGAAGGCAGACGCTTAACCACTAAGCCACCCAGGCATCCCCCATATCTTTCTGATAAGATAAAAAATTTCTCTCCATTTAGAATACATGGTATTATGTGTGGAAGGAAAGGCAAGAAATGTGAACAGGAAGTTCTTGCTGCCTGTATGTGTGAATAATACTGTCTTTTGTTTTCGTCTCTGGAGTTTCATGTCTTCTCCCAGCATCCATGCAACCGGCAGACTAACTTACTGGTTTGCAAATGGGTAACATTTTACAGCCTTTACATTTCTTGACAATTTTGGCATTGAAGATGGGTTAGAGATTGATCTGTACAACCTCTAGCCTTTGTGAGTTGCCATGGTAGCAGAGGGAATTTATGTTGGTGTGGTCCTTGGGTCCCCTCTCAGTCTGTGTGGAGCAGTATAAGAGGGGGGCACTTGATGGGATGAGCACTGGGTGTTATTCTATATGTTGGCAAATTGAACACCAATAAAAAATAAATTTGTATATAAAAAAAAAGAAAATTCCAGTCTGTCTAGTTTTTACCTGAGTTCATATCTCACAGTTTTGGAGTATGAAAATCTGAGATTAGGGTACCACTGTGGCTTTGAGGGCCTTCATGTGGGTTGCAGCCTTCTGGTATCTTCACAAAATGAACGGTCAAAAGAGCTCTCTGGCCTCTTTTTATTTTTATTTTTATTTTTTTAAAAGTTTTTATTTATTTATTCATAGACACACAGAGAAAGAGGCAGAGACACAGACAGAGGGAGAAGCAGTCTCCATGCAGAGAGCCCGATGTGGGACTCAATCCCAGGTCTCCAGGATCACACCCCAGGCTGTGCCAAACCGCTGCGCCACCGGGGCTGCCCTCTGGCCTCTTTTTAAAGGCCCCCAATCCCATTCATGAGGGCAGAGCTTCCCAGTCACTTCCCAAAGGCCCCACCCCCAATGCCATTACCTTGGGGGTTAAGTTTCAACAGATGAATTTTGAGGGGACACAAACAGATCATAGCACTACTGTTTGGGTAAGTTCAATACCAGTTGTTTCTACATCAGAATGTAATAGGCATTGTTGTGCTATAGGCTTGTGCTTCTCCATCCCAGATCCAGAGGGGGAGTTTCCCAATCTGAATGAGCTGCAAGTAGAGAAGTGCTACTGGGATACAAGGCCTCTCATTTGCCACCAGTGGGGCTGGAGGGGTGGGGATAAGGATTTAGGTCAAGCTCTGTCATAACAAGTTTCAGAATATACATGATATTCTCACTGTTGGCAAATTAGAGGCCTCAGGCCCTGTGGCCCTGTCTCATGTAGAGACAGTAGAGGTACTGTCTACTACTCTTTCTGCAGTAGAGGTGGGTGATATAACCTGCCCCAATTCAGGTCCTGTTTGCCAGTCACATCTCATTGGAAACCTATGGGCAATGAAGGAAAAACTCTTGTCTCTTTGGCTTCCCATCACTTAAAAGAGGGCTCAGCACTTACTGGGCTTCTGTCATGTGGGAGGATGGCACTAGTCTGTGAGGAATGAGTCTATGTTGGAACCTCTGGCAAAGAGAGGTAACCTCCACTTGGAAGCCCCAGTTGTTGTATGCAATTTGGGCCACTGTGAGTCAAATAACAATTGCACTTTTATAAAATAGCAGTGATTAAAATCTAAAGGAAACTGGGGCACCTGGGTGGCTCAGTGGTTGAGCCTTTGGCTCAGGTTATGATCCCAGGGTGCTGGTATTGAGTCCTGCATCAGGCTCCCCACAGGGAGCCTACTTCTCCCTCTGCCTATGTCTCTACCTCTCTCTCTGTGTGTCTCGAATGAATAAATAAAAAAAAATATTTTTAAAAACCTAAAGTAAACTAACTAAATACATTCTTTGAAAGTAGTGATTAGCATGTAGTGAGTGCTCCTCAAACTTTCCTTTAGATATATTGTCACTCCATGGCTTGATATTCCAATTTTCGAATGAGTCAACATAGATTCACTTGAAATAGGGTAGGAAGGACCCCCAAAATGTTGTGTCCAATGAAAAGTGCATTTTCAAGAATGAAGGCAGACTCTTTCCACTAGCATTTCAGGTTGACAGGAATAAGTAGTATGTATCCTTTCAAAGGAAATTTTAAGTTCCATACAATAGCCAAAGCCAATGGCACTAGAAACCCTCAATCTTCTGAGAGTGCCCCAAGTGCATGGTCCTGATCACTGATGGTTTAGGTCAACTGAAACCTAATGGTGTCCTCTCGGCCACTGGGTCTGGTTAGTTTCAGGGCCAGCTCTGCAGAACCAAATCAGAGGTGGGTTCTTCCTTCATTAGTCACATCTCAGAAACCTGGGCTGCTCCCAGGGGTCTAGATCTTTGGCATGCCATTTGGAAAGCTATGGACTGGCAGTTAAGGACCTTTCCACCCAAATCCCCTTCCATTGCTGTGTTGTCTGTGAACAGTGTAGACTAGTTGGAGGGCAGAAAGACTTGTGTGGGTCACTCACTTAGATGCCCATGGTAAGGGCCTGTTCTTCACAGACACTGCCAAGAAACAGACTGCTGATTAAGCTCTTTTGTGACATGTATGGCACCATTGAGACTCCCCTTATCTGGTTTTATTATGGTACATATGACAAATAAAATTGTAAAATATTGAAAGTTGCAGCCTTAGGTAAGAAGATCCATAATCTCAGTGAGCTGGTGGGGTGGTAGGGAGATCATGAGTACGTGGTATACAAGGACTTGTATATCTATACAAGCCCACCTCCATCCCCTTTTTATTGAGAGCAGTTTCCTAGGTGGAGTGAGGAGGGGTGTTTTGGAAAAGAAGCTTGGGCTCTTCAGACATGCCCAGGAGTCCTAGTTTAGCCTTGCCCTTCAAGAGATGCAATGAAGAAGGAAGAAGCATCCCAGGCCTTACCTTCTCTATCCCCCAACTCCCTCTGTTAATGTGGTCCTCAGAGATAGGTGGGGGACTGTGTTGAATGAGACTTGGAACAGAGTTTAGTCAGAGGCAACGCTGCTGCCAGTCTATATGAGGAGACAGACTCCAACACATTAGGGTCTGAGACAGAGAGAGAGAGAGAGAGTCAGTCAGACATGTGTGTTGGGTTTGGGTGGGTTGGTGGTTTACAGAGTAACTGCCACAGTGTTTTCTATAGTGGTTGTACCAGTTTCCATCCCTACTAGTAACATATGAGGGTTCTAGTTTCTCCACATCATCACCAACATGTGTTGCTTTTAAGGTTCTTCTTCTTATAATACTAATAATAGTGGGTGTACAGTAGTATATTATTGTGGTTTGGTAGTGCCTTTTTTTATCATGGCAAAATGTACATAAATGAAATTTACTGTTTTTGCCATTTTAAATGTACAGTTCATTCATGTTGAGTACATTCTCATTACTGTGCAACCATCATCACCATCCATTTTTAGAACTTTTTCATTATCTCAACCTAAAACTCTGTACCCCATAAACAATATGTTCCATTTCTTCTCCCCTAATGCCTGACAAGTATGATTTTACTTGTCTCTATGTATTTGACCTCTGAAGATACTTCGTTTACTTAAAGTCATACAATATTTGTCCTTTTGTGTCTCACTCCTTTGACCAAGCATAATGACTCCCAGGTTCATCCAGGTAGTAGCCAGTTGAAAATTTCATTCTTTCATAAGGCCGAATAATGTTCCATTGTCTATACGGGTCTAGATATATCATATTTTGTTCATTAGTCATCAATGGACATTTGTGGTGTTTTCATGTTTTGACTATTATAAGTAATGGTGCTATGAGCATTGCTGTAAATATGGCTGAATTTCTGCTTTCCATCCTTCTGGGTATATGCCCAGAAAAGAAACTACTGGATTATGTTAAAGTTATGGTGAATTTTCTGAGAAGCTGCCATACTATTTTCTACAGTAGCTGTACCATTTTACCTTCCCACCAGCAATGCACAAGTGTTTCAATTTCTCTACAGTCTCACTAACACTTTTTTCTTTGTTTTTATACTAGATTTTTTATATTTTTTACATATATATATATATATATATATTTTACTGTACCGTCTCTTTATTTTTTTTATTGGTGTTCAATTTGCCAACATATAGAGTAACACCCAGTGCTCATCCCATCAAGTACTCCCCTCAGTATCCGTCACCCAGTTGCATGCCCCCCCCACCTCCCTTTCTACCACCCCTAGTTCGTTTCCCAGAGTTAGGAGTCTCTCATGTTCTGTCTCCCTTTCTGATATTTCCCACTCATTTTTTCTCCTTTCCCCTTTATTCTCTTTCACTATTTTCCCCCCCAAATATAAAGAGTTTATTCACTTCTGCCCTCGGTACAAAATATAAAACAGACCCCCACCCCCCACAGTTCTACGGCATCGACCCCAGTGCAGTCCGTCCGGGAAGGCCAGCCCTCAGGCCTCGAACAGGGCGCAGCTGGCACAGAGCACCGACTCGTGAACGTCGCCACAGTCCCCGAGGGCACACAGGGCGCAGGCCACGCTCCTGCAACTGGAGCAGACGTGCACACACCGCCCACAGAGGGCACGCTCACACTGGCCACACGCTGCCTTCCCGTCCACGGCTCGCACGCACGAGGAGGAGGCTCTGGTCACTGTCCCGGAGGGGTCAGCTTCAGAGGCCTGGGCTTGGCTCCTGGTCAGTCGGCCATCTGGTCCACTCAGCATCTGCCCACGGGCTGCCCGAAGGGCCTCTGTGGGGCCGGGCTTTGGGGACTCCGGCAGGTCAACAATGGCACAGCCGTCCTCCCAAAGTGGGCCCTGTAGGCCTGGGCCCCTCGAAAAGGAGTTGCTCGGTTTTCTCGAAGACCTCCCGCGAGTGCTGCTCGCTACACACGTGGCGGCTCAGCTCCCTCTGACCAACGCTGACCTTCAGCTGCAGTGGGGCGGCGTCTCCGAAGCGACAGCCCGGCTTGGGCACGGCCTCCGGCCGGAGCGGTGCAGCTCCGCCCCTTTCACTATTATTTATATTCCCCAAATGAATGAGACCATATAATGTTTGTCCTTCTCCGATTGACTTATTTCACTCAGCATAATACCCTCCAGTTCCATCCACGTTGAAGCAAATGGTGGGTATTTGTCATTTCTAATGGCTGAGGAATATTCCATTGTATACATAAACCACATCTTCTTTATCCATTCATCTTTCGATGGACACCGAGGCTCCTTCCACAGTTTGCCTATTGTGGACATTGCTGCTATAAACATCGGAGTGCAGGTGTCCTGGCGT
This sequence comes from Canis lupus familiaris, assembly GCF_011100685.1. Taxonomy (NCBI): domain Eukaryota; kingdom Metazoa; phylum Chordata; class Mammalia; order Carnivora; family Canidae; genus Canis; species Canis lupus. The sequence continues at coordinate 105,697,589 of NC_049222.1, read as the reverse complement.
TTCATTGCATCTGAATCATTGGGGTAAATCCCCAACAGTGCAATTGCTGGGTCGTAGGGCAGATCTATTTTTAACCCTATGAGGAACCTCCACACAGTTTTCCAGAGTGGCTGTGCCAGTTCACATTCCCACCAACAGTGCAAGAGGGTTCCCCTTTCTCCACATCCTCTCCATTTGTGGTTTCCTGCCGTGTTAATTTTCCCCATTCTCACTGGTGTGAGGTGGTATCTCATTGTGGTTTTGATTTGTATTTCCCTAATGGCCAGTGATGCGGAGCATTTTCTCATGTGCGTGTTGGCCATGTCTATGTCTTCCTCTGTGAGATTTCTGTTCATGTCTTTTGCCCATTTCATGATTGGATTATTTGTTTCTTGGGTGTTGAGTTTAATAAGTTCTTTATAGATCTTGGAAACTAGCCCTTTATCTGATATGTCATTTGCAAATATCTTCTCCCATTCTGTAGGTTGTCTTTTAGTTTTGTTGACTGTATCTTTTGCTGTGCAAAGGCTTCTTATCTTGATGAAGTCCCAATAGTTCATTTTGCTTTTGTTTCTCTTGCCTTCATGGATGTATCTTACAAGAAGTTACTGTGGCCAAGTTCAAAAAGGGTGTTGCCTGTGTTCTCCTCTAGGATTTTGATGGAATCTTGCCTCACATTAAGATCTTTCATCCATTTTGAGTTTATCTTTGTGTATGGTGAAAGAGAATGGTCCAGTTTCATTCTTCTGCATGTGGCTGTCCAATTTTCCCAGCACCATTTATTGAAGAGACTGTCCTTTTTCCAGTGGATAGTCTTTCCTCCTTTGTCGAATATTAGTTGACCATAAAGTTGAGGGTCCACTTCTGGATTCTCTGTTCTGTTCCATTGATCTATGTGTCTGTTTTTGTGCCAGTACCACACTGTCTTGATGACCACAGCTTTGTAGTACAACCTGAAATCTGGCATTGTGATGCCCCCAGCTATGGTTTTATTTTTTAAAATTCCCCTGGCTATTCGGGGTCTTTTCTGATTCCACACAAATCTTAAAATAATTTGTTCCAACTCTCTGAAGAAAGTCCATGGTATTTGATAGGGATTGCATTAAACGTGTAAATTGCCCTGGGTAACATTGACATTTTCACAATATTAATTCTGCCAATCCATGAGCATGGAATATTTTTCCATCTCTTTGTGTCTTCCTCCATTTATTTCAGAAGTGTTCTGGAGTTTGTAAGGTATAGATCCTTTACCTCTTTGGTGAGGTTTATTCCTAGGTATCTTATGCTTTTGGGTGCAATTGTAAATGGGATTGACTCCTTAATTTCTCTTTCTTCAGTCTCATTGTTAGTGTATAGAAATGCCACTGACTTCTGGGCATTGGTTTTGTATCCTGCCACACTGCCAAATTGCTGTATGAGTTCTAGCAATCTTGGGGTGGAGTCTTTTGGGTTTTCTATGTATAGTATCATGTCATCTGCAAAGAGGGAGAGTTTGACTTCTTCTTTGCCAATTTGAATGCCTTTTATTTCTTTTTGTTGTCTGATTGCTGAGGCTAGGACTTCCAGTACTATGTTGAATAGCAGTGGTGAGAGTGGACATCCCTGTCTTGTTCCTGATCTTAGGGGAGAGGCTCCTAGTGTTTCCCCATTGAGAACATCTAATTCATTCTTAATGAAGGGTGTTAAGCTGCACCATTATTGAAGTGTTGAAGATAAGTGATATCAGACAAAGTAACTGAAAAAAATTCTTTTTTTTAATTGGAGTTAAATTTGCCAACATATAGAATAACACTCAGTGCTCATCCTGTCAAGTGCCCCCCTCAGTGCCCGTCACCTAGTCACCCCCATCCCCCACTCACCTCCCTTTCCACCACCACTTGTTCGTTTCCCAGAGTTAGGAGTCTCTCATGTTCTGTCTCTCTTTCTGATATTTCCCACTCATTTTTTCTCCTTTCCCTTTTATTCCCTTTCACTATATTTTATATTCCCCAACTGAATGAGACCATATAATGTTTGTCCTTCTCTGATTAACTTATTTCACTCAGTATAATACCCTCCAGTTCCATCCACATTGAAAAAATTTCTAATGGGGTAAGAGTAAAAACAAAAACTTGACTTCAGTCATTAACCTTAGAAATCATTGGACTCATTCATTAGAAGTAAATGCAGATTGATTTAGAAATGATGATACAGAAAATTTCTAGGAAAATACCAATATTGATCCTAGCGATGGTAGTGGGTCTAAACAAACAAATAAACAATCCATAGAAATAGGTGTTGGGGAAATGTCTATCATAAATAAAAGCACCAGGATCAAATGGATTAACAGAGTCTATCATTCTTTTCTTTTTTTAAAAGATTTTATTTGTTTATTCATAGAGACAGGGAGGGAGAGAGAGCGAGAGAGAGGCAGAGACATAGACAGAGGGAAAAGCAGGCTCCACGCAGGGAGTCTGACGCGGGACTCGATCCCGGGTCTCCAGGATCACACCCCGGGCTGCAGGCAGTGCTAAACTGCTGCCCCACCGGGGCTGCCCTCTATCATTCTTTGAAGTATCAGAGAACCCAAACTCTTTTCTTAGTTTCAATTGTATTGAATGGTTAGCAGAGTACTCTAGAATTACTTTATGCTGAAATTTCCTTAAGAAGCAACTGTTGATTATGTAATTAATGAAGATATATAAAATTTAAGAATCAGAATAGATTCTTTGAGTTTTTTGAAACATAAATCTACCATTTGGTCTACCTCTGCCCATCTGTTCCCCCTGTGATAGTTTTATTCCAACTGAGACACTAGAGGGACCCTGGTCCACAGAAGACCACACTCATTGTTGACACCAGCAGGAAGTTGAGAGTGTCCCAAAACCTCACTCAATTTCAATAGTTCTCTAAATGTACTCACAGAACTCACTCATAGCTCTTCTACTCATTGTTGTGGGTTTTGTTAGTTTGTTTTTCAGAAAAGGATATAGATTAACAACAGACATGGATCAGATGCATGCATGTTGCATGGGGTTATATTTCAGGAAAAGAACCCACTGTAGATCTTCTAGTTGTCCTCTCTCTATGGAGTTATGGGGTGTTACTGTCTGGGGCTGATATGGGATAACACTCACCGAGTGTTGCCAAGGCAAGAAGACTCACCCGAGCCTTCGTGCCTGGCTTTTTTACTACAACTCTGCCACTTTGCCACTTACCTTCTGGATGGCTGACCTTATTAGTCTTCCTTCTGTCCCCAGGTGAGCTGATACCTTTTGTCTCCAGCCCTCTCAGAGGCCGCCATGATGATACTTGGGGCCCAAAGACTCATCCTAAAGCTCATTATTAGACAGTCTGGTGACCAAGCCTCCAAGCAAACAAAAACATTCCTATCAGGCATGGCCTTGGAAAGATCTAGAGATCATCTCCCAGTATCAAAGAGCAAAGGCCAGATTTCCCTTTGTGGGGGGTTATTTCTTCTCTAGATTGTTCACCTTCTGGGGTCTGCCCAGGACTCTCTCACAACAAAACATACATACGTATCTGGACATCTACCTATAGTATAGCATTTATAGGACACTTGGCAACGTATGAGTGTGAATAGACCTCACCTTTGGAAGAAGCAGTGTGGGTAGGGATAGATTTAAAGCAACAGCTAATTGGGGCACCTGGGTGGCTCAGTCTGTTAAGCATCTGTCTTTGGCTCAGGTCATGATCCTGGAGTCCTGGGATTGAGCCCTTGCTGAGCAGGGAGTCTCTTTTTCTCCCTCTTCCCCTCCTCCTGCTTGAGTACACTCTCCAAAATAAATTTATAAAATCTTTAAAGAAATAAGGAAACAGCTAACTGATCTTCTGTATCATTGCATATATCTTCATAATTTTGTACTAACTGAATTACCTCCCTTCTTGATCTGCAGTTATACCTTTGGGGAAGGCAAATTCTTCTCTAGCTGCATCTTAGTTGTCACATTCTACAAGAGATCCATGACTGACAACATTTCTTCACACAAATGCACACACAGTAGTTACTGAGGCATATGTGCAAATGCACATATGCATACATAGAGACTCAAACACACTGAAATATGTACTTAAGTCACCTCATACTCTCTCAATCACACACACACACTCACCACATGCAGATATCTACATTCTGATACACTCACAGTGCACATACCCACACAGATGACACTGTCCCACTCACTTTCCCATAGTCACTCATACAGTCACCACGTGGATATGTGTCTCAGGAACGTGTTTGTGAAAGTTTTGTGCATATCTCCAAATCTGGGAAACAAGACAAAAGGATCCTAATTGCCCAGCCACAATGGCAACATTTAAAGTATACAATATTGAAAAAATGCTCTGGGTTTTGCCACTTTTTTTTTTTTGTAAGAGATATTTATAGTTGGTGTTTATTGCATAATTATACACACTAACCAAGATATGGAAATAACTTAGGCATCTGTCAACAGATGAGTGAATAAAGAAGAGATATATTTGTTATATATAACATACATATTTTATATAAAATATATACAGTATAGTGGTAACCATATTACAATATTAGATGTATCAACTCTGATACCTTAAACTTATGTAATGTTATATGTCAATTATATCTCAATTAAAAAAACACAAAGTTTTATTTTCCTGATAATAGGTATAACAATTATTATTATTTTTTAGGGTTAATATTATGTTTATTACTTTTTTAAAATAATAAATTTATTTTTTATTGCTATTCAATTTGCCAACATACAGAATAACACTCAGTGCTCATCCTGTCAAGTGCCCCCCTCAGTGCCCGCCATCCAGTCACCCCCACCCCCCGCCCTCCTCCCCTTCCATCACCCCTAGTTCGTTTCCCAGAGTTAGGAGTCTTCCATGTTCTGTCTCCTTTTCTGATATTTCCCACTTATTTTTTCTCCTTTCCCCTTTATTCCCTTTCACTATTATTTATATCCCCCAAATGAATGAGGCTTTGCCACTTGAAGAAGTGAGAAACTTTGAGTCTATGGGTTCTGACTGAGTTGGATGGGAAATAGAGCACTAGGAAAGGGAGTATAGCAGAAGGGGGTGCAGAGAGCACGGGGTGTGGGTGTGAGAGAGTGAGGAGGTGAAACTGCACAGAGAGTAAAGTGTAGGTCATATTTTAATGGCACTGTGTGGCCTATGCACAAGTGGGCAAGGTATGCAAGTAAATTGAGGGTGTAACACATCCTGGGCTCTGTGGGGACAAGGGGTACAGGAGTCAAGAAATCAAAAGAGACAACAGAGAAGAGAGAGTGTGCTTGAGTGTGTGAGGGGTAGGGTTGTGTAGGAGGCACAGGAGAGTCCATGTCCACAGTAGGTTACAGAGCATAGTGGGATGAGGAGTATGTCTTTTATAAGATTGATTTCATTCTTTTCTTGATTTTATTTTTACTTTAATTCATTTTATTTTATTTTATTTGTCATTTCATTTCATAAGAAAGGAGACTACACATGCAGCACCTTAGTTGAATGTAGCAGAGGTCTGAGAACCTTGACCCCTAACCCCCAACAGTCTCCTACAAATGGGCTTGAGAGCTTATCTTAAGGTTCCAGCAGGGGAGCACAGCTACTTGCATACTCTTGGCCATAGAAGGATCCTCCTTTATCAAGGAAGGTTGTCTTCTTTGCTGAATGTATATCTTTGGAAAGGATGAACACGGAGCTAGGAGGGAGGAAGGGGACATCACCTAGGCAGCCAGATTAGTGGAATCTAGCCTGGCCATCAATGGGGTGACAGATGTCACAGTCCCATTGCCTTCAAGTCTGAAAGATTCTTTTGATGGTTGGACACAACACAATGACAGATGAAAGGCAGAACCATATTACTAGCAGCTTCACACTAAAGAACAGGCAGGCCACACAATTCCCCTTCTTGTGTAGGTTAACAGAAGCCTGGAGGTGGAAGGGCAACTTATATATATTACAGAGGGAGTGGGGTTAGCTGGATTTCAAAACTCCCTAAGCATTGTCTATTTTGGATAATTCCTTAAGTGCCAGGGCATAGGGATGGTTCCTCATCCAGTGGTCATTGGCCCCAGAACAATTAGAGCTGGTGCATGGTGGCAGGAAGCAGGAGAGTCCATGAGGAGAGTGGTAGTGTATGGATTTGATCAGTTGCTCAAGAAGGAGAGCCTATTTTCCCCTAGCCTGGAACTCCAAACTGGTCAAGGCAACATAAAACAGGAAACTTAAAACTCTACTACAGGGTATTTTGGTATATGAATGTCCTGCGGATAGTTAAAATCCATTATAGAGCCTGACATGGGATGAGGATTAGTCTTACAGGAGGCTTATGGTTGTGGAGATAAGATGATTGTATGTGATGAAATCAGTAGTGGAGGGTAGTGGGCTTGAGTAGACTAAGGAACCCAGAGGAAAAGAGCAGATGTAGGAGGGTGAACAGGGGACACATGGAGTTGATGGCACTGAATATGTGAAGGCTGGGTTTTTGATGAAGGTGTGAGAAGTGTTTGGAGTTGGACTGAGTTCACTAGAATGGGGAAAATATATATCTGGAGGACTGCAGAAGCAGTTTTTGGCTGAGGTTCCAATAATGGCATGGGGAAGAGAGTAGACAGAGGGAAGCTATCCCTGGTGGGTGAGGGATGGAGGTGGTTATGGTGTTAGAAATGTTCACGCAAGGTAGAGGGATAAGTAAATTAAGGAATTGGAGGGTGATGGAGTAGCTCTTATGGCTAGAACTATCCATATATAGATTTCCCACAGTGATACAATGATGTCATTTTTGTGTGCTTTCAGAAACCTAGGATCCAGTCATGTCAGGGATTGATTTTATTGTCTTCATCCCTTAGTTCCTTTTTTAAAAAAAGATTTTATTTATTTATTCATGACACACACACACACACACACACACATACATACACACACAGAGGCAGAGACACAGGCAGAGGGAGAAACAGGCTTCCTGCAAGGAACCAGATATGGGACTCAATTCTGGATCGCGGGATCACGCCCTGAGTCAAAGGCAGACTCTCAACCACTGAGCCACCCAGGCATCCCCATCCCTTAGTTTCTTTAATCAGATCAGTTGCCCTTCTTGCTTTTTCTTTGTCCTCAGTGACAGGAAAAGTGTTGAAGACTGCTGTCATTGTTTTGCAGAATGTCATTCAGTGTGGGTTTCTCTGATTGTGTCTGTTCACGCAAGGTACATCCTGAGTCTCAGGCACCACATCAGAGCAGAACTTCTACCCACAGTTGATGGTGGGACTTCCTGAGTGCATCTACTCAGAGGCAAGGGTTATGAGGAAATGTTGGTGCACTAGATATGTGGTGAGCTTCTTCCAGGGAGAAGTAGGAGACATGGTTTGATTGTTGCAGTGAGCTGGGGAGAGATGGTGTGCCCACAGACATTCAGGCTCCTGGAGGAGCCCAGTCAGCTCTCAGATGCCGGTTGATTGGAAGCCAATTATTAGAATGGAATATCCCAAAGAATCTCTTTCAGGAAATTGCCAGATGATTCCCAGGCTCATTATAATTTGGAAGTGATGTGAAGCTAAATGTCCTCAGTGCTAGTTTCACATTTAGGATATCCTGGGACAGAGGGCGGAGGATTCTGAAAAATCATCACTTATGCTCTACTCACTGCACTATTTTTATTAAGTAAGTTGCTTAGTCTCCAGGACGCATTTCTGAGAGTGAGCTGAAGCTCTGGCTGTTGGGGACATAACAGGCGGCTGCTCTGCATGGGTTTTGTAGGAAGATTTGGTACAGGCACATCACTGATACTGTAGCAGGATTTGGGATGTTTCTGGGAGTGCATGTCTCTAGAGACAAGGGATGAGAAACTATGTTATGACCTTCAGATCAGAGCTGTTTGTCTTTGAATCCCTCCTGTGACAAAGGACATGGAAGGGCAGGCTTTTCTGTAATTCAAGGTCCTTCTGCCTGTGGAGAGGCAGGGGGGGAAAGGAAGGTGTATTAGTTTGCTGTGGTTTCCATAAGAATACCATGAACTGATTGGATGAGGCAATGGAAATTTATTGTTTGGAGATCTGGAGGCTACAGTACAAGATAAGGGGGTCCTCAGGGCCAAGTATCCTTCCTGTCGTCCCTGGGGAGAGTCTACTCCAGCCCAATCTCCCAGCTCTGCATCCTTGGCTTATGGGCAATCAAATTAGTTGTCCTCCAAGATAACCCTTTTTGTAAAGACACCGGTTGTGTGGGATTAGGGGCCACTCTACTCCATATAACATCATCTTAACTATTTCCATTTGTAATCCCCTTATTTCCTAAGACAGGCACATTCTCAGGTACTAGAAGTCAAGAGTTCAGCATATTTGTTTTGATGGGACTCAGTAGAACCCCATAGTAGAAGGACTTGTTGATACCATAAAAGGCATATTCATAAATCTGTTTTTTTTCCCCAGATAATAAGAAAGAGGCCTGGATCAGGATAGCAACGGGAAAATGTCTTTTCTCAGACAAATAGTGAGTTCCAAGTTAGACTCTATGTGCTTCTCTCCTCCTGAGAGGCCATGTGTTTATTCTTTGAAAATCTTTGCTTTTCTATCTCAACGTTGTCACCCTAGCCCTTTCCCCTGGGCTCTTTGGCTCACTCAGATTCACTCTCCTCTCCAGGGCCCTCTGTCCTGTGCTCATGGTTCCTGCCACTGCTTCGTATTTCCCCCAGGCTTTGTTTCCTTGTCCCACATGCCAAGAGTATCTTAAGAGGTGCTTGCTAGAAACTTGTAGTTATTCTTGGTAATTGGCAACTGAGAAAAAAGTTTTCAAAAATATTCTCAGCTCCCAAACCTGTCAGTGCCAATGCTGCTTCAAGTGAAATGATAATTGCAGTTGTGAGGGGAGGGGAGCTCCCAGAGTCATAAACATACATCTCAAGGCCCAGCTGCCCCTCTTGCATGCATACTGCCTGCTATGCCTGTCACACCAAGCCCACCATGTGTGCAGCAGGACTAAGTTGGTAAATTTTCTCTAGGTTCATCTGAGTGGTAGAATCTGTAAGGGCAGGAGTGGTATCAGGAGTCCAGGTAAGGGAACATATTGGATAAAGGAGGATTTCTATGTCTGAAATTGGTCCATGCCAAAGGCTGGCATGAAGATGGAATACATCCTGAGGTAGAAGCTGAACTAGGAAAGAAAGATGGCAGTCCTAGACCTACAGCCATCCCTCATAGCTTTGCCTTAGGACAATACTAACAGTGTTTGCTGTGGTTTCATCTATTTGGTTTGTGAAAAGTGACTTTTAAGATTTAAAAAAAAAAAGATTTTTTTATTACTTCCAGTTAGTTAACATACAGTGTTATATTATTTTCAGGTGTACTATATAGAAATTCAACACTTTCTGCAAAGAAATCTAATAATTAATTTGCTTAAGGACTGTAATTCTGGAGTCAGGCTGCTGTTCAGACTCTGTTCCAGGAACAATAGACATCATTTTCAGATCTCTATATGTGCACTCATAACACCTCCATGCTTGTAATAAATGTTGGTTGAATGTCTACAAATCATGTGATCCTGTGCAGAAACAGTATGTCTGGTTGCATTTGCTGGAGCAGAAATGTTTTCTATAACTCTGGGTCTATGAAGTGCTTAATAGATTAATAATTGTGTCTCAGTTGGTTATGAGATACTTTTCCCATTAATGGAGGGAAGAAACATTTAAGAAAAATATGTTACTAAATATCACACATGATTTTTTAAAAAGATTTTATTTATTTATTCATGAGAGACACAGACTGAGAGAGAGAGGCAGAGACACAGGCAGAGGGAGAAGCAGGCTCCATGCGGGGAGCCCGATGGGGGACTCGATTCTGGAACTCCAGAATCACACCCTGAGCCAAAGGCAGAGGTTCCACCACTGAGCCACCTAGGCATCCCGATACCAATCCAAAACTTGTCAGTTGTACAAGATACAAGGGTTTTGCTTTAACATTCCATTTTGCATGTCTTGTAGTTCAATATCTTTCACAAATCTTGCTTTGCAGGTATTAATATTATTTAAGCAGGTATTACTAAGTAGGTATGTATATCATTTGAATGTAGTTATAATTTTGTTTTGACCTTACACAATATAATCAGGCAGTGGTGCTTCTTTTTCTGAGTTCCTATGTCTTGCACATTTCTTCCTGGAATAAAGCTAATGATTATTTATGTTGCCATCCTCATATTGAACCATTCTTGAATTCATTTCTTTTTTTTTTTTTTTTTTTTCTTGAATTCATTTCATCCAGCTTGTCATGGGTAAGTTTCCTGTAACTTTGTAGTACTTCAGTCAGGGCATCTACAGTGTATTAAGATCTCTAAATGTTTATTTACATTCTTATTTGACCATAGAAACAGTCTTTATCAATAAGTGAAAACTCATTAATAGCAAAAACTTAAATATGCCAGCAATCTCAACTGAAATGACAAGGTGCAAACCTAAAAGTAAATTGATAGCTGGTTTATTTCAAGAACCACAGCTCAGTAGCATTTTTGTGTATTAAGGATTAAATGTGCTAACTTTGTTACCAAACCTGCCAGATTCCAATCCCCACTCTGCCCCTAATTAGTGAATGAATTCAGCCACAGTGCATCTCCTTTGTGTGCCTCTGTTGTTCTCACCTTAAAGAATGCAATGGTCACTGCCTCCCGTCTGTGAGAAATAAGAAGTTACCACATGGGGGCCATTATACCAGTGAGTCATACATTGGAAGTATGTGATAATGGTTGTCTATGAATCTCTTGGAAGACCTTAACTGACAGAAGAACTTTAAGTATTATTTCAAAGTAGGAAATATTGGTAAGTGGAAAATATTGGATTTCAGTTAATATGATTCATGTTGCCCCTTCCTTATATTCTCATGCAGTATCCTATAGCCCAGAAGACAAATACCAGTCACTGAGATCTGCCAGGATGGCCACCAGGGATCTGGCAGTAGGACTGATCTTCTTAATGCAGACTGTGGTTGGAATCCTGGGGAACTTCTCTCTTCTTAACCATTATCTCTTCCTTTATTTCACTGGGTGTAGGCCAAAGTCCACAGATTTGATCATCAAGAATCTGATTGTAGCCAACATTATGGTCCTGTTCTCATTTGGAATACACAACATGATGCCATCTTTTGTGTTATATCATATCCTCAGTGATTTTAGATGCAATTTTTTTCTCTATATTCGTGGGGTAGGCAGGGGAGTGTCCACTGGCACCACCTGCCTCTTGAGTGTCTTCCAGGTCATCATCATCAGCCCCAGGAACTCCAGGTGGGCAGTGCTTAAAGGGAAAGCTTTCAAGTGCATTGTCCCTTCCATTGTCATGTGCTGGGTCTTGCAGATACTGGTAAATATACCGATACCTATGTTTTTGACTATCACTTTGAACAACAAAAATATCACAAGTAGAAAAAATTTTGGATACTGTTCAAGTGTTCTTCGTGACAAAATCAGAAACGTATTGAATGTAGCATTGTTGTCATTCCCTGATGTCCTGTTTTTGGGGCTCATGCTCTCTGCCAGCAGCTCCATGGTCTTCATCCTGTATAGGCACAGGCAGAATGTCCAACACATTCTCAGGACCAATGTCTCCTCCACATCATCACCTGAATCTACAGCCACCAAAACCATCCTTCTCCTGGTGAGCACCTTCATCTATTTTAACACTCTGTCCTCTATCTTTCAGATTGTTTTGAGTCTGTTTGATAATCTCAACTGGTACGTAATGAACACCAGTTTAGTGATCAGTCTGTGTTTCCCAACTGTCAGCCCCTTTTTGCTCATGAGTCGTGACCCCAGGATATCTGGTCTGTTTTGCCTGGGTAAAGAACATAAAATCCCCTCATGTTAAGAGAAATATGTAAATTTTAGGAATTCCTAATGTTGGTAATTCACTTATCCTCTCAGGGTCCTGAGTACAATGATGAGATGCTAACAAAACATTTTGAGCATCACCTTCAATGTTAACAATAAGTTATAATAGTGATTGTAATGTCACATTATATAATTATCTTATAAATACTCATGTGATTGAAGTGCTTCAACTAGAAAATATCTTGATCATCTCCTTCAATGTTAACAATAAATTATAATAGAGATTATAATGTCACATTATATAATTATCTTTTAAATACTTACGTGGTTGAAGTTGGGTCAGTGGAGGAGTCCAGAAATGATGCAAGTATAAACACTAGGACCTGAAACAATCTGATATTATAGAGAAGTCTTTGAGTATGTGACATAAATTTGTCACACTACATTTCCCAGAAGTGACATAGGCATGGAATCATAGGAAAAGCAGCATGAAAATGGATCAGCATGTGGCAGGTAATCACTGAAACTGAAGAAAATTGTGCTGGAGGGGAAATTCAGTCGGTGAGTACAGGTTTGGGGACCCAGCTATAATTTTTCCTTTCCATACTAGAGTGGTGGCAGTCACTCAGGTGAAGTATGACATCATAGGAGCTTGGGAGATGAGCATGTACAAACACTTTCAGGTAGACATGGACGGATTGAACTGGAATGGGTAGTGGAATACACAAGTTACATTTGAGCTAATTCTTAAACAACATCAGGTGATTGTAACAATTTAAATGACATGAATTCCATAGAATTGGCGTCTGTAGAAGGCAAATTTTTCTTTCCTTAGTCATGGTAATCTGGTGCCTTTGGCAAGAAAGAGGTTTGGTAGTGAACACTCATCTCTGAAGTGATGAGATTAGTTTATGGTGGAGACTTCCACTGAATGTGGAGTCCTGAAGTGAGAGTCATTTGAAAGGCAGAGACAGAAGTCCATTCTGTGTATGTGGAGTTTGTGGCTCCTTGATTTTCAATTTTCCTCAATTTTAGAAGAAATTTTTAAAAAGATTTTATTTATTTGAGAGAGAGAGAGCGCCTGCACACCTGTGATTTTGAAGAGGCAGAGGATAGAGAGAGGGAAAGCAAGAACCTGAGGCAGTCTCTGAACTGAGTGTGGAACCTGTGAGGCTCTGTCCTACAACAGCCAAATCATGACTTGAACTGAAACCAAGAGTCAGACACTCAATGGACTGAGCCACCCAGGCACTCCTAGGAGATATTTTTATAGAGGTGCTATATATATAGAACATTGTTCCACAAAATGAACCCATATTTGTAGCTAACATGAGGCACTTAAATATTTACCTGAACATTAGATCATAACAAATAAAGAAGAAAAAAAATAGATATCGACAAACTTATATTTACATTTATGCATATAGGGATTTATTCTGTGTGATCTCTTTGGGAATATACAGATGTAGATTTAATCATGTTTGTTATCCACAAATAAAATATTGGAGCTTTGTCCATTAGGGAAAATTTTCAATAGTACCAGCTACAATAATGACCAAATCAAGGCAGATATGATTTGATGTGTAAATTGCCCTACTAGTTGTCTGACTGTTAAAGTTCTATGAAGTGTATTTTTTATTTTCTTTCCTTAATTCTATTATTTTGTTGAATTTCTAGAAATAACAGTCAGTGACATAGAAAAACATGTTTGAATTTAAGAGGGGTAATTACAGCAAAGATGACAGTGCTAGGTGATATTTCAGAGGTAAAGGGCTATTTCCATCCCTTTGGAAATCCTGTTCTTTCTGAATGGTTGGTATTATGCTTACTATTCCTGCTGGAACTCCTCATATTTCTGTAGAAAGCTCTCCTGCTGCCATCACCAACAGCCCATCTAGTAGTGGATGTGGTGATGCCTTTCTTTACTTTGGAAATGAAGGAATTCGATTATTTTTTGGTATAAAGGGAAACCTCTGCCATTGAAAGATGCCACTTGGTATTAGTGTGGACATGACCTTCTAAGATCTGCCCTGTGTCCTCCTATTGCCTGCTGCTGCAGACCTCCATGCTCTTCTTGGAAGCCATCCTGAACAGCATATTGTTTTTCTTCTGTGGTCAGAGGTTCTGTTTGAGGTGCTCACCCTGGCTGTTTTCTCCAGAATGAACAGGATTTGCAGTACAGAAATTTCAGCCAGCTTCCCTCATGGGCTGACATCACAGATACTTCTGGTCTTTAGCCACACCAATGAGAATTTGTGGGTCAGATTGTCCTGGGAAAGGTCAAAGCTTTTCTTCAGCACAGACATTTGTGTAACACACTGAGCACAAACCATTGGGCATCTTCTTCTAACGCAGGACCAAGAGTCTAAGGGACTATTCTACACTCCAGTGTCTGGGTGGCAAGGCTGTCCCATGCTGGCCCTTCTCAGAAGCAGTTTCCTGTTGCCCTCCAGTTCTGTTTGATCCTCTTGCCTAGAGCATTTTGTGTGGACCTGGTCAGCTACTTGGGTTTCCAGTAGGACCAGAGCCACATATTCTTGGTATGTGCCTGTGCCACACTGTCACAAAAATGCAGAGAGCTTTCGGATGGTCTGCTCCCAGGGTGATACAAAAGCCTTTCACCTCATTCTTCAGAGATGAATGCCAGAACTTCTTTTTGTAGTTCATAGTGTTATTTTCCTTCTCTTTTCATGAAAGAAACCTTTTAAATAATAAATGTATTTTTTTGTTGAAAAATATTAAAGGAGGGATCCCTGGGTGGCGCAGCGGTTTGGCGCCTGCCTTTGGCCCAGGGCGCGATCCTGGAGACCTAGGATCGAATCCCACGTCGGGCTCCCGGTGCATGGAGCCTGCTTCTCCCTCTGCCTGTGTCTCTGCCTCTCTCTCTCTCTCTGACTATCATAAATAAATAAAAATTTAAAAAAAAAAAAAGAAAAAAAAAAAAAGAAAAATATTAAAGGAGTCAAACTGTGGAAGGAGCCTCGATGTCCATCAAAAGATGAGTGGATAAAGATGTGAGATATATATATATATATCTCACAGTGGAATATTACTCATCCATTAGGAACGACAAATACCCACCATTTGCTTCCACGTGGATGGAACTGGAGGGTATTATGCTGAGTGAAATAAGTCAATTGGAGAAGGACAAACATTATATGGTCTCATTCATTTGGGGAATATAAAAAATAGTGAAAGGGAATAAAGGGGAAAGGAGAAAAAGTGAGTGGGAAATATCAGAAAGGGAGACAGAACATAAAGACTCCTAACTCTGGGAAACGAACTAGGGGTGGTGGAAGGGGAAGTGGGTGGGGGGTTGGGGTGACTAGGTGACGGGCACTGAGGGGGGCACTTGATGGGATGAGCACTGGGTGTTATGCTATATGTTGGCAAATTGAACTCCAATAAGAAAAATTTAAAAAATAAATAAAAATAAAAAAATAAAATAGAAAAAGAAAAAGCCTGCCCACGCACGGCGCCCCCAGAGCCCTTGGTTATCTTAAGTGCTTTGACCGCAGGGGCGGGCAGAACAGCGCAGCATCAGGCACATCTCGCGCCGAGCGCTGCGTGCCAGGAGGGCGGCCAGTGCAAGAGCGGTGACCTGGGAGCCCAGAACCCACACTCCCAGCCCCAGCTCTGCCCCCAGAACTCACTACGATGGGCCTGAGACACTGTGGGGGGCACATTGGTGGTTGCACGCCTTTGGGGAATGACAACTCTTGGAGCAGAACAAGGGTGTTGGGGATCCCTGGGTGGCACAGCGGTTTGGCGCCTGCCTTTGGCCCAGGGCGCGATCCTGGAAACCCGGGATCGAATCCCACATTGGGCTCCCGGTGCATGGAGCCTGCTTCTCCCTCTGCCTATGTCTCTGCCTCTCTCTCTCTCTCTCTGTGACTACCATAAAAAAAAAAAAATTGAAAAAATTGAAAAAAAAATTAAAAAAAAAAAAAAAAAGAACAAGGGTGTTGTCACCATCTGCGACCCCAGAGCTCCAGGCTGGGGTGGTGAAGGTTCAAGCACATGGCAGACTATGGGAGGGAGGAATTTGAGTGTGCTGAGTGAGGGGACCTTGGCGGCCCATGTTGCCAGCAAGACAGTCCTCGGTGGCCCACTGTAGGCTGAGTCCCCGGGGTGGCACTGCTGGAGTCAGGGGCGGGAATGTCACACAACCTCCCAGAGCCTCAGTTTCACCATAAACAGGCCCCCAGGAGCACAGGCTGGTTTTCAGGATACAGCCAGGTAAAGGTGTAGGGCACCAGGGGTGATGCTCAGCAAACACAGACCATAGACATCCCGACATCTGGGAAATAGATAAGGCAGATGAGGCAGCACCGAGCATGCAGAAACCAGGGCCTGTGCTCCTCGCCCTGTTGTGATCCCCCTGCAGCCCAGCTGGTCCCCTACCCTGCCCACTTGCAGCCTCCAAGGGGCCTTGACAATGTCTACAGCATGTGGCAGTAGCTTGTGAGGACAGTGATGTGGCCCCTGGCCCAGCTCCCCTCCGTGGCCTTGCTCATCACCTCTCTGCTCTGGAACATTCCATTTCCCAGAATGCTCTCTTTACAACCCACACCCCAAAGCTTTGCGGGATCTGCTGCTTTGGTGGCCACCCCAGACACAGCTGAGGCTGCCACACGGCCTGTGTCACCAGGGTCCTCCCCATGATGCCAGCAAAAGACCCAGACCAATAGGAAGAGAAATGCAGGGCACGGCGGGAAACGATGCCCATTTTATCAACCATCGGGGCTGAGCCTCGAGCTGCGCCAGGCCTACAGGGTGCCGGGGGTGGACGGCACACACCAGGTACTGGTAGGTGGGGGTCGAAAGCAGCCACTGTTAGGGGATTGGAATTCTGAGCTCCAGCTGGGGTCACAATTATTCATGTGGGTCCCAAGGCCAGCAGGTGTAACCACATTGGAGCATCCAGTCCAGGGGCAGGGAAGGTATGGGGGATTAGAGGAAACATCTCAGGGCACAAAGCGACGAGGTCGTTAGGATGGTGAATGTGCTTGGGATGCTGTGGGAAAGGCCAGGTGGTGGGTTCAGGACTGGCCCCTCTCAGTGGGAGGAGAGTGAACAGGTGTAGGGGTCCGGTCCAGGAATTTGGTGAGAAGAGGTCAGAGGGGGTCAGCTGTCCAGGGCCTTTGCTACTGCCACAGGTTCACCCTAACAGGGCTGGGGGAGGGGCCGGGGTTCAAGGCCAGGATAGGGAGTGCTTGAATGGTGCCCAGGACACAGTCACATGCTGTGCCATGTCCCTGAAGGTCATATGTTGACACCTGACCCCCAGACCTCAGAATATGATTGTATCTGGAAATGGGGCCTTTACAGAGGTGATTAAGGTAATATGAGGTCACCTGGGAGGCCCTGATCCCATGTTATGGGGGTCCTTATATGGAGAGGGGATCAGGACACAGACACACATGGAGGGCCGACCCCGTGAGGACCCAGGGAGATCACGGCCGTCCACACACACGCAGAGAGGCCTCAGGAGGACCCTGCCTGCCCATGCCTAGACCTTGGGCTTCGGCCTCCAGGACGGGGAAAGGATGAATGTTTAAGCCCCTCTGGCTGTGGCACTTTGCAGCTGGCAGCCTGAGTGAACACACACACACAGTGAGTACAGCATCACATCAGCTCCTGCATGACACATTCCCATTTCACAGACAAGGAAATGGGTGTACACATGTGTGTGACACCTGGCCAAGGTGGGCAGGCTGACGTCCTAGAGTCTCTGCTGGCCCACAGGGCTCTGCCTCTCTAGGCCCGCAGGGTGTGCTGGTGCTTCTCAGAACCACAACAGGACGAAGAAGCCGGGACCCATCCCTCCCAAAGGAAGGAGATGGGAATTGATACTGCTTTTGAACTTTTATTCTGGCAGCACAGGAAGTGGTTTCAGAAAGGACACAGTCCCTGCTCACCTGAGAATGGTGAGGTGTCCAGTAGGATGCTCCCATCCTCTTCTGCAGAGGGAAGGGGAGACGCACAGCTTGGACCTTCCCACAAGGGCTACGGAGACCAGACGAGGGCGGGGTGGCAGTGCGTCTCTGGTAATGGTGGCAGCGGTTGGGTGTGTGTGGGGCCACAGCCAGAGGGCCTGGGATAGGGCAGGGGAGAAACCTTCACTCCTCGCACCATCACTTATCAGCCAAGGGGTGGCCTTGGGCCCAAAGGCAAGTGATGGGGCCACAAACATCCAGCTGCTAATTTACAGAACAGGGAGCTATCACAGGAGCCGGGGGAGGATTCTTGTCCAACTCAGGGATAACTAAGGAATTGATTTCACAAGAATGCTCCTCATCTGTGATGCTTTAGGTCTCTGGGATGCCGTGAGCTCAGAGGTCAACTTCTGGGGCGATGCTTAGACCTTTTCTTGCCTCAACACAGGACAGGCAACTTTCCCATCTGCCCTTGAATGCAGGTGAGCATGACACTGAATGCAGGTGAATATGAACACAAGACTAAATTTCTCTCTTATTCTGATTAAAAGTAGGTTCCTCTCACACTTCCGCACCCGCCCGTTCCTGGTGGGTGAGGACTCCGTGCTGGTCGTGGTGGACTTCTCATACCTGTGAGCATCATTTCCAGCACGTGAACTCAATCAGTGTGACTGAGTGAATGAATGAAGAACGGAAGTCCACTAGGAAACATGAAGGTAGGGCTTCTTGCTAACATGGAGGGAGGGCCTGGTGTGGGGTCCCTGGGACAGGGCAGGTGCTGGGACCCGGGCTCAGGGTGGCCCCCATCAATGGCAGGGGTTGCTAGGACAGGCCTGGAGAGGACAGACTGGCAGGACCCACTATCCCTGTGTGTCCATGGCTGGGGTCAGGGTGCAAAGAACTTTTACTTAAAAGAGGCCCCGAGAGACCCAGGCCCGTGCACAGTGACAGGAAATGCCCCTGGGCAGAGGCCTGGGGGGAAGAGGCCTGTCTGTACGAGTTACCCACAGTGTGCAGCCTCGGCGCTGGGCCTGGGGCTGTAAACTCAAATGTGACTGGTCTTGCTTGCCGCCTAGAGATGGGCCACCTGTGGGGGCAGACCCACCTCTGCTATGGGGCTGTGGAACTGCCTGGGCTAGGCCTTAGCCGGTGGGTGGCTGCGACCGGAGACCACTTGCTGAGCCAATGGTCCTGTGTGGAGGGCGGCACGTGGGTGACCCCTCATGTTCTGTGGACAAAGGTTTGCACCCAGGTACCTGGCTCTGTCGGCGAAATCTTACAATTAGCCCTAGACTGGGCCAGGTAGAGAAAACCCCAAGGGTTGTCTGAAGTGTGACACGGTCTCCCCAGTCTCCCCAGCCTGCCCTGTGGCCCAGGACCCTCTGACATTGACCTGCATCGCACACCTTTTCCATGAGCCCCTCTGTACTGGCCTTGTGCCCAAGCTGGAGAAGGAGACAGACTGCCACGCTGATGCAGGAAGGACAGCCATGTGCATGTGGTGATAAGCACTGGGTGTCCAGGGAGGGACACAGGGCCCAGAGCAGAGGATCCTGCCCTGGAAAGTGGGAGGTGGGGGCCTCGGCACTAATGAAGGAGGAGAAGATGATCCAGGCTGGAGGAATGACCCAGGTAAAGGCCCGGTGGCAGGAGGAAGCCAGAGCCAAGGGGAGGCTCCACTCAGTTTCTGTGAGCAGCATCTGGGGTCGGAAGAGCAATCTTCCCCTGGTGAAACCTATCAGGTGTGGCCTGTGCTGATGGTCCCCTCCACACGTCCTCTCTCCAGAGACATGAAGGTTTCCCTGGATGGGAGGTGAAATGCCTCATTGAGGTTTGATTTGGCCACTGGGAGAGCTCTAGCCCAGCAGCATCTCCAGGGCCTGCGCTGGACCCCAGGACCACAGGTGGTTGCCCCCAGATCCTGCCCTCTTCCAGGTCAGTACAACAAGGGCCCCCAAAGAAGTCCACATCCTAATCCCTGGGACCCATTGACTGTGTGACCTTACAAGGCAGGTGTGATTGAGTAAAGGATGTGAGGTGGCCGGTGATCCTGGATGACCCAGGTGGGCTCACTGTGACCACAGAGTCCTTTGGAGAAGACAGGTGGAAGGGTCAGAGTCAGAGAGGGAGAAGTTACGAGGGAAGTGAGGGCTGGGGCCACAGGCCAGGGAGTGTAGGCACCTCTAGAAGGTGAAGGCCAGGATTGGACGCCTCCCTGGAGCCTCCAGAAGGAAGGTAGTCTGCCAAAGTCTTGATTTTAGTCCCTTGAGACCCATTCTGGGCTTCTGACCTCCAGAACTCCAAGCTAACACCTGTGTGCTGTTTTAAGCCACTATGCGTGTGGTCGTCTGTCACAGCAGCCATAGGGAAGTCATACGCTGGCACAGCTGGCTTTACAAAAGCCAAGAGGAGAGCCAGTCGCAGGCAACACAGCTGAGGGCCTTCGCAGACCAGCTCCTCCCCTTGGTTGTTAGCAAACACCAGGTGAATCAATAGGCTCCCTTTGTGCTTGAAAACATTCCCACGGGCACGAGGCAGCACACAGCCCCCCACCCAGAAAGGGGCCAGGTGCCCACACAGCCACCAGCACATCCTTTCTGAGTGCCCCCTAGTTTTCACAGAACCGTGGCCTCCAGAACACTCAACCACATCCACTGTCCAACTGGAGCGCCTGCTGAGAGAAGAGGGAGCCTGAGTTCTGCCAAGACCAAGGATATCTCCTGGGTGGCGGTGTGGTGGGGCATGACCCAAAGCACCTCTGTCTGCTTCCACCATCTTTGTAGGGATGGGAGGCCACGGGGCCTGCACTCCCTTGGAGGGCCTGGGGATGGTCTCCTGTACCCCTTGTCACAGAGTCCACCATGTCCAGGGGACCCTCAGAGCTCCAGCCCTTGCAGCCATCAACATGCACCCGTCCTGCAGGAGTCTGTCTCGGTAATGTAACTGGGGACAGAACATGCTCCACTGGAGGTAAGAGAGGCTGGGATTAAGGATCAACAGCCTCCTAATGTTCATTTCCCACAGAGGAGTCATCCATGGGGACCTGGTGGGGAAAATCAATTCTTCTTTGGAGGGTGTGGGAAGAAAAGCTTTTGTGGTCACTGAAATAAAGCCACAAACAGGATTGGTTATCCCACTAAACTGAGAAAGGCCCGTTGTCTTCCCCAGAGAGGTCAGCTTTCTACCTGAAGAGCATATCCTACATTACTTAGAGTTGTTTGCTTTATTTTTATTTTCATTTCTCACTTCTAACCGGTACTATCTGCAGTGTATTTTTTACACTAATTAAGAACAGATACGAGGACTGGTGCCCGGAGCCACACTCAGTGTATAAAGGCGGGTTCATGGAAGGAATCTGCCTCAATGTCCACTCTCCCATCTCTCGGCTGTGTGACTCTGGGAAGCCACTCGACCTCTCTGGGCTTCTGTTTAACCTCCAGTATAGAGAAGGTCCTAAAACCATCTGTCAGCCTAAGGCAGGCATGTCTTGTCTTTCTCAGATGCCCACAAAGATCCACCCTGCCTCTCCCTGGGAGCTGCCAGTCAGGGAGAGGGAGTACGGAGAGCTCCCTGGCCAGGCCTGGCCTCACCTCCCAGCCGAGGGCCGGGAGTGGGGAGGGCTCGGCCTAAGCGAGAGCAGATGGAGACGGGATGTGGGGTCAAGAGTGGCCCGTGCCTGCTTTGTGAGATGTCCAGAGAGCTCCCACAGAACATAACGGAGACACCACCGGAGGGGTGTGATCGGAACCGGCCTGGGGGAGAGGCCAGCGGGGAGCAGCACCTACATCCCCCAGTGGCATCATCAGCATCCCGTCCCTCCAAGCCCCTTAACTCCATTAGCGCCGATTGAGCGCGTGAAGCCCAAGTCTGGCCCCAGATCCAATTAGCTTAGGAACATATGTCTGAACATGATGACGAGCATTGGATGAGACCGTGTCTCAGTATATATAGGAATTTGCTTTGGTCTGAGGGGCAGGGTGGTTGGAGGCTTGGTTGTCTTCCTAAGTTCCTGGGTAGTCGGGCGAGGGGATGGGGGGCGGCCCCCAGAGACGCTAGTCACACTGGGCACCAGCCTGGTGTCAGATGCAGCGTGGGTCCCTGAAAAGGCTTCGCTTACACCTGCCACTGTGTATTCTGTGCAGGACTCTTGTGGATCTTCAGAGGCAGCTGGGGGGCTTTGGAAAAATGTGGAGCCCTGGCCCTATCCCCAGACAAGCTGACTGGGTGGGTCTGGGTTGCATGAGTGGGGTCTGCATATTGAATGAGCAGGAGATGCCCCAGGAACCATTTACAGAGCTGCTCACAGGAGAGCTTACTCTTCCCATCCTCAAGGGCAGTCCTGTGAGGGTCAAGGTGCTGCCATATTGATGGAGGGACACTGAACACTGAGAAATGACCTGGTGCTGGGTGTGAAACCAAGTGGCTGGCTGATGGGGATAGAGCAGGAGATTTGGGGTGGGTTCAGATACTGCCCGGTCCTAGAGGAGTGGTGTGTGTGGGAGCTGTAGAGGCTCCATGGAGAAGGGGATCCCCAGGTGGGCTCCAGGTGGCCTGAAGGTCAGCAGAGAGGTGGAGGTTGGAGGGTTGGAGGACGAGCCCCCTGAGCCCTACTGCCATAAGGGCAGCATCAAATCCTGAGGCTTGAGCTGGCTGTTGCAGAGGTTGTATTGCATTTTGTATGGGAGGCATGGCAAATGCCACCTCACAGCCCCTTCACACTGGAACTGCCCAGGCCACAGCCAGCCCTTCCCAGCTTGGAAAAACGCAGCACGCTTTGTAGTCTGGCAGCCCGACTGACCCACAAGTGGGCACCTGATTCAGGGGAAGGTCATCCATTGGCTGGTCAGGGGCCAGTGCCAGGATCTGATACAAAGGGCATTGCCTCATAGGCAGAGATGATTGGTAGAGCCAAATGGACTGGCTGCTTCTAGAATCAGAGAATTAGGAGCCAGTCATAATAGAACAATTAGCAGAGAGGAGCTGGCACAGCCTTCGGGAGGGACAGAGACAGTAGCCAGTCTGTAGGGCTGCCCTGAGTCCTCATAGCTCTGATTCCCAGGCCACAGTCCCCAACCCCAACTGTCATTTTAAAAAAATTGGTCAGAATTTGTCCTTGTTTTTTGTTCTAATACGTGCAGGCTTGTATCCATTCCTCCTTCCCTCCATCCATTAACTTGCCCATCCATCAATCCCTCTCTCTCTCCATCCATCATGAATGGATCCATTCATCCATTCATGCATCCCTCCCTCCTTTCTTCCCTCCGTCCATCCCTCCATCCATTTACCTATCAATCCCTCTCTCCATCATGCTGAGTGAGAAATAAGTCAATCGGAGAAGGACAAACAGTATATGTTCTCATTCATTTGGGGAATATAAATAATAGTGAAAGGGAATAAAGGGGAAAGAAGAAAAAATGAGTGGGAAATATCAGAAAGGGAGACAGACATAAAGACTCCTAACTCTGGGAAACGAACTAGGGGTGGTGGAAGGGGAGGAGGGCAGGGGGTGGGGGTGAATGGGTGACGGGCACTCAGGGGGGCACTTGACGGGATGAGCGCTGGGTGTTATTCTGTATGTTGATAAATTGAACACCAATAAAAAATTAATTTATTAAAAAATAAATGGGTAAAAGACATGAACAGAAATCTCACAGAGGAAGACATAGACATGGCCAACATGCACATGAGAAAATGCTCCATATCACGTGCCATCAGGGAAATACAAATCAAAACCACGATGAGATACCACCTCACACCAGTGAGAATGGGGCAAATTAGCAAGGCAGGAAACCACAAATGTTGGAGAGGATGCGGAGAAAGGGGAACACTTTTGCACTGTTGGTGGGAATGTGAACTGGTGCAGCCACTCTGGAAAAATGTGTGGAGGTTCCTCAAAGAGTTAAAAATAGACCTGCCCTACGACCCAGCAATTGCACTGCTGGGGATTTACCCCAAAGATACAGATGCAATGAAACGCTGGGACACCTGCACCCCGATGTTTATAGCAGCTTGTCCACAATAGCTAAACTGTGGAAGGAGCCTCGGTGTCCATTGAAAGATGAGTGGATAAAGAAGATGTGGTTTATGTATACAATGGAATATTACTCAGCTATTAGGAACGACAAATACCCACCATTTGCTTCAACGTGGATGGAACTGGAGGGTATTAAGCTGAGTGAAATAAGTCAATCGGAGAAGGACGAACTTTATATGGTCTCATTCATTTGGGGAATATAAAAAATAGTGACAGGGAATAAAGGGGAAAGAAGAAAAAATGAGTGGGAAATATCAGAAAGGGAGACAGAACATGAGAGACTCCTAACTCTGGGAAACGAACTAGGGGTGGTAGAAGGGGAGGTGGGCGAGAGTTGGGGGTGACTGGGTGACGGGCACTGAGGGAGGCACTTGATGGGATGAGCACTGGGTGTTATTCTATATGTTGGCAAATTGAACACCAATAAAAAATTAATTTACATAAATAAATAAATAAATAAATAAATAAATAAATAAATAATGATTCAGTTCACATATACTCACCCTTCCTCAGGTGTGATGCAAACGAACTGCATGTGTAGCATTCATCTGGGCCTCCCTGCAGCACCATAACTGAAATAAGGTCAGGACAAGGAAGGGGGCCAAGGGAAACTGTTGCAATCAGGATGTTCATGCTGCCTGCTGTGTGCCATGAGTAATAGTGTTTTGTTTTCAATCCAGGAAACTCCTGCCTTCTACTGGTAGCTAGAAGAGTTGCAGGCTAATCTCAGATTCAGTTCCTGAAATAACCAGAGGTGTGGCTCAAACCAAACCAATAGACAGATCCAGAGATAGACACGTAGATGACAGATAGAGGTAGATACATAGATAGCTAGAATTCTTTATTTTTTAAATTTTATTTAAATTCAGTTAACTAACATATAATATATATTTGGTTTCAGAGGGATAGACCAGTGCGTGCCCTCCTTAGTGCCCATCATTTAGTTACCCCATCCCTCCACCGCCTATTCCTCCAGCGACCCTCAGTTTGTTTCTTATGATTAAGAGTCTCCTAGGGTTTGTCTCCCTTTCTGATTTGTCTTGTTTTATTTTTGCCTGTCTTTCCATTTGATCCTCTTTTTTGTTTCTTAAATTCCACATCTGAGTGACATTATATGCTACTTGTCTTTCTCCTTGACTTATTTCACACTGTATAGTATCTTCTATAGTATCTTCTGGTTCCATCCACGTCATTGCAAATGGCAAGATTTCATTTTTGTTTATGGCTGAATGGTATTCCATAGTATATATATATGCCACATCTTTTTTATCCATTCATCCATATCCATGGTCTTCTGAGCTCTTTCCATAGATTTATTGTGGACATTGCTGCTATAAATTTTAGGGTGCAGGTACCCCTTTGGATCACTACATTTTAATCTATAGGGTAAATACCCTTATTGCAATTGCTTGGTTATAGGGTAGCTCTCTTTTCAACTTTTTTTTTAATAAAATAATTTTTATTGGTGTTCAATTTACCAACATACAGAATAACACCCAGTGCTCATCCCGTCAAGTGTCCCCCTCAGTGCCTGTCACCCACTCACCCCCACCCCCCGCCCTCCTCCCCTTCCACCACCCCTAGTTTGTTTCCCAGAGTTAGGAGTCTTTATGTTCTGTCTCCCTTTCTGATATTTCCCACACATTTCTTCTCCCTTCCCTTATATTCCCTTTCACTATTATTTATATTCCCCAAATGAATGAGAACATACACTGTTTGTCCTTCTCTGATTGACTTACTTCACTCAGCATAATACCCTCCAGTTCCATCCACGTTGAAGCAAATGGTAGGTATTTGTCATTTCTAATGGCTGAGTAATATTCCACTGTATACATAAACCACATCTTCTTTATCCACTCATCTTTCGATGGACACTGAGGCTCCTTCCACAGTTTGGCTATTGTGGACATTGCTGCTATAAACATCGGGGTGCAGGTGTCCTGGCATTTCATTGCATCTGAATCATTGGGGTAAATCCCCAGCAGTGCAATTGCTGGGTCGTAGGGCAGGTCTATTTTTAACTCTTTGAGGAACCTCCACACAGTTTTCCAGAGTGGCTGCACCAGTTCACATTCCCACCAACAGTGCAAGAGGATTCCCTTTTCTCCGCATCCTCTCCAACATTTGTTGTTTCCTGCCTTGTTAATTTGCCCCATTCTCACTGGTGTGAGGTGGTATCTCATCGTGGTTTTGATTTGTATTTCCCTGATGGCAAGTGATGCAGAGCATTTTCTCATGTGCATGTTGGCCATGTCTATGTCTTCCTCTGTGAGATTTCTCTTCATGTCTTTTGCCGATTTCATGATTGGATTGTTTGTTTCTTTGGTGTTGAGTTTAAGAAGTTCTTTATAGATCTTGGAAACTAGCCCTTTATCTGATACGTCATTTGCAAATATCTTCTCCCATTCTGTAGGTTGTCTTTTAGTTCTGTTGACTGTATCCTTTGCTGTGCAAAAGCTTCTTATCTTGATGAAGTCCCAATAGTTCATTTTTGCTTTTGTTTCTTTTGCCTTTGTGGATGTATCTTGCAAGAAGTTACTGTGGCCAAGTTCAAAAAGGGTGGTGCCTGTGTTCTCTTCTAGGATTTGGATGGAATCTTGTCTCACATTTAGATCTTTCATCCATTTTGAGTTTATCTTTGTGTATGGTGCAAGAGAGTGGTCTAGTTTCATTCTTCTGCATGTGGATGTCCCATTTTCCCAGCACCGTTTATTGAAGAGACTGTCTCTCTTCCAATGGATAGTCTTTCCTCCTTTATCGAATATTAGTTGGCCATAAAGTTCAGGGTCCACTTCTGGGTTCTCTATTCTGTTCCATTGATCTATGTGTCTGTTTTTGTGCCAGTACCACACTGTCTTGATGACCACAGCTTTGTAGTACAACCTGAAATCTGGCATTGTGATGCTCCCAGCTATGGTTTTATTTTTTAAAATTCCCCTGGCTATTCGGGGTCTTTTCTGATTCCACACAAATCCTAAAATAATTTGTTCTAACTCTCTGAAGAAAGTCCATGGTATTTTGATAGGGATTTCATTAAACGTGTAAATTACCCTGGGTAACATTGACATTTTCAAAATATTAATTCTTTCAATCCATGAGCATGGAATATTTTTCCATCTCTATGTGTCTTCCTCAATTTCTTTCAGAAGTGTTCTATAGTTTTTAGGGTATAGATCCTTTACCTCTTTGGTGAGGTTTATTCCTAGGTATCTTATGCTTTTGGGTGCAATTGTAAATGGGATTGACTCCTTAACTTCTCTTTCTTCAGTCTCATTGTTAGTGTATAGAAATGCCATTGATTTCTGGGCATTGATTTTGTATCTGCCACGCTACCAAATTGCTGTATGAGTTCTAGCAACCTTGGGGTGGAGGCTTTTGGGTTTTCTATGTAGAGTATCACGTCATCAGCGAAGAGGGAGAGTTTGACTTCTTCTTTGCCAATTTGAATGCCTTTAATGTCTTTTTGTTGTCTGATTGCTGAGGCTAGGACTTCCAATACTATGTTGAATAGCAGTGGTGAGAGTGGACATCCCTGTCTTGTTCCTGATCTTAGGGGAAAGGCTCCCAGTGCTTCCCCATTGAGAATGATATTTGCTGTGGGCTTTTCGTAGATGGCTTTTAAGATGTCGAGGGAAGTTCCCTCTATCCCTACACTCTGAAGAGTTTTGATCAGGAATGGATGCTGTATTTTGTCAAATGCTTTCTCTGCATCTAATGAGAGGATCATATGGTTCTTGGTTTTTCTCTTGTTGATATGATGAATCACATTGATTGTTTTACGAGTGTTGAACCAACCTTGTGTCCCAGGGATAAATCCTACTTGGCCATGGTGAATAATTTTCTTAATGTGCTGTTGGATCCTATTGGCTAGTATCTTGTTGAGAATTTTTGCATCCATGTTCATCAGGGATATTGGTCTATGATTCTCCTTTTTGGTGGGGTCTTTGTCTGGTTTTGGAATTAAGGTGATGCTGGCCTCATAGAACGAATTTGGAAGTACTCCATCTCTTTCTATCTTTCCAAACAGCTTTAGTAGAATAGGTATGATTTCTTCTTTAAACGTTTGATAGAATTCCCCTGGGAAGCCATCTGGCCCTGGACTCTTGTGTCTTGGGAGGTTTTTGATGACTGCTTCAATTTCCTCCCTGGTTATTGGCCTGTTCAGGTTTTCTATTTTTTCCTGTTCCAGTTTTGGTAGTTTGTGGCTTTCCAGGAATGCGTCCATTTCTTCTAGATTGCCTAATTTATTGGCGTATAGCTGTTCATAATATGTTTTTAATATCGTTTGTATTTCCTTGATGTTGGTAGTGATCTCTCCTTTCTCATTCATGATTTTATTAATTTGAGTCTCCTCTCTCTTCTTTTTAATAAGGTTGGCTAATGGTTTATCTATCTTATTAATTCTTTCAAAGAACCAACTCCTGGTTCTGTTGATCTGTTCCACAGTTCTTCTGGTCTCAATTTCGTTGAGTTCTGCTCGAATCTTTATTAACTCTCTTCTTCTCCTGGGTGTAGGGGTCTATTTGCTGTTTTTTCTCTAGCTGTTTTAGGTGTAAGGTTAGCTTTTGTATTTGAGTTCTTTCCAGTTTTTGGATGGATGCTTGTATTGCGATGTATTTCCCCCTTAGGACTGCTTTTGCTGTATCCCAAAGATTTTGAACGGTTGTATCTTCATTCTCATTAGTTTCCATGAATCTTTTTAATTCTTCCTTAATTTCCTGGTTGACCCTTTCATCTTTTAGCAGGATGGTCCTTAACGTCCACGTGTTTGAGGTCCTTCCAAACTTCTTGTTGTGATTTAGTTCTAATTTCAAGGCATTATGGTCTGAGAATATGCAGGGGACGATCCCAATCTTTTGGTATCGGTTCAGACCCGATTTGTGACCCAGTATGTGGTCTATTCTGGAGAAAGTTCCATGTGCACTTGAGAAGAATGTGTATTCAGTTGAGTTTGGATGTAAAGTTCTGTAGATATCTGTGAAATCCATCTGGTCCAGTGTATCATTTAAAGTTCTCGTTTCTTTGGAGATGTTGTGCTTAGAAGACCTATCGAGGGTAGAAAGAGCTAGATTGAAGTCACCAAGTATAGGTGTATTATTATCTAAGTATTTCTTCACTTTGGTTATTAATTGGTTTAAATATTTGGCAGCTCCCACATTCGGGGCATATATATACAGGATTGTTAAGTCCTCTTGTTGGATAGATCCTTTAAGTATGATATAGTGTCCCTCTTCATCTCTCACTACAGTCTTCGGGGTAAATTTTAGTTTATCTGATATAAGGATGGCTACCCCTGCTTTCTTTTGAGGACCATTCGAATGGTAAATGGTTCTCCAACCTTTTATTTTCAGGCTGTAGGTGTCCTTCTGTCTAAAATGAGTCTCTTGTAGACAGCAAATAGATGGGTTCTGCTTTTTTATCCAGTCTGAAACCCTGCGCCTTTTGATGGGGTCATTAAGCCGGTTCATTTTCAGAGTTGCTATTGACAGATACGAGTTTAGTGTCATCATGATATCTATTCAGTCCCTGTTTTTGTGGATTGTTCCACTGAACTTCTTCTTAAAGGGGAATTTTAAGAGTCCCCCTTAAAATTTCTTGCAGAGCTGGTTTGGAGGTCACATATTGTTTCAGTTCCTGCCTGTCTTGGAAGCTCTTTATGTCTCCTTCCTTTTTGAATGAGAGCCTTGCTGGATAAAATATTCTTGGTTGCATGTTCTTCTCATTTAGGACCCTGAATATATCCTGCCAGCCCTTTCTGGCCTGCCAGGTCTCTGTGGAGAGGTCTGCTGTTACCCTAATACTCCTCCCCATAAAGCTCAGGGATTTCTTGTCTCTTGCTGCTTTAAGGATCTTCTCTTTATCTTTGGAATTGGCAAGCTTCACTATTAAATGTCGAGGTGTTGGACGGTTTTTATTGATTTTAGGGGGTATCTCTCTATTTCCTGGATCTGAATGCCTGTTTCCCTTCCCAGATTAGGAAAGTTTTCAGCTATGATTTGTTCAAATACATATTCTGGCCTTCTGTCCCTTTAGGTGCCCTCAGAAACCCCAATTAAACGTAGGTTTTTCTTCCTCAGGCTGTCGTTTATTTCCCTTAATCTAACCTCATGGTCTTTTAATTGTCTGTCTCTTTTTTCCTCAGTTTCCCTCTTTGCCATCAACTTGTCTTCTATGTCACTCACTCATTCTTCCACCTCGTTAACTCTCATCGTTAGGACCTCTAGTTTGGATTGCATCTCATTTAATTGGTTTTTAATTTCTGCCTGATTGGATCTAAATTCTGCAGTCATGAAGTCTCTTGAGTCCTTTATGCTTTTTTCTAGAGCCACCAGTAGCTGTATGATAGTGCTTCTGAATTGGCTTTCTGATATTGAATTGTAATCCAGATTTTGTAACTGTATGGGAGAGAGGACTGTTTCTGATTCTTTCTTTTGAGGTGAGGTTTTCCTTCTAGTCATTTTGCTCAGTGCAGAATGGCCAAAAACAAGTTGTATTGGGAAAAGGAGAAAAAGAGAAAGAAGGAAAGAAAAGGTAAAAAGAAAAAAGAAAAAAGGAAGAAAAAAAGAAAAAAGAGAAGAAAAAGAGAAAGAGAAAGAAAAAGAATGAAAGGGAAAAAAGGGTGGGGGAGGCAAACAAACAAACAAAAAAACACGGGGGAGTATCTTCTGATTCTGTGTACTTTAAGTCCCTTGACTTCCCCTGGAACTTGTCCGTCTAGCTGGTCTTCTGGGGGAGGGGCCTGCCTTGCTGATTTTCAGGTGTTAGCACTTGGGGAGCTGCTCTGCCCCCTGCCTGGTGCAGGGCTCAGTGGGGGTTGTTTACCCCGTGAGGCTCCAGGAGGAACAACCACGGTGGCGGCAGCAGCTTGGAAACCTGGATTCAGCCCCCACAGGAACTCTGAAGCACTCCGCCTGCAGGGCCTGGCGGCTCCGGGGCGGGGCCGCTGCTCTGCTCAGCTCGGGACAGGAGGGCAGGAGCGTCCTCGCTGTCCTGGGCCCTCCAGGCCTCTGCCTGTCCCGGGGGGAGGCTGGATCCTGGGCTGTGTCCTGGCGCCCTGGGCTCCCGGCCTGCGCTGTTGGATTCGCGCTCCCGCCCCGCAGCCCCCTCCGCGGAGCCGCCGCCCGAGTCCCTCCGAGCTGCTCCCGGAGCCGCGCAGCCCCCTCCGCTCTGCCGGAGCCGCCTTCGAGCTTCTCCCCGCCGCACAGCCCTTTCCGCGCGGAGCCGCCGCCTGAGTCCCTGCGAGCTGCTCCGGGTCCGCCACGCGCGCTGCAGCCCTTTAGGGAGCTCGGCCTCGGGGTGTGGCGCACTCTCCCCGGGGGCAGGTGTCTGTTAGTGTCCCAGGGAGCCTGAGGGCATCCCCGCCCTCCTGGGTCCTGCTCCAACTCCCTGCGAGCCCCTTTCCGCCCGGGAAGGTTGGTGCAGCTCCTGCGTCTCCGGGACGGGGCTCTCCTGTCCTGGGGACACTCGCCCCGGCCTCAGCCCGGCTCCTCGCGGGGCCCCTCCCCCTCGGATGCCTTTTGTTTCTTTATTTCTTTTTTCCCGTCTTCCTACCTTGATAGAAGCGCGAACTCTTCTCACTGTAGCGTTCCAGCTCGTCTCTCTTTAAATCTCAGGGCGAATTCGTAGATTTTCAGGATGATTTGAAGGTTATCTAGGTAATTTGGTGGGGACAGGTGATTTGGGGACCCTACTCTTCCACCATCTTGCCCCTCCTCCTCTTTTCAACTTTTTGAGAAACCTCCATACTGTTTTCCCGAGTGGCAGCACCAACTTCTATTTCCATCAGAAGTGTACAAGGCTTCCCATTTCTCAGATTTTTTATTTCTTTCTGTTTTAGTTTGAGTAGTTTATATGTCTCTAAGAATGTATCCATTTCTTTGAGATTGCCTAACTTGTTCACATAGAGTTGCTCATAATATGTTCTTATAATTATCTGTATTACTTTGGTGTTGGTTCATTCAGGATTTTATTAATCTGGGTCCTTACTCTTTTTGATAAGTCTGGCTGGCCAAGGGTTTATCAATCTTATTAATTCTTTCAAAGAACCAGCTCTTAGTTTCCTTGATCTGTTCTATTGTTCTTGTGGTTTCTATTTCCTTGATTTCTGCTCTAATCTTTTTTACTTCTCTTCTCCTGTGGATTTAAGCTTTATTTGCTGTTCTTTCTCCAGCTCCTTTATCTATAAGGTTAGGCTGTGTATTTGAGACATTTCTTCTTTCGGGAGAAAGGCTTATATTGCTACATGCTTCCTTCTTAGGACCGCCTTTGCTGCATCCCAATTGTTTTGAACAGTTGTGTTTTTATTTTCATTTGTGTCCATGAATTTTAAAAATTCTTTAATTTCCTGGTTGATCCATTCATTCTTTAGTAGGATGCTCTTTAGCCTTCATGTATTTGAGTGCTTTCCAAATTTTCCCTTGTGACTGAGTTCCAGTTTCCAAGCCCTATGGTCTGAAAATATGCAGGGAATGATCCCAATATTTGGCATCAGTTGAGACCTGTTTTGTGAACCAGTATGTGATCTATTCTGGAGAATGCTCCATGTGCTGAGTTTGTGTATTCTGAAGAATGTGTATTCTGTTGCTTTAGGATGAAATACTCTGGGGACCCCTGGGTGGTGCAGCGGTTTGGCGCCTGCCTTTGGCCCAGGGCGTGATCCTGGAGACCCGGGATCGAATCCCACGTCGGGCTCCCGGTGCATGGAGCCTGCTTCTCCCTCTGCCTGTGTCTCTGCCTCTCTCTCTCTGACTATCATTAATAAATAAAAAATTTTTAAAAAAAGGATGAAATACTCTGATTCTGCCTGTGAAGTCCATCTGGTTCAGGGTGTCATTCAAAGCCCTTGTTTCCTTGTTGATCTTCTGCTTAGATGATTGGTCCACTGCAGTGAGTGGGGTGTAAGTCCCCTACTATTACTGTATTATTAGCAATATGTTCTGTGGGGAAAGGGAGCCTCTCTAAGATGGCTACCACAAAATGATATAGCAGCAGAGGGAGTGCAAATTCAGAATTTTTAGAAGTCTGCTCTGTTGAGGGATGTCACTGCATGAAAGGTGCTCAGGTGCCGAAGCAAGGGTAGAATACTGGTGGGACGGGGGATCTCAGGATCCTGAAGGTCACAGGAAGACTTCTGGTGCCTGAGTGCAGCAGAGTTTCCAGGCATTGCAGCAGGGAAAATGACTGCAATCAGCAAGCACAGGACTGGTCTTTCAGCTCAGTGTTGGCATAAACCATGACCTGCCACACAGTTGGCATGACTGTTCTCCAAGCAGGAGCCCCCAAAATGGCAGAACCTGTGAGACACCTCCCTGCCCCCCAACTTCCTTCCCTAGGAAGAGCAGGGCAAGAGTGCGCTGCCAGCGTCTAGAGTTTGGGACTCAAACCAGGTGGTGTATTTTTGATACGAATGTTCAGTCATAGGCTGGGTGAGCATGGAGTGCAGATGGACTGGGGAGACAAGAGTGATTGGGTACTGCTCCCTGAGGGTGCATTGAGGAGTAGGGCCCAGAGCTGAAAAAGGACATTCGGAGGCTGAGAGGGCTGCCATTTTCACTGTCATCCTGTAAAGCACTGTGGAAAGCCTTCAGGAAACAAAGCCACATAGAGCAATCCTGAGCAGATTACTTAGCCTGGCCCCTTGCTAAGTGTGGTGCAATACCACCCACGGCTAAGACACTTGAGAATCACCTCAACAGGCCTCTCCCCAAGATCAGAAAGAACATCCAGGCAAGTCCACGTTTACAGATCACTGAGAACCGCGAAACTCCAGTGCTAGGCAAATACAGCATATAGAAACCAACAGGGTTTTTTTTCTCTATAATTCTTTAGACTTTCGTTTTAATATTTTTCTCTTTCTTTTTCAACCAATTTCTTATTTTATCAACTCATATTTTTAAATAGTTTTT
Source organism: Canis lupus familiaris (assembly GCF_011100685.1). NCBI lineage: Eukaryota > Metazoa > Chordata > Mammalia > Carnivora > Canidae > Canis > Canis lupus. The sequence continues at coordinate 105,663,951 of NC_049222.1, read as the reverse complement.
AAATTATATCTCTAGAATTACATTCTACTTTTTCAGTATATTTAATTTTATTTTATATATATATATATATCTAAGTTTTCCTTTATCACAACTTTAGGATGCAGTTTTTTCTAACAAACCAAAATACACACCAAATCTACTATATGGCTCTTTTCTATTCACCTGTATGATCATATTTGCTTTTCTTTCATTTATTCCTCTTTGTTTTTGGGTTTTTTTTTTCTGTTTTGTTACACTCTTTTTCTATTTTTTTTATTTTTTATTTTTTTCTGTTTCAAAACATTTTATTTAATTTTTTAATAATAAATTTATTTCTTATTGGTGTTCAATTTGCCAACATACAGAATAACACCCAGTGTTCATCGTCAAGTGCCCCCCTCAGTGCCCATCACCCACTCACCCCCACCCCCCACTCTCCTCCCCTTCCACCTTTTTTAAAATTTTCAACTTAACAGTAACATTGTATCCTTTCAATGTACTTGATTTTATTTTTATTTTTTTGCATTTTTAATTTATTAATTTTTTGCATGTTTTTTATTGGAGTTCGGTTTGCCAACATATAGCATAATACCCAGTGCTCAACCTGTCAAATGCCCCTCTCAGTGCCAGAAACCCAGTCATCCCATCCCCTCACCCACTTCCCCTTCCACTACTTCTTGTTAGTTTCCCAGAGTTAGGAGTCTCTCATGTTTTGATACCTCTCTGATTTTTCCCACTCATTTTCTCTCTTTTCCCCTATGATCCCTTTCACTATTTTTTTTATATTCCCTGTATGAGTAAAAACATCTGATGATTGTCCTTTGCTGTTTGAATTACTTCACTCTGTATAATATCCTCCAGTTCCATCCACGTTGAAGCAAATGGTGGCTATTCATCGTTTCTAATGGCTGAATGGCATTCCATACCACTTCTTCTTTATCCATTCATCGGTCGATGGACACTGAGGCTCCTTCCACAGTTTGGATACTAGGGACATTGCTGCTATGAACATTGGGGTACAGGTGTCCCCGTCTCTCACTGCATCTGTATCTTTGGGGTAAATCCCCAACAGTGCAATTGCTGGGACATACGGTAGATCTATTTTTAACTCTTTGAGGAACCCCTACACAGCTTTCCAGAGTGGCTGCACCAGTTCACATTCCCACCAACAGTGCACATCCTCTCCAACATTTGTTGTTTCCTGCCTTGTTAATTTTCACCATTCTCACTGGTGTGAAGTGGTATCTCATTGTGGTTTTGATTTGTATTTCCCTGATGGCAAGTGATGTGGAGCATTTTCTCATGTGCTTGTTGGCCATGTCTATGTCTTCCTCTGTGAGATTTCTGTTCATGTCTTTAGCCCATTTCATGATTGGATTGTTTGTTTCCTTGCTGTTTAGTTTAATAAGCTATTTATAGATCTTGGATACTAGCCCTTTATCTGATATGACATTTGCAAACATCTTTTCCCATTCTGTAGGTTGTCTTTTAGTTTTGTTGCCTGTTTCTTTGGCTGTGCAGAAGCTTCTTATCTTGATGAAGTCCCAATAGTCCATTTATTGCATTTGTTTCCCTTGCCTTCATAGATGTATCTTGCAAGATGTTGCTGTGGCCAAGTTCAAAAAGGGTGTTGCCTGTGTTTTCCTCTATGATTTTGATGCAATCTTGTCTCACATTTAGATCTTTCAACCATTTTGAGTTTATCTTTGTGTATGGTGTAAGAGAATGGTCCAGTTTCATTATTCTTCAAATGGCTGTCCAATTTTCTCAGAACCATTTATTGAAGAGACTGTCCTTTTTCCAGTGGATAGTGTTTCCTGCTTTGTCGAGTATTAGTTGACCATAGAGTTGAGGGGCCATTTCTGGGTTCTCTATTCTGTTCCATTGATCTATGTGTCTTTGTGTGTGTGTGTGTGTGTGCCAGTACCACAGTGTCTTGGTGCCAGTACCACACTGTCTTGGTGATCAGGGCTTTTTTTTGTGTGTGTGCCAGTACCACACTGTCTTGGTGATCACAGCTTTGTAGTACAACCTGAAATCCAGCATTATGATGTCCTCAGCTCTGGTTTTCTTTTTTAATATTCCCCTGGCTGTTTGGGGTATTTTCTGATTCCACACAAATCTTAAGATGATTTGTTCCAACTCTCTGAAGAAAGTGCATGGTATTTTGATAGGGATTGCATTAAACGTGTAAATTGCCCTGGGTAGCATGGACATTTTCACAATATTAATTCTTCCAATCCATGAGCATGGAATATTTTTCCATCTCTTTGTGTCTTCCTCCATTTCTTTCAGAAGTGTTCTGTTGTTTGTAGGGTATAGATCCTTTACCTCTTTGGTTAGGTTTATTCCTAGGTATCTTATGCTTCTGGGTGCAATTGTAAATGGGATTGACTCCTTAATTTCTCTTTCTTCAGTCTCATTGTTAGTGTATAGAAATGCCACTGATTTCTGGGCATTGATTTTGTATCCTGCCACACTGCCAAATTGCTGTATGAGTTCTAGCAATCTTGGGGTGGAGGCTTTTGGGTTTTCTATATAGAGTATCATGTCATCTGTGAAGAGGGAGAGTTTGACTTCTTTGCCAATCTGAATGTCTTTTATTTCTTTTGTTGCCTGATTGCTGAGGCTAGGACTTCTAGTACTATGTTGAATAGCAGTGGTGAGAGTGCACATCCTGTCGTGTTCCTGATCTTAGGGGAAAGGCTCCCAGTGTTTCCCCATTGAGAATGATATTTGCTGTGGGCTTTTCATAGATGACTTTTAAGATGCTGAGGAATGTTCCCTCTATCCCTACAGTCTGAAGAGTTTTGATCAGGAATGGATGCTGTATTTTGTCAAATGCTTTCTTTGCATCTATTGAAAGGATCATATGATTCTTGTTTTTTCTCTTGTAGATATGATCAATCACATTGATTGCTTTACAAGTGTTGAACCAAGGCAGCCCGGTGGCACAGCGGTTTAGCACCGCCTGCAGCCTGGGGAGTGATCCTGGAGACCCAGGATCGAGTCCCACATCAGGCTTCCTGCATGGAGCCTGCTTCTCCTTCTGCCTGAGTCTCTGCCTCTCTCTCTCGCTCTCTCTGAATGAATAAATAAATAAATCTTAAAAAAAAAAAAAACAAGTGTTGAACCAGCCTTGCATCCTGGGGATAAATCCCACTTGGTCATGGTGAATAATCTTCTTAATGTATTGTTGGATCCTATTGACTAGTATCTTGTTGAGAATTTTTTCTGTTCATCAGGGATATTGGTCTATAATTCTCCCTTTTGGTGGGGTCTCTGTCTGGTTTTGGAATTAAGGTGATGCTGGTCTTATAGAATGAGTTTGGAAGTATTCTGTCACTTTGTATCTTTCAGAGAAGCTTTAGTAGAATAGGTATGGTTTCTTTAAACGTTTGGTAGAATTCCCCCTTGGAAGCCATCTGGCCCTGGACTTTTGTGTCTTGGGAGATTTTTGATGACTGCTTCAATTTTCTCCCTGGTTATCAGCCTGTTCAGGTTTTCTATTTCTTCCTGTTCCAGTTTTGGTAGTTTGTGGTTTTCCAGAAATGGATCCATTTTTTTTTTGATTGCCTAATTTATTGGCCTAGAACTGCTCATAATATGTTTTTAAAATAATTTGTATTTCCTTGGTATTGGTGTTGATCTCTCCTGTAAAGTAATGTGAATGGCAGATGGATTTCATAACTACAGATTCTTGGTATTGGTTGTGATCTCTACCCTTTCATTCATGATTTTATTAATTTGAATCTTTTTTTCTTTTTAGTAAGGCTGGCTAATGGTTTATCTATCTTATTTATTCTTTCAAAGAACTAACTTCTGGTTTTGTTGATCTGTTCTATAGTTCTTCTAGTCTCTATTTCATTGAGTTCTGCCCAAATCTTCATTAATTCTCTTCTTCTGCTTGGTGTAGGTTTTATTTGCTGTTCTTTCTCCGGTTCCTTTAGATGTGAGCTTAGCTTGTGTACTTGTTTTTTTCCAATTTTTTGAGGGATGCATGTATTGCGATGTATTTCCCTCTTAGGACTGCTTTTGCTGTCCCAAAGATTTTGAATGGTTATATCTTAATTTTCATTAGTTTCCATGAATCTTTTTAATTCTTCTCTACTTTCTTGATTGTCCCGTTCATCTTTTAGCAGGATGCTATTTAACCTCCATGTGTTTGAGTTTCTTCCAAGTTTCTTTGTGATTGAGTTCAAGTTTCAAAGCATTGTGGTCGAAAATATGCAGGGGACAATCCCAATCTTTTGGTATTGGTTGAGACCTGATTTGTAACCTAGTATGTGGTATATTCTGGAGAAAGTTCCATGTGCACTTGAGAAGAACGTGTATTCAGTTGTGTTTGGATGCAAAGTTCTGTATATATCTGTGAAATCCATCTGGCCCAGTGTATCAACCCTTGCTTCTTTGGAGATGTTGTTCTTCGAATACCTGTGATCTGCAGAAATTGCCGTGTTGAAGTCTCCTACTATTAGTGTATTATTATCTAATTATGTCTTTACTTTGGTTATTGGTAGTAGCTCCCACATTAGAGGCCTAAATATTCATGATTATTAAGTCCTCTTGTTGCATAGACATTTTAAGTATGATATAGTGTCCCTCTTAATCTCTTACTATACAGTCATTGAGATAAACTTTAATTTATCTGATATGAGGATTGCTACTCCTGCTTTCTTTTGAGGACCATTTGAATGGTTAAATCGTTCTCCAGTCTTTCATTTTCAGGCTGGAGGTGTCCATAGGTCTAAAATGAGTCTCTTGTAGACAGCAAATAGATGGGTCTTGCTTTTTTATCCAGTCTGAAACCCTACGTCTTTTGATGGGATCATTAAGCCCATTCACGTTCAGAGTTACTATTAAAAGATATGAATTTAGTGTCATCATGATACCCACCCAGTCCTGTTTTTGTGGATTATTTCTTTGGGCATCCTCTTTTTTTTACAGAGTCCCCCTTAATATTTCTTGCAGAGCTGGTTTGGTGGTCACATATTCTTTCAGTTTCTGCCTATCTTGGAAGCTCTTTATCTCTCCTTCTATTCTGAATGAGAGTCTTGCTGGATAAAGTATTCTTGGCTGCAGGTTCTTCTCATTTAGGACCCTGAATATATCCTGCCAGTCCTTTCTGGCCTGCCAAGTCTCTGTGGAGAGGTCTGCTATTAATCTAATACTTCTCCCCATATAAGTTAGGGATCTCTTGTCTCTTGCTGCTTTAAGGATCTTCTCTTTATCTTTGGAATTTGCAAGTTTCACTATTAAATGTCAGGGTGTTGAACAGTTTTTATTGATTTGGGGGGGAATCTCTCTATCTCCTGGATCTGAATGACTGTTTTCCTCCTCAAGTTAGGGAAGTTCTCAGCTATGATTTGTCAAATATTCTTTCTGGTCCTTTGTCCCTTTTGGCACCCTCTGAAACCCCAATTAAACGTAGATTTTTCCTCCTGAGTCTGTCATTTATTTCCCTTAACCTTTCCTCATGGTCTCTTGTTTTTCTCTTTTTTCTTCAGCTTCCTTCCTTGCCATCAACTTGTCTTCTATGTCACTCACTCATTCTTCTACCTCTTTAACCCTCATCGTTTGGACCTCCAGTTTGGATTGCATCACATTTAATTGATTTTTAATTTCAGTCTGATTCTATCTAAATTCTGCAGTCATGAATTCTCTTGATTCCTTTGTGCTTTTTTCCAGAGCCACCAGTAGCTTTATAATTGTGCTTCTGAATTGGCTTTCTGACATCAAATTGTAATCCTAATTCTGTAACTCTGTGGGAGAGAGAACTATTTCTGATTCTTTCTTTTGTAGTGAGTTCTTTCTAGTCATTTTGCTCAGTGCAGAGTGGCTAAAAACAAGTTGTACTGGAAAAAGGAAGGAAAAAAAGAGAAAAAAGGGAAAAAACAACAACAAACAAATAAAAAAACAAAGAACAACAACAGAAAAAAAAAAAAAACAAGGAGGGGTATCCTCTGGTTCTATATACTGTAAATCCCTTGACTTCCCCTGGAGCTTTCCAGCGCTGCTCAGCCAAGAACTTGCTCTTCCCCTGTCCTTCCAGCTGGTCTTCTGGGGGTGGGGCCTGCTGTGCTGATTCCCGTGTGTGGACCTTGGGGAGCTGTCCCGCCCTCTGCCAGGTGCATGGCTCAGTGGGAGCTGTTTATCCTGTTCCCTGACGACCAGACTCTCCCAGGCACAGGGTGACACAAGGAGGAACAACAAGACTGGCAGCAGCCAGCCTTCCAGCCCTGGAGTCAGCTCCTGCAGTAACTACCACAGTCTCCCAGTCTGCACTGGCCTGGATGCTCCGGGGGCGGTGGGCGCTGATCTGCACAGCTCTGGGCGCCCACAGTGGCAGGAGCGTCCTCGCTGTCCTGTGCCCTCCCAGCCTCCGCCTGTCCTGGGGGGAGCACAGGATCTTGGGCTGTGTCCCCTGGGGCCCTGGGATCGGGTCTGTGCCACTGGAATCACGCTCCTGGGACCGCACAGCCCCCTCCACCCGGAGCCACTGCCTTAGCTGCTCCTGAGGCCCTGCAGGTCGCGTGCTCCAGCCCTTTACCACAGTCCGCCCGTGGTGTGTGGCGCTCTCCCCTGAGGTGCACTTCCTCTGTTAGTGACCCCGGGAACCTGGAGGCTCCACTGCCCCTTCTGGGATCCTGCCCGAGTTCCCTGGGAGTGCCTTTCCGTCCAGGAAGATTGTTAAAGATCCTGCTTCTCCGGGACTGGGCTTTCCTGTCTTGGAGGCTTTTGCTGCCAGCCTTAGCCCAGCTCCTCGTGGGGCCTTTCCCCCACTGTATTCTTTTTTATTTATTTCTTTTCTGTCTTCCTACCTTATTAGAAGTGGGAACTCTTCTCTCTGTAGCGTTCCAACTACAGTTTTCTCTTTAAACCCCACATTCTTCCAGTTTTCTCTTTAAACCCCACGCCAAATTTGTAGGTTTTCAGAATGATTTGAAAGTTATCTAGGTCAGTTGGTGGGGACAGGTGACTTGGGGACCCTACTCTTCCGCCATCTTGCCCCGCCCCCAACAAAAAATTTAAAAAGAAGTAAATGCAGATTTATTTGGAAATGATGATACAGAAATTTTCTAGGAAGATAACTACAAATATCAGTCCCACCTGTGGTAGTAGGTATACATACAATCCATAGAAATAGATGTTGAAGAAATGTCCATCATTAGTAAAAGCACCAGTGTCAAATGATTAAGAGGGAGATTCCCTCATTCTTTGAAGTATCAGAGAAACCAAACTCCTTTCTTAGTTCAACTGCATTGAATAGCTAGCAGAGTACTCTAGAATTTCTTTATACTATACTGAAATTTCCTCAAGAAACAAATGTTAATTATGTAATTAGTGAAGAAATATAAAATTTAAGAGCCAGATCAGATTCCTCGGGTTTTCTGAACAAATATCCACCATTTGGTCTATGTCTACCATCCATTCTCCCTGTGAGAGTTGTATTCCAACTGAGATATTAGAAGGACCATGATGAACACAAGACCACACTTGCAGCTGACGGCAGTAGCAAGTTGAGAACTTGCCAAAACCTGGCTCAACTTCAATAGTTCTCTAAAAGTATTCACAGAACTCGCTCAGAGATATTCTACTCATTGTCATTGTCATGGTTTTCTGGGTTTGTTTTGTTTTGTTTTGTTACAAAGGATACAGATTAACAATAAACATGGTGAGGTTCATAGGATTAAATTTCGGGAAAAGAACCCACTGTAGATCTTCTGGTTGTTCTCTCTCTGTGGAGTCATGGAGTGTTACTGTCTGGGGTTGATATGGGCTAACACTCATGGAGTGTTGCCAAGGAGGGAGACTCACCCAAGCCTTGGTGACCAGAGTTTTTACTACAATTCTGCCACTTACCTTCTGGATGGGTGACCTTAGTCTTCATTCTGTCTCCAGGTGAGCTGATGCCTTTCATCTCCAGCCCTCCCAGAGGCTGACCTGATGATATTTTGGGCTCAAAGACTCATCCTAAAGCACATTGTTGTTAGACAGTCTGGTCACCAAGCCTCCAAGCAAACACAAACATTCCTATTAGGCATGGCCTTGGAAAGAACTAGAGATCACCTTCCAGGATCAAAGGGCAAAGGGCAGATTTCCCTTTGTGGGAGGCTAATTCTTTTCTAGATTGTTCACCTCCTGGTGGCTGCGCAGGGCTGTCTCACAGCAAAGTATACATGCTTGTCTGGATCTCTACCAATGGTAAAGTGGTTATAGGACAGTTGGCAAGTATGAGTACGAATAGGGCAAGTATGAGTACGAATAGGCCTCACATTTGGAAGAAGCAGTTGGAGGAATATATTTAAAGTAAAAACTAATGAAGGCACTTGGGTGGCTCAGGGTCTTGAACATCTGTCTTTGGCTCAGGTCATGAAACTGGGGTCCTAGAATTGAGCCCCATCCCATATCAGGCTCCTTGATCAGCGGGAAGCCTACTTCTCCTTTTACTTCTGTCCCTCTTCCTCTTTGTGTACTTGGCTCTCTTTATTTTTTATTTATTTATTTTTTTTTACTTGGCTCTCTTTGAAATAAATAAATGAAATCTTTAAAAAAATAAAGAAACAGCTAATCCATCTTCTGTATCATTACATAGATTTTCATAATTTTGTACTAATTGAATTACTTATTTTCCTTCTTGATCTACAGATCTAACTTTGGGGAGGCAAATTCTTCTCTCTCTTATTTAGTTGCCATATCCCACAACAAAGCCATATGAATGACAAACATTCTTCACACACAAATCCACACACAGTGGTTACTGAGGCATATGTGTAAATGCACATATGCACACTCAGGACCCAGACACACTGAAATATGTACTTAAGTCACCTCATACTCTCTCAATCACATGCTCACTCACCACATGCAGACACACAGTACACCCACACAGATGTCACTGTCCCACTCACCTTCCCACAGTCACTCACACAGTCACCAGGTGGATATGTATCTCAGTAATATGTTTGTAGGTGAAAGTTTCATGCAGATCTCCAAATCTGGGAAACAAGACAAGAGGATCCTAATTGCCCTTTACACCCCTCACCCACCACAGCAACAATGGCAACATTTGAAGTGTACAACATTGAAAAAGTGCTCTGGGCTTTGCCACTTGAAGTTGCAGGGTGTGGTGAGAAACTCTGAGTCTGTGGGGTCTGACTGAATTGGGTAAGAAATAGAGCACTAGTAAATGGGGTATAGTAGAAGGGGGTGCAGAGAGCATGGGGTGTGGTCATGAGTCAGGAGGTGAAACTGTACAAGGGGTAAAGTGTAGGGAATGTGTTAATGGTACTGTGGGTCTGCATGCACAAGTGGACAAGATGTGCGGAGAAATTAAGGATGTAGCACATACTGGGCTCTGTGGGGGATAAGGGGTACAGAGATCAAGAAATCAAAGATATGACAGAGATGAGAGAGTGTGCACAAGTAAGTGAGGGGTAGGACTGTGTAAGAGGCACAGGAAAATCTATGTCCATGGTAGGTTAATGAGCACAGCAGAATGACAGTGTGTCTTTTATAAGATTGATTTCATTTTTTTTTACTTTATTTTATTGCATTTTGTTTTACATTATTTTATTTTATTTTTTATTTCATTTCACTTCATAAGAAAGGCAGACTACACATTAGCACATCAGTTGGATGTAGCAGGAGTCTCAGAACCTTGACCCCCAGTCTCCTACAAATGGACCTTGAGAGCTAATCTTGAGGTTCCAGCAGGGGAGCACAGCTACTTACATATCCTTGACCAAAGAAAGGTCCTCCCTTATTAGGAAAGTTTGTCCTCTTCTGCCGAGTATACAGCTTTGGGAAGGATGCACATGGAGCTGAGAGGAAGAAAGGGGACCCCCCTGCCTAGCCTGCTAGATCAGAAGAATCAGTCCTGGCCATCAATGCTGTGACAGATGTCACAATCCTATTCACTTCAAGTCTGAAAGATTCTTTTGGTGGTTGGACACAACACAATGAGAGATGAAAGGCAGAACCGTATTACTAGCAGCTTCACACCAGAGAACCAGAAGGGGTTCACACCAGAGGGGGGCCACAGTGCCCCCTCTTGGGAAGAGTAACAGAAGTCTGGAAGTGGATGGGGCAGCCAATATATGAGAAATAGAGTCGGGGTAGTTGAGTTTCAAAGCTCCCTGAGCATTGGCAGTTTGGGATAATTCCCTATGTGCCAGGGCATATGGAGGTTCCTCTTCCAGTGGTCATTGGCTCCAGAACAATTAGAACTGGTGCATGACCAAAACAAAACAAAAACAAACAAAAAACAAAGCGAAACAAAAACCTGGTGCATGATGACCAGAAGTAGGAGAGTCCATAAAGAGAGTGGTGGTGTATGGATTTGATAAGTTGCTAAAGAAGGGCAGCCTACTTTGCCCTAGCCTGGGACTCCAAACTGGGTTGAGGCAACATAAAACAGGAAATTCAAGACTATACTACAGGGTATTTTGGGATATGAATGTCCTGAGGATAGCTAAAGTCCACGATAGAGCCAGACAAGGGACGAGGAGTAGGAGTCTTACAGGAGGCTCATAGTTGTGGAGATAAGAGGACTGTGCATGATGAAATCAGTGGTGGAGTGTAGTGGATTTGAGTAGACTAAGGAACCCAGAGGAAAACAGCAGATGTAGTAGGCAGGTGAATGGGGAACACAGGGAGGTGATGGCACTGAATATATGAAAGCTGGGATTTTGATGGAGGTGTGAGAAGTGTTTGGAATTGGGCTGAGTTCACTGGAATGGGGGAAATATATACCTGGGGGATTGCAGAAGCAGTGTTTGGCTGAGGTCACAGTAATGATATGAGGGAGAGATTTGACAGAGGGAAGAAATCCTAAATGGGTGAAGGATGGAGGTAGTAGAAATGTCCAAGCGAGATAGAGGGATAAGTAAAGTAAGGAGTTGGAGGATAATGGGGTAGCTCTTAGGAATGGAACTATCCACATACAAATTTCTCACAATGATACAATGATGTCATTTTTGCCTCTTCAGAAATCTAGGATCCAGGCGTGTCAGGGATTTATTTTATTGTCTTCATCTCTTAATTTTTTAAATCGGATCAGTTGCCACTCTTTCTTTTCTCTGTCTTCAGAGATAGGGAAAGTTTTGGGATGGTTGTCATTGTTTTGCAGAATGTATCTCAGTATGGGTTTCTTAGATTGTGTCTGTCATCCTGAATCTCAGGCACCACATTGGAGCAGAACTTCTACACACAAGTGATGGTGGGTCCTCCTGGGGGCATCTGCTCAGAAGCAAAGGTTATGAGGAAATGTCAGTGCACTAGATGTGTGGATGAGCTTCTTGCAGGGAGGAGCAGGAGATGTGGTTTGTTGCAGTGAGCTGGGGAGAAACGGTGTGCCCACAGACATTCAGGCTCCTGGAGGATCCCAGTCAGCTCTCAGATGTAGGTTGACTGGAAGCCAATTACTAGAGTGGAATATCCCAAAGAATGTCTTTCAGGAAGATGCCAGATATTCCCAGGCTCATTACAATTTGAGAAGTAGTGTGGAGCTAAATGGTCCTGCGTGCTAGTTTCACATTTAGGATCACTTGGAAGGAGTTTCGAAAACCATCACTTGTGCTCTACTCACTCCCCCCTTTTTATGTCAGTTGTTGTGTCCTCAGGACACATCTGAGAATGGAGCTGAAGTTCTGCCAATGGGGAAATAACAACTGTCTGCTCTGCATGGTTTTGTAGGAAGATTCAGTACAGGCACATCCCCAGTGCTGTAGCAGGATTTAGGGTGTTTCTGGAGGGCAATGCCTCTGAAAACGGGGGGAAGAAACTCATGTTATGACCTTGAGATCAGAGCTGTCTGTCTTTGAATCCCTCCTGTGGCAAAGGACATGGAAGGGCATGCTATTCTGTATTTCAAGTTCTTTCCACCTGTGGGGAGACGGGGGCAAGGGAAAGCATATCAGTTTGATGGGGTTGCCAGGACCATGAACTGAGTGTTGGAAGCAATAGAAATTTATTATATGGGAGTTCTGGAGGCTACAGTCTAAGATGAAAGTGTCCTCAGAGCCATGTATTTCTCTGAAGGTCCTGGGGGAGAATCTGGTCTGGGCCACCCTCCCAGCTCTACATCCTTGGCTTTTGACAGTATAACTCCCGTCTTCATTTGATATTCTCCCCATATGAATGTCTTCCTCCAAATTTCCTGTTTCTGCAAGGATACCGGTCATGTTAGATTAGGGGCCACCTACTCCATATGACCTCTTATTAAATTAACTAATTTCATCTGCAATCACCCTATTTCCTTAAAAGGGCACATTCTGAAGTTCTGGGTGTTAAGACATCAGCATATTAATTTTTTAAGATTTTATTTATTTATTCATGGTAGATACCGAGAGAGAGGCAGAGATAGGCAGAGGGAGAAGCAGGCTCCCCACAGGGAACCTGACGTGGGACTTGATCCCAGGACCACAAGACCATGCCCTGAGCCAAAGGCAGATGCTCAACTACTGAGCCACCCAGGTGTTCCATCAACATATTAATTTTGATGGGACTCATTGGAACCCATAACAAAAGGGCTGGTGTTGAGGCCATAAAAGGCATATTTGCAAAATATGGTTTTTCCAGATAATGAGAAAGAGGCCTGGAGATCTGGAGAGCAAAGGAAAGATGTTTTTCTGAGACAAGAGTGAGTTCCAGGTGAGACCCTGTATCCTTCCATCCTCCTGAGAGGCCATCAGTTTATACCTTGAAAACCTTTCCTTCTCTCTCTCAAGCCTGTCACACTGGCCCTTTTCCCTGGGTTCCTTGGCTCACTCACACCCACTCTCCTCTCCAGGGATCTCTGTTATATGCCTCTGGTTCCTCCCCTGCTTCTTTTTCCCCCCAGGCTTTGTGTCCTTGTCCCGCAGGCCAAGAATGTCTTAAGAGGTACGCGCTAGAAACTTGTAGTTGTTCTTGGTAATTGGCAACTGGGAGAAAAGTTTATCAAAAATATTCTCAGCTCCCAAGCCTGTCAGTGCCAATGCTGCTTCAGGTGAAATGATAATTGCAGTTGTGAGGGCAGGGGAGCTCCCTGAGCTATAAACACATATCTCAGACCCCAGCTGCCCCTCTTGCACACATACTGCTTGCTCTGCCCATCCACTGAGCCCGCCATGTGGGCAACAAGATCAAGTTGGTGCATTTTCTTTGCATTTCTATCTGAGCAGTAGAATCTGTAAGGGAAGGAGTGGTATCAGGAGTCCAGGTAAGGGAATGTATTAGACAAGGGAGATTTCTGCATATGAATCTGGTCCAGTGCCGAAGCCAGGCATGAAGGTGAAATACATCCTGAGGCAGGAACTAAGATGGTAAAGAGGTGGGTCTTCTAGCCCTTCAGCCATCTCTGATGGCTCCTAAGTCAATATAGTATAATACTCACTGACAGTGATGTAGTTTCATCTATATGTGGTTAGCATATCTCATTTTTAATGTCCTTAAGGATGGTGGTTCTGGAGTAAGTGTCCTGTACAGCCTGCTTTGCATGAACCACAGAGATAATAGTTGGATATAAGGTGCACTCATAACACTTCCATGCTTGTAATAAAGAGTCAATTGAATCTATAGTAATCATTGGATCCTATGCAGAAACAGTGTGTCTGTTCACAGTTGCTGGAATGGACATGTTTTCTGTAACTCTGGGTCTGTGAAATGCTTAGCAGATTAAAAAATTGTGTCTCAATAGATTATGGAGAGATGTTTCCAAGTAAAGTTAGGGAAACAGCTTTTAAGAAAAATGTTCTGAAGTTTCACTGATTTTTAACCTCAAACATATCTTGTGATATTTCTGCTGCTCTTCAATATTATAATACCAATCCTAAAAGTTACGTCAGTTATACAATATACAAGGTTTGTGCCTTAACATTCCATTTTGTGTATGTCTTATATTTTAATATCTTTTTGAAAAAGATTTCATGTATTTATTTTTAAGAGAGAGAAAGCAGGAGCACAAGCGAGTGCATGAGCAGGAGGAGAGGCAGAGTGAGAGGAAAGAATATCAAGCCGTCATCTTGCTGAGCATTGAGCCCAGAGCAGTGCCAACCTTAAGACCGTGAGATCCTGACCTGACCACAATCAAGAGTCAGATGCTCATCTGACTGAGCCACTCAGGCGCCCCTGTATTTCATTATCTTTTACAAATATTGCTTTATTGCTATTAATTTTATTTAACTCAGGTATTAATTAATTGATATAAATATGATCTGAAGACACTAGTAATATTGTTTCTAATGCGCACAATTTAATCGGGCACCAGTACTTTCTGTTTTGGGTTCCTATGTCCTGCAGTATTATACTTTTGTTGCCATCCTAATATTGAGCCATTCTTGCAATCATGAAATCCAGCTTGTCATGGGGCAGGTACCTGAAACTCTATAGTACTGCAATCAGTGCATCTACAGTTTATTAAGATCTCTAAAGCTTTATTCAAGCTCCTATTTGGCTATAGAAACAGGCTTCGTAAATAAGTGGGAACTTGTCATTAGCAAAAATTTGAAATAAAATACCACTAATCTAAATTGAAATGATAAAATGCAAACATAAAACTAAATTGAGATCTGGTTTATTTAAAAGAACACAGCTAACTAGTATTTTTGTATATTATGTATTAAACACACTAATTTTGTTACCAGCCTGGATAGGTTCCAATCTCCACTCTGCCCCTAAAGAGTGAATGAATTCAGGCAAAGCACTTTGCCTCTCTGTGCCTATGTTGTCTTCATCTTTATGAGGAGTGAATTACTTGGTGCCTCGTGAATTTGTGGGAAATAAGAAGTTACAACATGGGTAGCCATTATACCAGTGAGTCAACATTTCAAGTATTTGGTAATATTTGTGTATGCAACCCTTGAAAGTCCCTAAATGATAAAAGAGCTGTAAGTATAATTTCAAAGTAGGAAGTGTTGATTAGTGTAGGATATTGGATTTCAGTTGACATGATTCGTGTGGCCCCTTCCTCATGTTCCCGCACAGGATCCTCTAGCCCAAGAGACAAATATCAGTCACTGAGACCTGACAGGATGGCCACCAGGGATCTGGCAGTAGGAGTGATCTTCTTAATACAGACTGTGGTTGGAATCTTGGGGAACTTCTCTCTTCTTTACCATTATTTCTTCCTTTATTTCACTGGGTGTAGGCCAAGGTCCACAGATTTGATTGTTAAGAATCTGATTATAGCCAACATTTTGGTCCTGTTCTCTACTGGAATACACAACACAATGATGTATTTTGGGTTGTATCATATCATCAGTGATTTTGGATGTAAAATTTTTCCCTATGCTCGTGGGGTGGGCAGGGGAGTGTCCATTGGCACCACCTGCCTCTTGAGTGTCTTCCAAGCCATCACAATCAGCCCCAGGAACTCCAGGTGGGCAGTGCTTAAAGGGAAAGCTGCCAAGTGCATTATCCCTTCTATTGTCCTGTGCTGGGTCTTGCAGATACTGGTAAATATCATATATCCTATGTTTCTTACTAGCTCTTTAAGCAACAAAAACATCACAAACAGAAAAAGTTTCAGTTACTGTTCAGCTGAACGTCATGACAAAACCAGAGACTCATTGTATGCAGCATTGTTGTCATTCCCTGATGTGCTATTTTTGGCGTTCATGCTCTGGACAAGTGGCTGCATGGTCTTCATCCTATACAGGCACAAGCAGAGAATGCAACACATTCTTAGGACCAATGTCTCTTCCACATCATCACCTGAGTCCAGAGCCACCAAAACCATCCTTCTTCTGGTGAGCACCTTTGTCTGCTGTAACATCCTTTCCACTACCTTTCATATTGTTTTGTCTCTTTTTGATAATCCCAATAAGTTGCTCTTGAACATTACTTCAGGACTCACTCTCTGTTTTCCATCTATCAGCCCCTTTTTGCTCATGGCCCGTGAGCAGAGTATCCATGGTCTGCTTTGTCAGTGCAAAGAACATAAAGTACCTCCATCCTATGAATAGTATGTACATTTTAAGTATTTCTGTACTATTTTTTTTGGTAATTCATGCATGCCCTCCACTACAATTATGAGAGGCTAACTGGAGAAGAATGGTAAATAGAACATGTTGATCATCTTCTTCAAAGTGAACCTAAGTTATAATACTAATGGCCGTGAAATAGGATTATCTTTAAATAATCATGTGATTGAAGTTGCTAGTGCTTGCAGGAGGAGTTAGAAATTATGCAAGTATAAACACCAAACCTGAAATAATCTGGATACTTGGAGAAGTCTTTGAGTGTGTCATGTAAATTTATCATAGTAAATTTCCCAGAAGTGAAGTAGGCTTTGTATTATGAAGGAGCATGAAAATGGATCAGCATGTGGCAGGTCATCACTGAAACTGAAGGCAGTAGTGATGGAGTGAAAAATTCAGTCAGTGAGCAAAGCTTTGGGGAGCCAGTTGCAACTTCATACATTTTATACTAGAGATGCAGTAGTCAGTCATGTGAAATATAATGTCATGGAAGCATTGGAGATAAGCATGCGTAAATATTTTCAGGTAGAAATGAACAGATTGTATTGGAATGGGTAGTAGAGAGCATAGAATTACATTTTAGTTGATGCTTTTAAAAAATATATTTTATTTATTTATTTGGGAGAGAGATAGCATGAGCGGTGGGGAGAGAGGAAGAGACAGAGGCAGACTGCCCCCTGAGCAGGGAGCACAAGCCCAACTAGATCCAACTAGATCCCAGAACCCTGGGATCATGACTGGAGTCAAAGGCATACTCTTAACAAATGGAGTCACCCAGGGGCCCCCATTATAGCTGATTCTTAAACAACAGCAGGTGATTGTGACAATTTAAAGAAATAGGTATAATGGGCAGCCCGGGTGGCTTAGCGGTTTAGCGCCGCCTTCAGCCCGGGGTGTGACCCTGGAAACCTGGGATCGACTCCCACTTCTGACTCCCCGCATGGAGCCTGCTTCTCCCTCTGCCTGTGTCTCTGCCTCTCTCTCTCTTGTCTCTGTGTCTTTCATGAATAAATAAATAAATACAAATTTAAAAAAAGAAATAGGTATAATAGAAACTAGTATCTAGAGAAGACAGATCTTTCTCTCCTTTGAGCCTGTTGGCAAGAAAGAAGTTTGGAGAATCCTCGGGTCTCCGAGGTGTAGAGATTAGTTTATGGTAGACTTTCACTGAATTTGGGTCCTGAAGGGAGACCCATTTGAAAGGGAGAGACATGAATCCATTCTGTTCATGTGAGGATGTGGCTCCATGATTTTAATTTTCCCTCAATTTTAGGAGAGATTTTTACATAGTTTTCTCTGAATTTACATTCTGAAGCAGAGGCAAAGTTGAGATATCAGTAATTTGAGAAAAAAGTAGTATTTGATTGAATGAATATATATATTTACAAATTATATATAGAACCTTGTACCACAAAATGGAATCCAACACAAGAAACAGAAAAAATGAAATATCAATGCATACATACCCAATACTGTACGTTTAGGGATCTATATCTGTATCTATATCTGTGTAATCTATGGGCATCTGTATATACATATAGATGTAGAGTTAATCATGTCTGTTATCCACCAATCAGTGATTTGGAAATCTGTGCATTAGGACAGTTTTCAATAGTACCAATTATAATAATGACCAGTCCTAAGGTGTATGTGATCTGATGTATACATCCTTGTCGTGCTAGATGTTTGTTAAAGTTCCATGAAATGTATTTTTCATTTCAACATTGATTCTATTATTTTGCCACATCTTTCGAAATGCTACCCAGTGAGCATAGGAAAACATGTTTGATTTTAAAGGGGGTAATTAGACTGAAGTTGGCCTTAGGAGGTGATATTCTGGAGGCAAAGGGCTGACTTCCACTCCCCTGGAAATCCTGTTCTTTCTGAGTGGTTGTTATTGTGTTACCTGTTCCTGCTGAAATTCTTCATATTTCTATAGAAAGCTCTCCTGCTGTCATCTCCAACAGCCAATCTAGTAGTGGATGTGGTGATGCTTCTCCTGTGCCTTGGAACTGAAGGAATTTCACTCTGTTTTGGTGCAAAGGGAAACCTCTGCCATTGAAAGACGCCACTTGGTATTAACATGGACTTGAACTTCCCACCTGCCTTAATGTCCTCCAATTGCCCGATGCTGCAGACCTCTGACAAAGGGAGGCAGCCTCCACCTGGAAGCCCCAACTTGGTGTATGAATTTTGGAGCCTTTGTGAGACAAATGACAGTTGTGCTCCTATAAAATAGCAGTGATTAAAAGCTAAACTAAATAAATTTTTTTTGAAAAGCAGTGTTTAGCTTATGGTAAGCTCTCCTCAAAATCGACCTTTAGATGTATCGTATCTATGTGGCTTTATATTCCAATTATGGAATGAGTCAACATAGACTCACTTTTAACAAGGTAGGAAGGGCCACAAAGGCCCTGTCGTGTGTCATGGAAGGTGTATATTAAGAAAGAAGGCAGACTCTGCTGTAGTTTGATAGGAATAGCTGATATTCCTATCAGTTTGACAGCAATAAGGGGTACCTATCCCTTGAGAGGAAATTTTAACCTCCACGTAGCCAAATCAAAAGGCGCTGGAAACCCTTAATCCTCTGAGAGTGCCCTAAATGCATGGCCTTGATTACTGATGGTTTAGGTCAGCTGAAACCTGATGTGTCCCCTGGGCCCCTGGCTCTGATTAGTCTCAGGGCCAGCTCCACTGAACTGAATCAGAGGAAGGTCCTTCCTTCATTGTTCTCAGAAACCTGGGCTGCTGCCATTGGTGTAGCTCTTCAGTGTGCCATTTGGACAGCTATGAACTGGCAGCTGAAGGACCATTCCTCCCCACCCCCCCCTTCCAGTTGCAGTGCAGAAAGATTTATGTGGGTCACTCACTTAACACTCACTGGTGAGGGTCTGTTCTTCATAGAGACTGCCCAGAAACAAGCTGCTAATTGAGCCTGTTTGTGACATGGAGGTATCTTTGTATGGCATAGTTGTAACTCCTCATACCTGGCTTTATTGTGGTACACATGACAAATAAAATTGAAAAAATATTTAACATGCAGCCTTAGCTAAGAAGACCCAAATCTTAGGGAACTGGTGGCGTGGTGGGGCGGTATTGGGTACGTGGAGTACAAGGATTGAAATATGTAACCCCACCACCATTCCCTTTTTATGGGGAGAAGTTTCCTAGGTGGAGTGGGGAGAAGTCTTTGGAAAAGAAACTTGGGCTCTTCAGATGTGTCCAGGAGTCCTAGCTCAGCCTTGCCCTTCAAGGGGTGCAACGAAGGTGGAAGAAGCATCTGAGTCCTTCGCTTCCCATCCCCCAAATTCCTCTGTTAAGGTGGTCCTGAGAGATGAGTGGGGATCTGTGTTGAGTGAGGCATGGAACAGAGTAGTCGGAGGCAACACTGCTCCCATTCTGTGTGGGAAAATACACACTTAGATGTAGAGTTAATCATGTTTTTTATCCACCAATCAATGTATTAGAGCGTTGTCACTAGGGACATTTTTCAATAGTACTAATTATAATAATGACCAAACCAAGGCATATGTTATATGATATATATATTGGAGTGCTAGTTGTTTCATTGTTAAAGTTCTATGAAATGTGTTTTTCATCCCTACTTTAATTCATTTATTTTGCCGTATCTCTTGAAGTAGCACTCAATGAACACAGGAAAACATGTTTGATTCTAAGAGGGGTAATTAGAGTGAAGATGACAGTGCTAGCTGATATTCCAGAGGTAAAGGGCTGTCCTCCACTCCTCTGGAAATCCTGTTCTTTCTGAGTCAATAGTATTATGTTGTTCCTGCTGGAACTTCCCATATTTCTGTAGAAAGCTCTCCTGCTGCATCTCCAACAACCCAGGTAGTAGTGGATGTGGTGATGCCTGTCCTTTACTTTGGAAATGAAGGAATTCAACTTTTTTGGTACAAAAGGAAACCTCTGCCATTGAAAGATGCCACTTGGCATTAGTGTGGACTTGACCTTTCCATCTGCCATGATGTCCTCCTATTGCCTGCTGTTGCAGACCTCCCTCTGTGCTCTGCTTGGAAGCCATCCTGAACAGCATCCTGCTCTTCTTCTGTGGTTCAGGGCTGCTGATTGAGGTGCTCACCCTGGTTGTTTTCTCCAGGATAGACAGGATTTGAAATACAGAAATTTCAGCCAGCATTCTTCATGGGCTCAGACCAGATACTTCAGGCCTTTAGCCACACCAGTGAGATTTTATGAGTCAGATTGTCTTGGGAAAGGTAACAGCTTTCCCTCTGTATAGGCATTTGGGTAACAGTGAGCATGAGGCCACTGGGCGTCCTCTTTTAATGCAGGACCAAGAGTTCAAGAGACTGCTCTAACTTCAGCGTCAGGAGGGGCAAGGCTGTCCCATCCTGGCCCTTCTCACAAGCATTCTCTCGCTGCCCTCCAGTTCTCTTTGAACCTCCTAGTTAGAGCATCTTGTGTGGACCCTGTAGGATCCCTGGACTACCAGAAAGACCACAGCCACATACTCTCTGTATGTGTTGTGTCACACCTGTCACTTGAGCGTAGAGAGCCTCCGGGTGGTCTGCTCCCAGGGTGACACAAAAGCCTCTCACCTTGATCCTCAGAGATGAATGCCAGAAATTTTTTTTGTAGATCATAGTGTTATTTTCCTACTCTTATCATGAAAGAAACACTTTAATAACAAATGTGTATTTTTTGTCAAAAGACAATAAAGGAATAGTCTACTTACAGTTAATAGAGTAACTCAGACATTTACATATCAGTGGAGCTTATTTCCTCTTTTTATGTATGTACATGTCTGCCAATTTTCAACATAATTTACGTTATAATCCCACATAATAATTGACCTCTACTTTTGAGTTGTATCCTTATGTCTTAGTTTAACCTGTTAATTTCATAATATATTTAAAATCTAATCACAGTGTCATTTGTTTACGTACTATGAAACCCCAGCTTTATAATTTAAGGACAATACTAATCCATTTACTTTACCCCTTCAATTTGATTGCTGAGATGTGTTTTAAAAACTTAAAGGCACATTCAGTGGTCATAAGAGTGTAAGTGTGTAGCTCATTGACAGTTTACACAATGATCACCTTTCTGTATGTGGCACCTTTTTCACTAAATAGCATATTGTCAGACCTCATAAGCCCCTTGTGCTCCTTACCTATCACTACTCATCAGAGCCATCACTGCTCTGATGTGAGACAACTATAGGTCACTTCAGCCTGTTTCACATTTGATATAAAGGAAGTAATAGAGCTTGAATTCTATATTTTACTTTTGCCCTTCCTTCTATGTTTGTAAATTTAGTGCTGCATGCTGTTATTGATCATTCATTGGCATTGCTCTAGGGTTCCATTGTGTATACAAAACAATTTGATCATTCCACTGCTAATTAGCCTATGGGTGGTTTTCACTTTGGGACTATTAAATTGTGCTGGTATATAAATTTAGATCATGTCCTGTTGGCACACATACAAATTTGTTTGCTGTACAAGTAACAATGCACTTGGTGGATGACAAGTCTACATCTTGGCAGCTTAAGGAGATGGTGTCCAGGGGGTTGGAAAATGTTTGTACGAAGTTTCACACCCACCAGCAGTGTAGGAGATTTTCTGTTTTGTGCACATCCTTGTCAAAATTGTCATTTTTTCCACAATATGTTTTTGACTTCTGGTTGGTGTGGGATGGTACCAAGTAGTGATTTCATTTCCTTGATTACTAGGAAAGTTGAGTATCCTTTCATGTATTTGACATTGGGCAACCTTTTTTTGAAGTATATGTTAATTCATTTTATCCATTTTTAAAATTTTTATTTATTTATTTGAGAGAAAGAGAGCACAGGAGTAGGAGGTGGAGCAGATGGAGGGGGAGAAGCAGACTCCCCACTGAGCAGGCAGCTGGACATGGGGCTCCATCCCAGGCCCAGGGATCATGACATTGCCAAAGGCAGACAATCAAATGAGCCCCCAATCACCCCATCCTTTCTTTATTAATTTGTAATAGTTTTTTATATGTGCTGGACACATTTTCTTTGTTGGGGTCTTTCTCCCATCCTCTGTGTCTGTCTCTCATGTGTGTTTTCAAATGAGGAGAAAGTGTTAATGTGAATATAAGTTTCTTCCTTTTTAGATAATGTTTATCATTCTATTCAAGAGATACTTTCCTATACTAAGACTATATTCTTCTTTGTTATTTTTAAATCTCTATGTAGCTTTAAAATTTAGACGGTCAATCCATCTAGAGTTGACTTGTTGCATGTATGGTAAAGTCCATTTTTTTCTGAAAAGTTAACAAATTTCAATTCATTCAGAATATAGGATATTATATGTGGAACTGAAGGGAACAGATGTGAACTACAAAGCTCTTACTCCCTGTGTGCATGAATAATACTGTCTTTTTTTTTTTTAATAGGTTTTTTCCTGGCAGATGGGAATGGAAGTGATTCTTGTTTTTTTTTTTTTAATTTTTATTTATTTATGATAGTCACAGAGAGAGAGAGAGAGAGAGAGGCAGAGACATAGGCAGAGGGAGAAGCAGGCTCCACGCACCGGGAGCCCGACATGGGATTCGATCCCGGGTCTCCAGGATCGCGCCCTGGGCCAAAGGCAGGCGCCAAACCGCTGCGCCACCCAGGGATCCCTGAATAATACTGTCTTATGTCTCCCTCCATGGAGTCTCATGTCTTCTCCCAGCATCCATGCAACTGGCAACTTGCAACTTTGCAAATGGGGTAACATTTACAAGCCTTTACATATCTTGACAGTCTTGGCAATGAAGATGGGATAGGGATTGAACCCTACAAGCCATGTGAGTTGTGAGTTGTGAGTTGCCATGTAGCAGAGGGAAGCTAAGTTGATATGGTCCTTTGGGCCTCTCACAGTCTGTGTGCAGTGCTATAAGAAAATGCCAGCCTGGCTACCTTATAGCCAAGTTTGTATCTTGGTGTTTTGGAGGATGAAAAATCTGAGATTTGGGTGCCAATGTGGTCCATGAGGGCCTTTCTGTGGGTTGCAGCCTTCTAGTATCTTCACAAGGTGAAAGGGGCTAGAGAGCTCATAGATCTAGGCCTCTTTGTAAAAGGCCCCAATTCCATTCATGAGGGCAGAACCTCCCAATCACTTCCCAAAGTATCACCTCCAAATGCCATCACTTTAGGGGCAATATATGAATTTTTGAGGGGACACAAACAGACCATACCAGGGCACTTTGGAAAAAGTTCAACACTAGTAGTTCTTTTTACATCAGGAAGTAACAGGCATTATTGTGCTATAGACTTGTGCTTCCGCATCCCAGAAGTGAAGAGGGGATTTTCCCAATCAGGGTGAGGGATAGGTAGAGAAGTGATACCGGGACACAGGGCCTTTCACTTGCCACTAGTGGGGGGTTAAGGATTTAGGTTTGCCTCTGATGTACCAAGGTTTCAGAATGTTCATGATATTCTCTGTTGGCAAAATTAAAGGCTTGTCTCAGTTGCTATCACCTCTTTGCCAGTAGGAGTGGCTGATAATTCTAATTTCAGAGTCCTGTTTCCCAGTGAAAATTCACTGGAACCCTATGGGCAGGTGTACAATGCTCAATCCCTCCAGCAGTGAAGGAAAAGTTCTGGTCTCTTTGCCTTCCATCACCTAAAAGGAGGTCCCTTATTGGACTCCTAGCATACAGGAGATGGTACAAGTGTCTGTGAGGAATGAATCTATTATTTAGAACCTCTGGCAAAAGGAAGCAGCCTTCACTTAGAAGCCACATTTGCTGTATGAATTTGTGGCCTCCATGACATAACTAACAGATGCTCTTTTTTAAAATAGCAGTAATTAAAAACCAAACTAAATTAATTTTAAAAAAGAGTATTAGCTTATTACGGAGCTCTCCTCAAAACTGACCCTTGGGGGATCCCTGGGTGGCGCAGCGGTTTAGTGCCTGCCTTTGGCCCAGGGCGCGATCCTGGAGACCCGGGATCGAATCCCACGTCGGGCTCCCGGTGCATGGAGCCTGCTTCTCCCTCTGCCTATGTCTCTGCCTCTCTCTCTCTCTCTCTGTGACTATCATAAATAAATAAAAATTAAAAAAAATATTAAAAAAAAACAAAACAAAAAAACTGACCCTTGGATATGTGTGACATTCCTCAGGAACTCCTGACTGCCCTAAATCCAAGGAAAGGAAAAACAAATGGTTAAGGAGAGCATGTGATGTAATAGGGGCACCGGGTGTTATATGCAACTGATAAATTATTGAACACCACATCTGACGGTAATGGTGTACTGTATGTTGGCTAATTGAATTTAAATTAAACAAATTTTTATTTTTTTTTTTATTTTATTTTTTTTTTTAAACAAATTTTTAAAAAGAAAAGTAAATGGTTAACTTATAGAGATTATAGTTCTGCAAGACATGAGACTCCTTCAGTTTACAAATGTCTTAGTGATGGGGATCCCTGGGTGGCTCAGCGGTTCAACGCCTGCCTTTGGCCCAGGGCATGATCCTGGAGTCCCAGGATCGAGTCCCACATCGGGCTCCCAGCATGGAGCCTGCTTCTCCCTCTGCCTGTGTTTCTGCCTCTCTCTCTCTCTCTAGGTCTGTCATGAATAAATAAACAAAATCTTAAAAAAAAAAAAAAACAAATGTCTTAACGATTTACAAGAAAAAAGCATTCTTAACAATAACCAAATTTCCAGAAGGAAACTCTCAAGTGTCTTAATGTTAATGCTGTGCTAGGTGGAAAAACAATCTTGACAATGTCAAGTCCTCCATTATCTTCTAGGTCCTCTTTAGTGTATGAAAGTTCTTTTGAAAACCTCCGTTTGTCCTTACCCTCAACTCCTAAGTATATTACCAGTCACCTCTCACAGCCCAGGTGCACCAGCTCCTTCTGCCCACGGGTCCTGTTCTCTTGCTTTAATAAAATCACCTTTTTGCACTAAAGACACTTCAAGAATTCTTTCTTGGTCATTGGCTCCAGACCTTACCAACATTGAAAAACTACATCAACTGCCTGACTTAATATTCCAATTTTGGAATGAGTCAACATGGACTCACTTGTAACAGGATAGGAAGAGCCCCCAAAGTCCTATGTGGGGCAGCCCTGGTGGCTCAGCGGTTTAGTGCCGCCTTTGGCCCAGGGCCTGATCCTGGAGACTCGGGATTGAGTCCCACGTTGGGCTCACTGCATGGGGCCTGCTTCTCCCTCTGCCTGTGCCTCTGCCTCTCTCTCTCTCTCTCTCAGGAATAAATAAATAAAATACTTTTTTTAAAGTCTTATGTGCCATGGAAAGTGCATTTTCAAGAATCAAGGCAGACTTTTTCCAGCAGCATCTCAGCTTGACAGGAATAAGTGGTACCTCTCCATTTAGAGGAAATTTTAAGCTCCACACTATAGCCAAAGCCACTGGCGCTAGGAACCCTCTGAGGCTGCCCTAAATGCATGGCCCTGATCACTGATGGTTTAGGGCAGCTGAAACCTAATGGTGTCCCCTGGGCCACTGGGTCTCGTTAGTTTCAGGGCCAGCTCTGCAGAACCGAATTGGAGGCAGGTCCTTCCTTTTGGTCACATCTCAAAAACCTGGGCTGCTGCCAAGGGTCTAGCTGTTCAGTGCGTTACTTGGAAAAGTATGGACCAGCAGATTAAGGACCCCCTCCATCCACTGCCTTGTTGGGCTGTGAACTGTGGAAACCAATTGCAGTGCAGAAATGCTTGCATGGGTCACTCATTTAGATGCCCATGGTGAGGGCCTGTTCTTCACAGAGACTGCCTAGAATCAAGCTGATGATTGAGCCTGTTTCTGATGCAGAGGTATTTTTCATGGGGAACAAAGGACTAGCTAAGGACAAAGCACAAGCCCTGGGAAGTACATTGACAAGTCCTTGAAACAGGGGGAGTGATGTTCCTCTACAGACTCAACTGCCTTGGTGTTCATACTTTGCTAAGGGCAAAAGGCAAGATTAGCCAGACACCCAGGATCCTGTAAGTCTACTTTAACATATAAAAATTCCTTTAGAAATTCCCTTTATCTCTAAACCCCCAAGATACATATTGGCAATCATCCCACAAGCACGTGGCTCACCAATATACATTTGAAGGGTCTCATGACTCAGGTTTTATTAGACGGTAATAAGTGACCTTTTCTCAACAATAGCTAGCCCCCTCAAGGTCCTGGAAACCTTGCTTCCAAAATTCCTTAGAGTATGCTATCCTCAAACCCCTCCCAACCCCCAGGTATATAATCAGCCACCCCTCACAGGCCTAGGGCAGCAGCTCTTCCTGTCCACGGGTCCTGTCCCCGTGCTTTACTAAAACCACCATTTTGCACTAAAGACGTTTCAAGAATTCTTGGTGGTCGGTTCTAGACCTCACCTATAATTCCAAAACTTCATCAGTGGTAGTGGTAGTCGTATGTGGTTCTGAGGGCTGGACGGCAGTGAACGGGAGACATTTATGCAGAGATCTGCTCTCCAAGGAAAGGGATGTTTTGGACAAATGCTGTTTGACGTGAAAAAGCATGATGTACTGCGAGGGCTCTAATTTTTCAGGGCCACTGAAGTGTAAAACGAGAAGTGGAAGATGCGCCTAAGTACGGTTTAGGAACCAGATTCACAAGGGCCTTGACTATCAGCCTGAAGGGCTTGAGTTTCATCGAGAGAGTAAGGCAAGTCACCAACCTTCGGGGGGCCTCCGCATAATAAGGCAAAAACCTAAGGCTCATTCCCATCTCCTCCCTCACAGAGTTGCCGGCAGTACGTCCACCAGGAACCAGGACCACTGCCTCACAAGCCAAAACTTGCAGACTGTCCGGGTCCTCACATGACGTCACGCACTCCAAGCGACGCATGCACAGAAGCTTTGTGCTGGACCGGCCAGAGGGCAGTCTTTGCTTCCTCTGAATCCCTCCATTTATTGGTTAGGTACAACTGCTCGTCTCCCTCGTCGTTAGCGGCGACGTAGGCGGGTACAATCTTGGTCGCTAAGATACCGCGTACTTCCGTTTCCTTCCCCTCTCTGCTATACTGAGACCGCCGACTTCGTCCCTTCAACCAATGGCAAATGGGCAGTGGGCGGGGCTTCACTTATCCGGACCAACGAAATGCGGGCGTCGCGCGGCCAATGACCGTGGGGCAGCCCCTGTAAAGTGGCTCAGGCGACCCCACGCTCGTCTTCCGTCCTCTGCCCAGCCCTACCCTTCCTGCCCCGGTTTCAGCACGGCGCCGGCTGCAGTCTGACAGGAACGGGACGGAACCAAGATGGCGGCCGCCGACGGCGACGATTCGCTCTACCCCATCGCAGTGTTGATAGACGAGCTTCGCAACGAGGATGTTCAGGTCCGGAGGCTACGGGGGTCTTGGGGAATTACAGGAAGAGGTAATGGGGGCACGGACGGCCCTCGCGGAGAAGGCTCAGTGTTCGCTAGGAGTGGCGGAAGGGGGAGGCGGCCAATCAGCGTCCGGCTTTCACGTTTCCATGTCCCTGGACTGGATGAGAGGGCGCCCGGGATTGGGTGTTGGCCCACTGGAGGGCGGGAGGCAGGCCAGCCTGGAGGCGCCCGGGCCTGCCAAGTGCGCGCGGCGGCCCGGGTCCTGGGAAGCTGCGACTGGGGAGGGGGTCAGGCCACTGGGTGGGGCGGAGGGAAGGGCTCGGTGATTGGCGGCGGCCCCAGAATGGCCTCTTGGGGATGGGGCGCGCGGCCTATTCCGAGTGGGGGAGGGGCCCCCGGTGTGTGGGGGCTCGGGTACGTTTTCTCCTTACTGTGTTCTGGCGGCTGGGCCTCAGCGCCTTGGGGTAAACTCTCGGAATGGGGCTTGAGCGGTGACGGCTGCCCTTCCAATTCCTGCTCTCCCTCCCTTTTCAGTTTTGGTGTAGAATCCACGAGGGGAGGTGCGGCGAGAACACCCCATTCCCACGAGAGCAACTGGCCAAATTTAAGCACGGATTTCGAGATAGAGATTCTCCCGCCTTCTGGGGCCCTGCCGGGCTGCGGTGGGCAGTTGACTAAACAGCCTAGCACATTTCTGGTGAAGGGCTGAGAAGACTGAGGACTCCACGGTTTGCCCACCCCGGCCCTACCTCCCACCCGCCGTGTGACCTTGTGCAAATTACTTCATCGCTCTGGGCCTGTTTTCTCTGCAATGTAGGCTAATAATAGTTCCGGCCTCCCTGGGTGGTTGTGATGGCCTGGACGAGTTAATACTGCAAGTAAAATAGAACGGTGCCTAATTGTTATAAGGGTCCAATAAATGTTAGCTGCAATTATTGGGAGTAGTAATGGAAGAGGTCCCATTCCTTTATAGGAGCTTCCATTTTTCTGTTTATGAAATTGAGCGGATTGCATTAGGCCCAGCCTCTGAAGTTCGAGGTAGATCACTGATTCTGGAGTCAGACAGGCTGCTGCTGTACTTCTTGCTAATTGACATGGGCAAGTTTGTTAATCCTCTTGGCCCTGGCTTTCCTCTTCTCTCAGATGGAGGTAATTATCTGGTTCATAGGGCTCTTGTATGAATTCATTTGTTCAATAAACACCTGCCCCATGTCAGTTATGGTGATAATGGTGACACCAGTTGTTATACAAGAGGCAGATGTGAAACAGCTGAATAGATTATTAACAGTTGTGAGATGTGGGAAGGAAACAGGGTATTGTGATGGTGAATCAGTATTTATTGGGCCTCAGCTCTAGGTAGTGCATTGTTTTAGGCACATGTATACAAAAAGGAACAAGGTGGACAAGAACTCCTGGACTCCTACAACTTTTATGTTGCCTGTGGAGAAACAGACAATAAGACAATTAAGTTAAAATGTATACCATGTAAGATGGCAATAAATGCTTTGGAGAAAAATGAAGCAGGGATGGAGAGGACGGGAGAATGTTACACAAGTTTAGAATGACTAGGCAAGGCCTTATTGAGAAGGGGACATTTTAGCAGAAATGTGAATGAGAAGCAGGCCTCATAGATATCTGGGGGAATAGCATTCCAGGTAAAGGAAGCAAGCGCAAAAGTCCTGCAGCAGGAATATGTAATGCATGCTCTGAGAACTGCAGGAAACCAGTGTGACAGGAGCCAAAGGAATGAGCTGTTGGGTGTCAGGAGATGAAGATAAAAGGGACTATGACTCAGAGGGAACTTGTGAGCAGTCACTTAAACTAGGTGTTGCCAGATCATTGAGCACAGTGGTTAAGAAAGTTTTTGAGATGTTTTATGGTACAGCTTAACAAGTTTAAGTAGCATGAGGACCTGTGGATAGAAAGAGCTGTACTTCTGTATGAAGCCAGTGGTTATATGCATGGTGCTCAAGGGGCAAGGGATGTGGAGGGAGTATTAGATCATAAATGTTTTCGAATTTCTAATTGTAAAACTAATTTCACAAGATTTCTCTGGTATTAACTATTGGTGAGATATAGAGGCACTCTTTAAGAATGTAGCAAACAGGTTTTTTGTCCTTATTGAAACTATGCAGCTCTAGGTCAGCCTTCTGGGCTAAAAATGAACATATTTCTGCTTCTATCCCTCATCACAGGGATTGGCAAATGGCAAAGGGTGGCCCTTTGCCTTTTTATTTTTTTAATAGAGTGTTATTGAAAACACAGACTCTTCCATTTACATATTATCCATGGCTGCTCTGTGAAACAATAGGGTAGAATTGAGTAGTTGCAACAGAGACAAGTTTTGGCCCCTTAACGCCTAAAATATTTACCACCTAGTTCTTTACAGGAAAGAGGATGCCAACCTTTTTTTTTTTTTTTTTTAAGATTTTATTTATTTATTCATGAGAGACAGAGAGAGAGAGAGAGAGGCAGAGACACAGGCAGAGAGAGAAGCAGGCTCCATGCAGGGAGCCTGATGTGGGACTCAATCCCAGGACTCTAGGATCACGCCCTGGGCCAAAGGCGGCGCTAAACTGCTGAGACACCCAGGGATCCTGAAAAATAGATAATTAAACAAAATACGAAAACTCGACTTGAACCACCTCTGTATTAAATCCTATCCTCTCTTCCCCCCTACCTCCACCCCCAAAGTAGCCTATGTAATGAGGTCCTTACAAATCCTGGTAGGTATGTGCTGTTCACTGTGCTAGCCACTCTCTATATGTGGCTGTTGAACACATAAAATGTGGCTAGTTTGAGTTGAGATATGCTTATAAGTATAATACATTACTAGATTTCAGAGACATTATGGAGGGTATTAAACATTTCAGTGAAGCTTTTTATCTTGATTACCCATTAAAATAATAAAAATGTTATATTGGGTTGAATGAAAAAGATTAATTTTGCTTGCTTGTTTTTTTTTTAATGTTACCAGAAAATATACACTTACATGCATTTATTGTCTGCATTATATTTTTTTTTCTTTTTTTTTTTTTATTTTTGGCCTTCATTATTTCTATTGGAGTATGCTGACTCTAGCTCATGCTCTATTCATATATCGAAGAAGCAAGCTAGCGGGTTTTTATTTTTTTTAAACACTAAATATTTTGTTTTACAACTTGCACTTTTCACTTAGTATTTCTTCCATATCTTTTCATGCAGGTACATACAAATCTGTGTTTAAAAGGAGTTTGAATATTTTCATAAGAATCAGAGACAAAAATCTCAGACTGCCCACTCTCACACTGTGCCCATGTGTATGGGCTTTCTGAGGATGCGGCTTGGCTCTGATTCATCTCTCAGGACTTAGTGGCTCACTATAGACCTCAGAATAGAGGAGCCCAGAAAGGGTTGAATAAATAATAACTGGCATCTGTTGGGTCCCTGCTCTAAGCTAACTGCTACAAAGGGAAGTATATTTACAAGCTTACTGAATTCTCACAACCACCCTCTGAAGTAGGTCCTGTGGGTACCTGCATTTTCCTGATGAGGAAGCTGAAGCACAGCATAGTTAGTAACTTGGCCAAATTCATGGAGCTGGGAAGTGGAGGATCCAGGAAAGGTTCCCAGAGGAAGTATAAGACCTGAGGAGAGAATAGAATTTGGGGTGGACAGAAACTGGCTGACTATATCCATATGCCAGATAACTTAATTGGTCTTTAATGAGACAATCTCGGATACTAGAAAGAACATGGAATTTAGAATCCTCTAGTCTTGATTCATTTGCTCAGCATATACTTGTTCAGCACCTCCAATGTGTCAGACTGTTTTAAATGCTAGGATATAGCAGGGAGTAAAATGGCAAAGCTGCCACCTTCATGGGGCTTACGTTCTAGTAGAGGAGGCAGACAGTAGATCAAGAATGTGAAGTCAGTGGCAGTAATTGCTTACTAGGAAAATAAGGCAGGGACTAGAGCAAGCCCAGGGTTGCCTTTTTTTTTTTTTTTTTTAATTGCACTTATTTTTAAAGTTTTTATTTATTTGAGGGACAGGGAGAAGCAGTCTCCCCACTGAGCCAGATGTGGGTCTCAATCCCAGGACCCAGATCATGACCTCAGCCAAAGTCAGCTGCTTAACCAACTGAGCCCCCTGAGCTGCTTTTTAGATAGGGTAGTTAGAGAAGATTCTCTGAGGAAGTGATAGAGAGCAAGGACTTGAATGAAATGAGGGAGAATTAATGGGGGAGGGGGTAAGTAATCCAAACAGTTGGTACAAAGGTCCTGAGGTGGAAGCATGCTTAGTGTAGGTCTTTGTTGCTAAAGCAGAAAGAATGGCAAAGTGGTGAGAGGTGAGGACTCATCTGGAATGAGATCAAGTGAAGGCTTGTGGACCAGAGCAAAGGGTTCTGTAAGATTGGGGAGCTGTTGCAAGGCTTTGTGTGGAGGAATGACATGTTCTGACTTAATTCTAAAGGATCCTCTTGGCTGTTGAGTAGGGGCTGGGCAGGAGCAGATAGACCTGTTGGGTTGTCATTGCAGAGCACCTAGGACTGATGGCATGTATGTAGGGAGAAGAGGTTAGATTCTGGGTATGTCAAGAGGAGTCCTTTTGGGGATAGGATGTAATGTGTTGGGTGATGAAGGGAGAGTCAAGGATGTCTGAGCTTTGAATCCTAGTTTATTCCCTGTGTGTCCTTGGACCAACTCCTTTTCCTCACTGGGCTGGGATTCCTCACCTGTGGAGTGGGAATAATGATGAGGAAGCAACATCTGCCATGGAGGTTTGAAGATGCAGTGGAATTGGCAAGTTAAGTGGCTGCCTAGAAGTAGGCATTCAGTAATGATGACCTTGTTCAGTTGTTGTGGTATCTTACTGTTTTATACTTAAGAGAGTGATGTGCAAAGAGATTGCATCCTTTACCTAAGGGCTTCCCAGTCAGTAAGAGGCAGAGGCTGGATTATAATATCCACATGTGTTTGGGGCCCCACATTACTTAGACTGTGGTCCACTGGTTGAGAGGCTAGGTTTCTGTTAGACTCTCTGTTTTCTCATCTATAAGATGGGAGTGATTTTGTAATTTAGGAATTTGTAAGGGGGTTGTGAGGATTAAGTAATATGGTACATGGAAAATCCTTAGAACAGTGCTTGGTGTGTTATAGGTGTTCAGTAGTGTTGGCCTATAGTAGTTATGTTGGTGATGAGATAATGGGGGCTTTGTCTGTCAAGAGGTGGTGCTTGAGTATTTTTAAAGACTATTCTCACTATTTAAGAGAGAACACGCATGCATGAGCGATAGCAAGGAGAGACACAGAGGTGGAGGCAGAGGGAAGAGAGAGAAGGAGAAGCAGACTCCCTGCTGAGTGTGGAGCCCAACATGGGGCTTGATCCCAGGACCCAGAGATCATGGCCTGAGCTGAAATCAAGAGTTGGACACCCAACCAACTATGCCACCCAGGCACTCCTTTAAAGACTGTTCTTTTCATGATTAGAGTATTGTTTCTCAACTTGGGGTGATGTTGTTTTCCCCAGGAGACAAATGTCTGGAGATCTTTTTGATTGTCACAGCTGGTGGGTATAGTGCATCTGGGGTCCCGTGGGGAGAGGTGAGTGATGACCGGTGTCCTACAATGCACAGGACCGCCCCCACCACAAAGGTAACCCAGGTCTGAATGTTAGTAATGCTGAGGTTTAGAAGCCCTACTATGTGCCCAACCTCATAATGTGTACTTTGTATGTGTTAATAAAGTCCTCACAAAGACATCTGAGATAGGTGCTAATTTACTTTCCTTTAAAAGATTTTTTAATAGTTATATATCAGATGTAATGTAATGATGCAAGGAATTAGCCAAGGGCACTAGGTTTCAGGGCAGCCCTCCTCACCACCAAGCTGAGTCCCCTGTGCAGAAAAAGTCTAGGCCTGGAAGTGACACAGGGAGACACAGCCATGGGTGGAAGCAGAGTGGGATTTCAAATCCTGGCCTGGCTACTTTCCAAGTTACTCAGCCCTTCTGGCCTTGATTGTCTTGTTAAATGAAAAAAGAATGGAAGACACACAGGCTGGGTTGTGTGGGTTAGTGAGATGTTCTGCATAAAGCCCCTGCAGTTGCTAACCACTATCCAAGATCTTGCAGCAGCTTGCTCCCTGTATATGTCTCAGAAACATGGAGTTCCAAGCTCCGACTTTTTATGGAACACATGGGGAATTGGTGAATGAGAAGTTAGAAATAAGGTGGTTCTCTGAGAGTTTAAACTAAAAAGAGTTGTGTAGGATGGCAGAGAACTGGGTTCAAGTTGCAGGTTCTGCCACAGTTCACTGGGTAGCCTGCATTCCCCTCTCTGTGCCTTACTTACCTCTCTCTAGGATGACTGTGGGGCTGGGGTCTGCCTCTTGCATTGTCATAAGAATTACAAGGGAGAACCTGTGTAGAGTGCCTAGCTGTGTACCTGGCACATAAGTACTCTGAATTGTAGTTGAGTTTTAAAACACTGAAATTATTTCTATTCACGCTTTTTTAGCTTGCCCAGCCCTATACTAGGTTCAGGAATCACCACTGGAAATAGTTGAACAGTCCTGACCATTGTCCCAGAGACAAGTCACCTTCCAAATGAGGGAAACAGGCATATCCATAAATAATTATGCTAGGCAAACTGCTGTGAGAACTGTTCACTCTAGTGCTGCAATTTCTGAAGGTGGAGAGATTACTGACCCACCCACTCCCCCTCCCCCCAATGCCAAATACATGAGAAACAATGGTAAAGAATAGCAGCTAACACTGAGGTGTTTGCTGCCTGCCAGGCTCTGTCTCTAGGTTTTCCTTAATTTGATCATCCCAGCAATCCCATGAGGTCTGCCCTGTTGTATTTCCCATTTTACTGGGAGGAAACAGAAGCTCTGAGGTGCCCAGACTTGTCCAGGGACCCTTAGCTAGTGGGTAAAGCCAGAGTATGTGCTCATTTGTTGTTTAAAAAATAAATTAAAAAAAAATTCAAATGATCTAGAAATACAGGTTGTAATGCCCATTTTCTCTCTTCAGCAGTGTTAAATGATTACCAAGTGGGTGCTTTGTTTTTCACACCCACACACATATTCATTTTAAAAAGTGATTCTTTGTGAAATAAGGAAGAAGATATGTAAACTTCAGGACTTTATAGGAAATAGACTCTGTCTTTCACTGGGCATTCCCAGCTCCTTGTTAAAGCACACACATTACGTTACAGACCCACCACCCTATTGCTAGCCACCAGGTTTTCCAAACAAAAAGATTGCTCCAGATATCCTCCAGATGCTTGTCTCTGCTTGTATTAACATCTGTATTTCCTTTATTAAAAAAAAAAAAAAAAAAAAAACCAGCAGATATTTATTGGGCTCTAACTCTGAGCAGGTGCTGTCCCGGGTTCTTGGGGCACAGGGTGAAGAAGACAGGGTCCCTGCCCTGTGAAGCTTACGTCCTGGTGAGGAAGGACAAACTGAACAAAGAAGTCTGTGTTGAAAGTGGCGAGCGTTCATATATGTGGAGAGTGATGGCGTGCTGTTTCCCTGGGCAGTTGTGAGGATCCAGCAGAGGCCTGGGTAAAGTAGGGGGAGCTCTGAGGTGTCTGGAGGAACAGTGTTTCAGGCTGAGGAGACAGTACATCAGTGAGTGCAAAGAGCTGGGTGAGAGTGGTGTTGCATTGTTAGTTTGTTGGTTACTGTCAAGGAAACTGTTAAGGCAGGATTTCCAGGGGTAAGGGGACAGTAGGTGGTGAGAGTTGGTGGGGAGGGGGCTAGATTATGTTGGGCTTCAGAGGCCATAGCAAGGCCTTCAGATTTCTCTCTGAAGAGAAGGTGGACTGCATGTAGCTCATACTGGACACCTTTGTAACAGGGAAGCTCCCTGGGGTCACACTGTATGTGTTTGTGTCAGGGAAGCTTTGTGGATCCAACGGAAATATGGGCTTTAAAAAGGAGTGTTTCTGCAGGTGCATATAGTGAATATAGGTGGGAAGTGAGATTTTAGATATTGTGTCTCCATGTACTGGGCTGTGTGCTGAGGGCTGCTGGGTATAAAGGCAGCCTCAGTCCAGAGTGACAGTGGCTGTTGCAAAACCATGCCTGTGGAATGTCATAGGTGACTGACAGGGACCTGCTTTGGGATCCGTACAGGATAATCTTCCAGCATTGTGCCATGATCAAGGAACAGTAAGGATTTCTTATTGATGTTATTCATAGCTGCTCCATCAGGAATGCACAGAGAACCCAGCGAACAAGTTGTTGTTTCAAGTTAAGGGTTCATTTTTTCCTTCCATGACCAGTTTGGCAGCTCAAGGATTATATCAATGTTAAGGATTATATCACAGAATTGGGTCAGAGTATGCTGTTCTTTGACCTGCCCTATGGCTGGTCAAAGATTGCTGTGTGACTGCAGATCCCCTTAAGAATACTTCCTAGAAGTCACACCCAGCATTCCCACTTGGATTTCACTGGCTGGGTATTAATTTCCTGGTCACATTGGATGAAAAGGCAGTTCAGAAATGTCTCTTCCAGGGGGTTATGTGCACAGCTGAAAACTAGGGGTTCTAAGCGTCAGCATAACCCAGTGCAGGAGCTCTCAACCTGAGGTCCATCTAGAATTCCAACACAGGTCCATGAATTTGGATGGGAAAAATAACATCTTCATTTTCAGTAACCTATAGAGCTCCAATTTAACTTTCCTCTTATTACGAATTGTAGTATCACAATAGCAAAGTATAGTTTTAGTAAAGCCTGTGGAAATCATAACTGTTCACATCTGATGTCAACTGTTGCAGGTACTTCTAGAGTTTCATGTGTTTTCTATTTCAAAATTTGGTTATTAGACTTGCTAAGGGCACTCATCCCGTGTCTCCCCCCCCCCACACACACACACAATTAAAAACACAGAAATACAAATTGATGGTACCAGTTAAGAACCAGCTGACTGGTGTTCTAATCCTGGCTCTGCCACCTATAAGCAGTATGAGGTTACTTAACCTTCCTGTGCCTTTGTTTTCTCAGCCGTGTAATGGGTGATCCTGAATCCTCAGGAGGTTGCAAGGATCAAACGAGACATTAAGGCACCTAAAACGGTGTCTGGCACACAGTATATGCACCATGAGAATATTTGCTATTTTTCTTTTGCTATGAGAGAAAGTAAAGGAGGAGTCAGTGGACAGCTAGCCTGCTGCCACGTGTGCCCTTCTTGACAGCTGAACAAAATCAGGATGCTGTCAACAGGGTGAGATCATAGCTGTCATTATTGTCTTTGTTAGTCAAATTTATGTCACTTGCTACTCACAGTAACCTTCTGAGGATAGGTGATGTTATAATCCCCATTTCACAGGTGAGGAAGTTGAGGCTCAGAAAGGTACAAAGAGTGACCCAAGATCCCATAGCTAATATGTAAAGCTGCTTATTAGCCTCGAACCCAAAGTGATGTGGCTCCAGAGCACCATCCTGTGCTGCCTTTCTTGAGTGTTGATGGTGCTGTCTGTGCTGAAGAAAGCAGGCTGACATTCTCAACAACACCAAAGCCAGACTCTCCAGGGACAGCAGGAGGGAAGGGGCTTCTCCACCATAGCAGGGATGGCCTGATTCTTATGCGCCCACCCCTTGGGCATCTTTCCTAAACTACAGAGGTGTTGAGATTAAGAGTCTGGGTGCCTGGCTTCCAGTCTGGTGTCTGCTGCTTTCTGGCAAATGACAGCTGCTCTGTATATCAGTATCCTCACCCTTAAAACAAAACCTACCTCAGGGGCACCTGGGTAGCTCAGTGATTGAGTGTCTGCCTTTGGCTCACTCAGATTGTGATCCCAGGGTCCTAGGATCAAGTCCCTCCATCAGGCTCCCAGCAGGGAGCCTGCTTCTCCCTCCGCCTATGTCTCTGCTTCTCTCATGAATAAATAAATAAAATATATTTTTTTAAAAAGGTAATACCTCTCTCAGAGCTCAGTTCTAAGGATCAAATGTGTTACTTTTCCCCATCAAGTACTTGGATACTGTCAAGCACATAGCAGGCAAGCAATAAATGTTAGCAGCTATTGTTGCTGGCATTATGCTTAGGCTCATTTCTTGCTAGCATCTCACTGTTGCTGCTCAGCTGTTGTCGCCCTGGCCCTTGTGTGCATTTCCCCTTAGCTCAGCTAGAGAAGAATCCAAAGATCCAACTTGGAGGAAACAGGCAACTAAGTCAGTATTCCCCCCAGTATTTTATTATGGAAAACTTCAAACCTACAGAACATTTAAAGACTTGTACAAGGGCCAGCAGACTACAACCCGTGAACCAGATTCAGCCCATGGCCTCCAAAAGGAAATGCAGTTTGGCTGGAACACAGCTCTTCCTGTTGGTTTGCATATTGTCTGGCTCTGTGGCTGCCTTTGTGCCAGGGCACAGTTGAATAGTTAGGATAGAGATGGTGTGGCCCCACATGCTGAAAATATGTAGTTTTGGCAATTTACAGAAAAGGTTTATATTTACCACCTCTATTCATTAACTTTTAATGTTCATCATATTTCATTTATTATGTTTCCATTGGTCTGTCTCTATATGTGTTTTATTTTTTGGCTAAGTATGATTTGGACCTCATAATACTTAATCTCTTGATTCATTGCTGCCAGAGAGGGGAGTGTTTGGACCATGTTAAACCCAAAAACCCAGTGACATTGTAGGAGAAATGTGAGTGCATTTTTCTGAGAGGAGAGGCCACCATAGCATTTCCTTAGATCACATTATTGTCTGTGATCTCAGATTTTTAAACCCATGGACCAAGGAACTAATGTAGGATATCAGTCACTCACAGACCTCTTTAGGAAGAGAACTGGCTGAGGGAGCCCCATCCCTCCTTGTGCCTTTCCTTCCGGGAAGAAGGTGTCCGCTCTGCCCAGCAATGTGGCTTACTCACAGGGGTGTTTCCTTCCACTCCCACATGCATAACTTCACTTCATTTTGCTGCAGCCCAATGAGCCTGGATGAGAGGCCGCACCATTGAGCTGGAGAAACCAGTAAGGATTTCCATTGCCAGTGGACTGTGACATCAAAGCATCTGGGTCCCAACTCTCTCAGTGCTCACTTTGGCATGTGTCTGCCTCTCTGAGCCTGTCTCCACATGAAGGGGGGTGTTGGATGCTAACCTCCCTAGGAGTGAGAGGATCGAGAGAGGTCCTAACACCTAAGTGCTTCATGTGAGACTTATCCTGTGTTAGCCAAAT
Organism: Canis lupus familiaris; assembly: GCF_011100685.1. NCBI lineage: Eukaryota > Metazoa > Chordata > Mammalia > Carnivora > Canidae > Canis > Canis lupus. The sequence goes on along the minus strand of NC_049222.1, from coordinate 105,625,531 downwards.
GCGTTAGAGTCCTGGGTGCCAAAACAGATCACCACTCATTTGGTGGCTTAATGTAACAAAAATTATTCTCACAGTTCTGGAGTCTGTGAAGAAAATTGGTTTCATGCCTCTTTCTTAGCTTTTGGTGGCTGCTGGCAATTCTTGATGCTCCTTAGCTTGTGTGGATGCATCTCCTTGATCTCTCCCTCCATCTTCACTTGGCCTTCCCCTCCATGTGTCTCCATGTCTTCTTTTCTGTCTCATAAAAATACGATCATTGGCTGTGTAGAGAAAACTTGCACTCCTGTGTGTCTCCTTGACTCTCAAATCACTACCACACTCAACACTTCTGACACCACATGTAAGGTTTTTCCCATGCCAAGCAATTCTCTGCAATACCAGCTGGATGTCTTATAATTCGTTTCAGTTCTAGCACTAACCAGAGTCAGTACTGACCCCACAGATTAAGGGCTGTATCTCCCAAGACTGCCTCCCACTTCAGATGCCTGTGGCAGTAGGTTCCTCATGTTACCCACAACTTCTGTCAGATTTGGCTAAAAATTGGAGGTTTACTTGTCCTTAGATTTGGATATTTGCCAAAACAGCTGACAGAACTCAGGGAAAAACTTAACATCTCTCAGCTTATTATCTAATTAAAAAAATTATAAAGGATTCGAATGAACACCCACATGAGGAGCTATAGGGTGAGGTCTGTAAGGGTCCTGAGTACAGGAGCTTCAGTTCCTCTGCAGTTGGGATGTGCTACTCTCTGGTATGTGGTTGTTTTCACCAATCTGGAAGCTCCTCAAACCCTGTACTTTGAAGATTTTTATGAAAGTGTCATCATAGAGGCAGGATTGATTATTAACTCCATTTCCAGCCACTTGGAAATGGCTTGGTCTTTTTGGTGACCAGTCCCCACCAAGGAGCCCACCAATATTTGCTTCATTAGAAAGAAAGACATTGCTATCACTCGGGAAATTGTAAGGGATTAAGGAGCTCTGTGTTAGGAATCAGGGTTATAAACTAAGTATTAGAATAGAAGATACTCCTAGTGTTTTTATCACTTAGGAAATTGTGAGGATTTTAGAAGCTCTGTGCAGAGCAGATACCAGTAAACATTTTTTCTGTTTCACAAGGGCTCCCCCTAAACTTGGGATGATCTCATCATGAGATGCTGTTTTAATTACATCTCAAAGTCCCTATTTTCACATTTTTGAGTACTGGGAGGTAGGACTAGAGCATATCTTCCGGGGGTCGCTAGTCAACCCATTAGGCTAGTGCTATCATTACTACAGCTAATAGTACTCCTGTTTATATACAACATTGTTATAATATTGTTTGTTCTGCAATTATCACTGCTAGCTGGTGTCCTGGGTTTCAGTCCCTGCCCCACACCATGTACCGTGTGACCCTTAGAAGGGACTTTGCTCCCTGAGCCTGTTTCCTCCTAAGTAGAATGGGGCTTATAACAATTCTGACGACTAGGTTGTCAAGAGCACCTATGTGTGTGAGTGCCCAGCCTCTGACCTGGCTCAGAATAAACTTGCTGGAACATGGCCGCCCCTACTGGAGTATGTCAGGTGGTGCTGAATGCAAGAGGGGGCCAAAGAGAGGAGGAGGATCAAGTGTGTGGGGGTGCAGTGTATATAGTTTTAGAGAGTGGTCTTGGAAAGCACCACTGACTTTCCGGCGGTGACGACCTCCCCACGAGAACATGCCCCTTGCGAAGGATCTCCTGCACCTGTCCCCGGAAGAGGAGAAGAGGAAGCACAAGAAGAAGCGCCTGGTGCAGAGCCCCAACTCCTACTTCATGGATGTGAAGTACTGGGGATGCTACAAAATCACCACCGTCTTCAGCCACGCATAGACGGTAGTTCGGTGTGTCGGCTGTTCTACTGTCCTCTGCCAGCCCACGGGAGGAAAAGCAAGGCTTACAGAAGGATGCTCCTTCAGGCGGAAGCAGCACTAAAAGCTCCCTGAATCAAGATGAGTGGGACACTATCCCAATAAACAGATTTTGGATTAAAAAAAAAAAAAAAAAAAGGAAAGCACCACTGAGTGGTTGTCTGCTCAGTAAGACTCAGTAAGTACTTTTGCTGAGGCTGCTGCTACCATTGTAATTTATTGACTCTTGTCACTTGGTAGGCGTGTGCCAAGTTACTCTTCCACATCCTTACCCACATGAGGCTTCCAGAAGCTGCCTGGATCCAGAGCTGTCACGTACCCCTAAGTCTGGACTTGCTAACATACTCCTCTGCTTTTCTTGTTCTCTCATTAGCTTCGTCTCAACAGCATCAAGAAACTGTCCACCATCGCCCTGGCCCTTGGGGTGGAAAGGACCCGCAGCGAGCTCCTGCCCTTTCTAACAGGTAAGGAGGTGGACTTCTGGGGCCCAAGTGGAGTGGGGACACCTGGAGGGTGGTTCCTGTTGGGGATTTAAGATTGTGAGTATCCACCCTGTGCCAAGCATGGTGGGGTGGGGGCAGGATTGATGAAAGGGTTCTGCAGGCAGATAGAGCCAGGTTTGAATCACAGCACTAACAGAAGCTGGTATCTTGTGAGTTACTTAACCTAACTGTTCCTTACAGTGTTTACATATAAAGTACAGATAAACATGCATGTGCTATGTAGCATTGATGTGAGCATTAAGTAACGGTAGTAGTTGCTGATGTTTGTCCTCTGCCTGCCTTGTGCCAGGAGGTGCTCTAAACCCTCTCCTGAGGATTGGGTTAGCTCATGGTCCTTACTGTGCTCAGTAAGTGCACATCAGCATTGTTCCCTGTGTTAATTTCACAACGTTTCCTTAAGGTGGGGAAGACACTGAGGATGAAGGTTGTAGGACACTGAGGATGAAGAGGTGAAGGAGTGCATTTGCCTACAGTGAGGAGGTGACTCTAGTCATGCTAGCTGCAGACTTTACAGCACTGGTTAATGACTCAGGGTCCTGGTGACCTTGGTTCAAATCCAGGCTCCACCACTTTCTAGCTTTGTGACCTTGGACGAGGTATTTCACAGCTGCCTGCCTCTGATTCTTCATGTGTGAGATAGGCTTAATAGAACAACCTGATACGAAGATTAAATAAGATGCTATGTAAAGTGCTCACACGGTGCTCAGCATATGGGAAGAGCTCCTAAGTGTTAGCATTTAGACTGCCTTACCCCATGCACTCCTGACTGAAGATGTGTGCAAAGCACTTGGCACAGTATCTAATGCACACCAGTCCACCAGTTAGTAGTAAATCCTCTGCTCCCACTATTCCTATTACTACTTTATAGTAGTTGAAATTGCAGCTGAAGTCTTAGTCACTAGTGAGACTCCTATCTGATCCTGTCATTGGGGTGTAATGGAGATGCTGGGGAGGAAGGGAGCGGAGATCATTGTTCCTTCTTTTGACATGTGGAGACATGAAGGCCTGCAAAGGTACAGGGACTTGCCCACAGTGACACGGCTAATGACTGAGGAGCACAGGCTTATCTGCTTGGGCATGCCACACGAGGAGTGGGGATACATGGGACGCTGAGCAGGTGACCCAAACCGGGTGGCTTCCATGGGTGAATTGGGCAAGACGTGGGAGCTCTCAAGTGCTGAGGTGGAATAGCTAGGGCACAGGAAGTGTAATAAAGTAGGTAAAGTAGTTAGTGGGACACAGCTGTGTAAGCTACTCCATTTCCCCTAGCCTCACAGGTCCCTTATCTGTCAAGAAGTAGAGGAGGACCTAGTTTATAGGGTTGCTGAGGATTAAGTGTTCCACACAGAGCTGGGTCTGTAGAAAATGCTCAGTGTGTGCTGCTGGTCCCTCTATAGTGAAGTAGTGGGGAAGGCAGCTGGGGAGGGAACTGGCAGGAGTAAACAACAAATGGAGGCAACATTGAACATGGTGATTGGATGGGGAAGAGGCACAGGGACAGGTGGGTGGTAGGGTGGTGGGTTTGCCAGTCCTGAGTGCCAGGCAGCAGTCTGGGATTAATCCTGTAGGTGAAGGCAGATAGCTGCTGGAGGGTGGGTGGCCAAGATGTAGAAAATAACCTCCTGTGCACACAGCAGGGTGAGATGGGCAAAAAAATAGCAGAGGCAGCCAGCTTGGGGTCAGTGGCTGAGAACACAGACTGTGGGGTTGGGCTGCCTGGTTTTGTCCCAGCTATGATGTGCTTCATTTCTTACGTGAAATGGGAATCCTCCATTGTTAAGATTTAGTGACTTTTCAAGACAGATTTCTTTGGGCTGCTGTCCTTAAGTGATGGCAGATTTTCTTTGCTTTGGCTTTACCCATTGCAAAATATTCAAAATAGCAATAGATACATTGCATCTTTCAGAAAAGATGCTACTGTTTCAGATAGAACAAGATGAAAGCCCTCTCTGAGCTCAGGCCTATGGAACATTCACAGTGTTATGAGGGGAAAATTACTGCCTGATGTCTCACTGTGTTAGAAACCAGTGTTGGTAATTTTTGGCCATAGTGAGATGTGGATGCGTTCCAAGGTGAGTCAAATCACTTATGTGTGCTGGTGGCTAAAAAGTCACTTGCCATTTAAAGACCTGTACCTAGGCAAACACTGGTGAAAAGTATCCCCAGAAGTCCTGGATTTGTCTTAAACACCTTGTGGTTTTGTTGGGAAGGTATATGAAGGCAGGTTCCCTGAGGCAGAGGAGAGTGGCTTGATACCTGCCTTTAGTTGTGGCCATGGCATTTCTTCAAGTTCAAGAAAGAGTATTTTTTCTATTTAAAAGATCTGGGTTCATTTAAGCTGATACATGGTACAGTTAAAAAAATACTTTGATGTAGGCCATTTGTTGCATATTTCATAAATATCTAATGCACACCACTATGTGCTGTGAGATGGAGAACAAATCAAAGTTTGTCTTCATGGAGCTCCTTTTCAGGGAAATAGGTAGTGTTGAGGCTAGAGAGAGAAAGTGGGAATAACGGTAAGAGAGATTCCTACTAGTGGTCAGGGCAAATCTTCCTGGGGGTGTGACCTGAATGGCACCTACTTTATAGGACTTTAGGAGAAGAATGTTCCAAGTACGGGGAGAGGCAGGAGCAGGATGGACAGAGTGTTAGAGGGAAGATGTGAATTGGAGATTAGTACAGTGGCCACATAATGTGGGATCATGATATATGGAGTCTAGATTTTAATTCATGTTTCTCAGAAACCATTGGAAGATTGGGGTAGGGAAATGTCATGATTTAAAGAATCACTCAGGATTCTGGGAGGAGGCTGAGTGGTTTGGGGGCCAGGGTAGAAGCAGAAAAACCAGTTAGGAAGCAGTTACAGTGACCCAGCAAGAGATGGTCGTCAGAGTGATACTGAAGTGGAAGGTCAACAGGTCAGCCTTAGAGCAGTGGGGAGGAGGTGGCCCTAAGCCTTTGAGTCTAGAACAGGGAGACTGGGAAGGCTGTTCTGTAGAGGTGGGGACCATGAAAATACAAAGTGCTGGCAGTTCCTTCCGATTTGGCTTTCCAGGAACATGGCTTCACCAAGGAGTCTGGACCGCATACTGAGTTGAATACCAGGTGAGGTTAACTATGTATAGAGAGGGCCAGGGAAACTGAGGCTAGGAAGGACCCAGGCCTGGTGGCCCTGGAGCCATGCTAGCCTGTGTTCTCTGAAGCACTGACTTGGGCCAGGCCCCATGCTGAGCTCCTCATAGAAAACATCACTTCACTTTGGTTTCACACAGCTCTGTTGGGATGTAGGGTGAGAAAACAGACTCACAGGTGAAGTGAATGGCCATACACTCAGCCAAGAGAGAGCAGAGAACCACCCCAAGATGAGGAAGATGATGACAGCCCCAAGAGCTTAGAGGGTGGTGGTGAGGAAGCGACTCAGAGCTTGAACGTGTGAATAGAAGTAGCATTGACCAGAGCATGGTCACTTGGCATTCCAGCTGCAGGGGGGCCTGGGATGCCTGGCTGGGTTGCTGTATGCTTGGCTTAATCTCAGAAAGTTGAAATGCCAGCATAGAGGCCAGGGATGCTAGCGTCTTCTGCCATAGCAGTCAGCAGTTCCTACTGGAAGCATCTTCTGCCATATGGGTCAGCAGTTGAAAAAGGCCTTTGGGTTGAGCATTAGGACTCAGCAGCTCTGTCTTTACATAGTCATCCGTTCTTTTAGCACACCTGGACTGAACTACTGTGCTCATCTCTAGCAGAAACTGGGGTACAGAGAAGAGCCAGTCCTGGACTCCAAATATAAGGACTCTCATAAAGGTGACTTGGGGTTGAGGGGAGTGTAGAGAAAGGATGTGCTCTGGTCTGGTCAGGAAATCTGAACTGAGTCTAGAAGGATGGAGAATTTCTCAGGCTAAAGAGAAAAATTAATTCTTGGCATAGAGGGCAGTGCTGAAGAAAGAAGCTGAACCAAAGCGAAAAGCCCCCATTGACCAGGCTCTGTGCCTATATGCATGGTTTTGTGTGCTCCTCTGTAATTCTCCCTCAGAGAAGTGCGTGCAGGTGCAGAAGTGGGTTTGCAGACTGGTTTCACTCCCCCAGTGTCCCTCACCTAGTGAAGGGCAGAAGGCGGCCTTTGGTGCTCTGTTCCTGACCCAAGTCTGCATCTCCGATCTGTGTACCAGCTCAAGTAGAGGGTGGAGAGACTGAGTGCTTACAGAATGGAGCCTGCTTGCTCCCAGCTTGGGTTACCCAGAATCTTGGGTCAGCTTTGGGGTGGGGCTATAACAGAGTCTGTCTTGGTTCCCCAGATACCATCTACGATGAGGATGAGGTCCTCTTGGCCCTGGCGGAACAGCTGGGAACCTTCACCACGCTGGTGGGAGGCCCCGAGTACGTCCACTGCCTGCTGGTGAGTCTGGGAGGCAGGGAGGTCCCCTTGCCCACCCGTTTGGGGGTCACCTTCAAGGAACAGGCAAGCCTTGGACATTCTCTTTAATCCAGCAGATTAGTAGTGGCATTCATATAGCAATACCAAAGATGTACTTGTTTACCTTCCTGTTAGCTGGGTATGCCTGACCAGTGCCAGGCCCTACCTGGCACTGTACATATAGGGCTCTGGGTGTGGAAGCCATCTGAGTACTACCACTTCTTTGCTGTGTGACTTGTAAGAGTTACTTAACCTCTCTGTTAAACTTTACTCATCCGTAAAATGGGAGTCATTAAAACATCTTTATAATTAATTTAAGCCCCCCCAAAAAATTAATTTAAGCCGTTGGCACATGGCAAGTACCATCAGGTGTTAGCTGCCAGTGTCATTAAGCTGTATGTTTTGAAGTCATGTCCACCCTTTGGGGTAGAGACATTTCTATTTTGTAGATGAGCCACTGGGCATCTGAGAGGTTAAGTGTCTTGGTCAAGGCCTCACAGTCAGTAGCAGAGTTGGGATTCTAGGTGCCTGCCTATGCACCCCTGTGCTTGGTGATGGCTAGGGACACAAAGATGGGTCAGATATTAATAGTAACTGCTATTTGTGAGAAGAGAAAGGAGAATTCCATTGTCACCAGGGAAAGAGTCCAGTCCTGTGATCTGGGAAGGAGAAGCCTCAGGGCTTTCCCAGTCCCCTGGTTTTCATTGTTCCTCAGAGCCCGCGGCCACTGCTACAACCTGCTTCCCTCCCCTCACCCCTGCCCCAATAATTCTGTATGTCATGGTTTCTAAAGATACAGCTTTATATTTGACATCTGCGCTTAATGATGCCTTAACACTTTTCATTAGCAGCCTTCTTCCTCCTTGCATTGTGTGAAATAATGGCACTTCTTAAAATTGGAGGAATTTGGGGTTTGAGCAGATATGGTAACTTTTCTTCCAAGCAGTATTAGGTCTGAAGAAATTGGATAATTGTCATTAAATTCTAGTCTGTCAGCTTTCATCTGTGTGTGCGTGTATAATTGATGTGTATGTATACGTAGACAATTGTATGCAAATGTGATCATTTCCTACATTTTACACAGATTAGGGCTGTTTAACACAAGGAACATGATGAGGTCTGGGGACCAGCCTGAAAAGGGTCCTGTGTGTCCCATGAAACTTTCTGCAAGCCCTAACATTTATCAGTTTTTCTGAGAGAATTTGTGGCTTTCAGCAGCACCTCAAAGGACTTGGGAACAGAAAACGCTGATCCTGTAGCTTTAACAAGGGTCCCTTGGGCCCTCAGGTGGTATAAGACTCAGGCTTGCTGGGGAGCAGGACTGGAACCCTGGAGTCCTTCCCTTACAAGGTCAGGGTCATCCCACACTTACTTTGAGGGAGAGTCACAAGGCCTCTGGGGCTGGTGTTCATGATGTTCACAACAGCTGGCAGACACATCCTGAGGGCCCTGGTCCAGGGAGCACTGGAAACCCAGAGGCCAGGTCCCAGGTCCGAATGCTAGTGCTCCTTGGTACCTGTAGGTACCTTCCACACAGTCACCTGTCATGTCCCTCAGTGACCCTGTGATATACATACTCGTACCAGCCCCAGTTCACAGATGAGGAAACAGGCTCAAGGTCTGGTTTACGAGAATTGACTGAGCTGAGAAGAGACCGTCAGGATTTGAACCCAGTCCCCTGCCTCTTAACCACTGCTGCTCCTTTCTACTACCCTCCCATGGGGCTCTCAGTTGCTCTACAGGCTGATTAGAGCTGGATAAGAGAGAAGCTGGGGGACCTTAGAACCTGGAGGAAGCCCTTCACCTGTTTCAGATGGGATGGGGGAGCTGTCAGTGAAGGCTTCCTGGAGGAGGTGGCAGTGGATCTGGATTTTGACAAAGAGAAATGGAAAATGGCTACTGTGCAGTTTGTTCATTCCACAAACATGAGTACCAGCTATGGGCCTTGGGAACCCAGAGGTGTGTCAGAGCCAATCCCAGCCCTTGTTCTCAGTAGAGGTGAAATGGAGTTAATTTCATAGGGATCCATGTAGCTACAGCACAAGGATTGATTCTGTATCCACAACTTTTAACCCTTTTGGAATTGTGGATCCCTTTGAATATCTGATGAAAACTCTAGAGCCTCTCCTAAAAGTACAGTGATTTTAGGAGGTTCACACCTCCCCCCTCCCCTGTATCTTCTCTGGGTTTGAGAACTCTACCCTCTCTCCTTCATAGAGAGGCCCCCCAGTATAGCTTTTCATTGTGGGAAAGCAGTACTTGAAGTTTCCTAGACCTGCATCTTTCTGGGCCCCACACTGATTTTTTTTATTTGTGCTGAGCCTGGTCTTCTGGGTGATCCTGTTGTGGTCCAGACCTCGCTGTGAGAACCATAGTCTATAGCAACCCACTAGGGCAGACACCATCATGTGACCTAAACACTGCTTGGCTTTGGTCCCCAGGCCTCTATTATGACCAGTTACTCTCTCTGAATGGAACAGGTTAAGCTCCACCCAGAATCACTCATCACATACTGATTGAGTACCCACATCCCATATGCCAGCCTGGGAAGCAGAAAACCCCAGAATGAGGAGGAACAGTTCCTATGGTAGCCTAGTGACACCACCTTCGGCCATACTCCATGAGCCAGTCCAGAATCAGGAACCCTATGATAGCATGGTATTATGACAGAGGCCACACACTTGGTGGCCTAGTGTTAACATTTTCCTTTTGAATCATTGTCAATCTTTTGTAAATGAGATTTTTTTTTTTTGGTTTATTTTTATTGTGGTTAAATATACAAATTTAGCCAGTTTTAAGTGTAGTTTTGTGGCATTAGGTATATTCACATTGTGGTGCAACCATCACCGCCACCTAACCTCTTCCTAAACTGAAATTGTCCCCATCAACCAGTAATTTCCCATATTTTCTTCTCCCTTGCCCCTGGGGCCTGCCATTCTACTTTATGTGTCTATGAATATGGTAACTTTAGGATCTACATATAAATAAATCCTACAACGAGTGACCATTTCTGACTGCCTTATTTCAAGCAGCATAATGGCTTCAGTGTTCATGGTGTAGCACATGTTAAATGAGATTTTTGGCATATACACAACTGGCCCTTTTGGCTGCTTTTGGAAAACAATTTGCTTTTACCAGCTGTGTTTTCCTGTGGTGGCAGCTGAGGGAGCTGGGAAGCAGCTGTCCTCCTGAGGCTAGTTGCCACAGTTTCTGCCTCTTTCCATTGTCCCCACCCACCACCTTTGCTCCTTGCTCCATTTTGTTGCCTGCCTGGGCCCTGGAGCCATTTCCAGGTATGATTTCCAGCCTTCTGCACATGTCAGGCCATACTGGACTTCAGACTGCAGACTTTCACACTTTCATTTGAACAGACTGGAATCACTTAAGACTCTCTTTTTACAGTCTAATGGTTGAGTTCCCGCCCTGCCTGAGGAGCTCTGCTGGGCTCTGGGGACGTAGTGATAAGCCAGTCCGATGTCCCTATAGGAGCACAACTCCTCAAGGCCTTGCAGTCCGAGCCCCAGGTTCCTAAGTCACGTGAGCTCCTGGGGGCAGTCACCTCTCAGAAGCCACAGCCATGCTTTCAACCCTTTGCAAGCTCAAGAGCTAGGTGGCCTGGTTTGGATCCTGGCTTGGAGCTAGCGCTAGCGTGGGCAAGTTACTGAACTTATCTGCCTCAGCTTCCACTTCTGTAAAATGAAGACTGTCATGGGACCTGCTTCACAGAGCCAGCGTTGTCCCCTCCCCCATCCCAAGTTGTGTGACACAGTGACCCTGCTTAGAACATCTCGCAAAGAGATGTTCCAGTCAGTATCCACAATTTGTGCACTGTGAGCAACTAATGACAGCTGTGGCCTTCTGCTCAGAAAGCGATGTGTATAATTGTGAGGTTCATGGCCCCCAGTGAAGCTCCTTCAAGGACCTCTTTGTGATGTTCTTTGTTAGGGCTCTTCAGGAAGGCCTGCTGGGTGAAGGCTGGGATGGAGAGGTCACAGAAGGTTTCTCAGAAGAGATGAGCTATAAAGGGCATGGGGGTGGGGGTCAAGGCTGGGGTAGTGGGGAGGAGACCTGCTGTGACCTTGTACTATGTGCTGCAGCCACCCCTGGAGTCGCTGGCCACGGTGGAGGAGACGGTGGTGCGGGACAAGGCAGTGGAGTCCTTGCGGGCCATCTCGCATGAGCACTCACCCTCTGACCTCGAGGCCCACTTCGTGCCACTGGTGAAGCGGCTGGCGGGTGGCGACTGGTTCACCTCCCGCACCTCGGCTTGTGGCCTCTTCTCTGTTTGCTACCCCCGCGTGTCCAGTGCCGTCAAGGCAGAACTTCGACAGTGAGTCTCAGCCTCCCCTCAGCTTGGACCCCTTCTCTCAGGCTCTGCCCCCACTCCCACACCCGTGCCTTAGAGAGCCTGTGTGCCCAGGGCTGATCCAGACACAGCCTCTTGTCCATTTAGGAAATGAAGAAATGATAGCTCCTTTCTCCCTTTGGGCATTGTGAGGATTTACAAGAATTACCACATATAAAGTGCTTAGAACAGACTCTGGCCCATAAAAGCACCCCACCCTGTGACGTTACCATCTTAGACCTGCCGCTGGTCCAGAACCTGCACAGATACACTGGTGAAGTTTGGCTGCTTGCTCCACCCTCTTGCCCTTAGGCTTGATACCCCAGAGAATTCCTTGTATGTAAGGCTCACCTCCAGGAACAGTGAATGAAAATTAAAAAACTTAATGGTTTAAAACTTCCCATTAGTACGTGTTCCCCCCACTCTGCACTGTTTTTACTCACCAACTCCACAGACTGTTGAGCTGAAAGCCAAGGCCCTGAGCTCTTACACAGGACAGAATATTGGCTTAAAGCTGCCCACATGTGCTTAGAGATCTGCATGCGTATGTGCATGCATGCATTCCCCCACACTCCTGAAAAGTAAAATTAAAACCTTTGAGGGACTCCTGACCAACATCTTAGCTCAACAACTTTATAGGGTCAGCACCTGCCATTCACTGGGCCTAACAATGTATAGATCTGCTTTTATACACGTTATCTCATTTAAATATCATCATGACCTTGTGCGGTGGGAACAATCACCATTAGCTTTTTATAGGCCTGGGAAGACTTAAGAGAGCTTGTTGCTTGACCATGGTCACTCAGGCAAAGCCAGACTTGCATGATTAGTCTGTGCTTTCTCCTCACTGCCTCTCCATGCTGCTGTGGGATCCTAGGCATTCCTCCTCCTGAGTCCCACTTCCAACTCCTAGGTACTTCCGGAACCTGTGCTCAGATGACACCCCCATGGTGCGGCGGGCCGCAGCCTCCAAACTGGGGGAATTTGCCAAGGTGCTGGAACTGGACAATGTCAAGAGTGAGATCATCCCCATGTTTTCCAACCTGGCCTCTGACGAGCAGGTGGGTTCTGCTCCCCAGCCGCCTACTCCATCCCCTTCCCCTGGTAGACCCTGTATCTAAGAGGGAGTCCCAGAGCTAATGGGCCTCTGGTGTCCTAACCCTGCTCTGATCCTCTCCCTAGGACTCAGTGCGACTGTTGGCAGTGGAGGCATGTGTGAACATCGCCCAGCTACTGCCCCAGGAAGATCTGGAAGCCCTGGTGATGCCCACCCTTCGCCAGGCTGCTGAGGACAAGTCATGGCGTGTCCGATACATGGTGGCCGACAAGTTCACAGAAGTGAGGATTGTTAACAACTCACAAATCGGGAAACTGAGGCCCTCAGAGGGGTAGGGATGGTGCCACACATAGGAGCTGGGGTCTTAGTTAAACAGATTATCAGATGTTTGAGCAATAAGATCTCTGATCATCTGGCTGGGTCTCACTTCATAATGCCCATGCTTGTTGAGTAATAGTGGCAACCTAAAATGCTGTGTAGGGAAGGATTCTGAGGCCAGGTTGTTCTGTGGAGAGCTCTGGGAGCAGAGAATGGTAGTATGTGTGTGCTTTCATCATAATCGAACAGCTCCTTTTACAAAAGAAAAGACCTGGCCTGTGTTAGTTTTGGGGGCTGCCATAACAAAGTACCACAGACTGGATGGTACTTTGTTCCCTTGCTGTTCTGGAGGCTAGAAGTTTGAAATTAAAACGTCAGCTGGGATGGTTTTTCCAGGCAAGATCTCCCTTTTAAATTAATTAATTAATTAATTTATTTATTGAGAGCGCAGGGTCAGGGGAGCAGAGGGAGAGGACAAGCAGACTCCACACTGAGCACAGAGCCCACCAAGGGGCTCAATCCCAGGACCCTGAGATCATGACCTGGGCCAAAACCAGTACTCCAGCACTTAACCGACTGAGCTACCCAGGTGCCCCTCCAAGACTTATTTCCTTGGCTTGTAGATGTTCTTTTCCTGCATCTTCACATGGTCTCCCCTCTGTGCCACACCTGTGTCCTAACCTTCCCCCTCTTATAAGAATTCCAATTATTTTGGGTTAGGGCCACCTAAATTACTTCTTTCAAAATCCAGTCTTCAAATACAGTCACTTTCTAAGGTACTGAGGGGTTAGGACTGTAATATACCAATTTTGGAGGCTCAGTAGTTCAGCCTGTTGCACAGCTCAAAACTTTGGTCAGAGTGACATCACCAGGCAGACAGGACAGGGACAAGGTCCCAAGACAGTGCTCTTTCCACAGAGACCCAAGTTTGCGTATCCTGTCATCATGTTTATTGATCACCGGCCCTTTTATGAGTGCTGGGGATTCAGTGGATTCAGCACATTCCTAGCCTCCACAGAGCAGGTAGCCTGAAGGGGAAGGTCCACAGAGCTAGATGGAAACTGTCAGTGCCAATCTGACAAACCTGCATGGGGCATTGAGAAGAGGAGATGGTGCTACAGCTAGTTTTAGAAGACAGATGGGTGAGAGCTGGGGTAGGACTGTGTTCCAGCAAAAGGACGGCATGTGTGTGGGGTCCTGGGAGTCCAAAGCCAGTGTGAGAGAGAGCACACACCAGGGCTTCCTCTTAAGGTCCCCGTGTGAGAGAAAGCTGGAGAGAAGCTCGGGGTTTGAGCCATGGGAGCCACTCCACCCTGTGGCTCCATGTTCCCATAAGTGTGCTTATTTCCATCATGTTCGCTGGAAGGACTCAGAGCCTCAGGATGACATTTCCTGGGACCATTGATGTTCCTGTGAAACTGTTCCCAGGAGGCTCAGTACCATGGTTAAAGACAATTCTTCCATCCTTGGCTTCTGGACAGCATGAACGGGATTACATTGGGTTTCATTTTATTTTATTTTTTAAAAGATTTTATTTATATATTTATGAGTGACAGAGAGAGAGAGAGAGGCAGAGACACAGGCAGAGGAAGAAGCAGGCTCCATACAGGGAGCCCGACATGGGACTCGATCCCGGGTCCCCAGGATCACACCCTGGGCTGAAGGCAGCACTAAACCGCTGAGCCACCCGGGCTGCCCTACATTGGGTTTTAGATAAAAGCTCAACAAAGGCAAGGATTTTAGATTTAAGCAATGTCTGGTGCCCAGGAGACACTTAGTAAATGTCTGTTGAGTGTCTAACGGGCAACATTTGCCCCAGGTAGCGTTGGGCCCATCAGGGTTTCTGTTCCTTGTCGTCTTAGTCATGAGCTGTCCTGCTTCCTACTAAGTCTTCAGGAGCCAACTTTGAAGCAGAACACAGGTGCCTTCCCTGGCATGCCTTCCCCCATCAAACTTGATGCGTTTAATTATATGACATGAGTAATATGTGGTTTGGTAACCAATTTGAAAAATATAGAAGAATATAAATTAAAATGAATGTTTAATATTAAAATTAATAAATTACAAAAAAAAAAAGGAAGAGCCATTATATCACTAGAACGTTTTTGGATCAGATAATAGAAAACGCTATTCCAAAGAGCTTGAGCAGTAAGGAGACCTATTGTTATTTTTAATGCAGACAGCACCACTATGCAGTAGGTACTGTCATGGCCCTCATTTTGCTTTTGAAGAAACGGGCTCAGAGCGGCTTGGAGTCTCACTCAAGCTCACCCCATGGTGCTAGGAGTATATTTCAGCAGTGATTCCAAGGGCTGTGTTCTTCTTACCCCCAGTTCTGGTGCCTTTAACTTTGATTCTGGTCTCATTCACCCAGAGTACCTGCCCAGCCCTCTCACTCTCCCTGCTTTCTGTCTGCAGCTCCAGAAAGCTGTGGGGCCTGAGATCACCAAGACAGACCTGGTGCCCGCCTTCCAGAACCTAATGAAAGACTGTGAGGCTGAGGTGAGGGCCGCAGCCTCCCACAAGGTCAAAGGTTGGTGCTGGCAACCAGAACATAGCAAATGGGGGGTGTCCAAGGGGTTTGAGGCAGAACCAGGACATCAGGTCTCACCTGCCTCTGCCTCCCTTCCCCCTCCCACAGAATTCTGTGAAAATCTCTCTGCTGACTGTCGGGAGAATGTGATCATGACCCAGATCTTACCCTGCATCAAGGTAATGGGGAGATTGGTAGGAGGAATAGGGGAGATTTTAGCCTGCTGAAGAGAAGGGGTGGACATTGGGCTTTGTGGACATTCAGAGGCAGACAATCCCCAGCCTTCTAGGACTGGGCAGTCTTGGGTTGGAAACAGTTGGGGTCCCTGAGTGCAGGCAGAATCTGAAGTTTGGGGCTGAGCTTGGAGGTGAGAATGGTTCCCCTCAAAAGTTCCAAGAGCTTTGGGATGAGGGTGGGAGGCTTTCAGGAGCAGGGCTCATGGAGCTCAAAGTAGGTGAGACAGGTAAGAAACTGCCTTATACCATTGTACCCTAAATCATCCCTGCTCTGTGAAGGAGAAGGGCTCAGGCCTCTTAGGAGGTGGAAATCTGCTTGGTCACCTGCTGCTGCAGGGGTCGTTCTGACCCTGTGGCACCCACTTCCTTCTCCCTCCCAGGAGCTGGTGTCAGATGCCAACCAACACGTGAAGTCAGCCCTGGCCTCAGTCATCATGGGCCTCTCCCCCATCCTGGGCAAAGACAACACCATTGAGCACCTGCTGCCCCTCTTTCTGGCTCAGCTGAAGGATGAGGTAAGGGTGCTGGGAAGGCTCTGAGATCTGGGTTGGCAGAGGTGACAGGTAGGTCAACTACTTTGCCAGATTGGCCAGAAATCTCCTAGAATCTTAACTGACACCCAAGTCTAGAATGAGTTGAATACTGGTGGGCACGCTGGGCTGTGCGTTCACTCATTCACTTTATTAGGCAATGGTTTTGTGTGCCTTTTCTCTGTGCTAGTTCTTCTGGGTATCAAGCATATCAGAAAAGACTAAGACAGTTTTGCTCCTCAGAGACCTTCAGATTAATGGTGAGAGAGGCAGCTGGGCAATCCCATGATTCTATGATTACATAGGTGCTGTGATATGTTCAGGTCTTGGAATTTAGGTGAAGATGCTGTAATGAAGATCCTCATAATACAGTAGCTTACATAAGATAATTTTTTCACAAGAGTTCACAGCTAGGTGGGCCTACACTGGGAGTTAGCCCTGCTGACCTCTGCACTCTTTGGGTATGAGGCAGCTGCTCTGATTTTCACCACCCCCAGCCAGCATACAGGCAGAAGAGATTAGACAGCAGGAAGTATAGTCCTCAATAAGGGCAAGGCTCAGAAGAGAGCACCCATCATCCATCTCTTTGCATCCTACATTCCCCATTGGCCAGAGCCAGTCCTGTGACCACACCTTGCAGTTCAGTTGGCCCAAAGTACAGGGAATCTGAGCATGTGCCAGGTGATGGCTAGACAGGTTGTGGGGTGATAGCCAGGGAGGGAGTTTGGACTTGAACTGTGGGCAGCCAGAGGGACTGGAACAGATCTGGGTGTTAGAAAGGAACCCTGGGGTTACTGTCAAAAAGAAAGATTGCAGTGGGGAAGCCAGAAGAGGTGCAGGGAGACCAAACTTGTGGGGGAGGTGTGGTTGCAGAGATGTGGTCAGGACCATGTGGGGCGGGGGGTGGTTTGCATGCTCCATGGTTTTTGTCCTGGTGGTGATCAGGCAGATAGATGGTGAGACTGTTGACTGGTGTGTGACTTCCATGCTGCCAAAGGCCTCAGTCTCTTTCCACCAGCACCTCCAGCCCACGCAGTGCTTGGAAATCATGTCAGCTTTGAATCCTCTGCCCTGCCCCAAAATAGCACATTTTAAAATTCTGCCTATGACGGGATAATCTCTCAGCCCCAGAATTACAAAGCAGGGTTTATTATGTGGAAGACAACGCGCCTTTTAAAAAGAACCTTAGTAATCTTACTTTTGATCATTTATTTGTATCACTTGTTAAAGTTTAAGCCATAATTAATTTTTATGACTTAAATTTTAAGACCCAAGTAAAGTGCTTCACACACGTTTACTTTTATAGGCATGTTTTCTGTGGCTATAACTTGTTATAAATATAATTTGTATATACTTCTGCTTAAATGGGAAGAGCTTGGCTGGTGAGAGTCCCTCGAATTGGCTCCTGTGTCCTTTTAACATCTCACCAGGGTTTTGGGGAGCATTTTGCTTTCTGGCATCAAGGAAAGATCCACATTCAGCCTGAGTGTGAAGGTGAGCCCACATGGGCAAAAACAGAGCCAAAGCCAGTTTCTGGTCCTGCTGCACCTTTAGCAAGTGCTACACGGTGATCTTCTCCTGCAGCACCAGGGCAGTTTCCCTTGCAAAGAAGGAAAGAGAAAAACCCATCATGGTTTTCTTGGCTTATATTTAAAATTTCAGTTTTAGATAAACTTTATTTTATGTTTGATAAGGTTTATAAACTTACCCAAATACAAAGGGCCTTTTTCTGGGTATGCCTAAACAGGAGTTTTTTTGTTTTGTTTTTTTAAATGGGGTAAATCATTGTATTTGCGCCCTCTCTTCTCTTATGTTAAGGACACTGTTCCTTACATACCAAGGGCTCAGAGGTGATCTAGGAGCGAGGCAAAGGCCAGCCCTGTCTTTGGGAGGGTAGGTTTTGGACAGTCTAGGCCTGCTGAGTTAACCTTTCACTGTACACACTCACTTGGTTTATTGGTTCATTTTTGAGCCTTGTATGTTGTTGTTGTTTGTTTTTTATGACCAGAATAGTTTCAACAAAGAAATGTGGTTTTTTTCCTTTTCTGAGAGTAAGTTGTGGTTTGTGGGAAAGCCCTCATCTGAGAAAGGCTTTTCCTGTCTCTGGTCTCTGGCTGACACTCAGTCTCAGAATTATACCTGACCTTTTCAGATGCCCCAGCAGGGATTGGTCTTCAGCTCTGGTTCAGAGTTCCTCCACTGGGCCTTCTTAGTTGGGCTCTCTGATGCTTGGGAATGGGGGGAAGTAAGTCTCTTGACGCAGGAGGCGTGATTTGGCTCCTGTGCTGTGGCAAGCCCAAGTAGGTTTTGTTGGGTCCTCATTTCTTTTTGCCTCCAGAGGTGAGACTTATGTGGGTCATAAGTCTTTATGTACTACATGTACATAAATACATGTAGTATTTTCCATCTTTAGAATTGTAACATTCAGAAAAAGGAAAGAGGCCCATTCACTGTCAGGACATTGCTCTCACAGCCCTGGATAGGTGCTGTAACTCCCTTAATTCATCATCATATTTGAAAATAGGCCAGACTCAGCACATGGGTCTCCACACAGTACAGAAAGGCCATCATGATGGTTTTATATGCATTTCAAATGTTTTTTTATTCAGTGAAACCTCAATCTAGTTAATTTTCAACATATTCAAAGAAGAAATTTCCCTCTTTATTGGGTGTTACAGACGCCTTCATACCAAGTGAGGAAAGTATGAAAGACTCTCTCCTTGCCCTTCTCAGCCCTGACTCTGACCACATCTTGGTCCACCCAGTTGACTTGGATCATCTTCATTATATTCTGCTGGAGTAGATTCTGACACATGCACATCCAGACTAACTCGCTTTCCTAGACTGGGGTTAGAGTGGCATGGCAGATGGAGCTGTTCTCACTCCAGAAATTTTTCTAAGGAAAACAAAGAATAGGTATACAATCTCTAACCATTATGACAGTTCAGGCTTTTATAAATGTGAGGTACAATGTTAATTTAAGAAAAGCAACTGAGGGGCGCCTGGGAGCTCCACTGGTTAAGTGTCTCACTCTTGATTTTGGCTTACATCATGATCTCAGGGTCATGAAATCAAGCTCTGAGCCTCGCATTGGGCTCTGTGCAGGATGTGGAGCCTGCTTAAGATTCTCTCCTTTCTGCCCCTCCACTCCCCCCAACACTCTCTTTCTTTAAAAAAAAAAAAAAAGAAAGAAAAGTTAATGTTTAGTTATTTACATGAGTTTATGTAATTTATGTAATCAGCATTTTGCAAACATCTGAAACCACTCTATAAGATTTAAACAACTGTCACAGAAAAAGGAAACCAACACAGTGGTCAGTACTGGGATGTTTCCTCCCTCTTTCAGTATCCTTGGCTCTAGAAAGAAATGAACTAATACCATCTTGGGAGGGGAAATGGGGTTGGTTCTTAGAATTCTTTTTTAGCCATTGGACTAGCCAGCAGGAAGTTGTCTGCCTTCTGTTCCTAAATGAGAGCCTTACTGTGTTTAGTAAAGGAAAGAGGCACTTGTTGGCAGGACTCTGGGGAGTTTACTTGAGAGGTGCCAGCCTAACCCGTCTTGTCTTCTCAGCAGTTGCCTTACTTTTCACTGCTTTTGCTGCATCTGTGTCCCCACCACCATGCTCAGGTTCAGTGGTTTGCTATAAAACCCTTTCAGAAAAGCTGTTACACTTGTGGTTGCTGTTAGTCACAGGCAAAGGACAAATGAAAGTCAGCAAGGGAACAGGTGCCCTGGGGAGCCTCAGCATGAGGATCCCAGTGTCTTCTCACATGGAGTCCTGTGGACTCTTCTTGAATCCCCCACGGGTGACATGTGACAGCACCTATAGAGTATTGCCAACCACAGAAGGTGGTTGAAGGTCACTGTGCCTTGATTTCCAGGGATTTTATTGGGGATTGGTCACATAGCCATGGAATGGAGCTGCCTGTATGATTGACCTCAGTTACTCTGTCTCCAAGGCCCTCCAGAGGTCAAGTTAATTGCTTGATCCTTGCTGTGAGTCATGTTGTTAGCGTAGTCTGTCTGGCACAGCCCAAGTCTCCCAGGTAACCACAAAGACCTCTCATCAGGCAGGATATTCCAAGGGCTTAGAGATCTCACAGAAGCTGGTCAAGGACCCAACCCTTGTTAGGAATGTGCCTCATTTGAGCAACCTGGACCTGCTGAGTTAACCCTTTATTGTACTGCACACTTGTTCACTTGAGTCACTGAATTGTGTCTTACTTGGTTCAATTTAGGATTCCTTGTGATGTCTGCCATCTAGGAATGTGTAATTTGACACAAGGATCTAGTAGGGCTTCTGTTTGATTAATAAGAACTAACTGTGTTTATGTATTTTTTCTTACACGTTGTTCACATACTTTATGGAAGTAGGTTGGGTACGTACATCTGTGTATGTGTGAGTACATGTATAGTAACATATGTGTATACATACATAGTAAGTCAGTGCTCGTAATACTGGTAGTCAGCAGGCAGCTCAAAAGTATTTTTGTCCCATTGTGCATTCTTTCAGCAGAAACGTATTGAGCACCTGCTATGGGCCAGAGACTATGCCAGTTACTGGAGACATAAAGGATGAATGAGATGTGCTCCTTAACAGAGTTCAAAGACTAGCAGGGAGAACAAAAATCAGAGAACGGATACTAATGAGCTCCCACACATCAAGCATCTTGTGGATCAGATGCCAGCAGGCACTTTGATGGCCTCAACCACCCTCAAGGCTAGATGTATGCTTCCCTGTCACAGATTAATATCCAGGGAGTTATTGCCCCTTGCTGATGGGATCCCAACTGACTTGCAGCAGAGTGGGAATGTTATCACATCTCTTTTTTCCAGAGCAACATATTTTTGTAGTAATTCCTGCAGGTTCTTCAGAACAACTACCCATGTCTTGTGGTCTGTGGTGAGATTCAAAACGCTGCCTCACATAATAACCCATGCATGCTACTTGCTCAGGAGAAGCTGGGCAGGGCAGTAGCAGGCCCTCAGGAAGTGTGACTTTTATGGAGTTGATGAGGGGCAACTCTCAGCCCTCTTCTGGGCCAGGTACATCTTCTCAGACCCTTGTCTCCTCAGTGTCCAGAGGTGCGGCTCAACATTATCTCCAACCTGGACTGCGTGAATGAGGTAATTGGCATCCGGCAGCTGTCCCAGTCCCTGCTGCCTGCCATTGTGGAACTGGCTGAAGACGCCAAGTGGCGAGTGCGGCTGGCCATCATTGAGTACATGCCCCTGCTGGCTGGACAGCTGGTGAGTAAGGTGGCATGGGACCAAGCACCATTGTGTGCAGTGTGTCTAGGGCTATGACAGTGTCCCTGGGGCCCGTGAGGGCTATCTGAGGAGAAGGAGGAAGAGGCATGGGAAATGGGGCTTATAAGGTGAGTAGACTTTAGTTAGAAAAAGAGAAGGGAAAGGAGCTCCCCAGGTGAAGCTGAGAAGTGTCCGATGTGTTTGGGTGGGTGTTTCCCTAGGGTATCATTGGAAACTTGATTCCTTAACCTTTTTTTCTCCTGCAGGGGGTAGAATTCTTTGATGAGAAGCTCAACTCCTTGTGCATGGCCTGGCTTGTGGATCACGGTTAGTCTCTCTAGTGGGACAAAGGAGGATATTGGTATTCCAGGAAGGCTGGATGGGCATTGGCTGGGGCTGACGGGTGTGGAGTCACTTTCCCAGGCTATCTGCTGCTGTGTGGACTTATTCCCTTGCTTTTAGAATCCTAGGGAAGTGCAGGATGGGAGGGGGACAGAGCAGATCACATAGAGGTGGCCTGGTCCAGTGGAGAGAGGGTGCGAGGGCTACTGGGTGGATGACCTGGGCTGGAATCCTATCCCTGGCTATGGAATCTCAAGCACACTCCTTTGTGAAATAGGGGGCTTCTCAGTCTTTCAGGGCCATTGTGAGAAGTGCTAATGAGCAGTTTTCAGTGACAGGTAAAAATTAAGGTTAACATTTGTCTGTATCGGAACAATTCCAAGTATTAATTACGGAATGATTTGCTTGAGCAAATCACTTCTCAGAGCTGCGGTTTACCCATCTCTAAAGGAGGCCAATAGTGAAACCTATGTCTTAGAGTCATTGGGAGGTACTGTACAAAAAGAAACCCTATCTTTAGCACGCAGCAAACCCTTTGGTTCACCTGTAGCCCAGTACCTAGGTGACTGCTACTCCCTGCCTGCTTATTCCTTTACCTCCTGAATCCCTGCCCTTTTGCAGTGTATGCCATCCGTGAGGCAGCCACCAGCAACCTGAAGAAGCTGGTGGAGAAATTTGGGAAGGAGTGGGCCCATGCCACTATCATCCCTAAGGTCTTGGCCATGTCCGGGGACCCCAACTACCTGCACCGCATGACTACGCTCTTCTGCATCAATGTGAGCGCCCCCGCCTGACCTCTGGCCTGTGCCCAGGGACCTGGGAGTATGTAGGGGAGGAGGGATGGCAAGAGTCTTTAGGAAGATATCTGGCTTAGGAGCACAGACATGGTGAGGTTTGGGTGGGGCAAGGATGATTCCCTGGGGGAACAACAGGCCAGAGGGTGGGGACCTGTATGGTGAGAAACCCAGGACTGGGGATACTTGGCCTGCTGAACAGTGACTGTCTATACCCTTCCGAGCATCCCTCTCCTCCACAAAGTGTATTTGTATATTTGTTTATGATAGTTGGTTATGTGTACAGGTTCTACAATCAGAGCTACTCTTTAATTCTACCTCTGCCATGTTTTAGTCATGGACCTTGGGATGCTTTTTAACTGCTCAGTGCTTTAGTTTAGAATCCTAGGGAAGTGCAGGATGGGAGGGGGACAGAGCACTCATGCTGGTAATTGCAGTACCTTACTCACGAAGTGGTGAAGATTAATCTGGCTATATGTGCAAAGGTTTTAGAGCAGTTATGTTAATAGGAGCAAGGGCTCCTTTTTATCCGTTTAAGTAAATCATATAGATAACTAGAAATTAAAAGATAGAATTTTAAAATATTAATAGAACTTAGTGTTCTGATTTCTTCCCATATCCCACTTTGGAGAGCATCGCGCTAAGGAAAGCATCCCCGAGGGTTAGGAATCAAGCATCCCCAGAGGATAAAAGGAATTCTGAGGATGGAGAAATGAGACCAGGACAGTCTGGGCTGGGGGTTTCCAGAATAGGGAGACAGTGGTATTAGGGCATTAGGAGGGTATTAGTGGAGATGGTAGCTTTGGAAGAATCAGCTGTCCCCAGGGTGGGTGAACCTGTGCCCAGAGTTCCCCATATTGCTCAGCATCACCCTCAGGCCTGATAATCACTGAGGTGGCCTGGTGAGAGGAGGGGGAAATGGAAATTAGTCATGAACTTTGCATAATCACATCTCTGTCACTGACCACCCCCAGGTGCTATCTGAGGTCTGTGGGCAGGACATCACCACCAAGCACATGCTCCCTACAGTCCTGCGTATGGCTGGGGACCCTGTCGCCAATGTCCGGTTCAATGTGGCCAAGTCCCTACAGAAGATAGGGCCTATCCTCGACAACAGGTGAGGCCTGGATCGTCCCCCATCATGGGCAGGGCTTGTTCTAGACATCTTAATCTTTGACTTTTGAAGTTGGAGCCTGGGGTTTGAGACCCTGTATGGCTCTTGGCTTGCTGTGTGAGCTTGGCCTAGCTCTTCATCTTCCCAAGATCTTAGTTTCCTCAAATGTGGAATAAGAATTCCATGGCCTATCTCATAGTGGGAGGGAGTGGGAGGGTGGCAGTTCTATATACTAGTAGCAACAGGTTAGAAAATGAAATTAACAAATATAAATAATTTTTGTACATATGTGTGTATAATTTGCTATTGCACCAAAACTATCAAATACCAAGGAATTTAATAAAAGATGTACCACATCTTTAGTGAAAACTATGAAACATTGCTTTGAGAAATTAAAGATCTACTTAATATTCATGATTGGGATGGTTCCCCAGATTCACGTATAGATTCACTCTAATTTCAGTAAGTATCAGTGTGTTCTTTATTGAAAATTTGATAAGTTGATTCTGGAATTAACATGGAAATGAAAAGATCTGGAGTAGCAAAGGTGGTCCTAAAAAGAAAAACGTTTGAAGACTACTACCACATATCAATACCTATGATACCACAGTAATTAAAAAGTGAGGCATTGGCACAATAATCTAGCCTAATGAGACAGAATCAAGGACCCAGAAACAGACCTGTGTGTATATAACAGTAAATGCCACTGCAATTCAGGAGGGAAATGTAGGTATTTTCATAGATCGCCAGGTCAGTTGGATATGCTTATGGGTGGGAGGGAACAACCCCACTTCAATGCATAAGCAAATTAGAGGTAACAGACTGGAATCAGAAAAATACAAAAATAGGGATGCCTGGGTGATTCAGCGGTTTAGCGCCTGCCTGGCCCAGGGCATGATCCTGGGGTCCCGGGATCGGGCTCCCTGCTTCTTCCTCTACCTATGTCTCTGCCTTTCTCTCTGCGTCTCTCATGAATAAATAAATAATAAAAATCTTTTGAAAAAAAAAAAAAGAAAAAACAAAAATAAAGATTCTGGAAGAAAACAGGACAACATCTTCAAGATTTTTTTTAAAGATTTATTTATTCTTATTTATTTATTATTATTTATTATTTATTTATTATTTATTTATTCATGAGAGACACACAGAGAGAGGTAGAGGGAGAAGCAGGCTCCCCACAGGGAGCCTGATGGGGGACTTGTCCCACCCACATCCCAGGATCACACCCTGAGCCAAAGGCAGATGCTCAACTGCTGAGCCACCCAGGCATCCCAACATCTTGAAGACTTGAAAGGATTTGTTAAATTACTCAGATCTGTTAAATAGCTCCCCAGGGAGAAGGGTGATTTCACCTTCAGTAAAAAGAACTTCATTAAAAGAGAACATTATGAGAGCAAAATGGTGTGCCACTGATGGGGAGGATGTACTTGTAAGACATATTTGTGACAGAGGACTAACTCATCCAGAGTACTTTTCTGCTAATCAATAAGACAAACACCCAAGTAAGAGATGGGCAGAACCCAACTTGAACAAGCACTTTCAAAAGATCTCATGGCCGGGATCCCTGGGTGGCGCAGCGGTTTGGCGCCTGCCTTTGGCCCAGGGCGCGATCCTGGAGACCTGGGATCGAATCCCACATCGCGCTCCTGGTTCATGGAGCCTGCTTCTCCCTCTGCCTGTGTCTCTGCCCCTCTCTCTCTCTGTGACTATCATAAATAAATTTAAAAAAAATTAAAAAAAAAAAAGAAAAGATCTCATGGCCAATATGCATGTGACAGGATGCTCATCATCATCAGACATTGGGAAATTATAAATGAAAAGACACCCCAGAATGGCTAATTTAAAAAAAAAAAAAAAAAAACCTCAGGAACATTTGGTGTTGGTAGAATGACTGGAGTCCTCATACAAGGGCATATATCCAAGAGAAATGAGTGCTTTTTTTCCTAGCAAAAGGTCGTTTGTTGTAGCTTTCTTTATATTAGCCATGAACTGAAAACAGCCCAAGTCCTTGTCCACAGTACAGTGGTATAAATCGTGGTTTGTTCATACAATGGGAGACTGTTCAGTGCGACTGTTGCTCTGCTTAACAACACAGATATTCTCCCCAACATCATGTTTGGCGAGAAGCCAGACCCAAGAAAGCATAGTCTGATTCCATTTATATTATGTTCAAAAATAGGCAAAACAGATCTAGGTGGTAGAAGTAAGAATGGTAGTTGTATGGGGCAGAGGAACAGCCTCTTAACTGGAGAGGGACATGCCTTCATTTCCCCAGACGCTTGACTTTCAATGGTGGTAGATTTTCAAGGGCCCCTCACTTAGGAGTAGATACCTCCCTTTGGCTGCTCTCAGGCTGGGTACTTCTCCTTTGGCACTTAATACTTCTCTCTTAATTATCGTCAGTTTGGTCTGTGTCTTTCTCCGTGTCTTCCTCCTAGCCCAAGTTCTACACAGGCAAGAATCAGATGTTGGATTTACCACTCTGATCACACTTAATGCAGAGTAGGCCTCAGTAAATATGTCAAATAAATATGTCCATTTGCTGAGCCTCAGAGACTTGAGGTTTTTATGATTCTGTATTCCACTTTCCCAGACTGTCTGACCTCCCTTTGCCTATTCTGGACCCCCGAGATCTCTGTGCTGGTTTTAGACTTCAGCCTGCAAAGTAATTTAATCTCCGGGCTCACGTGCCATCGGTATCTGTGGCCCCCTCCTTGCCCAGGAGCCCTCACCCAGCCTAGCGTGGCTCACCCTTCCTTTGCCTTCCCTTTCTCCTTCCAGCACATTGCAGAGCGAGGTCAAGCCCATCCTAGAGAAGCTAACCCAGGACCAGGATGTGGATGTCAAGTACTTTGCCCAGGAGGCTCTGACTGGTAAGGCGTGAACTCGGAGACCCCAATGGGAGGGTGGTATGCAAGGATGGGCTTAGGCCTGAGAATAGCAGCTCCTGGGAGGGGGGATATGCAGAAGCAGTTTGTGGGCAGAAGGCTAGCCGTGGTTCTGACTCCCGCCTGTTCCTATTCCCCTAGTTCTGTCTCTCGCCTGATGCTGGAAGAGGAGCCAACGCCGGCCTCTGGTGTCCACCCTCTCTCCCCCCAAGTCCCTTCCTCGGGGAGATGGTGGGGGGCCTTTGGCTGTCACTCCCTGTGCATGGTCTGACCCCAGGCGCCTTCCCTCAGCACGGTTCTTCCTCTCCCCAGCCTGGGAATCTGACTGCTCACTCTCCACCTCCTTAAGAGGCTTGGGGAGCACAAGGTGGGACAGGGCAGTGACCCTGGGAGGAAGGGGCCACTTCTGCCCTCAGGGGAGAGATGTGAGCATCCCAGGTCACTGGCTCCTGCTGCTGTAATGGGGACCTGTACCCCATCTACTCCACCTCCTTTCTCCCTTCCTCTCTCTCCCTCCCGTTCAGTGGTTTTTGTGTGTATGTGTGTGTCAACTGTGCCGTTTTTATTTTATTCTTGTTTTCCCTTTTCACAGAGAAATAAAGGTCTAGAAATAGCTGGTCCTCTGGTTTTAGTCAATAGCATGGAAGAGGGGTGCCACACCAGGCCATGGTCTCTACTCTCTCTAAAAAAGACCTAATTATTGGCTTGGAATTTCTTTGGGAACCACCAGAAGTGTAGGTGGCCTATGTTGTAGAAGGTCCATGAGGTCTCTGGCCAGCAGAGTTCCATGGTGGAGCTTAGTTTCACAGACATTAGTTGAGCATGTGGTGGTTCAGAGCCAGACTGCCTGGGTACAGATCCTAGTTCTTTTAGTTAATGGCTTCCTGACCTTGAGTAGGTTACCAAGTTCCTCTGAACTCAGTTTTGTACTTTGTAGCATGGGGATAATGATAGAATCTAGATCACAGCATAAAGACTAAATGAGTTAATACATGTAAAATGGGTAACTGCTGCATGGCATGTGAGAAGCAGTCGAGTCAGCTGTAACTTGCTGGAGAGCCCCACCGTGGATTAGTCCCTGCCCCTGAGGAAGTCTCAGGAAAATCAGGGTGTAACGGAATGAGAAGGGGACTGGCAAGATGGAATCCATTGTCCTTCAATATCTGTTCTCCCTTTTCTTCACTAATAAAGACACTGATTTGTAGCTGGGCACATGTTTGCCTGGTTTCAAGGCGTTTTCCCAGGTCTCTTGACATTCGGTGTGGTGTTGACTAAATCATGGCCAATATCATGTGGACAGAAGTGGTGTGTGCTGCTTCTAGGAAATGTTCCTAAAGGAGGAGACATATGCCCCCTGCTTTTCCTTCTTGCTGCACTTCAGACTGTAGATCAGATGGGTGGAGTGGGAGTAGCCATCTTGGGCCAGGGAGTGATTTTATGAGCATAAGCCCAGCAAGGTGGCAGAACCAGATAAGAGGAGCCTGGGTCCCTGATGCTGTGAAAACCTACACCAGTATTAGTTACCTGGGAAAGTTAAACTGTTTGAGTGACTGTTTATTTGGGGTTTCATCACTTGCAGGTCACCCGAATTCTAACTGATGCAGGGGCCAAAGAGCTCCGGAGAGAGGAGCAAGAGACTTAGTGGATGGTGGTACGTGTAAGGTTTCACAAAGGACATAATACTGAGTGAAATTCTGCTCAGTAGGGTGGAGGGGAAATTGGCACTGGGTGGCAGTGATTTCACCAGCCCAGCTCTCATGTTACTGAGTCCCTACTGTTTGTTAGGCCCAGCTGAGTCCTGGGGGATAAGGGTGAAGGAGACCTTGTTCCTCCCATTATTGGCTTATGTTATTTTCATAGGGAGGACCTGTGGTTTAAGTTTGGTCCCCCACCCTGCACCTAAACACATATGTACTGTACTCCCCTAGGATATAAATATTTGAAGGACTCATTGAGTGAAGAATTGAGGTTGGGAAGTGGGGCAGTATGGTCACTCTTAGCATGCTGAATGTTCAAGTTCAGTCAGCAGTCTACTACTAATTGCTGAAAGAACATTCAAATGAATGCTCCATCATGTTTCATTTTTATTTTACTAGCTAACAACTCACGCCCAAAACTTAGTGATTAAAACAATGAAAATGTATTATTCCTCATAATTCTGTGGTCTGGGCTCAGCTCAGTTGGAAGGTTCCTCTGCTCCATATGGTATCTACTGGGGCTGGAAATTTTCAAGATGACTTCTTCAACCCCATGTCTGGGTTGAAGGCCTCAGCTGAGGCCTGGTACAACATCTCTCCAGGGTGGCTGGATCTCTTTATCTGATGGTTCCAAAGCAGTTTCCAAGAGAACAAGTCCCGGTTTACAAGTGCTTTAAAACCTCTCCTTGCATCACAAGCTGAATGAACCAAGTCACATGGCTAATCCCAGAATCCGTGCAGGAGGGGACCTCGTAAGATGTGAAAAATCTAGAGATATGGTTCACTGGGGATGCCAGTGTGACAGTCAACAACACATGTTCCAGAGAGAAACTATGAGTTCTTAGCTCTGCCACAGATAGGTAGAGGCATCAACAGCATAAGGAGAGGAGGTGATTACAGAGTATATAGAGCATTTGGAACAAGCTGAAGATCTAAACTTAATCCTGGAACAGCAGCCACAGGGGTTTTTGGTAAAGGAGTGACACTATCAGAATTGAAGGGGGGAGAATCTGGGGGATGTGGTCTAAGCAAGAGAGGAGTTTTGAGCTGGAGGGAGATACTGTGGAGTTGGGGAAGTTATAGGTAAAAGGAAACAAAAGCTTCTCAAGAAGACAGATTGGGACTTGGTGACACCTGGATAGGGGAGTAAAGGGAAGGATGCAGTCATCTTGGGAACCAGGATTCAAGTCACCTGCTCTTCCCTGGGAAAGGAGGGTTCCTGGAAATCCACACATGGTTTAACATCTCCAACCTTTTGTACGTGACATGAACCTCTACCTGAAAAGCTTTCCCTCCAGGCTTAATTGGGAAACAGAAGTAATGTGATTATTACATTAACACAGAAGTCAACATAAAATAGAACAGATACCATGAAGCGCACATACAATAAGTTGGTAAATGCTTTCCAAATTTGCCCATTATTAAACACAAAAGACTGGGATGCCTGGGTGGCTCAGTGGTTGAACATCTGCCTTCAGCTCAGGGCATGATCCTGGGATCCAGGATCGAGTCCCACATCGGGCTCTGCAGGGAGCCTGCTTCTCCCTCTGCTTGTGTCTCTGTCTCTCATGAATAAATAAATCTTAAAAAAAAAAAAAAAACACGAAAGACTAATTCTGTTAAAGTCAAATTATTTGACCACATTCATTTGGATATTTTTATCAAGAGGTACATGTAGGACATAAGAACTGAAGTAGATAAATGCATTTCATGTAAGCAAGATAATCAACTAGAAGGATAAAAATAAGTATTTTAAATTCTGAATTTTACATTCTTATATGCAATTTTCCAATATTATTGCCTGATGGGTAATCATAATCAGATTGATATGTGCACGTTTGTGTATTTACCACCACTCTTGTCACTATTTCATATGATTCCAAGGGGGATGAGTGAATAAATGAATGAACATTGGGTGAGGGATGCCTGGATGGCTCAGCGGTTGAGCTTCTGCCTTTGGCTCAGGGTGTGATCCTGGATCCAGGATTGAGTCCCACATTGGGCTCCGTGCAGGGAGCCTGCTTCTCCCTCTGCCTGTCTCTGCCTCTGTGTGTGTGTGTGTGTGTGTGTGTATGTGTGTGTGTGTCATGAATAAATAAAATCTTAAAAAAAATTGGGTGAAAACATTGTTTACATTTTCTTCCTAGATGAGGGCCTTTGTATTCTGTAGGCAAAACAGAGCATGGATGCCTTGTGGTCAGGCTTATGAACAGAAAGGGGTTGACAGTTGGGAAACTGATTACTGAAATGGTGCTCAAGAGATCCAGTTGGGATTATCAAAAAGAGACAAAATGACTTGAAAGATGGAGGAGAGGATGTTAAAGTAGACAAAGATGTTCAGGAGAAGGATGGTTTTGGTGGCTGTAGATTCATTCAGGTGATGATGTGGAGGAGACATTGGTTCTGTGAATGTGTTGGACCTTCTGCCTGTGCCTGTACAGGATGAAGACCATGCAGCTACTGGCCCAGAGCATGAGCCCCAAACATAGCACATCCAGGGAATGATAACACTGCATACAATTTGAGTTTCTGGCTTTGTCATGCTGAACCAAAGAACAGTTTCCAAAATTGTGATGTTTTTGTTGCTCTGTTTACTGGTGGTATACATAAGAAAAATGGTATTTACCAGCATATGCAGGATCCAGCACAGGGTTATGGAGGTGCTTATGTCCTTGGGAGCTTTCACTATAAGCTCTGTTACCTGGAGTTCCTGGGACTGATGATGATGGTCTGGAAGACACTCCAGAGGCAGGTGATACTGTGGACACAACTGTACAGAAAAGTTTGCATCCAAAATCATAAAGGAAATGTCTCAACCCAAAAGGTATTGAGTGGGGACTCCTTTAGGCAGAATGCCCAAGGAGTTGGCTGAAATCAGGTGCTTGAGGATCAAATCTTTGGACCTTAGCCTGCACCCAATGAAGTAAAGGATTATAAAATGGTAAAGAAGAGAAATTGCCCAGTATTCCAGCCATAATCTGTGATGAGATCATCCCCATTGCCAGATACCCAGCAGTCATCTTGTCAGTTCGCAGTGACTGAGTTTATCTTCTTAACTAAGTTTTCCACAGGTAGAATGTGTAACCTTTAAAGAGCCCTCTTAATGTAAAATCACTTTTGTGAAGGCACTCATGAGAACTTCACGCTTCACAAATTTACGAAGCCAGCGCCACTATGGCTGTAACTAAAAGATGGAGAGAACAGACACAGAAAGGTTAAGTATTTGTCAAAATCTACTGCTTGTGACAGAGCAGGGACTTGAAATGAATTGGGATGTGTCAAAATTCCAGAAATAGCAAATTTAAAACACCCAAATCAACAAATAGTAAGTATTGTGCATATGAGAACTATTCATGAACAAGAAGCTTTCAAATTTAAAACATGAAGATCAGGGGCATGATGTTCCAGGATGGTTTATAACCTGATTACAGTGAATGGTATTATAATGGGGCTTTCTAGATTACAAGAGATTGGTTAAAAGTAATTTTGATTATCAGAGGCATTCATAGGAAATAACCTATATATTGCTTATGTTCATGAAATAGGCTAGGTTTTAAGTTTTTCTTATGTGGCTTAAAAGATTCTGTCTGATCAGGGAATTTTTAAGTCCAGTGTCCATTTTGTATTTAATTTCATAGCTGGTAACAATGCGTTTAACTACCATCCTCTACTAAAAGCTAGTTAGCTGTGTGTGTGTGTGTGTGTGTGTATATATATATGTGTGTGTGTATATATATATGTATATATATGTGTGTGTGTGTGTGATTTTATTTATTCATGAGAGAGAGAAAAAGGCAGAAGCACAGGCAGAGGGAGAAACAGGCTTCATGCAGGAAGCCTGATGCAGGACTCGATCCCGGGTCTCCAGGATCATGCCCTGGGCTGAAGGCGGCGCTAAACCACTGAGCCACCTGGGCTGCCCCAGACTTATATTTAGTTTTGATTTTTACACCTTGTCATTTGACTTTAGATTTTTGTTATTGTAGTGTTGGATGTAGCAAGTTTCCATTTATTTGTAAAGATTTATAGTCCAATATCAATTACGAATAAAGCTTTAGATACCTTAATAAATGTAGATGCACTTCTGGCAACAGGATACTGTAGGAAACTGCTCCATCACAAGTTGTGTATAATGGATGTAAGGCTGGCTAGATATTAGGGTGGCAACAAAAACTTGCTTTTGTATCAACACAAGTATAATGGTACCTATCACAGGAAGTGTTGTATAATCACATACCTTACATTTGGGGACATAAAACACTAATACATGACAATGCTATAGGCTAAAAACTAAATTACTAATTTTAGATAACATATTTACCTATTAATACCTGAATTAAGTAAAATTATTTGCAACAATGCAGTATTTATAAATGATGACAGGGATCCCTGGGTGGCGCAGCTGTTTAGCGCCTGCCTTTGGCCCAGGGCATGATCCTGGAGACCCGGGATCGAATCCCATGTCAGGCTCCCGGTGCATGGAGCCTGCTTCTCCCTTTGCCTATGTCTCTGCCTCTCTGTGTGTGTGTGTGTGACTATCATAAATTAAAATAAATAAATAAATATATATATATAAATGATGACATATATGCAAAATGGCATTGTGTAAGGCATGAAATTTTGTGCATTTTATGAGTTGATAAAGATTTTTGGATTGTCATGAGAATATAAATAGTACTTTTTTTTTTTAACATCAGTTTTAGTCTCAGCAAAATTGAGTGGAGGCTACAGCAATTTCCCATATACTCACTGTCAAAATCCCACACCAGAGTGTTACCTTTGTTACAATTGATGAAAATATTTTCAAACGGGGAAACAAGATGATATGAGCCAGACAGTTGTGTGAAATACATAATTATGGTAACTCTTCCTTTAATTTTCCTCCCCTAAATTTAAGGGTAAAAATAGCCTCAATATAATCAGACTGTAGTGTTTTCAAGAGACAATTAGGATCTCCATAAATTATCTTCAGAGTTAGAGAAAACCTTTCCATTCAAGCCATTACCATTTGGATACACTTTCTACACAGGGACAGGTGAGTCCTGTAAATTCATCTTACTCTTTATAAGGTGTTAAGGGAGTTATAAGGTTTATAAAGAGGTGTTATAGGTATACTTCTAGTAATCCTGAAATTTTGGTCTAAGATCACTTTAAAGTAGGCTGAACAGCAGACTGATCTTACCACTACATCCATAAGCACCTTAAAAATCAGGTTTTATTCCTTGCATTAAACACCAGCAATCACTGTCAGAGAGGATTATATTACATTGTATTAGAATCCATCAGGTAGGGTCTAGGACTCCCATCTCTCTACTAGTTCACCCTGTTCCTCAGGAATTAATTCTTCCTGTGTGCCTTGGCACTGGACCAGATTCAAAACCAGAGAATGCCTTTTTTTTTTTCTGATATGAACACTTATGCCAAATCCCGATCTGCCTCCTTCCCTTAAAGACTCTGCCTCTCAGAGTGAAATAGAAAATACTTTCCTGCTGCCAGGAGAGTGGGCTCTGTAGTGGCCACTATGGGCAGAACATAGGTAGCTAGAATCTGACATGGGGGTCTTGATTCTGTGAAGTTACCTCCCTTGGAACTGCGCTTGTCATTTCATCTGCAGTGTAGGCTTTGGGAGTTGAGACTATTTCAGAAAACTTTTTCCTGTTGGTAATTACCAAAAACAATTAGAAGTTTCTAGTTAGCATCTCCTAAGAGAGTATTAGAATGATTTTGAGAGACTCTTTTCCATTATCCCTGGAGGCAAACAGTCTCACACAGGGGACAGTGGGAAATGCTGAGGTCTGCCATATGAAGGACTGGCAGTGATTATGTTTGTCTCAGTGGGCTCTTTGCTTCCTCTCTCTAGAAGTTTCCCCAATGTCTAGTTCTTTCCCAGTCTTCATTCCCCTGAGCTGAACCATAATTTAAGTAATTAGCAAAGAAATGGAATAAGACAAAATACTTAGGAAGAGTTTTCAAAGATGCAAATAGATGGAAGAATATGATGGCAACAATTGACAATCAGAAATAATTGAACTCAGCACACATCAGGTTCAACTACTTTGAACCCATTCACACAATTCAATGCCAATTATTAATGGAAATTTTTGTAGGAAAATATACTTTAACATTGTTGACCTCCCTCTAATGATAGGAAGTAGAACAGTAGCCACAGAAGAAAGAGAACATTCGGGATCCCTGGGTGGCGCAGCGGTTTGGCGCCTGTCTTTGGCCCAGGGCGCGATCCTGGAGACCCGGGATCGAATCCCACATCGGGCTCCCGGTGCATGGAGCCTGCTTCTCCCTCTGCCTGTGCCTCTGCCTCTCTCTCTCTGTGACTATCATTAAAAAAAAAAAAAAACCATTTAAAAAAAAAAAAAAAAGAGAACATTCTAAAAGAGCCCCTCACAGAGCCCATCACAAAAGCACTGGGATCAGATGGTTTAACAGGTAGATTCTACAATTCCTGAAACTATCAGAAAAGCCAGTGCTACTTACCTAATTCCAGAGAAGAAAATGGTTACTAATTCTCCATACTTATTTTGGCTAAATTTGCTGTGTGAGCACTTGACACTTTGGTAATTAAGAAACATAAATTCAAGACAGCCCAGGTGGCTCGGCAGTTTAGCGTCATCTTCGGTCCAGGGTGTGGTCCTGGAGCCTGCTTTCTCTCTCTCTCTCTCTCTCTCTCTCTCTCTCTCTCTCTCTCTCCATGAATAAGTAAAATATTTTAAAAAAATAAATTCAAAGTTCAAGTTGATTCTTTGATTTTTTCCTACAAACAAATCCACAGTTTGATCCAGATTCACTAACCAGTCACCCCCAATGTTCAAGTCAGGGTTTAGAGCTACAATGGTGGGCAATTCAGATGGCTCATATACACAAATTCATTTACACATTTATGCAGAGAGACAAATGCATGCACACAGTGAAATACTCATGCACTCACTGTGACACCGTCTTAGTTGCACACAAACATCCTGAAACACCACGCACAAGTTTACACTTATTTATAAACAGATAATGACATTCACACAACTTCACAGTTCCTCCTTTTCATGAAACCACACACAGTCACCAGGTTTGTGTGAATCTCAATAGTATCTTCTTACACAGAAGAATAGTTATATCTCCATACTTTTGGATGCCTAAGAAGGAGCCTTCTCCTCCCCCTTTATGATCCTAATCCTGTAAGAGCGTACAAAGGCAGTATTTATAATAAGTTGGGATGTGTGGTGGGAATGTTAGGGTGTGTGAGGGAGTGGCAGTGCGTAGGTATGTGACAGAGCAGGTGAGAGGCACAGGGAAAGCAGGAACCAGGGACAAGATGGTTGTTCACTGGTTCTGGGATGAGGGGACAGGAGCGCAGGAGAAGAAAGAAGGCAGAGGGGGAAAAAGATAAGTGTGCTCAGTGTCACAAGGAGCATTGCCACGTTTGAGGGTACAAGGAGACAAAGCGCTGGGAAGTGAAGAGGGTGAGGCATACTGGGATCTGGAGAAAGACATCGTTTCATGGAAATGAAGGGGGGTAATGGGTATAGGCACTTTGCAGGGAAGATATTCATGGTTTGTGTTTGGTGAAATTCACAGGAGACAAGGGCTTCGAGGGGTTAAAATCATGGTGGGAGAGGAGGAAGGGGAGAATGTGTGTGGTAGGCAGACTTTGAAGGAAGGTAGTGTGGTCCAAGACAGTGTCAGAAGAGGAGAGGGAGGAGAGTCTCCTGGAGGAGACCATGAGCCTGAGGGGAGAGGCAAAAGAGGCATAGGGCAGTGAGGGATCCAGGGAAGGTGATAGGCAGTGGGGGAGCTAGAGAGCCAGGAGAAGGGGTCAGGGGTGATGGGGTAGGGCATGTGGGTGCAGAATGGGTTTGTGTAGGAGTTGAGGCTGAGGGAGTGGATGGTGTGGAATGTAGAGGACTCGGAACGGGGAGATACTGGAATTGGGAGTGGATGTTCAGCAACATGAAGGATGCAGATGGTGTGGTTTGAGGAGGTGATAGAAGGTGAGGAGGGTTGCACTCAAGTCCCTAGAGTAATGGTCTTGTAGGGACAGATGTCAGAAAGATGATGGGAAGGAGGTTGGGGTACAATGCAGATGTCTAACAGGATTGCATGTGGATGAGGGGTGTGTGGCGGTTTAGCAGGTAGTTTGGGCTCCTGGGGTGGGGATGTGGAGGATGCCAATAGAAGAGGGATGTGTGATGGGCACCTTGGTGGCTCAGTTGGTTAAATGTCTGCCTTCAGCTCAGGTCATGATCCCAGGGTTCTGGGATGGAGTCCCACTTCCAGCTCTCTGCTCAGCAGGGAGTCTGTTTCTCCCTCTGTCCCTCCCCCTTGCTCATGCTCTCTCTCTCTCTCTCTCAAATAAATAAAATCTTTTTTTAAAAAGAGGGGTGTATGGTAAGGTAGAGGATCAATGGAGATGGGAGGGATGGATGACACAGGGCAGATTGGAGGCCACTGTTTTACCCCCATTTATTCCCAATTTATAGTCCAATTACAAGCGTCATGTACAGTTTCTAACTTCAGCTTAGGAGGCAAACTTTTGCTCATGTAAAATTTCTTCCATATCATGAAATAGAAATTAAAATATGAGAGGAAAAAATGCAGTTTGGGGTAGCAGTACAACAGTTCATTGGGAAATCAGATGTAGGACGTGGCCTGGATGGGTCAGGTTGGAGAGGCTATTGACTGGTATCTAGCCAGTTGGAAGTGTTGAGAAGAACTGTCCTGTCCCAAGCTCTGTGTATATGTGTGTTGTGGTATTTCTAAGGTCTAACACTTTATTTTAAGCTACATGAGCTTTCATGAGCTTTTTTTTAAATTATTTTATTTTATTTTATTTTATTTTATTTATTTATGATAGGCACAAAGTGAGAGAGAGAGAGAGAGAGAGAGAGGCAGAGACATAGACAGAGGGAGAAGCAGGCTCCATGCACCGGGAGCCCGACGTGGGATTTGATCCCGGGTGTCCAGGATCGCGCCCTGGGCCAAAGGCAGGTGCTAAACCGCTGCGCCACCCAGGGATCCCATTTCATGAGCTTTTATTTGTAAACTTTACTGTAAGAAAATAAGACAACTAAAAATTGTAGGGACCTTTTTCTCATTGTTTTTTCCTTCTGAGAAACCATCACAAGTGGTAACCAGTGGTAAAAGAGTTGTAGGTACATTCTTAATTTTTAAAAAACAATAGGCATTTTTTCCAACCCTGGATATAATAGAGACTGGGTGGTTATGTTGTATAGTACATGATAAAAGGGATTTTGTAGGTGCAGTTAAGATTACTAATCAGATGATCTCCAAAGAGAGAGATTGTCCTGGCTTATTGGGTGGATCCAGTGTAATGGAATGAAAGTACTTAAAAGAGAAAGAAGCCAGAGAGATGGAATAGAAGAGAAAATTAGTTGAAGCATGAGGATTGAACACACACGGTTGCTGGCATTGAAAGTAGAGTGTAGGTGGACACACACACAAACGCTCAGGAGGAAATGAATTCTGCAAACGACCTAAAAGATTCTGAAAGTGGATCCTTCCCCAGCATCTCAAGAATACAACCCAAACTGGTAACCCCTTAATGTTGACTTGTGACACCCTAATCAGGTTGCTCAGCCAGATCCCACAGATTTCTGATCTAAGATCTGCAAGAAAATAAATAGGTTTATGAAAACATCACATCTGCTTTGAACTTGTATAAGTTCTATTTGTCAGTTATACCTGAACAAAGCTGGGAGGGGGAGAAGAAAATAGATGTGATAAGATGCTTAAGTTTGGGGACACCTGGGTGGCTCAGTGGTTGAGCGTTTGCCTTTGGCTCAGGGTGTGATCCTGGAGTCCCAGGATTGAGTCCCTCGTAGGGCTCTCCACGTGGAGCCTGCTTCTCCTCCCTCTGCCTGTGTCTCTGCCTCTCTCTCATTGTGTCTCTTGTGAATAAATAAAATCTTTTTTTAAAAAAATGCTTAAGTTTGTGGTAAATTGTTATATCAGTAATATAAAAGTAATACACATGGGAACAATTTTAATGGTAAAATATTTAAGCAATAGAGTAAAAATATTCCTGAATTACCCATGATCTCCAGGTGTAACATTTTCTTTTATCACTGAGCTGTACCCTCCTTCTTACGAAGTTTCAGAACATGTCTGAACTTGTATCAAAATCACACTGCACACACACACACACACACACACACACACACCATATTCTGTTTGGGTCAATATCTCCATGGTAGAAAAGTAATGAAAAAAAAAAAAAAAAAAAAAAGGGATCCCTGGGTGGCGCAGCGGTTTGGCGCCTGCCTTTGGCCCAGGGCGCGATCCTGGAGATCCGGGATCGAATCCCACGTCAGGCTCCCGGTACATGGAGCCTGCTTCTCCCTCTGCCTGTGTCTCTGCCTCTCTCTCTCTCTCTCTCTCTCTCTCTGTGACTATCATAAAATAAAATAAAAATGTAAAAAAAAAATTAAAAAAAAAAGTAATGTTTTTCAAATTGTATAAAAAGAGGTATGGCAGGGGCGCCTGGCTGGCACAGTTGAAAGAGTAGATGACTCTCCATCCTCAGGGTCATGAGTTTAAGTGCCACATTGAGTGTAGAGATTACTAAAAAAATAAATAAACCAAAGAAATGGTACGGCATTTTAGAAGGAAGAGAGGGCACAGCATCCATCCTGGGACTCAGCACTTACCTGAGAAAGACATTCCCTTTTCTCCTCTTGCCCTCTTTTTCATTTCATTTCTTGAAAAATCACAGCTGCATTTTGAAACTAACTATGCCTTGTATATGGAGTTAACATACAGTCCAAATCATAGCATCTGTTTGAATTGTGTTTCCCCAAATTCATATTTTGAAGTCCTAACCCCTGGTACCTCAGAATGTATTTGGAAATAAGGTCATAGTAGGTATATCTCCATGTCCTCAATCTTCATGCTGCCTCTCTTCCCACCTCTCTAGCCCCCAAGACCTGCACCTCACAACCCCTCATATCTTTATCCATCCCCTAGTCTTCCATCTCTTGACTTGCCCCTGCCTCATCCTTCCTTCCACTTTTCTCTCCAACCCTTCCAGAGAGCTCAACCCAATATTCCTTGCCTCCTATCACCTCCATATCTGCCTTCCTCCTCGAGCTATATTTGCCCCCATCCCAGTGACCTCAGTCTATTTTCTGTGTCCTCTATGGTGCATCCCTCAAAATTTCAGCTGTGAAACATGGGGCACTCTCAGCTCTCTGTGTACCCCATACAAACCCCACATCTGTCCTTAGCTTCCTCATGCCCACTATCTCCCCATGCAAGGATTTCATCACCCACCCATTTTTCCTGAGCCCATTACCCCCCATGCAAGGCTCCAGTTTTCCTTCGACCCTCTATTTCTCTCTTGGACCACAGCCACAGCCATACCCTGACAATACACTATAGTTTGTTTTGTGTTGTAGATGTCTTGACCTAGTTTTGGGGCCCTGGCTAGTGGATGGTCAGTCTCCTCTCTTAAGCAGCTGACCACGTCTACACTTCTGCCACTTCCCTAACTGGGGTCTCCCACACTGGGCCATTTTGTAGCAGCTGTGCCCACCCAGGGTCAGGTACCAGACAACTAGGGACAGCCTTCTAGTTTGGAACCTGTAAGATGATTTAAATTAGCCAATGCAAAGGGTGCCCTCTAACCCTAACTAACCCCATATCACTTGCCATGCAGAAGCTGTCCCTACAGCCTCAGCTTACGGTTACCTGTTCCTAGGTGGCAGTCCCCTGTGTAGCCTGTCTGTCCTTCCCTTGTGCAGAGCCATAAGTAATATAGAGTTCTGCCTTCAATTTTTGTGTGCGTGTTACTCTTTGATCCCATCAAATGAGTCTTTAAATCTTATATAACAGAGACCTCTCCTCCCCTGTGTTCTTTACCTCTGTGGACATGAACTTGCCTGTGCCTTTTGCCCAGCCCTGCCTCATTCCTCTACACTGTCCCCTCCCAGATATCCCCTTTGTCTCCATGATTGCTGTAGCCCTTAGCACACAGAGCCCAATATGTGTTCCACCTTCACTGCTTTGCACACTTACCCTCTGTGTGCCCTCAGATACTTCGATGCACTTTAGGTGCACACCACCTCTGAACCCCTGTGTGTATGTGCCCTCTCCTTTCGCACTCTGTATCCCCCAAACCCTATCATCATGAACCCTGCCATCTTACCCTTCTGTCCCCTGTCCCTCTGTCCTCTCCATCACCACCATACTCAGTCACACTCACTCTCCAACTTCATCTCATATGGCAGAGCTCATAGAACTTTTTCTAATTTTTAAAATTGTAGCAAATCTAAATGTAACATAAATTTTACCATCTCAGCTGTTTTAAGTGTACAATTCAGTGGGTAGGTATATTTATATTTTTTTATGCAACCTTATCACCACTGTCCATCCCCAGAACTCTTTTCATCTTGCAGTTCCGAAACACTATACCCATTAAACACAAATTCCCCATCTCTCCTCCCCCCAGGACCCTGGGACCCACCATTCTACTTTCTCTATGATTTTCTATTGTAAGCACCTCATATAAGTGGGATCATACAGGATTTTTCTTCTTTTGACTGGCTCATTTTACTTATCGTAATATCCTCAATGTTGTAGCCTATGACAGGATGTCCTTTTTAAGGCTGAACAGTATTCCACTGTTTGCTTATCCATTCATCTGGTGTTGGACATTTGGGTCACTTACATGTTTTAGCTATTCTGAATAATGCTATGAACATGAGTGCACAAATACCTCTTCAAGACCATGCTTCCAATCCTTTTCAATACATACCTGGAAGTGGGATTGCAGGATCCTGTGGTAATTCTATTTTTAATATTTTATGGAATATTAAAGTTTTCTACAATGGCTGTTATTTTTTTTAATTATTATTTTTTTGAGAGAGAAAGCGTGTGCGTGCAAGCTGGTGGAGGGGCAGAGGGAGAGAATCTCAAGCCGACTTCCCCTGACCACGGAGGCCCCTCAAGGGCTTGATCTCAGGACCCTGAGACCCTGACCTGAGCCAGAACCAAGAGTCAGACTCTTAACGGACTGTGCCACCCAGGCGCCCCTAGTGGCTGTTATTTTTATTCCTACTGTTCCAGCAGAAGGGTTCCAATTTCTCCACATCCTTGCTGTCCTTGCTATTTTCTGATTTTGTTTGTTGTATAATAGTCATGCTAATGAATGTGAGGTGGTATTGCATTGTGGTCTAAATGTAAGACCTAAAGCAATAAAATTCTTAGAAGAAAACATTGGTCAAAATCTTCATGACATTAGATTTGACAATGATTTTTTGGGTGTGACACCAAAGGAACAAGTGACAAAAGGAAACATAAAAAAAAGCAGACTAGGGATCCCTGGGTGGCGCAGCGGTTTGGCGCCTGCCTTTGGCCCAGGGCGCGATCCTGGAGATCCGGGATCGAATCCCACGTCAGGCTCCCGGTACATGGAGCCTGCTTCTCCCTCTGCCTGTGTCTCTGCCTCTCTCTCTCTCTGTATGACTATCATAAGTAAATAAAATTTAAAAAAAAAGCAGACTACATGAAAATTGAAAACTTTTGAGCATCAAAAGTCACTATCAATGAAGTGAAAGGGCCACCAACAAAATGGGAATCGATATTTATAATTCATATATCTGTTAAGGGTTGTATACAGAATATAAAGAGAACTCTACTGAACAGTA
This sequence comes from Canis lupus familiaris, assembly GCF_011100685.1. NCBI lineage: Eukaryota > Metazoa > Chordata > Mammalia > Carnivora > Canidae > Canis > Canis lupus. The sequence goes on along the minus strand of NC_049222.1, from coordinate 105,583,952 downwards.
TAAAAGGGGGGGAACCCAATTTAGTAATTGGCAAACAAACGATTTGAACAGACATTTCTCCAAAGATATACATACAAATGACCATTAAGCACATGAAACATCACAATTCATTAGGGAAATGCAAATCAAAACCACAATGCGATACCACCTCACATTCATTAGTATGACTACTATACAACAAACAAACAAAACCAGAAAATAGCAAGGACAGCAAGGATGTGGAGAAATTGGAACCCTTCTGCTGGAACAGTAGGAATAAAAATAACAGCCACTAGGGGCGCCTGGGTGGCGCAGTCCGTTCAGAGTCTGACTCTTGGTTCTGGCTCAGGTCAGGGTCTCAGGGCCCTGAGATCAAGCCCTTGAGGGGCCTCCGTGGTCAGGGGAAGTCGGCTTGAGATTCTCTCCCTCTTGGGTTAATTTTTGCATGTGGTGTTAGGAAAGGGTCCAACTTCATGCTTTTTCCTGTGGATTCAGCCCTTCCTTCTTTTTCAATGACATTACACCTACAGGAGAAATGTCAGTTCTGAGACGAGGTGAGATCACAGATTGACAAACTTTTCTCTGAGTCTAGCTGCCTCCCGCCCACATGTACTGGCTGTCCTATTGGCTAGTATCTTGTTGAGAATTTTTGCATCCATGTTCATCAGGGATATTGGTCTATAATTCTCCTTTTTGGTGGGGTCTTTGTCTGGTTTTGGAATTAAGGTGATGCTGGCCTCCTAGAACGAATTTGGAAGTACTCCATCTCTTGGGATCCCTGGGTGGCGCAGCGGTTTGGCGCCTGCCTTTGGCCCAGGGCGCGATCCTGGAGACCTGGGATCGAATCCCACATCGGGCTCCCGGTGCATGGAGCCTGCTTCTCCCTCTGCCTGTGTCTCTGCCTCTCTCTCTCTCTCTCTCTCTCTGTGACTATCATAAATAAACTTTAAAAAAAATGTACATGTTAAAAAAAAAAGGAAGTACTCCATCTCTTTCTGTATTTCCAAACAGCTTAAGTAGAATATGTATGGTTTCTTCTTTAAACGTTTGATAGAATTCCCCAGGGAAGCCATCTGGCCCTGGACTTTTGTGTCTTGGGAGGTTTTTGATGACTGCTTCAATTTCCTCCCTGGTTATTGGCCTGTTCGGGTTTTCTATTTCTTCCTGTTCCAGTTTTGGTAATTTGTGGCTTTCCAGAAATGCGTCCATTTCTTCTAGATTGCCTAATTTATTGGTGTATAGCTGTTCATGTTTTTAAAATCGTTTGTATTTGGTGTTGGTAGTGATCTCTCCGTTCTCATTCATGATTTTATTAATTTGAGTCCACTCTCTCTTCTTTTTAATAAGGCTGGCTAATAGTTTATCTATCTTATTAATTCTTTCAAAGAACCAACTCCTGGTTCTGTTGATCTGTTTCACAGTTCTTCTGGTCTCGATTTCGTTGAGTTCTGCTCGAATCTTTATTAACTGTCTTCTTCTGCTGGGTGTAGGATCTATTTGCTGTTTTTTTCTCTAGCTCCTTTAGGTGTAAGGTTAGCTTTTGTATTTGAGTTCTTTCTAGTTTTTGGATGGATGCTTGTATTGCGATGTATTTCCCCCTCAGGACTGCTTTTGCTGCATCCCAAAGATTTTGAACGGTTGTATCTTCATTCTCATTAGTTTCCATAGATACCACCTCACACCAGTGAGAATGGGGAAAATTAACAAGGCAGGAAACCACAAATGTTGGAGAGAATGCGGAGTAAAGGGAACCCTCTTACACTGTTGGTGGGAATGTGAAATGGTGCAGCCACTCTGGAAAACTGGGTGGAGGTTCCTCAAAGAGTTAAAAATAGACCTGCCCTACGACCCAGCAATTGCACTGCTGGGGATTTACCCCAAAGATACAGATGCAATGAAACGCTGGGACACCTGCACCCCGATGTTTCTAGCAGCAATGTCCACAATAGGCAAACTGGAAGGAGCCTCGGTGTCCATCGAAAGATGAATGGATAAAGAAGATGTGGTTCATGTATACAATGGAATATTAGCCATTAGAAACGACAAATACCCACCATTTGCTTCAACGTGGATGGAACTGGAGGGTGTTATGCTGAGTGAAGTAAGTCAATCGGAGAAGGACAAACAGTGTATGTTCTCATTCATTTGGGGAATATAAATAATAGTGAAAGGGAATATAAGGGAAGGGAGAAGAAATGTGTGGGAAATATCAGGGAGGGAGACAGAACATGAAGACTCCTAACTCTGGGAAATGAACTAGGGGTGGTGGAAGGGGAGGAGAGTGGGGGGTGGGGGTGAATGGGTGACGGGCACTGGGGGGCACTTGACGGGATGAGCACTGGGTGTTATTCTGTATGTTGGCAAATTGAACACCAATAAAAAATAAAATTTTTATTAAAAAATAAAATAAAATAAAATAAATTTTTGCACAGTGTCCAGTTCCTAATTTACTCCCCTTGTGGGGAAAGTCAATGGAAATTCTAAGAAGAAAACACAGGACTTTGTAAGGTGGACACAGCTGGGTGTTGGCATTTCATCAGATGGTTCAAGATGGACACACATGGGTAGAATGGAGGTGAATAAATCTGCTTGGATTTTGTCTTGACTCCAGAGTGAGATGAATCAGAGTGGTTTCCCAGGAGTGTACTCATGCGCATATCAGTAGAAGTGAATACAATCAGGTAGTGAGGGGTGGATACTGTTGGAAGGCAGTTCTGCATAGTTTCCTTTGTATGTGCAGGTCTTATGGGCAGAGGCATGAGCAACTTTATTCTGGACTGTAGTTTATAGATATATATGTATTTTTTAAAAAAGATGTTTATAATGTAGAGGCTGTCTGAGCTTTTGAGGCAGAGGATAGATTTTTTATTTTTATTTTTATTTTTTTGCTGTACAAGGAAAAAGAGACACCAGCTAAGAAAATTAAGGTCCAGTGTGACAAATTTTGAGATGCATGTAGGTATAAGGCTGAGATGTTCCCCAGTCCTTGGCTACAGGAAGAGAAGACCTGAAATGGAGTAGACTCCCTTCAGAAGTTAAATGGGATTGGAAGCCACCAAGAGCTCCAGTAACCACACCATGCTGTCCTCCACCTTGAAGGCACGTTGCCAATGTACCAAGGAAGTAATTCCTTACAATCTATCTTGCTGGTGAGTTGAAGGTAAAATTGGAGGTAGAGCCCCAGTTTCAGTGTTTTTCCACTAAAGTGTCCTCTTCAGCCACCTTGGATTTTATTGTGTCATTGGCTCCTCTCCAGACTGTTCTTGGTAGAAATCAGGTCACTTTCCAGGTACCGTTAGAGCCATGTGGAGGGCCAGGTGTTATTGGATCCCTTGTACTGCTAAGATGCAGACTCTAAGGATGTTGGACAAGAATTCAGCTGAAGGGATAGATGATTTTAGGGGATTGAAACTCAGGATAATATTGAGGACAGAATGTAGAAGTAGGAACTCCTGTTCCAGAGGGAAGATGTCAGGGTATTCATTCAAACACAAAGCAAACAGTGAGCACAAAATAATCTATTCCTGCCATGGAAATAGCAAGCTCTTTTAGAATTTAAACTTTAAGAAAGGGTCAGACATCTGTATCAGTAACTTGAGCCCAGGAAAGCAATGACTGGAATGTCTTTTCAAAAAGCCACATAGAGCCTCAGACAAAGTCCAACCTCACTCAAAGTAGTAGATCTTTCTTGGTGAACAGTAGGGACAGTGAAACTCAGGAGAGCCAGACAGTCCTTGGCATGGTCCTAGGGAAGAAGTGAGTGCACACATGAAGTGCAAACATCCAAGGGGGTCTGCTCAGTAGTGGTTCCAGGACAAGGGGGAGACCATGGATGGACTTGTTAGTGACCAGAAGCCTCTCTCTTACCTCGAGCCAAGGACAATGTTGAGTGGTACCTCCAGCATCCAAAAAGCCACCCCTAAAAGCCAGAGATTTCCCCCTCCATATAGGTTCTCTCTGTCTCATGTCAACCCAGAACATCACTGCGAAATAGAGATTCTGGGAATCTCATCTAGCGTGACAACAGAGATACAGGAAAGAGAGAAAGCATGAAGTTCTGGAAAAGGAAGAAGATCCTACAGTATCTGATTTCTTTTCTGATAAATTCTCTCTTGTAATTGAGTTTGATTAGACTTTGCATTTCTGCATTTGGAATCCATTACAGGGCCTGTTATATTGACAGCGTTTTCTTGGTTTCTGTGGTCTTCAGGCTCTGAATTTCCTGACCTTCGCGTTGAGGGAGAGACTGCCTGATCCATGGCTAACCAATTCATACAAATAGGGAAGGGCTTTACATGACACCCCTTCTTATGACAACTATCCAGTAGAGATTTCACTCCCCCAACCATCTTTTTATCAAGCTCTAGCACACCAAACTCTTTATTTCCACTACACTAAATCACTCCCTGACCAGCTACCAGATAATTAGGGACAGCCCCTACACCCCAGGACAAACTAGCTAATTCTAAACTGTATATCCTGCCCTGCCTTCCCTTTCCCCAGGAAACCCCAATAAAGGATCTGGCTACAGTTTCCCCATGTGCCTGTGGGAGATGCTGTCATCCCCCCTTAAGGAAGTGTACTCTGAAAATCTTCTTTTTTTTGTATTTTTTTTTATTGGAGTTCAATTTGCCAACATATAGTATAACACTCAGTGCTCATCCCGTCAAGTGCTCTCCTCAGTCCCCATCACCCAGTCACCCCATCCCCTCACCTACTTCCCCTTCCACTACCCCTTGTTCATTTCCCAGTTAGGAGTCTCTCATGTTTTGTCACCCTCTCTGATTTTTCTCTCCTTTCCCCTATGATCCCTTTCACTATTTTTTATATTCCCCGTATGAGTGAAATCATGTGGTGATTGTCCTCTGATTGACTTACTTCACTCAGCACAATACCCTCTAGTTCCATCCACATGGAAGCAAATGGTGGGTATTCATCCTTTTTAGTGGCTGAGTAATATTCCATGGTATATATATACCACATATTCTTTATCCATTCATCTGTCAAAGGACAACATGGCTCCTTCCACAGTTTGGCTATTGTGGACATTGCTGCTATAAACATTGGGGTGCAGGTGTCTCGGCTTTTCACTGCATCTGTATCTTTGGGGTAAATCCCCAGAAGTGCAATTGCTGGGTCATAGGGTAGCTCTAGTTTTAACTGTTTGAGGAACCTCCACACCATTTTCCAGAGTAGCTGTACCAGTTTGCATTCCCACCAAGAGTGCAAGAGTGTTCCCCTTTCTTCACATCCTCTCAACATTTGTTGTTTCTTGTCTTGTTAATTTTCACCATTCTCACTGGTGTGAGGTAGTATCTCATTGTGGTTTTAATTTGTATTTCCCTGATGGCAAGTGATGTGGAGCATTTTCTCATGTGCTTGTTTGCCATATGTATGTCTTCTTTGGTGAAATTTCTGTTCATGCCTTTTGCCCATTTCATGATTGGAAATGAACTGACACAGGTCAGTTCATAACACTCAGCCCTCTGGACCCCAAAATTCTTTGCTGTTGAGTTTAATAAGTTCTTTATAGATCTTAGATACTAGCCTTTTATCTGATATGTCATTTGCAAGTATCTTCTCCCATTCTGTAGGTTGTCTTTTAGTTTTGTTGACTGTTTCTTTTGCTGTGCAAAGCTTTTTATCTTGATTAAGTCCCAATAGTTCATTTTTGCTTTTGTGTCCCTTGCCTTCATAGATGTATCTTGCAAGATGTTGCTGTGTCCAAGTTCAAAATGGGTGTGTTCTTCTCTAGGATTTTTATGGAATCTTGTCTCACATTTAGATCTTTCATCCATTTTGAGTTTATCTTTGTGTATGATGTAAGGGAATGGTCCAGTTTCATTTTTCTGCACGTGGCTGTCCAATTTTCCCAGCACCACTTATTGAAGAGACTGAAAATCTTTCCGTTGACATTACCTTCTCTGTGTTGTCAACTAGGCACAAAATACTCTCCAAGAAAGGAAATAGGTACCTAGTGTAGAGGTGGTGAAAATACAAGACCAGGGTTTTCTAGGGAGTTGAGGAGAATACCCACTTGGCTAGAGTCCCCTAACTTTAAGATCTGAAAGCATCAGAAAATTAGGGTACAAAGTCGGAAGTTCTGTGAACATAACATTAAGGCTTACATATGAGCAGTGCTTAATCATAGTGTCGTCTGTGTATGCAGAGGTCTGTCTGTGTCTCACATTCCCTCTTATAATGACACCACTTAGAGTGGATTGAGGCTTACCCTAATGGCCTCTTTTTAACTCTGTCATTTCTTTCAAAGCTCTATCTTTAAATATAGTCACCTTCTGAGATCCTGAGATTTAGGATTCAACCTATCAATTTGAGGACACACAGGTCAGTTCATAACACTCAGCCCTCTGGACCCCAAAATTCATGTCGCAACCGGGAAAATACATTCACCTCTCTCCCCCTTCCATTAGCCCCAAAGTGTTAACTCATTCTATAAACAACTCTGAGTCCTAAATCTCATCTAAATATCATCTAAGCCAAGTGTGGTTGAGACTTGAGATTGGATTAATCCTGAGAAAAAGCTGTCTTCTCCAGCTGTCAACCTGTGAATGCAGACAAGTTTTCTGTTTGTAAAATACAATGGTAGGATGGGAACAGCATAGACATTCCCATTCCAAAAGGAGAAATTGGAAAGAAGAAACAGGTCACCTGTCCCAAGTGAGTAAGAAAACCTAGGAGGGCAAACTCTCCTAGATTTCAAAGCTTGAGGGTTATCCTCTTTGGCTGCATGTGTTGTCGTCTGGGTCCTATGGGCTGGTATCCCTGCTGTGCAGCTCCCCTGAAATGCCATTGTCAGAGGGAAATCCTGGAAGACATATGATCTGGAGACATACTGGAGACATACTCTCCCCTGGTATCTCCTGCCATCTAATTTTTTCTCGTCCTCACCTCGGACTGTTCCATGCCAATCCCTGCACTTCAGCTTTCTTACAATCATCCCATAGTTTCACTCAAATGTTTTGTCTGAAAGCACCAGGTGCAAGAGGGCCAGTGTACTTAGACAAATTGAGCCACAAATGAGTTTGAATACATGGGCAGATAGTGAGATCCACAGTTCTCACAGAGAGACCAATTACAGATAAGCAAGGGCAGGAAGTTAGAATGACCCATGTGGAATGAGGGAGAATTGGAGACACTAGCATGAAGTTATGTAAGCTGAATGTGGACACAAAAGATTACATACAGACATGTTCATACATACACATATATGAATGGTTCAACACATACACACACACACATGTATTTTCTTGGTGATTGAGGTAAGGAGACATGAAAACCATGACACCCAGGAGCAATGAGCATACCTACCATCCATATCTTTGATCATAACACCGTTCTCTCACAATAGCAACCAGGGCTGCTTAAGAGACATGGGTGCATCCAGGACTAGAATGGGATGTTTATGAAATCAGCCTGGAGAGCCACGGTGCCATAAAGTCAGGAAGTGCTAACAAAAAACAATTAAATGAAGAGCTATGTCAGAGGGATACAGGAGTCATGTGAAAGAGCTCCCAGTAGTCAAGCTGGACAATTCGATTTTTAAAAAGAACAGAAGAAACAGTGTTGGATTGTAATTCAGAGTAGAAAAGAAATGTGCATGAGTATACACTAATATGAAGAAATCACAATAAATAATGCACTGAGAAATGAGATCTCCTTTTTAGAAGAATTCTACATAATCTAAGAAACTTTGTTCTTAAGGAGGTAGGACATATCATCCTTATTGTAAAACTGGGTTGTACACAGTGACTTCCTTGCAATGGGTATGTGTGAAAAGGGGTCACATAAGTTTTAGTGACTGGTACTCATGTACATGACCTCATCCAGGTGACCTAGGTTGATGTGAACAGTGATAAGTCATGTTGGTGGGCTGTACCCTTGGTATGATGTACTGAAAATGGTGCCTTCCTTATACCCTGCATCCCTCCTCCCCAGTACACAGAATCCCATGACAATCGAGAAAATGATCACATTAATCCCAACTGTGGGCTCTTCTACAAAATACCCGACTAATACCCCTCAAATCTGTCAGGATGGTTAAAAATGCGGAAAATCTGATAAATTGTCACAACAACGAGAAGCCAGAGGAGACATGAGTACTAAACCTGATTTGGTGTCTGAGTGGGTGCTTGGAACAGAAAAATGACATTAGGTAAAGACTAAGCACATCTGAATACAGTTTTGACTTTAGGTAATAAAAATGCATCAATATTGGTTCATTGTTATAACAAGTGTATATACTGATGTAAGATATTATTAATCAGTGAAATGAAGTTTGGGATCTGTGGGAAACCTGTATGGTCTTTGAAATCTTGGCATGCTTAAAGCTGTTCTGAAATAAAGTATATTTAAGAAAACACTCAAACAAAATAACAATTCTTAATACATAATTGAATGAATCCCATAGGCTTCCTTGTTCTGTGATGCCCTTCAGAACATGAACCAATTAGGATGCCCTATGGTTGCTGTTAGGGGAAAAGAAAGGCATAGCCTCCCAAGAAATGGTCAAATCAGCCCTTAGATTTTCAAAATATATTAGTATAATGTCCTAGTTTCTTAATCTGTTCATTAATCCTAGAAGAAACTGAGAGGAGACCTGCAATTCTGAGGAAAGGCATTTAATGACCAAAGCCTCTTTCTTTTTTAAGATTTTATTTACTTATTCATGAGAGACACAAAGAGAGAGGTAGAGACATAGGCCAAGGGAGAAGCAGGCTCCCCACTGAGCAGGGAGCCTGATGCAGGACTCGATCCCAGGACCCCTGGATCATGACCTGAGCCAAAAGCAGACACTCAACCCCTGAGCCACCCAGGTGCCCCTCACCAAAGGTTCTAATTAAGATGGATGTTAAGTATCTGATAAAGGGTTAGCATCCCTTTATTTTTTTTAAAGATTTTATTTAATCATTCATGAGAGACACAGACAGAGAGGCAGAGGGAGAAGCAGGCTCCTGCAAGGAGCCCGATATGGGACTCGACCCTGGGTCTCCAGGATCATGCCCTGAGCCGAAGGCAGGCGCTCAACCACTGAGCCACCCAGGAGTTCCTCCCTTTATTTTTTAAAAATATTTTATTTATTTATTGGTGAGAGACAGAGAGAGAGAGGCAGAGGCCTACACAGAGGGAGAAGCAGGCTCCCTGCAGGAATCCCAGGACCCTGGGATCATGACCTGAGCCAAAGATAGGTTAGTATCCCTTTATATCAGATAAAATATATAAATAAATTCTAAAACTCAACACCCTAAAAGTGAATGGTGTAATTAAAATGTGGGCAGAAGACATGAAGAAACATATTCTCAAAAGAGATATCCAGAAGGCCAACAGACACATGAAAAGATGCTCAACATCACTGATCGTCAGGGAAATGCAAATGAAAACTACAATGGGATATCACCTCACATCTGTTAGGATGGCTAAAATCAACACAAGAAATAACAGGTGTTGGTGAGGATGTGGAGAAAGGGGAACCCTCACGCACTATTGATGGGAATGCAAACAGGTGCAGCCAAGCTGAAAAATAGCGTGGAGGTTGCTCAAAAACTTAAAAATAGAGCTACCCTACGATCCAGCAATTGCACTAGTAGACATTTATTCAAAGAACACAAAAAATACTAATTCAAAGGGAAACATGCATCCCAGTGTTTATAAGCAGCATTATCTACAATAGCCAAATTACAGAAACAGCCCGAATGTCCATCAACTGTTGAATGGATAAAGATGTGATATATATGCACAATGGACTATTACTCCACCAACAAAAAGAATGAAATCTTACCATTTTCAAGGACATGGGTGGAGCTAGAGATGATTATGCTAAGTGAAATAAGTCAGAGAAAGACAAATACCATATGATTTCACTCACGTGTGGAATTTAAGAAACAAAGCCAATGAGCAAGAGGAACAACAAAAAAAAGAGAGGCAAACCACAAAACAGAGTCTTAACAAGAGAGAACAAACTGATGGCTACCAGAGGGGAAGTGGGTAGAGGGAGTGGTTAAGTAGGGCATGGGAATTAAAAGAGCACTTGTTGTGATGAGCAGTGGGTGCTGGATGGAAGTGTCAGATCACTACATTGTACACATCATATTGATGCTGTATGTCAACTAATTGGAATTTAAATAGCAACATTATGGATGTTAGGAGGTGGTGGCAGACTACTGGTCCACTTTTTGGAGCTGGTTTTACCTTAAAAGGCAAATCTTGCTCATAGTGCAAAATGCCCCAGAAAGTTTGGAATGACACAGTTTATTTTTAAGAGCATGGGTGGTGAGGCCTGTGCCAGTTGACAGTGTATTGAAAGCATCATCTGTGATAAGGCACCAGCATTAACTCTGAGGGGAGTGGTATCAGTGGTCTCACAAACAGGTTGGGGCCTCAGTAGTCATGAGGCAGGTCAACTTTTAGCAGGAGTCACAGTGTGCCATGCACAGATGCCTCTGCTTCACACAGGCCCAATCAGCAACTTGATTCTGTTCAGTCTCTGTGAAGAACAGGCCCTTACCATGGGCATCCAAAAGAGTGACCCAGATAAGTATTTCAGCACTGCAGTTGGTTTCCACAGTTCACAGCCCAGGAAAGTCAGGGGCGGTCCTTAATCTTCCAGTTCATAGTTTCCAAGTGACACACTAAACAGCTAGATCCTTGGCAGCAGTCCAGGAATCTGACATTTGACCAATGAAGGAAGAACTTGCCTCTGATTCAGTTCTGCAGAGCTGGCCCTGAGACTAACTGGACCCAGTTGCCCAGGGAACACCATTAGGTTTCAGCTGACCTAAACCATCAGTGATCAGGGCCATGCACTTGGGGCACTCTCAGAGGACTGAGGGTTCCTAGTACCATTCATTGGCTTTGGCTACAGTGTGGGGCTTAAACTTTCCTCTAAAGGGATAGGTACCACTTAGTCTTCTCAACTTGACATGTTGGGACCCATCTGCCTTCATTTGTGAATATGCATGTTACACGGGACATGGAATTTTGGTACTCTTCTTGCTAGAAGTGGAGTCCATGTTGACACATCCAAAATTGGAATATCCAGCCAGATACTCAAGGCTTCTTAAGGGTCATTTTGAGGAGAGTTCACCAACAACCTAATCACTGCTTTTTTAAAAAGCACAACTTGTAGTTGTGTCCTGGAGGCCCCAGATTCCTACACCAGTAGAGTTTCCAGGTGGAGGCTGCCTGTCTGCCAGAGGCTCCAAATATAGACTGATTCTCACAGAGACTTGTGCCATCTTCCATTTGCCAGGAGTTCAGTAGGGGCTGGGCCTCCTGTTAGGTGATGGGAAGCCAAAGAGACAAGGGTTTTTTCTTCACCACTGGAGGGATTGAGCACTATGTACCTGTGCACAGAGTTCCATTGGACTTTCCCTGGGAAGCAGGACTCTGAATTGGGTTGGGTTATATCAGCCATCCCTACCGGCAGAAAGATGATAACACATTAGGGCAGTTGAGATTGAGGCCTCTAACTTGACAACAGAGAGAACATCATGTGTGTAATGAAAACCCGTTACATCAGAGGTTGACCTAACTCCTTATACCCCCTCTGGTGGCAAATGATTGGCAGTGTGTCCCACTAACACTACTCTACCTGCATCTCACTCTCATGTGGATGGTCCCCTCATATTTCTGGGGAAGCACAAGCCTATAACACAACAATTCTTAACACATTCTGATCTAGAAACAATAACTGGTTCTTGAATTCTTCCAATTACCTCATTGAGTTAGCTTCTCTCCACTACTGTGACAATGCATGAAAACTATGAGTTGTATGGCTCTCTTATGACCCCATCCTGTAATTAAGACTCAAGAAATGGGAAAGGTGCAAGATTTTATCCTACTTGCAAGTAAAGAAATTAGGCTCCAGTATCATGAATACTTGTTGGAAACCTAAGACTCCTGAGATGAAGACAAAAGGCAGTATTGTTCATATACAACAGGCAGCAAGAGCTTCATGTTTACATCTGTTCCACTTGCTACACTAGCCCCACGAGGGCCATGCGAAGAAGTCTAGGTAGATGCTGCACACACAGTAGATTCATGTCACAGCTGGAGAACTGTCAAGTTAAGAAATTCTAATCATTTCATTTCATGTCTTGTCATGTCATGTCATTTCATTATTTTAAGTTTTTATTTTCATTCCAGTTAGTTAACACAGTGTATATTAGTTTCAGGTGTACAATATAGTAACTCATCACTTTCATACATCATCCGGTGCTCATCACGACAACTGTACTCCTTATTCCCCATCACCTGTTTAACCCATGCCCCCTACACCCCTCTCCTCTGATAAGGATCAGATCATTCTCTATGATTAAGAGCCTGTTTTTGCTTTGTCTCTATATATTTCTTCCCTTTCTTTGTTTGTTTTGTTTCTTAAATTTCACATATGAGTAAAGTCATATGGTATTTGACTTTCTCTGACTTATTTTGCCTAGGATTATACTTTCTAGCTCCATTCATGTCATTGCAAATGGCAAGATTTCATTTTTTATGGCTGAATAATATTCCAGTGTGTGTGTGTGTGTGTGTGTGTGTGTGTGTACATCAGTCAGTGGATACTTGTGCTGTTTCCAGATCTTGGCTGTTGTGTATAATGCTGCTATAAACATAGGGGTCCATATATTCCTTTGCATTAGTGTTCTTATAGACTTTGAGTAAGTACATAGTAGTGTGATTGCTGGATCATTAGATAGTTCTATTTTTAACTTATTAGAGCACCTCCATGCTGTTTTCCATAATGACTACACTAGTTTATATTCCCACCAACAGTGCATGAGTGTTCCTTTTTCTCCACATCCTTGCTAATGCCTGTTGAAGAAATCCCAGTCTTTTAAAATCCCAGTTAAGGGGTGCCTGGGCAGTTTAGTGGGTTAAACAGATGCCTCAGGTCATGATCTCAGGGTCCTGGGATTGAGCTCTGCATCAGGCTCCCTGCTCAGCAGGGAGTCTGCTTCTCTCTTTCTCTCTCTGCCTCCCCTCACTAGCTCATGCTGCTCTGCTCCCTCTTGCTCTCTCTCAAATAAATAAGTAATCTTTAGGAATAAAATTCCAGTTAACAATGCACATGCCCAACTTTTGTCATTAAGGTACTCATTTTTTTTTTTTTTAATACTGGTCAGGGGCGAATCGGCTCTAATCCTGAGAGAGACACTATTACCCTTTTCAGAGGCTCTTCAAAGAGAGTCCAGAACAGAGACTTATATAAAATGTGAACAAACTGGGATGCCTGGGTGGCTCAGTGGTTGAGCGTCTGCCTTCAGCTCAGGGTGTGATCCTGGAATCCAGGATCTAGTTCCACATCGGGCTCCCTGCAGGGAGCCTGCTTCTCCCTCTGCCTATGTCTCTGCCTCTGTGTGTCTATCATGAATAAATAAATAAAATCTTTTTAAAAATGTGACCAAGTTTGCTATGACCATGGAGAATTGTTTCTTAATAAGGTGCATCTTCCTCTTTCAAATGTGGGAATAAGAGAGTCTGCTGAAGATGTTAGATATTGAGACTTCCCTTGGTTATGTGGTGTTGGACTATGAAAGATGAAAGGAACAGGAAGGCACACACATTTACCAGGAGTCTCATGGGAAAGACAGAGCCAAGGCCAGTGATGTCAATCTTGTGAGCAGTGAGAGGTGAAAACAAATGAAAAGAAGGAATAATACCACATTTTTAGAATAAACTGAAGGTCATTAGTTTATTGGAAAGAATATTCAACTAACCACATACAGAATAAATAAATACTGAATGGTTGCTGATCTAAATTTTGAAGCTAAATAATAATAACACATTTTAGTGTTTTAGTGGGAATATATATAATATATATATATAATAACACATTGTAGTGTTTAGAATGGGAATATATTTCTGATACAGAACAATAATGATTATGTACAACAGGAAAAAGTCAGATCAATTAAATTAAAATTAAGAAACTTTTCATTAAAAGATAAACACACAGAAAGAGGGAGAAAGAGAGAAACCTAGAAGGAGGGAGAGAAGGGAGAAAGGGAGGGAGGGACAAGGAGAGAGAAACAAGAAAAACATAATACATAGCAGATACACAGACCTACAAATCCATAAAGAAAAAAAGAAACGCAACAGAACAGGGACAATGAACAAAATACATATACATCAAAAAGCGGTTACCTTCTGTCTAGTAAACATGAGAAAAAAATCCAAAGTTCCTTGGTAATTAAAGAAATGGAAATAAAATCACTACTTAGGGGGTACCTGAGTGGCTCATTCAGTTGACCTTCAGACTCTTGGTTTTGGCTGAGGTCATCATCTCAAGGTCTTGGGATTGAGCCCTACTTCCACTAGGCTCTGTGCTCAATGGGGAGTCTGCTTAAGATTCCCTCCCTCTGTTCTTTCCCCCATTCTCTCAAGTGTACATATTCTCTCTCTCTCTCAACTCTTAAAAAATAAATAAAATAAAATCATGACTTATTACATGACACACCAACCAGCAGGCTAAAGTGAAAATGAAATAAAATTACAAATGTTGGGGCAGCCCAGGTGGCTCAGCAGTTTAGTGTCGCCTTCAGCCCAGAGCCTGATCCTGGAGACCTGGGATTGAGTCCCACGTCGGGCTCCCTGCATGGAGCCTGCTTCTCCCTCTGCCTGTGTCTCTGCACATCTATCTATCTATCTATCTATCTATCTATCTATCTATCTATCTATCATCTATCTATCATATATCTATCTCTCATGAATAAATAAATAAAATCTTTTTAAAAATTACAGTGTTGATGTTGACAAGGCAATGGATAAACTCCAAGTCTCACACTCTGCTGGTAGGTGGAAAAATCAGTACAAACTTTTCCCAGTCTATTTGGCTCTATGTCTTCAAATTAAGCAGATGTAAACCTGTGGCCCAGCAGTTACTCTACCCTCTCTCTGTAGCCAACAGACATTGTGTGTCATCAGAACATGTTCTAGAATTGGAATGTCAGCATTATCCCTAATAGCCATGAACTGAAAACCACCCACATGCTTATTAGCAGTGCAGTGGGTGGCACCACTGTCCCCCTGGCATCACCATTATACCTGCCCCACATTTTGGCTGCTTTTCTCACTCCCTCTGCCTTTGAATCCATTCCTCCTCAGTAAAGCATGTTAGGCACTTCCAGTTAGCTCACAGCAAACCATCTTTTGATCTGTAGTTCAGTGGACCAACCAAACTGTTAGAGCCCTCTTCAACTCTGTCAACTGTGAGATTAAATGCAGAATCAATCTCTGCTTAGTGAGCAGAGATCGATGAATTCATCCTTACTCAACTTTATGTTCCTTCCACTATTATCCCATAGCCATAATATTCCCACCCATGTCCCCAGGATTTCCGATTGTCTAAATTAGAAAACTAAAGTAGCTTTTTGGAGGGTAGTGCACCTCCTCTTTGGTCACACTTTGTACCTCACCTTTAGGATCCTGCTATGATTTGAGTCTAATTATAGGCCTAGAGGCAAAGAAGGGGGTGGGGATAGGTCTTGAGAAGAAGCAGAATCTATGACATGGCAACTGCTTTGGGGTTGGGGGGCAGTGGGCTTCCTCAGGTTATGCATGGTTAACCCCTTCAGACAAAATTGAAAAGCCAGTACCACTGTGGGTGAGGCTGTCCCTCTGCTGAACGTGAGAGGCCACTTGCACTGGTAAGGAAGACTAATCAGAATTTAGGGTTTTGGTGTCCCCAGCTTCATCAGGATCTTCCCACACACCTCATTCTGTGTCAGAGAATCCCATTCTTCCCAGTCAGTGCCCTCTCTGTAACAGAAGATCCCTGCAGGGCTGGGTGTACAGCTTGCCTTGTAGTTCAGACTGGTGGGTTGAACTTTTGCCTTTGTCTCTGGCAATCTCAGCCACGGCTATGGAGATGAGGGTCTCCTTTGGGGCACACACAGGTCTCTGGGTCACTTAAACAGAGCTTGAGCTGGAAATTCAAATCCCTGAGCTCATCCTTTTCTTTGACTTCTTTGTCCAGCAACATAAAGAGCAATCAGCCAATGTTCCCATGTTGATTAGCTCTCCAAAAATGTTTGCAAGTATCAAATATATACTCACCCAAATATTTGACTCTTATAAGTGGGTGATTAGGAGTGTCAGAGGAAGATCTTCTGCTTGGGCTAGCAGTCCTCTCTTTAGCATTTTAAAATCTAATCAGATTAGAAGGCCAATTCTAGAAACCCAAAACCAACTCAGAAAAACTCATCCTTAAAATTTTGTTTCTCTAAAGCCACTCTTGGTAACAGTGGAATGGTTAGTTGTTTGATATTCCTAAAATGGAATCCTATACAGCAATGCCAGTAGATGAGACACAACAATATGCAACCACACACACAAAAAAAAAAACATAAGAAATGAAAAAGTCAAATACAAAAGAGTTCATGCTCTACTATTCCCTTTACATGGAATACCAAAGAGGCAAAAATAACATACACTGGTAGAGGTCACAGCAGTGTTTACCCTACGAGTGATGACTGAGAGGGACCACAGATGGGGGCTTCCAGGGGTCTGATGATATTCTGTGCATTGATAAAAGTGCTGCATACAGAAAAATGTGATCAGTGTACACAGTTTCATTAATCTGAATACTGTATTGCTATACTATATCTGTATTTTTAAATCTAAAAAATACGTATCACCAATAAAAAACATGAGATAGTGTGAGTAGATTTATACAGAATGTCTTATATTGTCAAGAAAGAGTTTAAATGCATTAAATAAAAAGACTCTGCTTAAAAAAAAAAGACTCTGCTTAGTTATCAAATCATACTGAAATTTCTAGGTTAACAAAACTAATAAGTACTAAGTATAAAACAGAGAAAAAAGGTCAAATATATACTTGTTTTTAAAAGTTTTTTCCAGGGGCACCTGGGTGGCTTGGGGGTTGAGCGTCTGCCTTCGGGTCAGATTCTGATCCCAGGGTCCTGGAATTGAGTCCCACATTGGACTCCCCACGGGGAGCCTGCTTCTTCCTCTATCTATGTCTCTGCCTCTCTCTGTGTGTCTCTCATGAATAAATAAATAAAATCTTTTAAAAAAATAAAAAATGAAAGTTTTTTCAAGACATGCAGGAATTGAGGTAGAAAATAAGAATAAAGTCAAAAGTAAGAATTGAAATAGAAAAGTGAAAATAGATTTTACTGAACTTAAACAATTTACCACGACCGTAGACATTTCAGGTAGCATAAACTTGAAGGTTTGTTCTTATTAGTAGTAGTATTTTTAAAAATTTCTTAATGAACAGTTTTTCAGCATATTGATTGAGGGGAAACAATATAATTTACTTTATAAAGTATGAAGAAATCAGCAATGTGAAACACAAAAGAATTATCATGATTTATTGTGTGTGTATATATATATATATATATATAAATTCTTGTGCCATAAAGAGAAACCCATAGCTTTAGCTCACATCAGAAATTTAAATTATTTACTACATATTAGATCAAAATAAAGAAGCAAAGGCTTATAGATGTATGTGTATACAGATGCATGTGTACACACATATGCAAAATATGAAGCTAATGCATACTTTGCATCAGAGAGCTATATTTGATCTCCCCTAAAATTCAGGAAATATGAACTGTACTTCTTGGAAATCCAAATCTACATACTCTTTGTAAGCAGAATGGATTTATATCTTTTCCTTTCTTTGGCTGAGTGTTCCAGGTTTTATGGAAATCTCCTCCAGAAATGAACTTAATTACTTCAGAGGCATGAATGTGCCTGTTCTTGCCAATATGCCCAAGTCATCTTAACATAATAGAGAAAACTCTGCTTTCTCCAGATCTCAACACATGTCTAATTACATTATCAACATTCACTTGTCCTTAATATCAGCAGAAATATAGTTTTGTTTTTGTGCTTTCCTTTCCCCTGTTTCTCTTTAATTGGGCCATTTCTACATGAAAATATGATAAACATGCTCATCTCCCTTCATCACATCATATTTCAAACAAATCAGTGTCACTCTGTAAGGATATGACTTACCTACAAAACTTAAAACTGGCTCCCAGAGATGCTGCTGCCCAAGAATGGATGTTTCCTCCAGTCTACCCAGGCTATTCTGTATATAGTGGGGACATTATTTCTTAGTTAGAGGAATGACAAGACCATGCTCCAACTCATGTTCATGTACTTTTTCCTAAAATTTAATGTCGGTTTCATTTCTTGGAAATTTATTGCATTAGATTGAAAGCCACACACTTGAAGACTTCTCTGTAACAGCCAGATTGTAACAAGACCTGATGTTTATTCTTGCACAAATTCTGAACTCCTTTTCTGGCAGTATTAAGAAAACTTCAATTATAAAAGTATTGACAAGATAATGCTGTTTCATTATGATTTTTTTAATTCTTATTTATTTATGATAGTCACACACAGAGAGAGAGAGAGAGAGGCAGAGACATAGGCAGAGGGAGAAGCAGGCTCCATGCACCGGGAGCCCGACGTGGGATTCGATCCCGGGTCTCCAGGATCGCGCCCTGGGCCAAAGACAGGCGCCAAACCGCTGCGCCACCCAGGGATCCCTGTTTCATTATGATTTATTGTTTATTTTGTTTATTTTTATTTTTTAATTTTTGTGTATTTTTTTATTGGAGTTTGATTTGCCAACATATAGTATAACAGCCAGGGCTCATCCCATCAAGTACTCCCCTCAGTGCCCATCACCAAGTCACCCCATCCCCTCACCCACCTCCCTTTCCACTACCCCTTGTTTGTTTCCCAGAGTTAGGAGTCTCTCATGCTTTGTCACCCTCTCTGATTTTTTCCCACTCATTTTCTCTCCTTTCCCCTATAATCCCTCTCACTATTTTTTCTATTCCCCGTATGAGTGAAACCGTAATACCCTCCAGTTCCATCCACGTCGAAGCAAATGGTGAGTATTCATCATTTCTAATGGCTGAGTAATATTCCATGGTATATATATACCACATCTTCTTTATACATTCATCTTTCAGTGGTCACCGAGACTTCTTCCACAGTTTGACCACCGTGGACATTGCTGCTATAAACAGTGGGGTGCAGATGTCTCAGCTTTTCACTGATTTATTGTTTATTTTGAAGAGGATGTGAGCAAGTCCTGTTTACTGTTGTCTTGGACTCATAATTTTATTTAGGATCTTGAGGGCGATGAATGAATTGGCAACTATACATTGTAGAAATGCATACAGTTTACATATTTCTCATCAGATGAGGGGATTTTATATCCCCTGTCCAAGCAAAGCAGAGACTGGGTACCTTGGAGTCATGGCTCATGAGCAGAAAGGGGCCGACAGTTGGGAAACACACAGTCATGACTGCAGTAATATTCATGAGGATCCAATTGGGATTATCAAAAAGAGCCAAAACAACTTGAAAGATGGAGGAGAGGGTGTAAAAACAGACAAAGGTGCTCAACAAGAAAAGATGGTTTTGGTGGTTCTGGACTCAGGGGAGGACCTAGAGGAGACATTGGTTCTTCGTATGTGTTAGACCTGCTTCTTGTGCCTGTACAGGATAAAAACCATGCAGCAGCTGGCCCAGAGCATGAGCCTCAAACACAGTATATCAGGGAATGATAACAATGCTGCATGCCAGGAGTCTGTGGTTTTGTCATGACGAACCGAAGAACAGTATCCAAAGTTTTTCTCATTTGTGATGTTTTTGGTACTCAACGTGCCAGTTACATACATAGGAAAAATGACATTTACCAGCATTTGCAGCATCCAACACAGGAAAATAGAAGGGACAATGTACTTGGGAGCTTTCACTTTAAGCTCTGCCCACCAGGTTCTGGGGCTGATTGTGATGGCCTGGTAGATGCTCAGGATGCAGGTGCTACTAATGGATACTCCCCTCCCCACTCTGTGAAGAAACAAGAGAAGTTTGCATTCAAAATCACTGCAGCTGTTTCCACCCAAATGCTGCCATGGTCTGGGGACTCCTTCACAGAGCAAGGCTAAGAAGTTGGCCACAGTCAGGTGCTTGTGAATGAAATCTGTGGACCTCAAATTGTAGTCAGTGAAGGAAAGGAGGATGTAATGACAATAAGAGAGAAATTCCCCAGGATGCCAACCATCATCTGTCTTAAGAAGATCAGTCCTATTGCCAGATCCCTGGTGGCCATTCTCTCTGTTTCCAGTCACTGAGAGCTGCTTCCTGAGCTAGAATGTCCTGCATGGGAAGAGGAGGCATAGGCCACATGTATCATGTCAGCTGAAATCCAATATGTTCCCCTTTCCACTCGTTCCCCCTTGAAACACCGACTTAATGTTTTCTTTTCAGAACATCTTTCTGAGGGCTGAATGTAGAACTTTTAATGAGCCCATGTAAAATCTCTCCTGTGAAGGCACTCATGTGAGAACTTCTTCACGTTTCACAAATATTTTTAATACTTTCTTTTTTTTTAAGATTTTATTTTATTTACTCATGAGAGATACAGAGCGAGAGAGAGAGAGAGAGGCAGAGACACAGGCAGAGGGAGAAGCGGCTCCATGCAGGGAGCCTGATGTGGCACTGGATCCTGGATCTCCAGGATCACGCTATGGGCTGCAGGTGGCGCTAAACCGCTGCACCACCGGGGCTGCCCACGTTTCACAATTCTATGAGGCCAGCACTATTGTGGTTTTAACTAAGAGATGAAGAGAGCAGACACACAAGAAATTAAGTATTTGTCCACATCTGCTCCTTTAGGCTGTGTGGGGACTGAGAACTGGCTGAGCTGGAAATGGTGATAGTGGCCGTGGTCTGCTAGAAAGCTAGTTAGCTGTGTTCATCAAATAATCCAGATCCATAGTTGGTTTTGTTTTGCCACCTTGAGGTTGACTGTACAGTGGTGGTACTCTATGATTTTCATTACAACCAGTTTCCATTAATTTCTAAGATTTATTTCACAGGACAATATCAATCATGGGTAGAGCCTTCAATATCTTAGTAACTGTACAGGCACTTTGGAAGTAGAATACTGCAGGAACCTGTCCCATGACAAGTTATATATAGTGGATGCAAGACTGGCTTGATATGAGGATGGCAACAGAAAGACTCATTTGCTTTTATGTCTGAAACCAAGTGTAATGACAGCAGTCACAGGGAGTTTTGAATAATTACATGTAATTCTGTAAATGTTCAGACATAAGACACTAATACGTGATAAAATAGTGCAAGGCAGAAACACAATTGTTAATTTCAGATGATATACTTACCTAGTAACTAATGCATGAGTAAGTAAAACTATTAACAATGAACTAAGATTTGCAAATGATATTAACATAAAACATATCAGTGCAAAATGGCATCTGCAAGGCATATATTCTTATGCATTTTCTGCACAGGATTAGATGATTCCAGTATGTTTTTCATATTCTTTATTACAAGTATGGAGGTGTTACACATGCACCTCTAGTAACCCTGAACATTAGGTCTATGATATAGACTGCACAGGAGATTGATTTTACAATATAATCCTTAAAGACTTAAAAATCAGCATGTACTATCACTTTCATGAAGCACCAAAAATAACTCAGTGAAAATGATCTTTATTGCACTAGAAACCATCAGGGATTGGGGAAGGTCTAGGACCCCATCTCTTTTTGCGAGCTGAATTCAAGCTTCAGAATTATTCTACAGGGAGAAGAAGGCTTCATGCAAGGAGCCTGATGAGGGTCTGGATCCCAGATCTCCAGGATCACACCCTGGGCTGAAGGCGGCGCTAAACTGCTGAGCCACCCGGGCTGCCCTATTCAGTTGTTAATTATGAAAAATAATTATGAGTTTCTAGTTAGAACCCCAGAGGAGACTGTTTGAGTATTTGTGGGAGGTTCTTTTTTCCCCCTTTGATTCTTGTGGGTAGATGGGGTCTCCTATGAAGAATAGCAGGAAATACTGAGTTGTGATATGTGAGGAACTGGTGCGGAAGTATGCAGGTCTCACTAGATTCTTCATTTCCCAGAGAAGTGTCTCTATCCAGAAACTAGTACTTTGCTAATCTTCAGACCACTAAACTGAACCATCAGTTAAGGTTATTAGTAGAGAAACAGAATGAGACAAAATACCTGGGAAGAATATTCAGAGATATAAGTAAAAGAGGTACCTGATGTAAATAACTCAATGTAGATCATTTCACAAATCAAAGTTAATGAATTTGGCCCTGTTTGAATAATTCAGTGCCAATTAGTATGAAAATTGTGTAGGAAAATATGTTTTACCATAATTGACCTCAATTAATATGAATTAGTGTCACAACAAGATCCACAGAGGAAAGAGAGCAGTCTAAAAGAGTGTTTCACAGATTAAAGTAGCTGGATCAGATAGTTCAAACAGAAGCTTTTTGCCTTCCTGTAAATACTGGATGAGCCAATCCTCAGTTACTCAATTCAAGAAAATCACGTGTTGGGATCCCTGGGTGGCTCGGCAGTTTGGTGCCTGCCTTCGAATCTTCGAATCTGTATTTTTGTATCCTATGGGTAAATGCCTAGTAGTGCAATTGCTAGACCATAGGGTACTTCTATATTTAATTTTTTGAGGAATATCCATATTGTTTCCCATAGTGGCTGCACCAGTTTGCATCCCCACCAGTAGTGCAAGAATTATCCCCTTTCTCTGCATCCTTCCAACAACTGCTGTTTCCTGTATTATTAACTTTTACCCATTCTGACAGATGTGATGTAGTTGTGGTTTAGATTTGTATTTCCCTGATAATCAGTGATGTTGAACATCATTTCGTGTGTCTATCAGCCATTTGGATGTCTTTTTTGGAAAAATGTCTATTCAAGTCTTCTTTTAAAAAATATTTATGTATTTTTTAAGATTTTATTTATTCATGAGAGACATAGAGAAAGAGGCAGAGACATAGGCAGAAGGAGAAGCAGGCTCCTCACAGGGAGCCCGATGTAGGACTTGATCCTGATCCTGGACCCCTGGATCACACCCTGAGCTGAAGGCAGATGTTTAACCGCTGAACCACCCAGGCATCCCTATGTATTATGTTAGATAGAGAAAGATAACACAAGTGGGAGGGGAGGGGCAGTGCAAGAGGGAGAAGGAGAGGGAGAGAATCTCAAGCTGACTTCCTGCTTAGTGTGGAGACCAATATGAGGCTCAGTCCCACAACCCTGAGATCATGACCTGAGCTGAAATCAAGAGTTGGATGCTTAACTGACTAAGCCACCCAGGCACCCCCTTTATATCTTCTGCCCGTTTGTTAACTGGATTATTTGGGTTTTTTTGTGCTTGAGTTTGATAAGTTCTTTGTAGATTTTAGATACTAACACTTTATCAATATGTCATCTGCAAAAATCTTCTCCTATTCTGATGGCTCCCTTTTCATTTTGTTGCTTGTTTACTTCACTGTGCAAAAGTTTTTGTCTTTTTAAAAAATATTTTATTTATTTATTCATGAGAGACACAGAGAGAGAGAGGGAGATTCACAGGCAGGAGAAGCAGGTTCCCTGCAGGGAGCCCAATGCAGAACTCATGGGATCATGACCTGAGCTGAAGGCAGATGCTCAACCACTGGGCTACTCAGGCATCCTGAAGCATTTTATTTGATGAAGACTCACTAGTTCCATTTTGCTTTTGTTTCCATTGCCTCCGAAGACATGTCTAGTAAGAAGTTGCTATGGCTGAGGTCAGAGGAGTTGCTGTCTGTGTTCTCCTCTAAGATTTTGATGGTTTCCTGCCATATTTCAGTCTTTCTTCCATTGTGAATTTATTTTTGTGTTCTCTGAGAAAGTGGTCCAATTTCATTGTTTTGCATGTTGCTGTCCAGTTTTCTCAACATCATTTATTAAAGAGGCTGTCTTTTTCCCAGTGGATACTCTTTCCTGCTTTGGTGAAGACTGGTTGACCATGTAGTTGTGGGTTAATTTCTGAGTGTTCTTTTCTGTTCTATTGATCTATGTGTGTGTGTTTGTGCCTGTACCATACTGTCTTCATAACTATAGCTTTGTAATATAACCTGAAGTTTGGAATAGTGATACCTCCAGCTTTGGTTTGGTTTGGTTTTTCAAGATTGTTTTGGCTATTAAGAGACAAAACAAAAGACTAAGTGTCTTTTGTTGATCCATACAAATTTGAGGACGATTTGTTCTAGCTCTGTGAAAAATGATGATGGCATTTTGATAGAGATTGCATTAAATGTTGGACTTCTTTAAGTAATATAGAAATTTTAACAATATTTGTTCTTCCAATCCATAAACATGGAATGCTTTTCCATCTCTTTGTGTCATCTTCAACTTCTTTCATTTGTGTTTTTTATGGTTTTCAGAGTACAGATCTTTTACCTTTTGAGTTAGGTTTTTTCCTGGGTATCTTACAGTTTTTGGTGCTATTGTAAATGGGATCTATCCCTTGATTTATTTTCCTGGTGCTTTATTATTATTATTTAATGTATTCATTCATTCATTATTTATTATTGGTAATGCAACAGATTTCTGTATTTTAATTTTGTATCCTGTGACTTTACTGAATTCCTGTATTGGTTCTAGCAATTCTTCGGTGGAGCCTTTTTGGTTTTCTGTAGAGTATCATGTCATCTGCAAATAGGGAAAGTTTAACTTATTCATTGCCAATTTGGACGTCTTTTATTTCTCTTTGTTCTCTGATGCCAAGATAGGACTTCCAGTATTATGTTAAATACCAGTGGTGAGAGGAGTCTTCCCTGTCTTGCTTCTGAGTGTAGAGAAAAGGCTCTCGGGTTTTTGCCCATGAGGATGATATTAGCTTTGCTTTTTTTGTATATGCTCTTTATGATATTGAGGTATGTTCCCTCTGTCCCTACTCTGTTAAGGGTTTTTATCAAGAGTGGATGTTGTACTTAATCAAATGATTCTTCTGTATCTATTGAGAGGATCATATAGTTCTTACCATTTTTTTTTTTTTACTAATGTGGTGTATCACCTTGACTTGCCTTGTGATTGAATCACCCGCAGCAACCTTCCCACTGCCTAATCAATTAAATGTGTATTAATTAGTGTTTCTGTGTAAAGGGGAGGTTTCCTTTTTTCCCTTTCCCATGTCTATTATCATGATACATTCAAGAAATCCTTTCCATTTGCAGTGACATATTACTATTTATTTTTTTGTTGCACAAATTATTCCAAATTTGTCCACTGGAAGTTTCTTCACCCTGGCTACGTCCCATCAAGTTGTATTTGTTATCACTGAGTTGAAATATACAGAATATAAAATGCACCACCATTTTAGAGTGTACAATTCAGTAGCATTTCACATATTCACAATGTCCTGCAACCATAACCATGACCTACTTCATCATCCTACACAGAAAACCAGCACCCATGAAGCAGTACAGCTGTCCCCTGAACAACCCTGCTCTGAAGGATGTAGGTCCACTTACATGTGGAATTTTTATTTATTTTCTCTTATGATTTTCTTAATAACATTTTTTTCCTCCAGTCTACTTTATCACAAGAATATAATATATTATATATATATATATAATATAATACATAGAATAGAATATGCAATATGTGTTAACCAACTGTTTGTTATCTGTATGATTTCTGGTCAACAGTAGGCATTAGTAGTTAAGTGTTTGGAGAGACAAAACTTATATTCAGATTTTGACAGCACAAAAATGGGCACACCAACACCCATGTTGTTCTAGGGGAAGCTGTAATTTCCATTTCCTGCTGCTCCCATACCCCAGCAATGACTGCATTTCTTTACTTTCTGAATCGAAAACAAACTGATGACTCACCTCAAATTCTCCCTTCTTTTTTTGTGTATTTTTTTATTGGATATCGATTTGCCAACATAGAGTATAACACCCAAAACTCAACCCATCAGGTGGCCCCCTCAGTGCTCGTCACCCAGCCCGCCCACATCCCCTTCCACTACTCCTTGTTCATTTCCCAGAGTTAGGATTCTCTCATGTTTTGTTGCCCTCACTGATATTTTCACTCATTTTCTCTCCTTTTCCCTATAATCCCTTTCACTATATTTTATATTCCAAATGAATGAGACCATATGTTTGTCCTTCTCCAATTGACTTACTTCACTCAGCATAATACCCTCCAGTTCCATCCACATTGAAGCGAATGGTGGGTATTTCTCATTTCTAACAGCTGGGTAATATTTCATTGTATATATAGACCACAGCTTCTTTATCTATTCATCTTTCGATGGACATGGAGGCTCCTTCCACAGTTTGGCTATTGTGGACATTGCTGCTATAAACATTGCAGTGCAGGTGTCCCAGTGTTTTACTGCATCTGTATCTTTGGGGTAAATCCCCAGCAGTACAAATGCTGGGTCATAGGGTAGCTCTATTTTTAACTCTTTGAGGAACTTCCACACAGTTTTCCAGAATGGCTGTACCAGTTCACACTCCCACCAACAGTGCAAGAGGGTTCCCCTTTCTCCACATCCTCTCCAAAATTTGTTGTTTCCTGTCTTGTTAATTTTCCCCATTCTCACTGGTGTGAGGTGGTATCTCATTGTGGTTTTGATTTGTTTTTCCCTGATGGCAAGGGATGCGGAGCATTTCCTCATGTGCTTGTTGGCCATGTCTATGTCTTCCTCTGTGAGATTTCTGTTCATGTCTTTGGCCCATTTCATGATTGGATTGTTTGTTTCTTTGCTGTTGAGTTTAATAAGTTCTTTATAGATCTTGGAAACTAGCCCTTTATCTGATACGTCATTTGCAAATATATTCTCCCATTCTGTAGGTTGTCTTTGAGTTTTGTTGACTGTACCTTTTGCTGTGCAAAAGCTTCTTATCTTGATGAAGTCCCAATAGTTCATTTTTGCTTTTGTTTCTCTTGCCTTCATGGATGAATCTTGCAAGAAGTTACTGTGGCCGAGTTCAAAAAGGGTGTTGCCTGTGGTCTCCTCTAAGATTTTGATGGAATCTTGTCTCACGTTGAGATCTTTCATCCATTTTGAGTTTATCTTTGTGTATGGTGCAAGAGAGTGGTCTAGTTTCATTCTTCTGCATGTGGATGTCCAGTTTTCCCAGCACCATTTATTGAAGAGACTGTCCTTTTTCCAGTGGATAGTCTTTCCTCCTTTGTCAAATATTAGTTGACCATAAAGTTCAGGGTCCACTTCTGGGTTCTCTATTCTGTTCCATTGATCTATGTGTCTGTTTTTGTGCCAGTACCACACTGTCTTGATGACCACAGCTTTGTAGTACAACCTGAAATCTGGCATTGTGATGCCCCCAGCTATGGTTTTCTTTTTTAAAATTACCCTGGCTATTCAGGGTCTTTTCTGATTCCACACAAATCTTAAAATGATTTGTTCCAACTCTCTGAAGAAAGTCCATGGTATTTTGATAGGGATTGCATTAAACGTGTAAATTGCCCTGGGTAACATTGACATTTTCACAATATTAATTCTTTCAATCCATGAGCATGGAATATTTTTCCATCTCTTTGTGTCTTCCTCCATTTCTTTCAGAAGTGTTCTGGAGTTTGTAGGGTATAGATCCTTTACCTCTTTGGTTAGGTTTATTCCTAGGTATCTTTTGCTTTTGGGTACAATTGTAAATGGGATTGACTCCCTAATTTCTCTTTCTTCAGTCTCATTGTTAGTGTATAGAAATGCCACTGATTTCTGGGCATTGATTTTGTAACCTGCCACACTGCCAAATTGCTGTATGAGTTCTAGCAATCTTGGGGTGGAGTCTTTTGGGTTTTCTCTGTACAGTATTATGTCATCTGCAAAGAGGGAGGGTTTGACTTCTTCTTTGCCAATTTGAGTGCCTTTTGTTTCTTTTTGTTGTCTGATTGCAGAGGCTAGGACTTCTAGTACTATGTTGAATAGCAGTGGTGAGAGTGCACATCCCTGTTTTGTTCCTGATCTTAGGGGAAAGGCTCCCAGTGTTTCCCCATTGAGAATGATATTTGCTGTGGGCTTTTCATAGATGGCTTTTAAGATACTGAGGAATGTTCCCTCTATCCCTACACTCTGAAGAGTTTTCATCAGGAATGGATGCTGTATTTTGTCAAATGCTTTCTCTGTATCTATTGAAGAGGATCATATGGTTCTTGTTTTTTCTCTTGTTGATACGATCTATCACATTGATTGCTTTATGAGTGTTGAACCAGCCTTGTATCCTGGGGTTAAATTCCACATGGTCTTGGTGAATAATCTTAATGTACTGTTGGATCCTATTGGCTAATATCTTGTTGAGAATTTTTGCATCTGTGTTCATCAGGGATATTGATCTATAATTCTCCTTTCTGGTGAGGTCTTTGTCTGGTTTTGGAATTAAGGTGATGCTGGCCTCATAGTATGAGTTTGGAAATATTCCATCTCTTTCTTTCTTTCAGAATAGCTTTAGTAGAATAGGTATTGTTTCTTCTTTAAACGTTTGGTAGAATTCCTCTGAAAAGCCATCTGGCCCTGGTCTTTTGTGTCTTGGGAAGTTTTTGATGATTGCTTCAATTTCCTCCCTGGTTATTGGCCAGTTCAGGTTTTCTATTTCTTCCAGTTCCAGTTTTGGTAGTTTGTGGTTTTCCAGAAATGTATCCATTTCTTCTAGATTGCCTAATCTATCAGCATATAGCTGCTCATAGTGTTTTTAAAATCATTTGTATTTCCTTGGTATTGGTTGTGATCTCTCCTCTTTCATTCATGATTTTATTAATTTGAGTCTTTTTCTTTTCTTTTTAATAAGGCTGGCTAATGGTTTATCTTATTAATTCTTACAAAGAACCAACTCCTGGTTTTGTTGATCTGTTCTACAGTTCTTCTGGTCTCTATTTCGTTGAGTTCTGCTCGAATCTTTATTAATTGTCTTCTGCTTGATATGGATTTTATTTGCTGTTCTATCTCTAGTTCCTTTAGGTGTGAGCTTAGCTTGTGTACTTGAGTTTTTTCCAATTTTTTGAGAGATACTTGTATTGTTATGTATTTCCCTCTTAGGACTGCTTTTGCTGTCCCAAAGATTTTGATCTATTGTATCTTCATTTTCATTAATTTCTATGAGTCTTTTAAATTCTTCTCTAATTTCCTGGTTGACCCATTCATCTTTTAGCAGGATGCTCTTTAACCTCCACGTGTTTGAGTTTCTTCCAAGTTTCTTCTTGTGCTTGAGTTCAAGTTTCAAAACATTGTGGTCTGAAAATATGCAGGGGACAATCCCAAACTTTTGGTATCGGTTGAGACCTGATTTGTGACCCAGTATGTGGTCTATTCTTGAGAAATTTCCATGTGCCCTTGAGAAGAATGTATATTCAGTTGCATTCAGATGCAAAGTTCTGTATATATCTGTGAAATCCATCCTCCCAGTGTATCATTTAAAGCTCTTGTTTCTTTGGAGATGTTGTGCTTAGAAAATCTGTCATTTGCAGAAAGTGCTGTGTTGAAGTCTCCTACTATTAGTGTATTATTATCTAAATATGTCTTTACTTTGGTTATTAATTGATTGGTATACCTGGCAGATCCCACATTAGGTGCATAGATATTCATGATTGTTAGGTCCTCTTGTTGGATAGATCCTTTAAGTATGATATAGTGTCCCTCTTCCTCTCTTACTACAGTCTTTGGGATAAACTTAAATTTATCTCATATGAGGATTGCTACCCCAGCTCTCTTTCGAGGACCATTTGAATGGTAAAATTTTCCCCAACCTTTCATTTTCATGCTGGAGTTGTCCTTAGGTCTAAAATTAATCTCTTGTAGACAGCAAATAGATGGGTGTTGCTTTTTTATCTAGTCCAATACCCCGCGTTTTTTGATGGGATCATTTAGCCCATTCATGTTCAGAGTAACTATTGAAAGATATGAATTTAGTGTCATTGTAATACCTTTCCAGTCCTTGTTTTTGTGGATCATTTCTTTGGGCTTCCTCTTTCTTTTACAGAGCCCCCCTTAACATTTCTTGCAGAGCTGGTTTGGTGGTCACATATTCTTTCAGTTTCTGCCTACCTTGGAAGCTCTTTATCTCTCCTTCTATTCTGAATGAGAGCCTTGCTGGATAAAGTATTCTTGGCTGCATATTCTTCTCATTTAGGACCCTGAATATATCCTGCCACCCCTTTCTGGCCTGCCAGGTCTCTGTGGAGAGGTCTGCTGTTAATCTGATATTTCTCCCCATATAAGTTAAGAATCTCTTGTCTCTCGCTGCCATAAGGATTTTCTCTTTGTCTTTGGAATTTGCAGTTTCACTATTAAATGTTGGAGTGTTGAACGGTTTTTATTGATTTGGAGGGGTACCTCTCTATCTCCTGGTTCTGAATGCTTGTTTTCCTCCTCAAATTAGGGAAGTTCTCAGCTATGTTTTGTTTAAATATGCTTTCTGGCCCTCCAACCCTTTCAGTGTTCTCTGGGACCCCAATTATGCGTAGATTTTTCTTTCTAAGGCTGTCATTTATTTCCCTTAACCTTTCCTCATGATCTTTTCCTTGTTTTTCTCTTTTTTCCTAAGCTTCCTTCCTTGCCATCAACTTGTCTTCTATGTCACTCACTCTTTCTTCTATCTCATTAACCCTCATCGTTTGGACCTCCAGTTTGGATTGCATCTCATTTAATTGATTTTTAATTTTGGCCTGATTAGATCTAAATTCTGCATCATGAAGTCTCTTGAATCTTTTAGTTTTTTTTCCAGAGCCACCAGTAGCTTTATAGTTGTGCTTCTGAATTGGCATTCTAGCATCGAATTGTAACCCAAATTCTGTAACTCTTTGGCAGAGAGTACTGTTTCTGATTCTTTCTTTTGTGGTGAGTTCTTCTTTTTAGTCATTTTGCTCAGTGCAGAGTGGCTGTATGAGCCAGCTGAGTCAAGAATATCAACCATGACCTAAGTAAATTTCATCCTCGATGATTCTGCCAAGGTCAAAGACCAGAAATTCAAAACAAAGATCAGAATGAAATAAAACAAAAGGACCACTAAAGTGAAAAACAAATTTTAAAACAAAGTAGTAAAAAATAAAAGGCCAAGAATCCTAAAGAAGAAGAAGAAAAAAGAATAAAAAAGAATAAAAAGGGGGGTGAGACTGGGAGATAATGGTGGTGGTGACGAAGTTGTAGTGGAGGGAGAATGTAGTCTACCTGAGGGGTTCTAGAGGGTGATCCTCTTGTTTCTGAGTTTATTAAGTTCTGTATGGTAGAAGATACTCAGCCCCAAATTTATATAAACCACAAATACTTGTAGAAGGCCCCAACATTGACCACCAAAACATAAATGAGATAAAAGAGGGGGGCAGAATGGGAATGAGGAATCTCATTGAATGAACCATATGGTCTACCACTTGGTTCTGGGTGCATGCTGGTCCTGTTTTAGAAGGTATTAACTTTGGCCATTGTAGAACAAAATGAGGCAAAGAAAACCAAAAACACAAAACAAAACACAAGAAAACATACCTTGTATATCTCCCAAAATTAAGTTGAGTATGTTGAAGGGAATCTAGAAGTGGAAAATATATCTAGGACCTGTAATTGTAGAAATAAGAAAGTCAAAAAGGAAGAATCTTAAAAATGAAGAGGTGGTAAAATATTGTAGTTAAGGTGGGAAAAAAAGAAAAAAATTGGGGACTTATGAATTGTACTGGAAATGGAAGAAAAAAGAATAGGAGGGGTACCCTCTAGTTCTATATACTGTAAATCCCTCAACTTCCCCTGGAGCTTTCCAGCGCTGCTTGGTCCAGAACTTGCTCTTTCCCTGTTCTTCCAGCGGACCCTCTGTGGGAAGGGCCTGCTGTGCTGATTCTCAGGTGTGTGCACCTGGGGGAGCTGCCCACCCCCCTGCCGGTGCTGGGCTCGGTGGGAGCTGTTGACCCCGTGAGGCCTCTATTCCCTGGAGGCCCCCCTCCCAGGCACAGGGTGACACAAGGAGGAACAACAACACTGGCGGTGGCCAAGTCTCCAGCTCTAGAGTTAGCTTTACGCCGTAACTACCACAGTCTCCCAGTCCGCAGTGGCCTAGATGCTTCATGGGTGGTGAGGGGAGGAGGGCGCTGATCTGCACAGCTTGGGGGCGCCTAGCGGCAGGAGAGTCCTCACTCTCCTGTGCCCTCCCTGCCTCCGCCTGTCCTGGGGGTGGGGGGAACGCAGGATCCTGGGCTGTGTCTGATCGATGCCCTGGGATCTGGGGCCTGTACTGCTGAGAACGTGCTCCTGGGCCGCAGCTCCCAAAGGCAGCAGGGCGCAGACCCCTCCAACCAGAGCCCCCTCCTGACCAACCGGCTTCTCCCCGAGGACCGGCCGGGTGGGTGCTCCAGCCCTTTACCAAGATCAGCCTGCGGTGTTTGGCGTGCTCTGGTCCGGGTGCACTTCCTGTATTAGTGACCCCGGGAGACTGGAGGCTCCACTGCCCCTCCTGCGATTCTGCCCAATTTCCTTGCTAAGCGCCTTTCCATCTGGGAAGAATCCAGTGTGGATTTTTTAGAGTTCCTGCTTCCCCGGGACTGGGCTTTCCTGTCACTGGGCTTTAGCCCTGCTCCTCGTGGGGCCTCTCCCCTACTTGATTCTTTTTTATTTTTTTTCCACCTTCCTACCTTGTTAGAAGCAAAAACCCTTCTCTCTGTAGCATTCCAGATATTCTCTCTTTAAATCTCAGGTCAGATTCGTAGGTTTTCAGGATGATTTGAAAGTAATGTAGGTAAGTTGGTGGGGCCAGGTGAGTTGAGGACGCGACTCCTCTGCCATCTTGCCCTTTCCTCAAATTCTTCCTTCCCTAGCCTATATTAGGCCACTTCTTAAAGGAGTCCTGAGTGTTTTTATGTAGACTAATATTTGTTTTTTGTTTTAATTTATTTTTGTTATTTTTTCTCCTTTTTTTAAATAATAAATTTATTTTTTATTGGTGTTCAATTTGCCAACATACAGAATAACACCCAGTGCTCATCCCGTCAAGTGCCCCCCTCAGTGCCCGCCACCCAGTCACCCAGTCACCCCCACCCCCTGCCCTCCTCCCCTTCCACCACCCCTAGTTCGTTTCCCAGAGTTAGGAGTCTTCCATGTTCTGTCTCCCTTTCTGATATTTCCTACCCATTTCTTCTCCCTTCCCCTCTATTCCCTTTCACTATTATTTATATTCCCCAAATGAATGAGACCACATAATGTTTGTCCTTCTCCGATTGACTTATTTCACTCAGCATAATACCCTCCAGTTCCATCCACGTTGAAGCAAATGGTGGGTATTTGTAATTTCTAATGGCTGAGTAATATTCCATTGTATACATGAACCACATCTTCTTTATCCACTCATCTTTCGATGGGCACCGAGGCTCCTTCTACAGTTTGGCTATTGTGGACATTGCTGCTATAAACATCGAGGTGCAGGTGTCCTGGCATTTCATTGCATCTGTATCTTTGGAGTAAATCCCCAGCAGTGCTGAGTCATAGGGCAGATCTACTTTTAACTTTTTGAGGAACCTCCACACAGTTTTCCAGAATGGCTGCACCAGTTCACATTCCCACCAATAGTGCAGGAGGGTTCCCTTTTCTCCACATCCTCTCCAACATTTATGGTTTCCAGTCTTGTTAATTTTCCCCATTCTCACTAGTGTGAGGTGGTATCTCATTGTGGTTTTGATTTGCATTTCCCTGATGGCAAGTGATGCGGAGCATTTCCTCATGTGCTTGTTGGCCATGTCTATGTCTTCCTCTGTGAGATTTCTGTTCATGTCTTTGGCCCATTTCATGATTGGATTGTTTGTTTCTTGCGTGTTGAGTTTAATAAGTTCTTTATAGATCTTGGAAACTAGCCCTTTATCTGATACGTCATTTGCAAATATATTCTCCCATTCTGTAGGTTGTCTTTGAGTTTTGTAGATGGTATCTTTTGCTGTGCAAAAGCTTCTTATCTTGATGAAGTCCCAATAGTTCATTTTTGCTTTTGTTTCTCTTGCCTTCATGGATGAATCTTGCAAGAAGTTACTGTGGCCGAGTTCAAAAAGGGTGTTGCCTGTGGTCTCCTCTAAGATTTTGACGGAATCTTGTCTCACATTGAGATCTTTCATCCATTTTGAGTTTATCTTTGTGTATGGTGCAAGAGAGTGGTCCAGTTTCATTCTTCTGCATGTGGATGTCCAGTTTTCCCAGCACC
This sequence comes from Canis lupus familiaris, assembly GCF_011100685.1. Classification (NCBI taxonomy): domain Eukaryota; kingdom Metazoa; phylum Chordata; class Mammalia; order Carnivora; family Canidae; genus Canis; species Canis lupus. The sequence continues at coordinate 105,549,964 of NC_049222.1, read as the reverse complement.
ATTTATTGAAGAGACTGTCTTTTTTCCAGTGGATAGTCTTTCCTCCTTTGTCAAATATTAGTTGACCATAAAGTTCAGGGTCCACTTCTGGATTCTGGATTCTGTTCCATTGATCTATGTGTCTGTTTTTGTGCCAGTACCACACTGTCTTGATGACCACAGCTTTGTAGTACAACCTGAAATCTGGCATTGTGATGCCCCCAGCTATGGTTTTCTTTTTTAAAATTACCCTGGCTTGGGATCCCTGGGTGGCGCAGCGGTTTGGTGCCTGCCTTTGGCCCAGGGCGCGATCCTGGAGATCCGGGATCGAATCCCACATCAGGCTCCCAGTGCATGGAGCCTGCTTCTCCCTCTGCCTGTGTCTCTGCCTCTCTCTATCTCACCGTGTGCCTATCATGAATAAAAAAAAAAAGAAAAAAAAACTTTAATAAAATTACCCTGGCTATTCGGGGTCTTTTCTGATTCCACACAAATCTTAAAATAATTTGTTCCCGCTCTCTGAAGAAAGTCCATGGTATTTTGATAGGGATTGCATTAAACGTGTAAATTGCCCTGGGTAACATTGACAGTTTCACAATATTAATTCTTTCAATCCATGAGCATGGAATATTTTTCCATATCTTTGTGTCTTCCTCAATTTATTTCAGAAGTGTTCTGTAGTTTTTAGGGTGTAGATCCTTTACCTCTTTGGTTAGGTTTATTCCTACTTATCTTATGCTTTTGGGTGCAACTGTAAATGGGATTGGCTCCTTAATTTCTCTTTCTTCAGTCTCATTGTTAGTGTATAGAAATGCCACTGACTTCTGGGCATTGATATTGTATCCTGCCACACTGCCAAACTGCTGTATGAGTTCTAGCAATCTTGGGGTGGAGTCTTTTGGGTTTTCTATGTAGAGTATCATGTCATCGGCGAAGAGGGGGAGTTTGACTTCTTCTTTGCCAATTTGAATGCCTTTTATTTTTGTTGTCTGATTGCAGAGGCTAGGACTTCTAGTACTATGTTGAATAGCAGTGGTGAGAGTGCACATCCCTGTCTTGTTCCTGATCTTAGGGGAAAGGCTCCCAGTGCTTACCGATTGAGAATTATATTTGCTGTGGGCTTTTTGTAGATGGCTTTTAAGGTGTTGAGGAATGTTCCCTCTATCCCTACACTCTGAAGAGTTTTGATCAGGAATGGATGCTGTATTTTGTCAAATGCTTCTCTGCATCTGTTGAGAGGATCATCTAGTTCTTGTTTTTTCTCTTCTTGATATGATGAATCACATTGATTGTTTTACAAGTGTTGAACCAGCCTTGCATCCCGGGGATAAATCCTACTTGGTCATGATGAATAATCTTCTTAATGTATTTTTGTATCCTATTGGCCAGTATCTTGTTGAGAATTTTTGCATCCACCTTCATCAGGGATATTGGTCTATAATTCTCCTTTTTGGTGGGGTCTTTGGTTTTGGAATTAAGGTGATTCATAGAACAAATTTGGAAGTATTCCATCTCTTTCTATATTTCCAAACAGCTTTAGTAGAATATGTATGGTTTCTTCTTTAAATGTTTGATAGAATTCCCCAGGGAAGCCATCTGACCCTGGACTTTTGTGTCTTGGGAGGTTTTTGATGACTGCTTCAATTTCCTCCCTGGTTATTGGCCTGTTCAGGTTTTCTATTTCTTCCTGTTCCAGTTTTGGTAGTTTGTGGCTTTCCAGAAATGCGTCCATTTCTTCTAGATTGCCTAATTTATTGGCGTATAGCTGTTCATAATATGTTTTTAAAATCGTTTGTATTTCCTTGGTGTTGGTAGTGATCTCTCCTTTCTCATTCATGATTTTATTAATTTGAGTCTACTCTCTCTTCTTTTTAATAAGGCTGGCTAATGGTTTATCTATCTTATTAATTCTTTCAAAGAACCAACTCCTGGTTTTGTTGATCTGTTCCACAGTTCTTCTGGTCTCGATTTTGTTGAGTTCTGCTCGAATCTTTATTAACTTTCTTCTTCTGCTGGGTGTAGGATCTATTTGCTGTTTTTTCTCTAGTTCCTTTAGGTGTAAGGTTAGCTTTTGTATTTGAGTTCTTTCCAGTTTTTGGATGGATGTTTGTATTGTGATGTATTTCCCCCTTAGGACTGCTTTTGCTGTATCCCAAAGATTTTGAATGGTTGTATCTTCATTCTCATTAGTTTCCATTCTTCCTTAATTTCCTGGTTGACCCTTTCATCTTTTAGCAGGATGGTCCTTAACCTTCACGTGTTTGAAATCCTTCCAAACTTCTTGTGTTTTAGTTCTAATTTCAAGGCATTATGATCTGAGAATACGCAGGGGATGATCCCGATCTTTTGGTATCGGTTCAGACCTGATTTATAACCCAGTATATGGTGTATTCTGGAGAAAGTTCCACGTGCACTTGAGAAGAATGTGTATTCAGTTGCGTTTGGATGTAAAGTTCTGTAGATATCTGTGAAATCCATCTGGTCCAGTGTATCATTTAAAGCTCTTGTTTCTTTGGAGATATTGTGCTTAGAAGACCTATCGAGTGTAGAAAGCACTAGATTGAAGTCACCAAGTATAAGTGTATTATTATCAAAGTATGTCTTAACTTTGATTATTAATTGATTGATATATTTTGTAGCTCCCACATTCGGGGCATATATATTGAGGATTGTTAAGTCCTCTTCTTGGGTAGATCCTTTAAGTATGATATACTGTCCCTCTTCATCTCTCACTACAGTCTTCAGGATAAATTTTAGTTTATCTGATATAAGGATGGCTACCCCTGCTTTCTTTTGAGGACCATTTGAATGGTAAATGGTTCTCCAACCTTTTATTTTCAGGCTGTAGGTGTCCTTCTGTCTAAAATGAGTCTCTTGTAGACAGCAAATAGATGGGTTCTGCTTTTTTATCCAGTCTGAAACCCTGCGCCTTTTGATGGGGTCATTAAGCCAGTTCATTTTCAGAGTTGCTATTGACAGATACGAGTTTAGTGTCATCATGATATCTATTCAGTCCCTGTTTTTGTGGATTGTTCCACTGAACTTCTTCTTAAAGGGGAATTTTAAGAGTCCCCCTTAAAATTTCTTGCAGAGCTGGTTTGGAGGTCACATATTGTTTCAGTTCCTGCCTGTCTTGGAAGCTCTTTATCTCTCCTTCCATTTTGAATGAGAGCCTTGCTGGATAAAATATTCTTGGTTGCATGTTCTTCTCATTTAGGACCCTGAATATATCCTGCCAGCCCTTTCTGGCCTGCCAGGTCTCTGTGGAGAGGTCTGCTGTTACCCTAATACTCCTCCCCATAAAGGTCAGGGATTTCTTGTCTCTTGCTGCTTTAAGGATCTTCTCTTTATCTTTGGAATTGGCAAGCTTCACTATTAAATGTCGAGGTGTTGGACGGTTTTTATTGATTTTAGGGGGGATCTCTCTATTTCCTGGATCTGAATGCCTGTTTCCCTTCCCAGATTAGGAAAGTTTTCAGCTATGATTTGTTCAAATACATATTCTGGCCTTCTGTCCCTTTAGGCGCCCTCGGGAACCCCAATTAAACGTAGGTTTTTCTTCCTCAGGCTGTCGTTTATTTCCCTTAATCTAACCTCATGGTCTTTTAATTGTCTGTCTCTTTTTTCCTCAGTTTCCCTCTTTGCCATCAACTTGTCTTCTATGTCACTCACTCGTTTTTCCACCTCGTTAACTCTCATCGTTAGGACCTCTAGTTTGGATTGCATCTCATTTAATTGGTTTTTAATTTCTGCCTGATTGGATCTAAATTCTGCAGTCATGAAGTTTCTTGAGTCCTTTATGCTTTTTTCTAGAGCCACCAGTAGCTGTATGATAGTGCGTCTGAATTGGCTTTCTGATATTGAATTGTAATCCAGATTTTGTAACTATATGGGAGAGAGGACTGTTTCTGATTCTTTCTTTTGAGGTGAGGTTTTCCTTCTAGTCATTTTGCTCAGTGCAGAGCGGCCAAAAAGAAGTTGTATTGGGAAAAGGAGAAGAGAGAAGAGAAAGAAGAAAAGAAAAATAAAAGAAAAAAGAAAAAAGAAGAAAAGAAGAAAGAAAAAAGGGGGGAAAGCAGACAGAAATAAAAAAATAAAAAACAAGGGGGAGTATCCTCTGATTCTCTATACTGTAAATCCCTCGACTTCCCCTGGAACTTTCCAGTTCTGCTTGGTCAATAATTTGCTTTTCCCCTGTGGGTCTAGCTGGTCTTCTGTGGGAGGGGCCTGCTGTGCTGATTTTCAGGTGTTAGCACTTGGGGGAGCTGCTCAGCCCCCTGCCTGGTGTAGGGCTCCAGTGATTTTTTTTTATAAATTTATTTTTTATTGGTGTTCAATTTGCCAACATATAGATAACACCCAGTGCTCATCCCATCAAGTGCCCTTCTCAGTGCCTGTCACTCAGTCACCCACCCCCCGCCCACCTCCCCTTCCACCACCCCTAGTTCGTTTCCCAGAGTTAGGAGTCTTTCATGTTCTGTATCTCTTTCTGATATTTCCCACTCATTTTTTTCTCCTTTCCCCTTTATTCCCTTTCACTATTTTTTATATTCCCCAAATGAATGAGACCATATGTTTGTCCTTCTCCGATTGACTTATGTGGTATGTATACAATGGAACATCAGCCATTAGAAACGACAAATACCCACCATTTGCTTCAATGTGGATGGAACTGGAGAGAATTATGCTGAGTGAAATAAGTCCAGTGACTTTTGAATACAGATTTGTTTTCTGTACTCACAGAGCTGGCAGGGTGTGTCCATTGACACCAGTTGCCTCTTCTGTGTCTCCAGTCATCAGGAGAAGCCCCAGGGGTTCTAGGTTGTTAGAAATTAAAGTAAAGCCTCCCTAGGATATTGGAACTTCCATTTTTCTCTGTTGGTTTCTTTATATGCTGGGAAGGATCACTTTTCTATGTGTAAGGTTTCCAGATGGAGCAACAAACCCAGCAACAAAGAACAGAGATTTAGGATTCTGCTCTGCTGAATTTCTTGATGAATTCACAAACTTGTTACTGTTACTATTCCCTGATGTTTCATTGCTGGGTTCAAATCTGGACCTGCAGATTAATGAGTTTCACCCTGCCACAGACTCCCTCAGTATTCATAGGACATCTCCCAGCTGCTTACAAATATTCTCTTGGTGTTAAACATTTTCAATAGTTACAGAGACAGTATACAAGTTATAAGCACAGAGCTCACTGGAATTTACGATTGACCACACCTCTGTATGCAACACCTAGATCAAGAAAAGAATGCTGCTGTAGTTCTTCAGAAACCCTCCCATGGGTCCTAAGTTTCTACACCCAAGGATATAATTCTATTACATATATTTGTGGGAGTGGAATCTTGGGACATAGGTTTACATCTACTGCAACATTTAAGAGAGTATTTCCTTTTGCCTCTTTTCTACTTTACATAAGTGGAACCAGACAGCATGGGCTCTCTCATATTGTTGGTGTTTTTCCCCATTCTATATGATTTTGTGAATTTATTTGTATTGCTGTATATTACTGCTAACATTCATTAGCACTGCATTATAGGATGCCATTGTTTGAATATAAGTCAATTAATTTATGCATTCTATTAATGAGAAGGTGGGTAGGTTTTAGTTTGGGGCTATTATGAGTAATGAGTAGTGCTGGCATCTAAACCCTATAATTAGTCTTTTGGTGATAAATATACAGATTTTGTTGAATGTATTCACAGAAGTGGAATTGTTGAAACATAAGATTATATCTGGGCAGCTAAAGTGGATACCACACAGTTTTCCAAATGTTGTATCAGCTTTAACACCCGCTTACATTTTTGCTATTTCTGTTATTTCTGTTTTAGATTTTTCATTGGTGTTTGACATTATATTTAGGTAGTGGTTACATTTTAATTTTCCTGATTACTAAGGACATTAGATACTTCCACACATGTATTACCCACTGAATACCTTCTTTTTAAAATTTCTGTTGGAATGCTTTGCCCATTGTTTATTGTGTGATTTGTAGTTGTTCTTTAGACTGGTTACAGATTGTGTGTGTGTGTCTGTGTGAGTTGAGAACTAGCCCTTAATTTTAACATAAGCAAGTCATTTTACCCATATAATTAATATGTTCTGTGCTGTTTAAAAATCTTACTTTCTGAAAAAAAAAAATTTTACTTACTGGATCCCTGGGTGGCGCAGCGGTTTGGCGCCTGCTTTTGGCCCAGGGCACGATCCTGGAGACCCGGGATCCAATCCCACGTCAGGCTCCCGGTGCATGGAGCCTGCTTCTCTCTCTGCCTGTGTCTCTGCCTCTCTCTCTCTCTGTGACTATCATAAATAAATAAAAATAAAAATAAAAATAAAAATTTTACTTTCTAAAAAAAAATTTGATTTACTTAAAAATACATTATTATTGGGCAGCCCGGGTGGCTCAGTGGCTTAGCGCCACCTTCAGTCCCAGGTGTGGTCCTGGAGACCCGGGATCCAGTTCCACATCAGGCTCCCTGCATGGAATGGAGCCTGCTTCTCCCTCTGCCTGTGTCTGTGCCTCTGTGTGTGTGTGTGTGTGTGGGTGGGTGTGTTTCATGAATAAATAAATAAAATTTAAAAAAATACATTATTATTTTTCTTTAAAATTTAGATATGCAATCCATTTAGAGTTGATTTGTTTTATGAAATGGGTAGTGATGGTGTTTCCCTCCCACCACCCATCAGATACGAATCTCATCCTCATCTGAAAATGTGATATTTGCTTTTGTTCCATTTGCTCTCGCTTGTCACTGTTTCCCCCAGACTAACATCACTTCATCGTTAGTGCTGACTTTGCAGTGAAATATACTAGGTATCACTCTTATTCTTCCAGTCTTCTGAAGTCTTGGCAATGAGACAGGAGCATGTAATGAAGTCGCTTTTGGTGTCAGAAAGCTTCAGTGGGACTTTTGCTCGGAGGAATGGTTGTTGCCATAATTTAAAGGGAGACGTGTTGAATGAAAGAATGGCCTGCAGGGATTTGACAATAGAAATAATCTTCTTGTCACAGATGACAGAATTGTGGGCAATTTCTCTTTTGTTTACCATTACCTTTTCCTTTACCACACTGAGTACAGAGGGAGTCCTCCAGACTGTGGAAGGGTTGAAAACTATTTTCAATAAATTTGTATGCAAATTTTTTGTATGTTCAGAGAGTGGGCAGGGAAGTGTCCAGGAGCGCACTTGCCTCTTGAGTGTCTTCTAGACCACCCCATGAACTCCTGTTGGAAGAATCTTGAAGTCAAAGCTCCAAAGTGTGTTAATTTCTCCATCTCCCTTTGCTAGATCATGTACATGTTTTTAAATTTGATTTTTCCTGTGTGTTACTGTGATTAGCAAATGAAGAATGAAAAACTTCACAAAGAAAGGAGATTTGGTGTACTGTCTTGCTGTAGATCATGATACAATCACAGTTTCTGTATATGCAGCATTGATAGTATTCCCTGAAGTTTCATTTTGTGTGCTCACAGTCTGGGCCAGCAGTTCCATGGTCTTCATCCTACCCAGGAACAGGCAGCAGGTACAACACACTCAAAGGCCTAATAATATCTCCCTCAGATCCTCCATCCTTGTCCTGGTGAGCACCTTTGTGTCTTTTTACCACTCCTCCTTTCATGCCTGTATTGCTCTTATTTATAATCCCAACTGGTGGATGATAAATGCGGCTGCCATTATGTCTGTGTGTTTTTCCAACTGTCATCCCCTTTCTGCTTATGAGCCAGGATTCTACTCTACCCAGACCTTGTGTTGCCTGGATAATGTATATTAAATTTCCTAATCTTATTAGAAGTATGTAAAGTTAATGTTTTTGTATCATGTTTCATTCTTTATTTAGTCATCACCATCAAAAATTCAATTCAGAAAGTGATGGAGCAATGTCATGTCTTCTTAAATTATACCCTAATGAGTATTGGGCTTTCTTCAGCTGGTTGAACTTGGAACCTACATTCTTGTAGTGGAGATGAATAAAGCAGCTTGGCCTCATCCTGATATATAGTATCCTGTAGATTGTAAAGTTAATCAAATGTTGCTTGGGTAAAATGTAATAGATTGGGTCCTAGCTCATCAATATATTGGGTCCTAGTCAGATTAATAAAGTGGTTGATCGAATGGCTTACATGGGAAAGCGTTTTGCCCATCCATAGTTTTGCCAAATGTTTTACATGTCCATACTTTTGCCTTTTCCAGAATGTCACATATACTTAGACATATATTCTTCCTTTGCAGATAGGCTTCTTTCACCTAGTAGTATACTTTTAAGGTCTTCCATGTCTTTTCTTGGCTTAACATTTCATTTTTTAAAAGATTTTATTTATTTATTCATGAGAGACACACAGAGAGAGGCAGAGACATAGGCAGAGGGAGAAGCAGACCCAATGCAGGGAGCCCAATGTGGGACTTGATCCCAGGACTCCAGGACAATGCCTTGAGCCCAAGACAGATGCTCAACCGCTGAGCCACCCAGGCATCCCAATATTTCATTTTTTAAGCAACAAATAATATTCCATTTTCTGGATATATTACAGCTTATTTAACCATTCACCTACTGAAACACATCTTGGTTGCTTCCAAGTTTTGACAGTTACGCATAAGTTCCTATAAATATTCAAATACAGGGTTTTCCATAGACATAAATTTTCAATTACTTTGTATAAATACCAAGGAGTGTGAGTATTGGATTATATGGTAAGAGCATTTTTAGTTTTGTAAGAAATTGTTAAATTGCCTTCCAAAGTAGTTCTATCACTCTCAGAAGCAGTGAATGATAGTATCTGTTGCTCAGCATCCATATTACATTTGGCGGTGTCACTGTTTTAGATTTTGGCCAGTGTAATAGATGCATAGTGGTAACTTAATGCTTTACTTTTCAGTTGTCAAATGATAGAAGATGTGGAACTTACTTTCATATGCCTAATTTGCCATCAGTGTATCTTTTTTAGTGAGGTATTTAGTCCTGTCTTCCCATATTTAAATTATGTTTTTTGTTTTCTTATTTTTGTGCTTTGAGAATGTTCTTTGTGTATTCTGGATAACAGTCCATTTAGAAATGTGCTTTACAAATATTTTATTTCAACCTGTGGCTTGTTTTCTCATTATCTTTTGTGTGTTTTGCAGAATGAAAATGAAATCCAAAATATTATTACCTTCATGGAATTTGCCTTTGGTGTTGTGTCAGAAAAATTCATCATGAAACCAAGGTCATCTAGATTTTCTCCTGTGTCATCTTCTAAGAATTTTATAGTTATGCATTTCATATTTACATCAGATTCGTTGTGAGTTGAATTTTGTGAAAGGAATAAGGAATCTATGTCTACATGTAATATTTTGGAAGGCTGATGTCCAGTTGCTTCAGCACATCTGTTGAAAAGACCACTTTTCTCTACCATATTGCCTTTGCTTCTTTGCCAAAGATCAGTTGACTCTATTTGTGTGGGTCCATTTCTGAGCTCTCATTATGTTCTTTTGATCTATTTGTGTATCAGCTTGCCAATACTACACTGTTTTCATTACTGTATATTTATAGGAAGCCTTGAATCAAGTAATATCAGTCCTCTGACTTTGTTCATTTACTTCAATATTTTGTTGGCGGGATGCCTGTGTGGCTCAGGAGTTGAGCGTCTGCTTTCGGCTTTGGGCGTGATCCGGGAGTCCGTGATCGAGTCCCATATCAGGCCCCTTGCATGGAGCCTCCTTCTCCTGTCTCTGCCTCTCTCTCTGCCTCTCTCTGTGTCTCTCATGAATAAGTAAATAAAATTTTTTAAAAAATATTTTGTTTGCTACTATGCATCTTTTGACACTCCATATAAACTTCAGGATCAACTTGTTGGTATCCACAGAATAACTTGCTATTTAGTTTGGGATAGCATTGAATCTGTAAGTCAAATTGGGAAGAACTGAAACCTTGTTGAGTCTTCTTGTCCATGTACATGGATAATCTCTTCATCTATTTAGTTCTTTGATTTTGTTAATCAACTGAAATCAAGCTTTCCTCATGTAGATCCTGTACATACTATGTTAGACTTATATCTAAGTATAAGGTATTTTCTAGTGTCAGTATAAAGTTACTGTGTGATTAATTTCAAATTCCACTTGTTCATTGCTCATTTGTGTACTGCCTTAGTCAGTTTGAGCTGTTATTAAAAAGTAACTAGATGGGGTCCCTGGGTGGCTCAGAGGTTGAGCGTCTGCCTTTGGATCAGGTCATGATCCCAGGTTTCTGGGATTGAGTCCTAAAATGGGCTCCCTGCGGGGAGCCTGCCTCTCCCTTGGCCTATGTCTCTGCCTCTCTCTGTGTCTTTCATGAATAAATAAATCTTTTTTTAAAAAAGTAACATAGACTGGGTGGTTTATAAACAATAGCTGTTTCTAACAGTTCTGGAGGCTGGAAAGGCCAAGATCAATGTGCTGGCTAATTAGGCATTGGTGAGAGCCCTACTCTTGGCTGCAAAAGGCTGTCTTGTTGGATTCTCATATGGTGGAGAGTAAGAGAGCTCCCTGAGATTCCTTGTAGAAGGTTGCTAATCTCATTCATGAGGGTTCCACTTTTATGCAGTAATTACCTCCCAAAAGTGACACTTCCACATACCACATATGGGTTAGAATTGCACCATGTGAAATTTAAGTGGCTAACCCAAACAGTACATGTATTAACCTTGTGTCCTTCAGTTTTGCTATAATCACTTTTTAGTTCCAAGTGTTTTTGTTGATTCTATGGAGTATCTACATAGACAATATGATCTGTGAACAAGACATGTTTGTTTCCTACTGACTGTCCTGTGTACTTTTTCTTATTGCATTAGCTAAGACTTCCAGTACAGTGTTGAACAAGAATGGTGAGAGAGGACATCTTTGTCACTTTATTTAATAAATTGTACATTTTAAGAGTGGATTTTATGGTATATCTTATTAAAATCATCAAGTAAAAACATCTAATAGCTTCGCATTGAACTCATAAAAAAATCTGATAGCCTGACCCTGTACTACACATAAAGGTCCAATATCATTGCTATAATGTAGGACAGAGATGATTAGTCTTTTTTTTTTTAATTTTTTTTTAATTTTTATTTATTTATGATAGTCACAGAGAGAGAGAGAGAGGCGCAGAGACACAGGCAAAGGGAGAAGCAGGCTCCATGCACCGGGAGCCCGACGTGGTATTCGATCCCGGGTCTCCAGGATCGCGCCCTGGGCCAAAGGCAGGCGCCAAACCGCTGTGCCACCCAGGGATCCCAGAGATGATTAGTCTTACGGCTATTAGAAGAATTGGGAGATAATTTTTGTTTTTGTTAAGAATTGGAAGTGATTTTAAGGTACAGTGAACATACTCTATTCCCCAAATCCCAGTATTAGATTGATGGGTTAACAAAAAGTCTCCCATGGGACACCTGGGTGGCTCAGCAGTTGAGCGTCTGCCTTTGACTCAAGGTATGATCCCAGGACTCCAGGATCGAGTCCCATGCAGGGCTCCCTGCATGGCACCTGCTTCTCCCTCTGCCTGTGTCTCTGCCTTTCTCTCTGTGTCTCATGAATAAATAAAATATTTTTTTTAAAAAGGTGTCCTAGCTCCATCTTATTAGATCCCAGTTTACAATTTCATACGGTCTTACTTCTTTCACTGAACTAAAGGTATAAAAGGACTCTTATTCTTCATATCCATAGAGCATTTACTTTGTACCACGTACTGTCCTGGGTTCATTTTCATGTTATAAACTCTAAAAAGAACCTTTAACTCATGCATTATTTTTCAAAAAATTTCAATGTAGTAACACAGGGAAAATGTGTAAACTAAATATATATGAAGTAGGTTATGGAAACATTTCTAAATAAAAAGGAATTTTTCTAGAGTTGAAAGAATCATGTAATGCTTAATAGAATAATCACAAATTGAGATTTTTTTTATAGCTTTTAAAAGACTCTTCTAGAAAGATCATTGAATCCTATCTATTGCCTGATAAACACTTCCACACATTAGTGATTGTGAAACTAGTGTAAAAGCATATTAGGCAGTTTATCTAAATAGTATTGCAGTATTTTTTTTTTTTTTTTTTTTTTTTAGTATTGCAGTATTTCACTATCAACAATTATACTGGGTTAAGGGTCCTATGTATGTAGCAGGAAAGGATGTGCAAGAAGTTATTAGTATGAAAAAAACTGGTCTTTCCTAACCAGGCAGTCAGGAGGTTTGAGAGTAAACATTTTGCATTATATTAGAATCTCATTATTATTATTTTGATATTTGACCATGGACACCTTTTAAGCCTCAACTCTCTCAACTGCTTTCCCTGTTGTTCCTGGTACAGTTTGAGGTATAATATATGAAAAAATAAAAACAACCCCTCCCTCCAAAAAAACCAAAACCACATATTCAATGCATCCTCCCACTTCCCTCCTACTCCACAGGTGGTCAAACTTATAAGCCCAGGTTCTCCTTTGATGCCCACAGGAAGATCAAACCATTTGCAGGACCCACCTCATAAAATGAGTCTCCCTTTCTTGCTCTCTCAAGCCATTTTTCTAGCAACTTTGGAAACCTGCCCTGTTCTCCCCAGAAAGTCTCATTATGCATTAAACGTTTTCATTCCCTTTTGGTGTCTAGGATTATCAATCTTAACACCCAAGACTAAATTTTGCATAGGGGTTCATCTTGTGTCTGTGGGCTATCTTAAAGTACAAATTAACTATTTTTGAGGGAATTAATATGTATAGTTCTTAGTTGGCCTACAAATAAAAACCAGTGTATCCCCGGGCATATATGTTCATTCTTTTTTTTTTTTAAGATTTTTATTTATTTATTCATAGAGACACAGCTAGAGAAAGAGGCAGAGACACAGGCAGAGGGAGAAGCAGGCACCATGCAGGGAGCCCGATGCGGGACTCGATTCCAGGTCTCCAGGATCACGCCCCGGGCTGCAGGCGGCTCTAAACCTCTGAGCCACCGCCACCGGGGCTGCCCTATATGTTCATTCTTAAGGGGAAACTCATGATCAATGATCTTTCCAAATTACTCCAATGAAGGCTCCAAGAAGGGGGGCGGGGGGTGAGTAAACTCTTCTCATATCCTGTCTCTATTCCTGAAATTTTCTTATTCCCTAACATTTTTCATATGCTTAATACATTGGCCTCTGGGCACCTGGATGGCTCAGTCAGTAGAGCTAGCATGTGATTCTTGATCTTGGGGTTGTGAGTTCAAGTCCCTGGGTGTAGAAATTACTTACTAAAATCTTTTTTTTTTTTTAATTACACACACAGACACGTGTCCTCATGTAAATCAAGGTCACTGCAAATCATGGGTCTCATGTAGGCATAAAAAAAGGCATGTAGAAATATTATCAGATGCACATTCATGAATTGCACTTCAAATGTTTAGAGGGAGAATCTAAAGTTGCATTGCTGTGGTTTTTAAATCACAGTCACATAAATATCCAAGGAGCAGATGACGGAGAGAAGAGCTCAGTAAATTATGACCATATATTCATAAAATTGTATGTTGATTCCATCATGGAAAAAAATTGTTGCAGATGCCTTTTAGCCTTGACAGCCTGAAGATGTACTATTAGTCCTTGTTATGAAGTACCATAATGAGACAGTATAGACTTGATCTGATAGAAAAAAAACCATGATTAATTTAAGAATTTTGAAAAAAAATGATTAAATTTTATTAATGAAAACATAAGTATAATACATTCTGAGTAAAGCAGCATCAGTGTAGTGGTTAAACACAGATCCTATACGTGTACACTGTATTCTGGTTAAGTTTTCCTCATAATTGCTCTTTTAGTTCCCCAAAATAAGAATAACTTTTCACTCATCTTTGATATACAACCACTATTTTCATTAAAGGGAGAAATGACCATTATTTCTCCATTATTTCTATCACATAAGCAGTCCCTACTAACACATCATGAAAATCTCAGTCTGTCAGTCTCAAAACCTGCTGTTTCACACTCCTCTGGCAGAGCAATGGTTTCTGATAATCCAGTGGCCCTCTGTTACAGGATCCTGTAGAAAGGATCCTGGACATATTATTATTTACATCATTGTTTTACATATATTCTCTGCTCAACCCATGTATTCATTTAATTCCACAAAACACTCTATGTTAAAATTCAGCGTTCCTTCAGGATACATGGATGTGAATGACTCCCATTTAATAAAGTAGGCCCTTTTATCTTACTGATCTGCTCCCAGAGCCCATCAATGGTAACACATGAAAAACATGTAATGAAGATGTAACATTAACAAATTCAGACTTCAGGTCAAAAGACATGAATCATGATTGATGTAGGCCTTTCAAGAAACCTCATGTAATCAAAGTATTTTTAAAGGAAATGCTACATTCCTAAGCTCTCCTTGCTCGACTGACACTCATCTCATGTTTCATGAGTCTTAAAATGATTTTGACTTTTACTTACTGTGAAGAATTTAACATCCAAGGTTGATTAATCTTGGACTAGAGACTTAGTCCTCCCTAGTGTAAATTCTCTGATATAAAGTGTATTGTGAAAAATAGTTAAATGATTTATGTCCCATTTGTTACATTTCTAAGGTTCCTCTCCAGCATGAATTCTTTGGTGAATCCTGAGGTCAGAACATTGTCTAAAGGACTTGCCACATTCAATACATTTGTATGGCTTTTCTCCAGGATGCGTTCTCTCATGACCCCAAAGGTGTGAACGTTTGATAAAAGCCTTACCACACACAATACATTTGTATGGTTTCTCTCCGGGATGTATATTTTGATGTCTTATGAGGCTTGAATATTGCTTAAAGGCTTTGCCACACTCATTACATTTGTAAGGTTTCTCTCCAGTATGAATTCTCTGATGAATTGTAAGGTTTGAGTTTTGACTAAAGGCCTTGCCACACACATTACATTTATATGGTTTCTCTCCAGTATGGATTCTTCGGTGAATCCTGAGGGTAGACCACTGTCTAAAAACCTTGCCACATTCGATACATTTGTATGGTTTCTCTCCAGTATGAATTCTCTCATGATCCCAAAGATACGAACGTTTGGTGAAACCCTTACCACATTCATTACATTTGTAAGGTTTCTCTCCAGTATGAATTCTCTCATGACACGAGAGGTCTGAACATTTGATAAAAGCCTTACCACATTCATGACACTTGTGCGGTTTTTCTCCAGTGTGAATTCTCCAATGATTTGTAAGGTGAGAATTTTGATTAAAGACCTTGTCACAGATATTACATTTATATGGTTTCTCTCCCGTATGGATTCTCTGATGTCTTGTGAGGTTTGAGAACTGCTTAAAGGCTTTACCACACTCATTACATTTGTAAGGCCTCTGCTCTGAATGAATTCTCTGATGACTTGTAAGGACTGAATGATGGCTGAAAGTCTTTCCACATTCATTACATTTGTATGACTTTTCTCTAATTTTTGTTTTCTGGTGCTGTGTGAGCAACGAAGGATACATAGAAACTCTTCCATATTTATTACAAAGGTTGGTTTTGATACTAGGAGGAAATCTCTGAAGTGGCACAATTGGAGAACAAGTTTTGACAGGCTTCTCAACTTGATTACATTCATTCATTTTCTCCTCAGTTTGAAATCTCTGCATTTTAGGCAGTTGCGACTGAAAGTTTAATCCAATTCGATTTTCCAAACATTTTGTATATTTGCTTCCTGCATAGACCATATTATTTTTTATTTTTAACGAATTCTTCACTAATGACTTCACTTGTTTAAAATATTGATATGTACCTTTTCTTAAAGAAACACTCTGCTTTAAAGGTAAGTTAGTTCTGGATTTGCTGTCTTGTTTATCTTTTCTACCAGTGAGATTTACAGTATCTGTCACAAGCACTCCCCTGGAATTTCTTTCTTCATGTCCACACTTATTCTCAAATTCATACATATTTCCCCAAATTTCCCTTAAATCAAAATCTTCAAGGTCATGGCTTTCCTGTCTTCCCAAAACCACAGGTTGGCATAATTTTCTGTTATTAATTTCTTTCTTTGGTAATAATTCCTTGATCATGAAGCTAGCAGAGCTATCTGAAAGATATAAAAAAAGATAGTCTTCACATTAACTAGAGTTGCAAAATGGATGTTACACTAAAAATAATGCTTATTGAAGAGACAAAAGCTTCTCAACCAAAGTCTACAAATGTTTAAGAATGCAAAGTGAATAGAATCCTTTAGTAAAAGATGACATGTATTTCAAATTATTTTAAGGGAAACCTTTCTGTCTTTTTTCTCTTTAAAAAAAAAAAAAGAGGGAGGGGCAGAAGGAGAGGGATAGAGAGTATTAAGCAGGCTCCACACCCCAGACAAAGCCCAATGTGGGGCTCCATCTCACAACCCTAAAATCATGACTTTAGCCAAAATCAAGAGTCAGACACTTAACTGAGCCATCCAGGTGCCCCTGAAAACCTGTTTTCAAATGTTCTATGACCAAATCGTTCAAACTATGTAAATTTACATAAGTTCTGAAAGAAAGTGTATTCTTTGACCACCATACCAAAACACACACCAACTGGCAATAGACAAATGAGTGTCTCATATTGAAAAGAAACAGATATTGGGGGGATTTGGGTGGTACAGTCAGTTAAGTGCCTGACTCTTGATTTCAGCTCAGGTCATGATCTCAGGGTTCTGAGATTGAGCCCAATGTCAGGCTCAGCACTGAGACTGCTTGGGTTTTTCTCTCCCTCTCCCTCTATCCCTCCCTAATTTCTTTCTCTAAAGTAAATAAATCTTTAAAAAAAGAAACATATTATACAAATGTATATTTACAGCATAATTATTATATGCAAATAAATGCTGAAGCACAGCTCTATATGAAGGAATAGATTTTGGGGGGCAAATAATCCACTTAAAAAATTAATAAGAAAAAATAAAAATAAATAAAAAAATAAAAAAATTAATAAGTCAGTAGAGCATGTGACATATCAGGGTTGTAAGTTTGAGCCCCATTTTAGGTATAGAGATTACTTAAAATCTTCTTAAAAAATTAATGAATAAGATAAAAACATGGAAATTATTAATTGTAAAACTAAAAGGGTTATATGAAAATCAGGAAGAATTTAGTACATCACTAGAATAACAAAATATTCTTAATATCTACTCTAAAGCTATCCATACTCTATGCAGAATAGGCATTTTGGAACATTAACAATTGATAAATTGCAGTCATATTCCAAACTAGATGCTAAAATCCATAATCTGTAAATGACAAGTTATTAAATAAAATGTTTTAATTAAACCAAAATAAGTCCAAAAGGTAAATAAGTAACTATAATTACACAAAATTATAGACTATGGAATCCTAATGATTTCTCTCTTAAGAAAAAGAGAAAGAACTTATATTCCAGAAAATGCACACAAGATGAGAATTGAAAAATATGATGAGAAAAGCTCCCACATATTTTTAGCAGTCTAAGTTACATACATGCCCACTTACTTCTGAAATACCAGTTTTCAGATAGTATTATAAAGAACTGGGTAAAAGTATCAGGATAAAAATCATAGAATATTATAAGTGCATCTCTCCATAAAAACAGTAAGTAAGTTGGCAAAAACTGTCAGTATCAACTTTATCAGCTTCTGGAAACTAAACAAAGGTTTACATCAAACATGTAGATACTTAAGAAAGAGGCAACTATCTCAGTTGGAGAGCTTTTGACATTTTAACTTCCCCTGATCCAATCCAATATAAGAGCAGCCCACATTCCTGGTATAGGTCCCTCTTATTGAGAGTAGCAGAACAGGCTTGATTCTCAATGAATTGTGATTTTCCTTTGACCTGCCTAGTGGGTCACTGAAAAACTCACTCAAAACGTTTTGCCTTTACTTTGCTTATTAATTTAAGAGGTATTATGAGGGAGACAGTTAAAAAACATACTTAAAGGCAAATGTATTAGCAGATGACAGACAGTTGGGGCAAAGAGCAGACAAACTGAAAGCTAGAGAATAAGGATTAGAGGGTGAAATGCTTTGGGAAATAAGGGCTTTGAAAAGCTGCAACATATTCCTAGGAATCTAAGTCATGCACATGCCCAGGGCTGGGTCAGTACTCAGAAATCACATGAGGCAGCCCTATGCTGCCTCTGTCAACCTTCATGCTCAGCCAAAACCAGAAGGTAAAGGCTAAGGCACCATTGTAAACTGCCAAGCTGATTTTCAGGTATTCCCAAACAAACACACAGAGTTTGTTTCCAAAGACTAGGAGTATTTTGCTTTTTAGGTTTTTTGCTTCCAGGTATTTGAGAAGTTCTGTGTTAAATCATTAGCTGACCACTAAGCTGACCACAGACTTGAGTGGCCACACATGACAAAGAATACGGACTTCACAAATCAATTCAGAAAAATTACTAAACAAACAATAGCAGCTGCAATAAGCAGCAACATCCAATGCTAGGGTGAGGGTGTGGGTGGGGAAGAATGTGACTTCCAGAGCTGTCAGAATATTCAAAATGTTTAGCTTTTAAAAAAAATTTATAAGGCATGCAAACTAACAATGATGTATAACCCATATGTAGGAAAAAAGGCAATTTAATAAAAATTGTCCGTGAGGAAGCCCAGACATCAGACTTTGCTAGACAAAAGCTACTGTTTTGAATATATTGAAAGAACTAAAATGAAACCATGTGCAAAGAACCAAAGGAAACAATGAAAACAATATTTCCCAAAATAGAGAATCAATAGAGACAGAAATTATAAAAAGGAACCAGAAGAGAAATTCTGGAGCTGAAGAGTACAAAAACTAAAATGGAAAAAGCCCTAAAGGAGCTTAACACTGAACTGAACATGCAGAAGAAAGAACTAGCAAACTTGAAGACTAAGTCAGCTGAGATTATCCAATCTCAGCAGCAGAAAGAAAAATGAAGGAGAACCAGAGACCTGTGGGACACCTTCAAGTGTACCAACAAAGATAATGAGAATCCTAGAAAGGACAGAATGAAGAGGACAGAAAAAAATATTTGAAGTAACAAGGCAGAAAAATTCCCAAATTTGATAAAATACATAAATCTATGTATCCAAGGAGTTTGGCAAGCACCGAGTGAGATAAACTAAAAGAAGCCCACAGTGAAAAACTTCCTAATCAAACTGTTAAGATCCAAACACACAGAATCCTGAAAGCAGTAGTAGGCAGTTCCTTTGCTGAAAGAGATCTTCAATAAAAGTACTCATTGATTTCACACAGAAACTATATGGGCTAGAAGGCAATGGAATGATATTTTCACAGTGCTAAAGAAAAGAAATTCTCTACAAAGAATTCTATATATTTCAAAACTATCCTCCAAAATAGAGGATAACTTAAGACATTGCCAAAAAAACAAAAACTGGGAGTCCTTTGCTAGTAGACCAGTTCAACAAAAAATGGTAAAGGGAATGAATGTAGTTAGCATTAATGTATTTTTGGTTTGTCACTCCTCTTTTTTCCTATTGATTAAAAAAAAAAAAAAACTAATTCTAAATCTACATTGGTGGTCACACAACATATAGAGATATAAGCTATGACAATACCAGAGGAGAGAAGGACAGGATATAGAGGAGTCAAGTTTCCATATACAGGTATACTTTGGAGATACTATGGGTTTGGATCTAGAGCAACACAACATAGTGAATCTAATGAATTTTTTCATTTCCCAATGGCTATACTATCAGAAAAAATATACCTTCAGTAAAAATTTTTAGGAGACAAAGGGCAATATGTATATTTTAAAAAGGATAATTCATTAAGGAATTATAACAAATATGAACATATACATAAGAGAACCCTAAAATAGAGTGAAACAAACATTTATAGAATTGAAGAGAGAAATAAAAATAGTTCTAGAACAGTATTTGGAGACTTGCAGACCTTTCAAAAGTGGAGCATATACCCAGACAGAAGATCAGTAAGGACACAGATGATTTTAGGCAGACTATGGACCAAGGAGTACTGACAGATGCATAGAAAGCACTCCACCAAGTAAGAGCAAAATACATTCTGCTCTACATGCATGTGGAAAATTCTCCAGTATAGACCATAAATCGGTCCATGAAGCAAGTCTCAATAAATTGAAAAATAGTGAAACCATACAAATTATTTTCTCCAACCACAAAAGAACGAAGCTAGAAATGAATAACTGAAAGAAAATTGGAAAGCTCAAAAATACACGAAAAATTTTAAACACTCTTAAAAAAACCAAAGGGTCAAAGAAGGAGTCACAAGGGAAATTAGAAAATACTTTGAGAGAAAAGAAACAAAACCACAACACAGCAAACTTATGGCATGGTGTGGTGTGGACATGCTTATACGCCTGCTGAGTGAACAGTTTTACTATTGGATTGAAAAGACCCACCCCACTTCTCTGTGAGACACGCTCTCTGATGTATGGCAAAAGCAGAACTAAAGAAACGGTTGAGGGGTGGGAGGCAGCCTCAAGAGGCATAGAGCTCTGGGGTCCTAGATGCTGATGTTTTCCCACCCCAGGAGTAGGTCTTCCCAGTACACAGAATGGGATGGATCATGGAAAAGGCCTGGTGCCAGGACTGGGGAGGCCTCAGCTCCTACTCATGTGGACTGGGAACAAGAATGAGATGAAGCCAAGAAAGAAAGAGGACCCCTGAAAACCAGCCTCCCAGCACTCCTTGGGGTCAGAGGACCAAAGGAGTCTTAAGGGAGCTCCCAGCTGTCTCAGCCTGTAGAGCATGTGACTCTTGATCTCTGGGTTAGTTAAGTTCAAGCCTCACATTGGTTGTGGAGATTACTTAAAAATAAAATCTTAAAAAAAAAAGAGGTCATAGGGGCATATAATAGAGGCTATAAGTCATTATAAAGATCTTGCCTTGGTCTTTGCATGAGCTAGCAGTTGGGAGGATGCACTGCCACATGTCTGAAGAAAGGAGTGACAAAGGGAAGGGAAGTAAACTTTCCTCCAAGAGCTCACAAGAAGGAAACTTCTGTTTCCCACAGAACTCTCCCAGTGGGAGAAAACTGCCCAAACACTATTAATGATGTGATCCCCTCTCTGCCCTTTTGAGCTCTTCCCTGTGTTCCCACCCATTTGGCTACTTCGCTGTTTTCACTTTACTCCAAAATAAAAATGTTATTCAGGTCAGAAAGAGGGACAATAAGAAAGGAAAATGATATGCTGTGTCTTTTCCAGAATACAATTCTAGCCCTTTGTTCAGCTGAGGAGAAGAGGATGCTACCGATGTGTCTAGAAAAATTTCTTCACAAACTTGTCCATTCCTGAATGCTTAAGGGATATTTTTAAAACAGATATCCAGCTCTCTTCACGAACTACTGAGTCAAAATGTACAGGGATAAAAGTGGGTCTAGAATCAGATATTTTTTGAAGCTGGCCATATAGTTTTGTTATTACTCAGCTTCTGGAAACACCATTAATCTAGGGAGAATGGAGAGATCATATGAAGAAAGGAAGAGGTGAAAGTTAGATGCTGCCTCATGACGTTTTTCATTTCAGAAGGTACTCAGCCTCAATATAGGTCAAGCAGGGCAGATCCCAACTTCTAAAGGAATATTATCCTCACCCAGGGAGACCAGGTTCCTGTAGTTCTCCAACATCACGTCCCTGTACAAGGCCCTCTGAGCAGAGTCCAGGCACTCCCACTCCTCCTCAGAGAATTTTATGGCCACATCCTTGAATGTCAACTGTTCCTGAAATGAAAACACATTTCATCAAGGAACCTTGAGTAGAGTTCTCATGTTCACACAAAATGTGACTAGGAAAGAGATAGGATCAGTTCAACTAAAATTAATGTGCTGACTCCATTTTGAGCACGAATAGATAATTGTGAGAAATGTATATGTTCCTAACTTTTCTTACTATGTTTTTCCATCAGAGGATATCAAATCCACTAAATCACTGTAGATTTCCTACTTCTGTGGAAAATAAAGGAACTATGTAAAAGAAAAATATCCAGTGTGCAGTTGTTTAGATGGACATGGTACATATTATGTTCTCTACACTAGTGAGAGTTCTGCACACTTAGAGGATCTAGAGCACAAGAGGTATCTTCAGGTGTGACAAATTATATGCAAAAATATAAATTTAAATGCCAGTAAAGTCAGGCATTTAACATTATGGAGTTTATTCCATTAACAACGACAACAGGATCCCTGGGTGGCGCAGCGGTTTGGCACCTGCCTTTGGCCCAGGGCGCGATCCTGGAGACCTAGGATCGAATCCCACGTCGGGCTCCCAGTGCATGGAGCCTGCTTCTCCCTCTGCCTATGTCTCTGCCTCTCTCTCTCTCTGTGTGACTATCATAAATAAATAAAATTAAAAAAACAAACAAACAAAAAAAAACGACAACAATAAATGATTCATGATGAGGAACTTTATTAATGTCAGACATTAATTTAACAGATTAAGTAGAACACAAGTTAATCACAGCAGATCTTTGAAGAAATAATGGATGATTAGAAATCATGCCAAACACATTTAAAAAGCTATTATTGAGCAAGACCATTCCACTAAGCATCACAATCCACAGTTAAGCACTGGAAGCATTTCCACCACAGGTGAGGCTGAGGCATGTAGGCCAGCTAGGCCCCTGCCAGTCACTACTGTGTGGTATGCGAGAGGCCTGATGGGGGTGGTACCGTAGGAACCACCCATTCCCATTAGCAGCTGTACCAGGACATGTATTTGAAGCATTTCCCAACGCATGTGAAGAAATTAGAAAACTTTACTGAGGGGCACCTGGGTGGCTCAGTCAGTTAAGCATCTGCCTTTGGCTCAGGTCATGATCCCAGGGTTCTGGGATTGAGCCCCACGTTGAGCTCCCTATTCAGTGGGGATCCTGCTTCTCCCTCTCCCACTGCCGGACACTCCTCCTGCTTGTGCACTCTAATAAAGAAATAAAGTCTTGAAAAAAAAAAAGAAAGAAAGAAAAAACTTCACTGAAAGACAGAACAAAGACATGATGAAAGACTGATAAACCTAATTCTTACTGGAAGATGTGGTGACGTAAAGAAAGACCTCAGGGATTCAGAAATTCAGAGCAATTCAAATTCAGAAGAAACATGGGATTAAAAAAACAAAGAACAGTCTCCATTATGTTGAGGAGAAATAATCTTGAAAAGAAAACATGGAGAGCCTTGCCAAACAACACATGAACCTATTATTGTATGTGTGTTATATGAAACTTTTCAATGAAATGAATAGCTACAAGCTTTTTACACTAAAAAGCCGAATTAATTTTATTTTTTTTTAAAGATTTAATTTATTCATGAGAGACAGAGAGAGAGAGAGAGACAGAGACAGAGACACAGGCAGAGGGAAAAGCAGGCTCCAAGCAGGGAGCCCAACGTGGGACTCAATCCCAGGTCTCCAGGATCGGGCCCTGCCTGGGCTAAAGGCAGCGCTAAACCGCTGAGCCACCAGGGCTGGCCTTAAAGTAATTTTAAACAAAGAGAGTGCTAAGTGGGACACAGTACTTTGAGATTACACTAGGTGAAGTCTCCCAAAGCAAGATCAGAAACCAGAGAGCAAGAAGGAAAGATACGTTTCACTGCAAAACACTGATAAAATAAGAAAGACACAAGCATGTATGTAAAGAATTAAACTACAAAATATAAGATAGCTCCTAAAAATATATCAAAGGAAAACAGCAAAGTGTGAAAATCTATGTTTTATTCCACAAAAATAATGAAAGTTACAAGAAGGTAGAAAAAGGAAATACAAGGGATTGTCCTTTTACCTCCAATTTTCAAAACACAAAGAGATTACACTACCAAGTTTTGCTTACATCAGGGGGCAATCTCACATGTTGCTGCACGATGCTGTACTTTGCAGCTTTAGGAGTCGTGCCAGACAGAATCTGTCCTCATATGAAATGCACCATCCTTGACCCAGTAATCACAAGTCAAGTTGCCCAACCCAGAGAACTCCTCAGACATCTGCAGAGAGGTCAGTCTGCTCATACACAGCCACTGTGGCATTCCTTCTTTCAGTGAAAAATAGTAAACATCCCATGCATCTTAAGAAAATGCTCTAGTGAGGATCAAAAAGCAAGCTGTGGCTGTGTTTATTAACATGAAAATAATGTCTAGACATGCTGCGTATGTTTTTTTTAACGTGCAGAATAAAATGTTACAACAAACTTCATTGAGGGGTTTTTTCTAAAATTTTTTATTTGTGTAAAAGCATCTTTTATAAAGTTTGAACTGACTCTTGTCACAGAAATGACAACAGTGGTTCCCCATTGAGACATGAACAATGGAGAACATGACAGGAAGGGACATCCCTATATCTTAGTGCCTAAGCTCCTTCTTTGATTGGAGTTTAATCAATCAATCAATATATCCATACATATATGACTCACTCATGTGATGTTGAAAATAAAACAGATATAATACTTAAAAATAATGGTAAAACCAGAATTTGGCTACAGTCTGATGGTGAAGATAAAGTTGTATGTACATCTTGGCTATCTTACCATCATTTTTACCTAAAACATCTGCTACACAAGAGTTGCTGTGGGAATACCATGGTCTCTGTTGGATAGATGTGCTGACCTTATTGGTTATTTAGGTTGATTCCATATTTTAAAACCAATTATGGAATAAAACATCCTCTACTGATGTGTTTCTGAACTTTATTCTATATCATTAGTATTTTAGAATCAGAAACACCATGGTTTGCTTGTTTACCACTGAATGCAAGTCAGGCAGAACCCATCTCCTCTTGTTATACTTCTTTTCTAGAATTTTCCAACTATTCGTACACACTAATACATGACTTCTACATGTAGGTCCTTTGATCCTAGTATACAGAGAGCTAACAATGCATGAAGAGGCAGCCCCTAAAACAAACCCTGCTGCCCAACTTTCCTGACACCATGGGACCCACACTCATCTCAAACCCACACCTGCTATGAAGGCCAGCAGCACATGCCTGGGGGGCAGCCTCCTACAGGTTCTACATCACTGGTGCACCGTGAGATGGAATCTATGTGGAGAGGAGAGGGACTGAAGGAAGGCTCGGGGAGTGTGGACACACACAGCTCACGTGGACAAGTCAGAGTCAGAGAAGATGAGCGAGTCCAAGAAGGGCACAGAAAGAGGGAGAGATGGAAAAGCAACCAACAATATGACTTTACCTGACAAACAGCCATGCCTGACTCCTTCCTTCCTCCTTCCTCAGACAAGATCAGTCTTGAGAATTCAGTCCTGAGGGTCAAGAATATGCAGCTGAATGCTTAGAATCATCTCCCTCCTTCCTGTACCACAACCTCACATGGGAAGACCTCTCCATGGGGAGACAACAGTCCCTGCGGCCACTGCCACAGGAGACTCAGGGACCATGAACCCCTCCAGACACCAACACAAATGATTGTTCCCAGCGCATTCTTCAGAACTGGCCCCCGCCTTGGGGAAGTCCCCCCCTCACTACAGCAGTGGGGACCTGGGCTGGATCCACACTCCCCTCCAGGTCACAGACCTGTCCTGACCACACCCCACACAGAGCAGGGCCCCCTCCCCTCTCCCTGGATCAGGAGCTGCTGTCAGCCTCAGAAACGGAGGACCCAGGGCTTTGCTGCTCAATGCTGGAGTCACATCAGGAGCACCTGGGATACTTCACTAGCACTGACGCTGGGCCTTATCCCCCCAGACTACTGGAAGGGAATCTCTGGGAGGGGGCACAAGAGCTAAATCTGCAAAATGTCTCGGCCATCCAGGGAGCAGCTGGGTGGAGCACACTCACAGGAGGCCAGCCCAGCACACCTCCTGCCTTCTGGCTCTGTTCTCCCCTGGGGCGGCATTGCTATCATGAGCTGTCATGAGTAGAAAGGGAAGGAACAGAGAGAGACATGCAGAGCAGGCAAGAGGCACCAGAACTGGGGGTTAGGGAGTAACTGGATGTTAAAACAAGTGGGAGCTGGGGGGGGGGACACAAGACAGAGCAGGCACCACTGAAAGGTTATATCAGAACAAAGACCTGAGGGAGGAAGAGATTTTGCCACCTGCATATGAGGGGCCAGAAAATTCTAGGCAGAAGGATGCCTATGTGAAGACCCTGGGGTAGTGGCATTCTGGGCTCCAGAAAGGTCAAGGGAGCCCTGCATGGCTGGAGTGGGGTGAGTGGAAGAGATAAGGAGGAGCTAAGATCGGAGATATTAAACGAAACAGATCAGAGTGGGCTGAATTTTTCAAACTTTCCCCCCATATCTCAGAAGGCTTTTTGGAAACCATGTATTCCCTTATCCGTTTTGAGTAAACATCTAATTTTTATTTCTTTTGTTCTAAGTTAAAACATTAACAAGTAATGTCAGGGGATCCCTGGATGGCTTAGTGGTTTAGTGCTTGCCTTCGGCTCAGGGCATGGTCCTGGAGACCCGGGATCAAGTCCCACATCGGGCTCTCTGCATGGAGCCTGCTTCTCCCTCTCCCTCTCCCTCTGCCTCTCTCTCTCTCTCATGAATAAATAAAATAAAGTCTTTTTAAAAAAGTAATGTCTTGTATACTCTGCAAACATGCCTGGACTGAGAAGTGGGGAGGTCCCTGGTGACTCAGACAGGGAAAGGCTCACTGGCATAGTAGATATGAAAGTGAAAACTGGGGGTACAAGGGTGGCCCAGTCAGTTAAGCATCTGCCTTCAGCTCAGGTCATCATCTCAGGGTCCTGGGATTAAGCCCTGAGTCGGGCTCCCTGCTCAGCCAAGAGTCTGCTTCTCCCTCTCCTTCCTCCCCCTGCTCATGCATTCTCCTCTCTCTCTAATAAATAAAATTGTTCTTTAAAAAAGTGAGAACTGGGGCAGCCCCGGTGGCGCAGCGGTTTAGCGCCGCCTGCAGCCCAGGGCGTGATCCTGGAGACCCTGGATCGAGTCCCACGTCAGGCTCCCTGCATGGAGCCTGCTTCTCCCTCTGCCTGTGTCTCTGCCTCTCTCTCTCTCTCTCTCTGCATCTCTATGAATAAATAAATAAAAAATTAAAAAAAAAATCTTAAAAAAAAAAGTGAGAACTGGAAGCAACACCTAAATCAGAGTATAAACACGTGTTTAGTGTGTTCTGCTCTGAAATGGAGCATAAGAAAGGGCACTTACCAGAGTGGAAAATGTAGCTAATAAAGGCTTTTTTATTTTAAAGAGAGGAGAATGTAGTAAAAGGCCTTTCTGTGGATTGTTTTAAAGATGGGGCGATATAGGGGCGGGGCAAGATGGCGGAGGAGTAGGGTGCCCAAGTCACCTGTCCCCACCAATTGACCTAGATAACTTTCAAATCACCCTGAAAACCTAAGAATTCGACCTGAGATTTAAAGAGAAAACAGCTGGAACGCTACAGAGAGAAGGGTTTTCGCTTCTAAAAAGGAAGGAGGAAAAAAATAAAAAAGAATCAAGTCGGGGAGGAGCCAGGCTTAGGCCTGCGGGGAGGGTGGGGGGAGCCTCCCGGACAGGAAAGCCCTGCCCCAGAGAACCAGGAACTTTAAAAATCCGCACCGGATTCTTCCCAGACTGAAAGGCGCTTAGCAGGAACTCGGGCAGAATCATAGGAGGGGCAGTGGAGCCTCCAGGTTCCCGGGGTCACTAACAGAGGAAACGCGCCACAGATTGTGGGCGGATCTCGGTAAAGGGCTGGGGCACGCAGCTGGCGGGGTCTCAGGAGCAGCTCAAGTGGCAGCTCGGGACGGAGGGGGCTGCGCCCTGAAGCCTTCCGGAGCTGCGGCCTTAGGAGCACGATCCCAGCAGCGCAGGCCCCAAGGCGCGGGGTGTGTGTGTGGGGGGGAGACACAGCCCACGATCCTGTACTCCCCCCGGGACAGGCGGAGGCGGGTAGGGCATCGGACAGCAAGGACTCTCCAGCCACCAGGCACCCCCAGCCCTGGAGCATCCAGGCCAGTGCAGACAGTGAGACCCCGGTAGTTACTGCGGGAGCTGACTCCAGAGCTGGACAGCTGGCTGCCGCCGGTGCTGTCGTTCTTCCTGGGACAGAGCTGGCCGCCAGGGAACAGGGGCCTCACGGGGTAAACAGCTCCCACTGAGCCGGGGACCTGGCACAGGGCAGGGCAGCTCCCCCAGGTGCACACACCTGAGAATTAGCACAGCAGGCCCCTCCCCCAGAAGACGCACTGGAAGAACAGGGAGAAGAGCAAGTTCTTGACCAAGCTGCGCTGCAAAGCTCCAAGGGAAGTCGAGGGATTTACAATATATAGAACCAGACGGTACCCCTCCTATTTTTTTCTTCCTTTCTCCAGTACAACTCATTTTTTTTATCAGACTGTAAATTTCCAATTTTTTTCTCTTTTCCCACCTTAACTACAAAATTTTACCACCTCTTCATTTTTAAGATTTTTCCTTTTTGACTCTCATATTTCTACAATTACAGGTCCTAGATATATTTTCCACTTCTAGATTCCGTTCAACATACACAACTCAATTTTGGAAGATATACAAGATTATGTTTTCTTTCTTTTGTGTTTTTTTTGTTTTATCTGCCTCATTTTGTTTGACAATGGCGGAGGTTAATACCTTCTAAAACATGACTACAGCATGCACCCAGAACCAAGGGATATACCATGTGGTTCATTCTGTGAGATTCCTTTCTTTTTAAGATTTTATTTATTTATTCATGATAGAGAGAGAGAGAGAGGCAGAGACACAGGCAGAGGAAGCAGGCTCCACGCCAGGAGCCATTCGCAGGACTCGATCCCAGGACCCCATGATCACACCCGGGCCAAAGGCAGGCACTAAACCGCTGAGCCACCCAGGGATCCCCCTCATTCTGTGAGATTCCTAATACTAATTCTGCCCCCATCTTTTATCTCACTTATGTTTTGGTGGTCAATGTTGGGGCCCTCTACAAGTATTTCTGGTTTATATAAATTAGGGACTGAGCATCTTCTAATATACAGAACTTAATATACTCAGAAACAAGAATATCACCCTCTAGAATGCCTCAGGTAGACTACATTCTCCCTCCACTACAACTTCGTCACCACCACCATCTCCCGGGCCCACTCCCATTTCTTTCTACATTTTTTTCCCTCTTCTTTAGGAAGGCCCTTTATTTTTTTACTACCTTGTTTTAAAATTTGTTTTTCACTGTAGCGCCTTTTGTTTTATTACCTTCTGATCTTTGTTTTCAATTTCTGGTTTCTGACCTTGGCAGAATCATCTAGGGTGAAATTTACCTAGGTCGTCGTTGATATTCTTGACTTGGCCTGCTAATACAGCCACTCTGCACTGAGCAAAATGACTATAAAGAAGGAACTCATCACAAAAGAAAGAATCAGAAACAGTACTCTCTCCCACAGAGTTACAGAATTTGGATTACAATTTGATGTCAGAAAGCCAATTCAGAAGCACAATTATAAAGCTACTGGTGGCTCTGGAAAAAAGCATAAAGGATTCAAGACATTTCATGACTGCAGAATTTAGATTGAACCAGGCCAAAATTAAAAATCAATTAAATGAGATGCAATCTAAACTGGAGGTCCAAACAATGAGGGTTAATGAGGTAGAAGAAAGAGTGAGTGACATAGGAGACAAGTTGATGGCAAGGAAGGAAGCTGAGGAAAAAGAGAAAAACAATTAAGAGACCAAGAGGAAAGGTTAGGGGAAATAAATGACAGCCGCAGGAGGAAAAAACGTTTAATTGGGGTTCCAGAGGGCGCCGAGAGGGACAGAGGGCCAGAAAGCATATTTGAACAAATCATAGCTGAGAACTTCCCTAATTTGGGGAGGGAAACAGGCATTCAGATCCAGGAGATAGAGAGGTCCCCCCCCACAAAAAAAAAAAAAAAAAAAAAAAAAACCTCCATCAACACCTCGACATTTAATAGTGAAACCTGCAAATTCCAAAGATAAAGAAAAGATCCTTATGGCAGTGAGAGACAAGAGATCCCTATCTTATATGGGGAGAAATATCAGATTAACAGCAAACCTCTCCACAGAGACCTGGCAGGCCAGAAAGGGCTGGAAGGATATATTCAGGGTCCTAAATGAGAAGAACATGCAGCCAAGAATGCTCTATTCAGCAAGGCTCTCATTCGGAATAGAAGGAGAGATAAAGAGCTTCCAAGATAGGCAGAAATTGAAAGAATATCTGACCACCAAACCAGCTCTGCAAGAACTATTAAGGAGGACCCTGTAAAAGAAAGAGGAAGCCCAAAGAACCCACAAAAACAGGGACTGAATAAGTATTACAATGACACTAAATTCATCTTTCAATAGTTACTCTGAACGTGAATGGGCTTAATGATCCCATCAAAAAACGTAGGGATTCAGACTGGATAAAAAAAAGCAAGACGCAGGGATCCCTGAGTGGCGCAGCGGTTTGGCGCCTGCCTTTGGCCCAGGGCGCGATCCTGGAGACCCGGGATCGAATCCCACATCGGGCTCCCGGTGCATGGAGCCTGCTTCTCCCTCTGCCTATGTCTCCACCTCTCTCTCTCTCTCAATGTGTGACTATCATAAATAAATAAAAAAAAAAAAATTAAAACACAAACAAAAAAAAAGCAAGACGCATCTACTTCCTCTCTATAAGAGACTCATTTTAGACCTAAGGACACACCTACAGCCTGAAAATAAAAGGTTGGGGAACCATTTACCATTCAAATGGTTCTCAAAATAAAGCAGGGATAGCAATCCACATATCAGATAAATTAAAGTTTATCCTAAAGACTGTAGTAAGAGATGAAGAGGGACAGTATATCATACATAAAGGGTCTATCCAACAAGAAGACCTAACAATCATGAATATTTATGCCCTAATGTGGAAGCTGCCAAGTATATCATCAATTAATAAGCAAAGTAAAGACACACATATATAATAATACACTAATACTGGGAGACTTCAACACGGCACTTTCTGCAAATGACAGATCTTCTAAGCACAACATCTCCAAAGAAAGAAGAGCTTTAAATGATACACTGAACCAGATGGATTTCACAGATATTTACAGAACTTTACATCCAAATGCTACTGAATAAACATTCTTCTCAAGTGCACATGGAAATTTCTCAAGAATAGACCACATACTGGGTCACAAATTGGGTCTCAACCAACATCAAAAGATTGGGATTGTCCCCTGCATATTTTCAGACCACAATGCTTCGAAACTTGAACTCAATCACAAGAAGAAACTTGGAGGAAACTCAAACATGTGGAGGTTAAAGAGCATACTGCTAAAAGATGAATGGGTCAACTACGAAATTAGAGAAGAATTAAAAAGATTCATTGGAAAGCTTGTGTATCATCCATTATCATGTATAATCAATAAACGATTTAATATTCTCTTGAAAAAAAAAAGATTCATGGAAACTAATGAAAATGAAGATACAACTGTTCAAAATCTTTGGGACAACAAAAGCAGTCCTAAGAGGGAAATATATCACAATACAAGCATCCCTCAAAAAAAATTGGAAAAAATTCAAGTACACAAGCTAACCTTGCACCTAAAGGAATTGGAGAAAGAACAGCAAATAAAACCTACACCAAGCAGAAGAGAATTAATAAAGATTCGAGCAGAACTCAATGAAATAGAGACCAGAAGAACTGTAGAACAGATCAACAAAACCAGGAGTTGCTTCTTTGAAAGAATTAATAAGATAGATAAACCATTAGCCAGACTTATTTAAAAAAAAAGGGGGGGGGCTCAAGTTAATAATTCACGAATCAAAAAGGAAAGATCACAACCAATACCAAGGAAATACAAACGATTTTAAAAACATTTTATGAGCAGCTATATGCCAATAAATTAGGCAATCTAGAAGAAATGGATGCATTTCTGGAAACCCACAAACTACTAAAACTGGAACAGGAAGAAATAAAAAAAACCTGAACAGGCCCATAACCAGGGAGGAAATTGAAACAGTCATCAAAACCTCCCAAGACACAAAAGTCCAGGGCCAGATGGCTTCCCTGGGGAATTCTATCAAACGTTTAAAGAAGAAACAATACCTATTCTACTAAAGCTGTTCAGAAAGATAGAAAGGGATGGAATACTTCCAAACTCGTTCTATGAGGCCAGCATCACCCTGATTCGATTACCAGACAAAGACCCCACCAAAAAGGAGAATTACAGACCAATATCCCTGATGAACATGGATGCAAAAATTCTCAACAAGATACTAGCCAATAGGATACAACAGTACATTAAGAAGATTATTCACCATTACCAAGTGGGATTTATCCCTGGGATGCAAGGCTGATTCTACACTCATAAAGCAATCAACATGACAGATCATATCATCAAGAGAAAAACAAGAATCATATGATCCTCTTCAGATGCAGAGAAAGCATTTGACAAAATACAGCATCCATTCCTGATCAAAACTCTCCAGAATGTAGGGATAGGGAACAATCCTCAGCGTCTTAAAAGCCATCTATGAAAAGCCCACAGCAAATATCATTCTCAATGGGGAAACACTGGGAGCCTTTCCCCTAAGATCAGGAACATGATAGGGATGTGCACTCTTACCACTGCCATTCAACATAGTACTGGAAGTCCTAGCCTCTGCAATCAGACAACAAAAAGACATTAAAGGCATTCAAATTGGCAAAGAAGAAGTCAAACTCTCCCTCTTCGTGGATGACATGATACTCTACCTAGAAAACCCAAAAGAGGGATCCCTGGTTGGTGCAGCGGTTTGGCGCCTGCCTTTGGCCTAGGGCATGATCCTGGAGACCCGGGATCGAATCCCACATCGGGCTCCCGGTGCATGGAGCCTGCTTCTCCCTCTGCCTATGTCTCTGCCTCTCTCTCTCTGTGACTATCATAAATAAATAAATAAATAAATACCCAAAAGACTCCACCCCAAGATTGCTAGAACTCATACAGCAGTTTGGCAGTGTGGCAGGATACAAAATCAATGCCCAGAAGTGAGTGGCATTTCTATACACTAACAATGAGACTGAAGAAAGAGAAATTAAGGAGTCAATCCCATTTACAATTGCACCCAAAAGCATAAGATACCTAGGAATAAACCTAACCAAAGAAGTAAAAGATCTATCCTACAAACTACAGAACACTTCTGAAAGAAACTGAGGAAGACACAAAGAGATGGAAAAATATTCCATGCTCATGGATTGGAAGAATTAATATTGTGAAAATGTCAATGCTACCCAGGGCAATTTACACGTTTAATGCAATCCCTATCAAAATACCATGGACTTTCTTCAGAGAGTTGGAACAAATCATCTTGTGGAATCAGAAAAGACCCTGAATAGCCAGGGGCATATTGAAAAAGAAAACCAGAGCCAGGGGCATCACAATGCCAGATTTCAAGTTGTACTACGAAGCTGTGATCATCAAGACAGTATGGCACTGGCACAAAAAGAGACACATAGATCAATGGAATAGAATAGAGAATCCAGAAATGTGCCCTCAACTCCTTGGTCAACTAATATTCGACAAAGCTGGAAAGACTATCCACTGGAAAAAGGACAGTCTTTTCAATAAATGGTGCTGGGAAAATTGGACATCCACATGCAGAAGAATGAAACTAGACCACTCTCTTACACCATACACAAAGATAAACTCAAAATGGATGAAAGATCTAAATGTGAGACAAGAACCCATCAGAATCCTAGAGAAGAACATAGGCAACACCTTTTTTGAACTTGGTCACAGGAACTTCTTGCAAGATACATCCATGAAGGCAAGGAAACAAAAGCAAAAATGAATTATTGGGACTTCATTAAGATAAAAAGCTTCTGCACAACCAAAGAAACAGTCAACAAAACTAAAAGACAACCTACAGAATGGGAAAGGTGTTTGCAAATGTCATATCAGATAAAGGGCTACTATCCAAGATCTATAAAGAACTTATTAAACTCAATGGCATAGAAACAAACAATCCAATCATGAAATGGGCCAAAGACATGAACAGAAATTTCCAGAGGAAGACATACACTTGGCCAACATGCACATGAGAAAATGCTCTGCATCACCTGTCATCAGGGAAATACAAATCAAAACCACAATGAGATACCACCTCACACCAGTGAGAATGGGGAAAATTAACAAGGCAGGAAACAACAAATGTTGGAGAGGATGTGGAGAAAGGGGAACCCTCTTGCACTGTTGGTGGGAATGTGAACTGGCACAGCCACTCTGGAAAACTGTGTGGAGGTTCCTCAAAGAGTTAAAAATAGAACTGCCCTACGACCCAGCAATTGCACTACTCGGGACTTATGCCAAAGATACAGATGCAGTGAAACACTGGCCACCTGCACCGCAATGTTTATAGCAGCAATGTCCACAATAGCCAAACTGTGGAAGGAGCCTCGGTGTCCATCAAAAGACGAATGGATAAAGATGTGGTTTATGTATACAACGCAATATTAGCCATTAGAAACGACTAATATCTACCATTTGCTTCAATGTGGATAGAACTGGAGGGTATTATATTGAGTGAAGTCAGTCAGTCGGAGAAGGACAAACATTATATGGTCTCATTTATTCGTGGAATATGAAAAATAGTGAAAGGGATTAAAGGGGAAAGGAAGAAAATGAGTGGGAAATATCAGTGAGGGTGACAGAACATGAGAGACTCCTAACTCTGGGAATCGACCAAGGGGTGGTGGAAAGGGAGATGAGTAGGGGGTTGAGGGATGGCAAATCGAACTCCAATAAAAACATATACAAAAAAAAAAAAAAAAAAAGGTTGGGGCAATACCACCACATGTATATGGTGAACAAAGTAACTGCCTAAAGGTAAGATAGGAATTGATGAGCAGTGGCAGGGTCTAAAGGATCCTGAGACTGTTTTACTGTTGGACATTACGGCCCTTCTGCAGCTGTTCGCAGAGACCCACCTCCAGCAAGCCTGCCCCAGTGAAAACCCCCACCACCTGGGCCCCAGTCCCCCACTTTTTGCCTTCTTGACTCAGACACTCCTGCAAGTTTCCATGGTGTTTGTTCTGCATTCCCAATGGACACCCCACACTACTACAGGACAGAACCTCTGAATCATCTATACAGTGTTGAAGAATCCCAAACTGTTCCTTACATCAATCTTTGGTTTTGGCAAAAAGATACCCACCAACCCAGGATCTGATATGTTCCTATTTTGGAGTCTGTACCCAAAAGTCAGGCACCTCCACAATGTCATAACATAAGAGTAACGTCTGTCATGATCTACATACTCTAAGACTCAATTATTGTCTAATGCAACGTCCCAGTATGTCGTTTGTATTCCACAAAACACCATACCTTCAGTAATGTTTTGCCCTTAATAGTGAGATCCTCCACCAAAACCACTACAGATTGCCCCCCAAGTGGTGACATTTTCTCTTCAACCCCTTATGGGTCCTAAGAAACCCCAGCGAAGTCAACCATGTCAACACCAGAGAGCGTGTCCTGAATCCACCCGCTGGGGATTCAGGCACAAACTGCCCCAGGGCTGGTCCTAGTAAACTGACTCAGCTACATTGAGCAGCGGCCTCTTCATCACAGCAGCCGGCTGGGCAGCCAGTGTCCGATGTCTGGTCAGTGCCGGAAAGAAAAGCCTGCTCCTTCCCTCAAATTGGACCAACTCCGGAAAGTCACCCCACCTCCGGAGCTCCCAGCGGAGCCCTCAGCCTTACGATGGAGTCTGGATTTTTTTTCCTGAGGGCAACAGGAAGCCAATGAAAGGATTACAGCCAGGGGACGCCCTCCCTGCTCTGTTAGTCCTTCTGCGACCTCTGTCACCCTTCGCCCCTCCTGCCGTCCCCGCATCACCCGTCTACCAAGGTCCCAATTCTTCTATTCCTCCCCCATTGTCTCAGAAGATGAATCTGCTCCTTGCTGCCCCACTCCTATCACCAGTAAAGGCCGCTCTCGTCCAGTGTGCTATCCTTCACCGCCCTGGAGATATATTTTAATCTAGATTCCTCTATTTTTTTTTTTCTACTTCTACTTTTCTCTGGCTCGCTCCACTCTTACGGTCTCTCTACATCCACCCTCTATTCCTTCCTTCCTTCCCCCTTCCTTCCTTCCTTCCTTCCTTCCTTCCTTCCTTCCTTCCTTCCTTCCTTCCTTCCTTCCTTCCTTCCTTCCTCCCTCCCTCCCTCCCTCCCTCCCTCTCACACGTAGTCTTTCTTACTCTCCCTCAGACTCTCTGCTTCGCCCCGCACCCTCACACTCACAGGTACAGACTGCAGACGTCCTTTGCCCGGGAAGAACACTTTCCAGGAGGGCTTCAGGGACGCACACACACCGTGACACGCACGGCCAGTGGCATGCAGTTTGTGCGGAAGGCACTCCTACGGCGGGGAGCAGTACAAAGTGCAGTGCTAAGGCGGAGGGCAGGCTCCGGAGTTGGTGCAGATGGAGGCGGCGTCAGGAGAGAGAGGTGTGCCTGCAGAAC